>NC_060214.1:55827500-56477500 GCF_021130785.1 Homalodisca vitripennis | reverse complement strand
AGAGATTGGGACTTACAACATAGTATACGAGTAGTTTAACAAGTGGTTTATCAACAAAATTTTTAATTTTGGTTTTGGTGCGAGTTTAATCTTATGTACCGGAATTTCGAGACTTCTGAGAATGAGGGTACATTTAAATCCTCAAAACATAAAGAGTTTAGTAATACACAACGATAACACATTGCCAAAATCCTAGTAGATATTTATAAAACTGTTAATAAACGCACACAAATATTTACAATAGAAAATCACTATATTTTACTTCATTTACGTAGTGTATAAATCACGGTATCATTTGTCCCATGTTTAAACATTAGTAACTTAACAGGTTTGAAAGCAAAAATTATATTTCAACTTGAAGATTTGTTGACATGTGGTGCACAAAAAGAGCTGCGAGCTGTTGTTGTGGTGCAACTGAACAGTGATGCAACGCAATTTGTGGAAACAAAATCCTGCAGAATGACCGGTTTAAATTGTTCATCTATAATATCTGTCTGCATTTACAGTTATATTTTACTTCCACAACCAATCGTAAAATACGTGTTTGCAATTAATTCTGCCTTGTATTTTTATTACAAAGGCAGTTACAGTTATCGGTCTCATTGTTATTTCCTGTTGTTATCTTTTAATTTTTGAAATAATCCATGATTTTTATCGCAATATTTATTAAGAACCCGATACGGACTCATTGAAGCTCATATCATTGTCCGTCCATCTGTGTAATAACCCTTCATAAAAAGGTACTAGATACTTAAAACTTAGTAAATGGGTTGGGAAAATTGGTAATTTCCGTTCGTTCGTCTGTGCTATAAATTTTGATAAAAATATTCTAGAGACTTAAAAACATTGGTTTCTCTTATTTGGTAGAAAGAAGCCTAGTGATTTCGAGGTCAAAAGGTTTGTCTGCCTGTCTGCACGTATGTGTGGTAACGTTTGACAAAAAGGATCTATGTTCTTGAACTCAGTAAATAGGTTCCTCTTTGCCCAAAGAAGAATACTATTGATTCTAAGGTCAGAGGGCAGTCCGTCTGTTTGTTTGTCTGTTTGCCTATCTGCAAATAACTATTGAGTTTCCTTTCCTTTTGGTCCAAGGTAGAACCTTATTGATTTTGGGATCAAATGGCCAATGGGCTATTCGTCCATCTATCCTTATGTAGGATAACTCTTACGCTAGTTCTTTCGTCACGTTCTTTCAGTTCTTCGATACTCCGTTGTGTTGATTTTGTTTTGTTTTTGTTATATTATTTAGTTTTTTAATATTATAGTGGATCAAAACATAAAAGCCTCTCACGTCTAATTTGACACTGATCGTCTACATTTACCTCATCCAGGTCCTCAGGGAATTCTTCAAGGTAACATCGTCCTAATATTCCAAGATGTAGCATTCAAGTTCAGCAAGAATTCGAACATTCTCTGATTACATATTTTCCGTAATAGTGATAGTATCACAGCTCCAATACAGACAATCTTAGCCATCTTTGCAGAATTCTGATCGCACACATTATTGTCACTCTTTTATCAACAATCTGTAGCATTCATTAGTAAATGTGTTCATAGCCGAAGTCCAGCCTGTATCGCATAAGGCCACAACAAAAATGTTGTATCAAGTACCTTAATGGTACATGCTGTTATTACGCGAGCAAATAAATATTAGATTAATGCTTGTATTACCTAAATACAGTACTCAGAGTTGAACTTTACTATAGCAGGTGGGGACCTTTAAACGAGATAATATTATTCATCTAAGTTTATTAAAGAATGAAACCGATTATAACTGGGTTAATATTATAACAGTGTTTATGTTTTATAGATGATAAATGTAAGACACGTTTTGTTTAGACGTTACTCTTAATCTACTACCAACTTGATATCATGTGACCGGTTATAACACATCATGTGAAAAATTAAGTAGTGTTTTATTCAAAATATGTTTTACAAAAATATTTTAATGTGAAGTATAGGTAGAATTCATGAGCTAGCATAAAAACTTTGTGTGTGTTGTGAGGGTTTTGAAATATTTTTATTTCAACACAAAAATACTCTGAAACTGATATTTTACGGAAGGAAAATGCATTTACGGTCCTCCAACGACAGCTGATCCAGTCAATAATTTGGCAGTTTCACATAATTTTTATTTATACTGAAAATATCAATGACAGTATCATGTCAAATTCACATTAGATAGCAGCAGTTACAAATCAAAACCATTTAGTCTATTCTGGATATTATTTAGTTAAATTTGTTTTCAAATTTAATGAAAAATATTTTTAAAATACGCAGGTAAGGTACACAAAGTTAGCTTACTTACAGTTTGTGGGACTGTATATTTACAGCAGCTAAAAGAATAAAAACGGAGGGAACGGGACTAATATGACTCAACGAACCGTTCTCTCCGGTACTACATGTTAGGAAACAAGAAAGTGCAGTGAACCAGTGACCATTGCAAATGGAATCACAAAACGATGCACCGGACAAGTTCTTATGGCAGAACACCGTTGAGGGGACAGCTGCATCGTATTGCACTGATAAGGATTACGATGCTGATTAGTTATGTAAACAAGGAAATATGATAATATAGCAAATGAAGTTAGAATAGCAAGGGTACATTGTATATGTATATATAAGAAGATTTGTAATAAAAAGATTTTCAAAGGGTTCAAAGGGTTTAGTTACTCTCCATTACATTAATATATAAATTATAATCCTCATAGCATTTTAAATATTAATCTGATCTAAATATTAAATAGTAATCTGAAAAAATAAGGCAAAAACCAATTTTTGAAAATAAAATATTAAATACAGATCACTAATAAAAAAATTACAACTGTGTCATTTAAATTTAACATACGTTTAAAAGGTCCACATGTGTATATTTAATTGTTTAATATTTATTTATTTAGAGGTAAATGTGCAGTGATTATGGTTAAAAACCGAAATACATGTATGTAAACAAAAAAATTTTTGAAGGGTTTTAGTTACTTTTCATTACATAAATATATAAAGATAACCGTATAGGTGGACTTAATAGCATAATATATATATATATATATATATATATATATATATATATATATATATATAGGCTTCTGAAACCTACTTCGGTATATATTGACTTGGGTAGAACAAGAAACAAAATTCAACTATAATGAAGATAGAATTTATTCCAACCATAAGTGCGGCTTCATGCGGAAAATCCCTCCATCATATTACATTATAAACGTTTCCACAATTAATTATAGTTGCAAACTTCGACTATAGCATTCCTCCACACCGGTCTAAAATTTTTGAATTTTTACTGAAATTGATGAATCTAATCCATCAAATATCATGAAATGACACAGGTAAATTCCACTTATTTCATGTGTGTTTTTGGAAACTGTTTTGCCCTACGAGTTTAGGGCCTCAAACACTGCTATTAAAAATTAAAATCAAATAAATATAAAATAATTTGGAAATTAGAATATATCTAGGTTACAATTAGTTAGTGTTTGAGCTTGTAATTTAAAAAGAACGTTCCTGTGATGCCCTTGTTATTTAGGATTGATTGCGTGAAAAATCACGTTTTGCTGTCAGTCACAATCTAGAGAATGTGTGTTTAGGCAATGCATATTTTTAATGTCTATTATTAATGGGTTTAAGAACTAATCAATTATTTGGAATTCAATAGTGTAAGCAAAATAGACACATTCAGTACGTAAACATAAATATTTAAAATATAATTTTGAATTAATTATTGAAGATTTTCACAATTATCAAAAGAAAAACGACACGACGTCAAGAAATACGGGTCAAGATTAAGCGGCAAAAGCGGAAACAGCTCTTGTGGGTGAGTACAAGCAATAAAGCAACTGAAGGCCACACCTCCGATTTATAGTGTACTTAGTCCTACGTAGCTTCAGTCGTGGCCCCAACCCATGCTCTGAGATAGAACTATAAAGTTTTGGTACCTTAGAACTCAATAAAACATTAAGCTAGTTAAAATGAAAAGAATTTAGTCTCCAATAACTGACAGTCACTTTTCATTCTTTATAGAAACATAATATTATAAACAAAAATACAATTAATATCAGAAAATGTCAAAAAAATTTTATCTCTATAAGCTACAACTTTATGTTTTAATCAAGTCGTATGAGGCACATGAACGTTGGTACCATGTAAATTATTTATAATTAATCTGATAATACAGTATTCAAAGCATAAAAATTAAAGCATAATTATTTTTGAACAATTTATGAATATTTTAAATTAATAACACTTCAAAACACTCAAAGAACTAACGCAAGACAGAAAAAACCGCCACAGTTCCAAGGTTTGGAGTGCCTGCTTACGAAATATATTTTTCCAAAATAATTAATGATACTTTTCTGATACTGAAAACTGATATAAAATGTATGTTCCAGATACAGTACCTCAATATCACTTCATGTATTTAAATGAAATTTTCAGAAAATCTCAAAAATTGAATGGATTTTAAAAATTTGACCAGTTACTAAACGAATTCAGAAATTTATAGTAAAGCGTATCAAACACTTAGTAAATTAATATTGAAATTTGAGTTAGACTAACGCATAAGGATAAATTATGTAGCTAAACGTCACGTATTTAAAAATTATAATCCACCCAATGTTAAATGGGACAGTCTCTACAGTTAAATATCATTATGAATTTCCTATAAAATTGTATATAATAGTATAAAAACCCCTTAGTAAATGGTAGAAGTATGCCACTCCTCGCTTAACTGGCTTCGCTGGGATTGTAACACTCTCAAGTCAATAAGCTAGCTTAATTTCGAAATATCGTGCGGAGATACATACAAATAGACATGCAGACATAAACTAATGTTTTTTTATCCCTTTGAGCTATACGCTTCGCTGACGCTCAGCCATCAAGCAAACTATATGAACTGCAGGTGCTGCACAGAACTATATTTCCACAGTTCTCCCCCACCACATATCTAGAGGTAAGAATCTACTACTGTTTATATACTTATTTATTTATTTATTTATTCTTCCAACAGAATTACACCAGTAGTAGCCTACATGTAATAAGTTAAAAAGAGTATAAATTATTAATAGCACTAATATAATGTAGGCCTATACATATATAATTAAATAACAAACAGTGTTAAAATAAATAATCAACAAAACAGCGAATTAGTAATAAATATAAATTAACAAATAATCAACAAAAAGGTAAAAAAAACAAAAACAATAATAAATAGTTAAATATAAAAACGAAGCAACAGTAATAAATGTGTGGTGTATGATAAGAACTAAATAACAACTAAGTGATAACAAAATTTTACAAATGCAAACGTAACAATATATAACTAGCAAAATGCAAGAAAAGATAAATGATCAGGAACATGCGTAAAAATAAATAATAATCAACAATATCCTAAATAATTTAACATTAAAATAATAAACATAAACTAAATCCACATGCATACCAGTGACGTGCGTGTTTGTGTGCGGGTGGGGGGGGCAGGCTACTAGTTAGTTATTTACAAGGGAAGCCACTTTTCTCTTGAATGATGCGACAGTCTCACTGAAGAAGTCAACATGTGGAGCAGCATCACTTCCAGCTCTAAGAAGTCTAGAGAGACCACTGTGGTAAGCGTAGCAAGTAGGATGGCGTCTACGGAAGATGGTTATCGAACGAGTTCCTCTTGAGATGGAGAAGTCAATGCCACTTCCTTACTTGTATGTTTCCTTGCTGTCTATAATATCCTGGCATTTAAGTTCTAAACCTTTACTTATATTATGTACTCACAGCTTGAAGCAATCCATTGTACTCTTAAGCGTGATCCGTTTCGAACGATTATAGTATTGTAAAACACAGTGTAGGCCTACACACACAAACACGCAACACAAAATGTGCAAAAATACGTGACAATACTACTTTATTAAATCGCTCAGAAAGCGCAACTCCGGGCTGAAAAACGCATTACATGTAAAAATACTGACGTAATAAGGCTTTATATCTCTGTACGCTTCAAGGTGGCGGTCACACATTTGCTCTCACTCCAACACATCCAACTTTTCTTTACCACGCGGAGATAACACAATATACGAGTACAATGATAGTACATTAGGTTTTGCTTTCCCGGATAAGCCTGACTGTTCAGCCTATCCGAATGCAATCAGCAAACACCACGCCATTAAGCTGTACAAGTGCCACATAAACTATAACTACAACAGCCGGCGGTTCTGCGCTGACTTAGCAATAATTATATCCACTTTAGCTATTACGCTGATTGTTGCCTCTGATAATTTATTACAGAGGTCGTAATGTCAACACTCAAAATTTATTACTAAACATTAAAACATATTATATTTTATGTTTTATGCAATTAAACCATTGAGGTTGATGCTTGAGCTTTGAGTTAAACAACTATGTTTAACTCTCATAAAATTCAATTCAAAAGAGGCCGTTTGTTATGGTAAAAATATTAAACCGATTTGCTGTGGATATATCCATTTTTTTACCGCTAAACTAATCTTTTGAATGCTATTTGGTTTTGGAAGAGTTAAAACCAATCATCTCATTAGTTTTTAAAATACCCATATCGGTACCATATTCATTATTTTTATATTTTAACTAAAAAATTTTTTTGGAATTTAAAATTTAAATTTTTAGATCAAACTCCATCTACTAGAGCGTAATATTCATATATGTAGAGTCATAATACATAATTCATATAATTTAAACAAAATAATGTCTACTGAAATTACTATATCAAGTATAAATCTTACCTGAATTCTCATAAATTTTTAGTTTTATATCAATTATAAAGATTATTGCAAAACGTGAATTAATTAACTTATACTTACCAATATAAATTTTTAAATAAGCACATTTTCCTTCATCTTTTAATTGAAAATGTACTTATTGTAGCGCTACATACATTCAGTATTAACCTTCTTCATTGAACGCAAAGTAGAAATTATCAACTATTATGTAATTCTAAAATAATATTTAATATATATATATATATATATGTGTGTGTGTGTGTGTGTGTGTGTGTGTGTGTGTGTGTGTGTGTGTGTGTGTGTGTGTGTGTGTGTGTGTGTGTGTGTGTGTGTGTGTGTGTGTGTGTGTGTGTGTGTGTGAATGTATTCGCTTTCAAAAATAAAAATATTGATGTATTTATTCTTGTATCAGTAATCTGTTGGAGAAGTAATCATTGCAGTTTGTCACACTTTTAAAGTTTACTAAAGACTTATTTCGATTTTTTTAAATCCATTTTAATCTAGTACTACAAATAATTTTGAACTAGTAATTTGAACAGATGCCAGTGTACGCAGTGTAGCCAATATAAAAATAAAAAGTACAAGCAACTTTTTAGGTGCTAGTCATTTTAAATATATATTTTTTTAAATAATTTATATTATTTAATTTTTTTACATTCCAATACAACCAGGATGGCCTGATCGAAAAGCGGTACGGTAGTGGCTTTATTTCCATAACTGGCTGATACAGTGGGAACGACGAAGTAGTAGACGCCTGGCCTGTATGTTTTCATATGCTAATAAAGAGTTATATGAGCCTAACCCAAAGGAAACAATATAACGGATAGTAAATTATACAAACGAATAATATGAGTTATCTGAACCCATATAAACTGGTTTTAACAATATAAAATGCTCTGCCTAACATTCATTACTAGTCTTTAAGCATGATATTGTTAAAGAATATAGGAAAAAACGAGAGATGAGTTGTTCCCTCGTTTATGAAAAAACGAGAGACCCTCGGCCTAACAAAGGCAAAAGCGTTTCACTGTTTGTTATCTTCCACAAAAGACGCAATCAATGTTCCCTACGTGAGCAGGTTCCTGATGCAGGGAGAGTAACGTTTGAACATAAACTCCGTTGGCTGTTTAACCGACAAGTTACTGACTATTGGGAGAGAAACCGCTGGAATCAAAGGCCGTATAATTGTTCACCTCAGCTGCAAAATGTTAAGCCCCACTTCAATGAATAATTATGCATTTTAGTGAAGTGCAAGGAACAGAAATATGTATAGTGAACTGTTGTAGAAGTGTTAGCCACTCTTTGGACACGAATCGCTATAATTCGGCATAATTTCGCATTACCAATTAAATGGCTCATTTTAGACACGAATATAATTGTTATTCTTTCGTCAAATTTTTCAAGCCTACAGCATAAAACGCATCAAGTAAATATAGAGAGATTTATTGATAGTTATTGTTCTAAAAATTCTCAATTTTGAATAGTTTCCAAAAGTTATTTTGTTTATTAGTCCTACTTCACAAAGTTCTGGATCCACGTTCGTATGGACTTTGAGAGAAAAGTTTATTGGACAAAACAATTCCAAAAACAATTTGGGCAGTATTGAAAGACTTAAACCAATAGTCTTATTAGTGCATTAAAATTACCAGATACAACAGAGTAACTCGAAAGAACGTAACTATAGTACAAAGACTTATCTAAAGATTTATTTACGGAGTTAATTGCAACTTACTGGCCTAGACTTTTTGACCCCAAAATCAATTGAGATCTTCTTTGGACCAAGAGGAATCTGTATACTGAATTACAAAACTCCGCACCCTTTCTGTCAATAGCAATAGCACAAAATACTTTTTTCTTGAATAAGAGATCAGATTCTAAATCTCGAAGAGTAGTGTTACTGATTGTATTGTATCACTGAACTATGGCTAATATCCGGAAAAATGCTGTTTCCATCTCATATTCAATTTATTATTTATAGCAAAATATTCTTTTTCTTAGTAAACAGTAAATTTTATTATCGTGCGTTTCCAAATTTTCTGTTCTCTATAAAATTAGTAATGTGAAATTTAAATTCTTGTTCTTGGTTTATTGATCTTAAATTCACATTTTTAATGCAGTATAATGGAAGCAGTTAATTAAAAAACTGTTAAATGTTTGTCAATTATATAATTAGCCATTCACACTCATAGAGCCTACCATTTTCCAATACGATACGACCACTTGCAAAAAAGTCTTGCAAAGAAACTGTGTTTGAATCAGACCTGAAGCCGAAGTATGTAATCTATTTGTACTATTATATAAACATTCAATGGACCGAACGTACTGAAATTTTACTTGGACATTTGTAAGGTCTCTGGTTATTATATAAGTCTATTCTTATTTCAAAAATCCCAATGAGTTAAGTTTCATACGTCTCTAATATTGGGAAAAAATTCCATCTTTGTCTCTAAAGTTTGAATCTTTGTCTCTACAGCAACAAATAGAAGTGTTGTTTAATTTGAAGTAATTTTACCACTATTTTTTATATTTATAGTCTTGAAATCATAAAGACAGTAACAAGACTTCTTCATTAAAACTTTACTGCAACAGCTAGTGATCGAGTAAGAAATTATTCAGAAAGAAAAGTTTCTGTAAAAACAGACTTTTAACTGTACATTTGAGAAATTATTAAGTATGTAATTGCTTGGTTAATACTGTAATGCAGATATATAAAAATATACTATTTAAATTTCACAATGAATTTAAATACTATTATAAAACTTTATCTATATTTTATATCTGGAAAACCGTAACATTTTAACTTTAGCACAAAAAAATACCAAGATCTGACTAAATTACAATGGCCATAAATATAAACTTACTGAAATTTTTCATCGTGGCAACAAGTCAAAATCAATATTGGCATTGGAAATATAATTCACTCCAACCAGAAGTACTCGTACACTTGCAAAGACTACGAAATTGCGTATTAAGGCATGGGTAACTGCTAGTACGTGATAACAACTAAGCCATCCTAATAATTTTCTACGGTTGTTTCCAGGCAAATACAAAATCTGTGTATCTAATTGGTTTCCTAGTTCAATTTTGTAATAATATTCCTTACTTTTTGGGAAGCATAACAATATACAAACTATTATCGCTTCATATTCAAAAAAATATAGTTTATCGATAAAACCGAAATAAAAAGTGTCGTCATTGTCTTCCTCTGTGGCAGCCAACAAGCCGCTAGCGGGAGCGACCGCGTCGTGGGGGGTCTGACGCCTCCCAACCCCTCGATAATTTAGTTTTCCCATAACACGAATTAATTTCCTCGTGACTCTGTTACCAATTCCACCCACGATGATCCTGTTTTTTCTCTTTCATGAATAGCTAGAGTATTCCCTCTGGGGGTGAGTTGCCTTAATTGAAACGTGTAATTTCATCCTGAGACAAATATAATTTATAAGAAATTGAGAAATTTTCATACCTGAATTGTAGTAATAAAGAATGCTATTAATTGGGTACGTGAAGATTGAAATTTTTAAGCTTGGTAATCTTGAAATAATTGATTAAGAGTACACCATCAGAACTACCTATGGCTTTCAGCCTACCTTGACCTCAAAATCCAGTTAGATGATTAGCCTAAAGTTTTATAATATGAGATTATAATCTTGTAGGAAGATTTATGTACCTACTTAACATATACAAGGTAGGAGTACACCACTCTACGTTTCATGTAGCAGTATTCACTGAGGTTGTATTCAGAATTTCGAGTCTATATCTCCTTTAAATTTTACCATGCTGCATGTTAAAATGTCATTTGATTTTTATTTAGTTTAGTCTCAAGAACTAAATGTATAAATATTCACTAACGCTCAGGAAAATTCAATGGAGTGACATGCACCACCATGAAACTCGATGTTGTGTATATAGCAAATAAGTTTCATGCAAAATGTAAAGTTTACAGGTTAAATGTTCTAGTGATATCGAGCGGAAGACATACATTTTTCTAGCCCCTCGAGTAATAGACTGTGCTATCGCTCAGCCAATAGTTACTTTATACAGCGACTTTTTACATTCTCATAACCTCAAATATCACTTCTTAAAAACGTCTTGCGTAATCTAATACGCCCTTCCAACCGAGTAGACACTCAACGGGTTTTGCATTTTAGTGGTTTATTTGAACTTATATTTAAATGGTTACGCTCAGCCAATAGTTACATTGTACAACGATATTTGTATTTCACTTTACCTTAAATATACTTTACGTAGTGTATTGCTAAGTTGTTTATGCTTGTCATACAGTGCGAAGCGCTGACGTTGAGTGCAAAATTTCAAGTCTATAGCTCATTACGTGTCACATGTAAAAATGTAATATAATTGTACCCAGTTCGTTCAAAAACTTATTTATTTTGTGATTTCCTCGTTACCATAAGACTAATATCAATATATTTGATAACGCTCAGTTAAATCCCATTGAGTGACATTGAAATCAGTGTTACCGTATATAAATGAACCTTCCTGTAAATAGGTAAATTTGATCCAAAGATATCGTGCAGAAGATAGACAGAAATGACATTTTAAGGTAATTTACATAAAGTTGAGTAAGTAAATGTTTGACTCTAGTTGTTAGAATATAATTTCTTTGGCTAGTATTATATGACTTGGGTAACATGTTGAAGAGATTTTGTAAATGTCGGTGTAGTTTGACTTTAATTCCTAGAGATATTTCACTGTCCAATGTTCTAATAAACCTTAACTTACTCCTCTAATTTATAAAATTCTTTACAATTTTGGTAGAGGTAAATAAGCATACCTACTAAAATGAAGTATACAAATGCATGCAGATATTGCAAAGTGTGTTAGGACTAAGGCTGGAAGAGGGTCGGTAAGTAGTTCATTTCCGTTAACTAGAACTACGATCCTCCGGCATTCCGGAAGCAATGGCATGGAGTGTAATGACAGTGATAAACGATTTCACAGCTGGCATAACGCCTCCTGGGGGAGTTGTGGTAGAGACTGACCATGTCCAAGAGCTGGAACTACACCCTCCAGGTCCAGTCTCGGCCCATCTAAACGTAACAGTGGGCTGCAGATCCAATGGGTAAGCAATGAAGCTAATCCGCCCATTCCTTCCGCTTGGAACTCCCACAGAATTTATGTTCTCAAGAGGCGAGATTCTGATAATATTGCAAGAGTTCAAGAGAACTAAGAGTTAGCCAGATGATCGGAAAACTCAGAATTAGCCTGTCATTTACAAAAAGGGCATTTATACATTGTAAGGATTAATTAACTGAGACAGTTCATAAAGGAAAGCATCTCAAATCGAGGTGACTCAGTAAATAGATAGAGGTATCCAAGTACCATACTACCTTGTACACAACCTTATTACAATAATTTGGTAACAGTATTATAACTAAGCTAATTCCACGAAATTCCTATCATATTTGTGACGTACAGGTGTATAACTTTGATTATCTAACTAGTGCTGTAATGAGCTATAACATTAAAGTTACCGATAGATTAAAAAATATTCCAGTATCAATGGTTTGAGTAAGGAGTTTTGGAACAAGAAGATTAATTTGAGATAACCGTTATTAGTAAATACTATATTGATCAGATCAATGGCTGGAATACAATAATGTAATAAATATTATCCTATTTTAGGAACAGGCCATATTATTCATATAGATTGATTTAACAAAAGGTAGGAGTACACCGCATTACGTAACAGGCTTCGCTGAGGTTACATAGACAATTTCTAATCTCGAGATGTTCTACAGAAGATAGACAGACATACAAATAAATTGATAGAAAATAAATTGACTTAAAAATTACGCATCATAAAAATTCATTCTTGTCTAAATAAAAATGAACTTTAATGCAAAATTCCAATTCTAAGATGAAATCTTACTTTTTATAAATGATGGCTGCATGTTACATTCAGGTTGTGTTATTAAGTTAAATTCAACACCAGTACTTAGATAACGAAAGTTCCTGTGAGCTAGGAAGGGTTTTGCAACGCAAAAGTGCACTGGAATAAAATCTTGACACCTACTTTTAACATTGACTTTCCACACCAATATTTTCTTTTCACTACAAGAATAGAAATTCAACATGTTAAAATCTCATATGATTGTATTCAGTTTGGTTACCAATTTATTTATTGTCCTATTTTCTATTTACCATCACGGTCACCTTCAAGACCAATATAAAAATACAGCTAAATCCAATGGAGTGACATGCACCATCATCAATCTCAATGTTGACTATATAGAAATGAAGCTTCATGCAAAAGTCTAAAGGTAAGTTTCTTTTTTAGATGTCGTGTGGACGAAAAACGAAATTTTCCAGCCACTCAAGTGATGAACTTCGTTAACGCTCAGTTATGCAGAATTGGCTATCGTTAAATAAATGCAAATGCAACACTTCGGATGCAACCTTTCCCTTGAGTTGTTAAGTACATAACTATTTGGGTAACAATTTAAACCCGCATAATAACATAAATATTTTCATGGACGCTGTAAAAACCCATGTGGCGTAGTACGTATGTTTATGTTTTGATCGCAGCGATAATGAAACCAACATGTCACATTCTACATTACCACAACACATGACCCTAACATTTAATCCTTTGATGACTGCAAGGACAATAATGTCGGATCCCTATTGTAGTCTGGCATGGGCTTAAAGAGCGACTGCGGCATTGTTGTTGGCGGTTCACAATGATGTCATATGCCACACAATACATTCTGTATATCGGCTTTAGCTGTAAGGGGTTGTTGGGGGGGGGGAGGTCTGAGCGCTCTCAAGTGTTTAGACGTTGACTTAAATGGATATCTTATTCGAAAATAAGACTTGAAAATACTACAAATGTTGGTCAAAATCACGTTAAAATATGTTTGACTCAAACAGGACCTACGCATATTTAAAGAAGTCTAAAATAAAGTTTAGTCAATATATGTAGTAATATGTTATTTAATGCAGATCAGTTTATAATTTAAATGTATCTTAATTGTTCCAACTATAATTCTAAAATTTCTCACAAATATAATATTTATTACAAATTTATTATTTGTATGTTTTTAATTACAAAGTACATTTACGTTTAGCATATTGTATTTTAGGAAAGATACGGTAAAGAATATATTTGGCTTTTACGTATAAAGCATTTATATACAAATGTCGTAAGTCCCCCTTTTTAAAAAGGCTGACAGCAAATTACTACATTATTAAGTATGGCACATGTTAATGTCTCATATGACTGTATGCAGGTGGTTTACTTATTTGTTCACACTACAATTTTCTTGTTGCAATCATAGTTACCATTAAGAACAACGTAAAAATATGTGCTAACGATTAGCCTAATCACATGTAATGACATGCACCATCATCGAACTACATGCTGTCTATATACAAATATGCAATAGTAATGATACGGTGAAAAATTATTTTCGCCTTTAAATATTATATATATATATATATATATATATATATATATATATATATATATACTCATTAAATTTTTATAAGTGGCAATAGCCTAATTTAATTTCAATAAACATTGAATCACAAAAAGTACTTGCTCCGCCGGGACTCGAACCCGGATCTCTCACTTGCCGGGTGAATGTGCTACCATTACACCACACACACACACACAAGGTATTCTCCACATAGATTATAAGTATTTCACTTGGTAGGCTCACTACCTGAAATTGGCTTCAATGTTGTATTATAGAAAATGAAAAAAATCTGCAAATCTTTTTATGATGATCCTTGGAAGTCTTTTATGTGTTCGTTGATGTATTTCAAGTTAAATTAAATGTTGTCTAAAAAAAGTAAAACTTGAATTCTTTATGGAACTGGAAACCAATTTAAATTTTACGATGTCAGCTGCGGGATCCCCTATACGATAGATTCATTCCAAGATATTTCTAGCATTCGTAAAGCAAGAATATTATTCTTGATTATTGGAACTGGCAGGTTGCTTTTGGATTACGGCATTATCAGCTTTTTTTATAGATTAGGTAGTTTCTGAAGTTAACGGCATAGATATCTAGAAAGCAAACAAAGATTCTTAAGAAAATAACTTGAAAAAACTTTTCATAAAGTTAAAAGCTCTGTAACACTATATATTGATAAGTTAAATAAAGGGTAATAAGCGTACAGTCCTATGTTGACATAGAAAGTTGATAAACACCTTAATGGTGATTACAGCTGTGGTCTTTACCGGGAAAACGAAAGGTCGTTACTTTGATCTCCACTTTGACAAAGGCAAGGGCCTTTCAATGTTGGTTATCTTTCCACAAAAGACACAATCAATGTTTTCACGTGAGCTGAATACAATGTAACACACGTTACTGTCGTCCATACCTACATGTCTCGTTGTAAGTTCGATTTATTTAAAATGCAATACTATTATAAATAGGGGTCACGATATTCTCTTTGTAAATTAAGTGTACTGTATTATTTGTTTAAAGTATAATGTAAAGGTTATCAACCCTAGTAAATTAATATAAAGTAGGAGGACGCTTTACCACGTGTTAGATAAAAGGATTCGTCGAGGACGCGTGAAGTTTAGAGTTACAATAAATAAGTTTAGAGTTTATTGAACTATTTATTTTGGCGGGCTATAGATGTATGTTTTACATGGGGGGAGGGGGGAATTTTCGTTTCGCGTCACGGAACGTCAATGAACGTATCATCACGCTCACTTTTTGTGTGTTGTATTATAGTTGATGCAAGATACAAAAAGCTACAGAACTTTCATCAAATATTTATTAGGATTTGGAGGTAGGTCTTAGTAATATATTCCGGAAGACAATTAATATTGCTATTCTTCATCCATCCGTATTATCACTGTGGGTGTAAATATATATTGTGTGTGTGTGTGTGTGTGTGTGTGTGTGTGTGTGTGTGTGTGTGTGTGTGTGTGTGTGTGTGTGTGTGTGTGTGTGTGTGTCAAAATAGGGCTTAAAATAAAACACAGAAACCTTATAAAGTGATTAACCTGTAACATATCTTTGCTATTTTACAAATAATCCAATCAATATTGTTGATCAATCATGATATTTTTTCTACAAAAATATATATATATATATATATATACCAACATATTTCAAAGGTTAATCCATTCATTTATTCATGCATTTATTTATTCACGGTAAACCCATTCAATAAAAAGATTACAAAAATTGATAAAAAAGCTGATTAGAATAATCAATAGTAAAGCAGTTGAAAAAAGTGATGATTATAGTACCAGAATAACTTGAATTAATAGCATAGTAATAATAATACTTTGAATGTAAATGACGTAATAATAATGACATATCCACGACGTTATAAAAATAAATCATATATATCAACAATATAATAATATATGATATAATAACAACAGTATAAAATAAATAATTTGAATAGCAATAACAACAATAAATAATTTGATAACAATACCATAACAACAGTTAAAAATGATAATAATAACATAAAAACATTATAACTATAATAATACACTATTTTGACTAAATAAATTAATAAATAACAGCATGGTATGTTGCAAAAATGAGATTAAGGAGGGCAACGTTCTAGGATGGCCAAAGAAGTTCTTTTAAAGGAGGCGATGCCATCATGGAAGAAGTCAACGTCCCCAGCAACAAGATTCCCAAGTCTTGGTTAATCGTAGAGTTCATCTCGTAGTTAGTAGCATGATGTAGACGTCCAAACAGGTCCTGTGATCTAGTATTAGATGGTACAGGAAGATTGATCGAACCAAGGATTTCTGGACAGTCGACCAACAAGTTAAAAATTCTATACAGGAAGAGAATATCTCAGCCACACGCCTGACATCAAGAGTCCTCAGTCCGAGTAGAGCAGCGATGTCATCGAGCGGAGTATCCCGGTACCCAAACTTAAGTTTCGGTCCAACCAGATAAAGGAATCTCCTCTGGATACGGTCCATGTCGTCAATAAGATATTCTTGGTGAGTTGACCAGACAGTACTGCAGTACTCAAGGTGGGGCCTGACAAAAGCACAATACAGAGATCTTAGAGAATAGGGACAGTGTAGATGTCTTGAGAAGCGGAAAATCATTCCAAGACTACGAGAAGCAGAAGCACAGGCATGCTCGACATGAAGAGCTGGACTTAGAGTAGGGGATAGAACAGTCCCAAATCAATCAATAGATATATATATATATCTTTTTTTATACTATTTTAGATCCCAGTTTGTATTGAAATTGTGAAATGAGATGGGTCCAAACAGAAAGTATAATTGCTTACGGCATAATAGTTAATAGGTTATCCAAATAAACAATTCCGATCATAAATCATTCTTGTCTTTGTAGACATAATAGTGAAATGCAGAGTTCTTAGTCTACAGAGAAAACATTTTTCCATATATCATTGGGTTTCATAGCAGTGTTTAAGTAATAAAGGTCCTACACATCATGTCACTATGTGATAATATTGTATGCGTTAGGATAGTTAGGCTATCCTAAAATATCATCTGGTTGTATACAGTTTGATCACTTCTTTTTATCCTACGATTTTCTCGTTTTCATCACGGTTACTTATGAAGATCAATGCAAAAATATTTGCTAACGCTCAGCCTAATCTACGTAGTGAGTGAAATGCACTATCATCGAACTCGATAAGCTTCCCTAACGCTCTGCCAATTAGGTCTAATGGTTTTCCATTTGACTAAATTGGAGTGCTGTATAGTTTACAATTTAATGTACATAATGTATTTGTACAGTACCGTATACAACATGTACATTAGCGATGAAATGTATACATAATGTTTATAGTTCCACCACCTGTAACTCACAGTGTAAACGTACACGAAGCAGACACTGCTGGTCACAATTAGGCAATTGTTGTACAGTACCGTATACAACATGTACATTAGCGATGAAATGTATACATAATGTTTATAGTTCCACCACCTGTAACTCACAGTGTAAACGTACACGAAGCAGACACTGCTGGTCACAATTAGGCAATTGTTGTACAGTACCGTATACAACATGTACATTAGCGATGAAATGTATACATAATGTTTATAGTTCCACCACCTGTAACTCACAGTGTAAACGTACACGAAGCAGACACTGCTGGTCACAATTAGGCAATTGTTGTACAGTACCGTATACAACATGTACATTAGCGATGAAATGTATACATAATGTTTATAGTTCCACCACCTGTAACTCACAGTGTAAACGTACACGAAGCAGACACTGCTGGTCACAATTAGGCAATTGTTGTACAGTACCGTATACAACATGTACATTAGCGATGAAATGTATACATAATGTTTATAGTTCCACCACCTGTAACTCACAGTGTAAACGTACACGAAGCAGACACTGCTGGTCACAATTAGGCAATTGTTGTACAGTACCGTATACAACATGTACATTAGCGATGAAATGTATACATAATGTTTATAGTTCCACCACCTGTAACTCACAGTGTAAACGTACACGAAGCAGACACTGCTGGTCACAATTAGGCAATTGTTGTACAGTACCGTATACAACATGTACATTAGCGATGAAATGTATACATAATGTTTATAGTTCCACCACCTGTAACTCACAGTGTAAACGTACACGAAGCAGACACTGCTGGTCACAATTAGGCAATTGTTGTACAGTACCGTATACAACATGTACATTAGCGATGAAATGTATACATAATGTTTATAGTTCCACCACCTGTAACTCACAGTGTAAACGTACACGAAGCAGACACTGCTGGTCACAATTAGGCAATTGTTGTACAGTACCGTATACAACATGTACATTAGCGATGAAATGTATACATAATGTTTATAGTTCCACCACCTGTAACTCACAGTGTAAACGTACACGAAGCAGACACTGCTGGTCACAATTAGGCAATTGTTGTACAGTACCGTATACAACATGTACATTAGCGATGAAATGTATACATAATGTTTATAGTTCCACCACCTGTAACTCACAGTGTAAACGTACACGAAGCAGACACTGCTGGTCACAATTAGGCAATTGTTGTACAGTACCGTATACAACATGTACATTAGCGATGAAATGTATACATAATGTTTATAGTTCCACCACCTGTAACTCACAGTGTAAACGTACACGAAGCAGACACTGCTGGTCACAATTAGGCAATTGTTGTACAGTACCGTATACAACATGTACATTAGCGATGAAATGTATACATAATGTTTATAGTTCCACCACCTGTAACTCACAGTGTAAACGTACACGAAGCAGACACTGCTGGTCACAATTAGGCAATTGTTGTACAGTACCGTATACAACATGTACATTAGCGATGAAATGTATACATAATGTTTATAGTTCCACCACCTGTAACTCACAGTGTAAACGTACACGAAGCAGACACTGCTGGTCACAATTAGGCAATTGTTGTACAGTACCGTATACAACATGTACATTAGCGATGAAATGTATACATAATGTTTATAGTTCCACCACCTGTAACTCACAGTGTAAACGTACACGAAGCAGACACTGCTGGTCACAATTAGGCAATTGTTGTACAGTACCGTATACAACATGTACATTAGCGATGAAATGTATACATAATGTTTATAGTTCCACCACCTGTAACTCACAGTGTAAACGTACACGAAGCAGACACTGCTGGTCACAATTAGGCAATTGTTGTACAGTACCGTATACAACATGTACATTAGCGATGAAATGTATACATAATGTTTATAGTTCCACCACCTGTAACTCACAGTGTAAACGTACACGAAGCAGACACTGCTGGTCACAATTAGGCAATTGTTTTGTCCCGGGACTGTGACCATCAGTGAATGGCTCAATCCCAGTAAGTGGTCGAGACTGTAAGCAAACATTACAGCAATTACATCATCCATATTACTACTGACATTTCGACATTGGATGAGAGGGAGCCTTTGCAGTGATTGGCTAAGTGATTGATTGATTCGGTGGTGGCCAGACTTGTTAGGGTTTTTGACGCGCTTCGCTCGTCCTATACTGCTAGTCAGTGAAATACGGTTATTCGCTATTACATCTTGTTTAGCTAAACCATTGTAGATCAAGTCCATTCACCGAGAACGAATTTGCATTTTGTAAGCCCACAACTTACAATAAAAATAGGGTTTTCTTGAAAGCAATAACAGACGTCAATCTTGTAAACAGATTTTTAAGTCCTAGAATATTTTTACTTTTCCATGTCTTTATATTTACAAGACTTTATAGTTTCTAACTCATACATTGAAAATTTCAAAATACCTCGTAACCATCAGTATAATTTCTAACAATTTTTAAGTCCCTGCCTATCGCATAGCTTTGTTCCCAAGAAATGTTCCCGTTGCAATGCAAATAATGCTGTAAAAAAAAATAATAATAAAAAACACCTCAAAACACAGTCAAACCATTGAAAATTTAGAAAGAGACTTTAGTTGTTTCTCCTTTAAAATGTTTTTACAGCGTTCGTAAATTTCTGACTGACGGCTAATTGGACAACCTAGTTGTTTTATCATTACGAGCTCAAGTTGTTTTATTTATTTTATTGACGCTTGTAATCTGTATGAAAATTGTTTTTGATATAACATGACCAATGATGTAATCACGTTACTGTGGTGGAATGAACGAGTTAATGAGTTATTATTGAGTCAATAGATGATTTTCTCTAAGGAATAATTGATAGATGTCCACGATAGTTTTAGAGGATTGAAATAGGAGTGTGTCAGAGTGCACATCTTAGATCGGCGTTTGATGCATAAAATGTTAAATCAATCAGCTTCAGTTAGACATATACAGATCCTTAAATTAGCTACATTCACACTTTTTCTAGGTGCCTTAATGATGATATAACTATTATTTATGAGCCTAATGGTTGGTTTTAAGTGTATTTATTTTGCACAAATATATAAACAAGACGCCAAGCTCTGACTAATAAGGTATACTTACATAGGAAAACCATTATGTTTAAAAGTGAGTTAATATAAATACAGTACATTTAATTTAAAAAATTCTTGTATGAACAACAAAAACCTAACGATTTTTAAGTTTGCGATAAAAAATACAAAAATTATTTTATGTTAACAATATATAAAAGTAAATATTTTATATAATATAAACTAAACAATCAATTATAATTATTATTATATAATTATACTATATAATTATTTGTTTAATGACTTAACAAGAGAACCCATAAATAACAAGCAAAAAATGAAACTTATCAATAACAAAAAGTCTAACATATACAATAAACATAAGAGTATGATAAGCCAAAGTGTAATAAAATATGAAGTTTCAACATCACAATAATAAATAATACAATTTAATGACAGGAAAAGTAATAAAAATATTAATGCACACATGATCTCAAACTTAGGTGTGACCTTTTAAAGGCGTCACATAATCACACACTTATCCCTCAACTTAAGTAGCAGTCAAATCAGATGCAGTGAAAAGGCGCAGGATCTGGCTTTGAAAAAATACCACACCGAATGAAAAAAGTCCCCAGATCCGCCTATATTGTTGCCGAGTCGCATAAGGCAGGGAAAATTACTACTTTTACTAGATGTAAATGTCATTGGTAACTCTTTATGTAAATTTTTTTAGTTTTCTTTTTGTGTAAGGAACACTTCGTCAGTTGAGCTGTTTCTATATTCTTGTCCAATTATGAGGAAATACTGTTTCGCCACGTGTGTACACAAATTCAAGTTGTTTTACAGATTAAGTTAACATAAACATAAACTTTTATACTTTTCTGAAATAAGATAAAACATTTAATTGGAAGTACAAAAGAAAAAACATTGGATGCGAATAAAAGAAAATTTATGGAATAAAATTTGAAAATTATTACACAAATTACTTTGGTCAAACAAAAAGTATATTTTAAATATGGACTAAAAAAATCAGCAATTGCCAATTATGTGTTAAAACAAAACCACACGTGACAAATATTCGAAAACCAATTTATAGAGAAAGGCTCGACACCTTTAAAACTTTATATATTAAAAATGAAGATCAAATTGTTAACAATAATTGAGGATCTGTAATTAAAAATTCACATTTCCTTCAAGCAAAGTAACTTATAATACTTTAACCTAAAATTATACCTTATTATACCTTTACATTTTTATTTTTTACTCTTTTAAGCTAATAACTTTAATGTTAAGTTGTTTGTACTTATACTTATATTATTTCAATTTGCTGGACTAAAACTACATCTTATGATGATAATTAATCTCAAAAAGCCACGTGAAATGAATTTAAAAATTATTAAATAACTTATATTGTTTGTCTATCGGAATAATTTTGATTGTTTAGATACAAGGTCTAGACTGAATAGCCACAGAAACTAAGGCTCCTGCACCTTGAATAGCTGTTCACATGAGTCAACCCACCACTAATGTGGTGTGGTAGCAATACATTAGGTCTTCACTAGCCATTAAGCTACCAACCCTTGTACAGTACACACAGGATTCCATTCGCAAATTCTACTTGTAAACCCAGCGTTAATGATCTTATTTAGAAAATTAGTATTTATACATGCGAAAAAGTGAGAACAATATTTAAGTTTTAAGTTTGGTACATGCCCACATTTTGAATTAGGTAGAATTTTATTAAAAAATAGTAAGCTAAAATTGTAAGATTTTTACTATCGTGGAAACAAGTTAATTAGTATAAATATTTTATTTAAAACATTCTTTAAGGAAACAAAATTATATAAACCACACAAAAATATTCACACTAAAAGTACATTATATCATAATTATTACAAAAAATTTAACTCTATACCGGGTGTCTTACAAGTCCTCCCCCCATTAACTTTCTTATGAATAGAGATGGAGTGATTTACTTTGGGGAATGTTTATATGACCAACTAAAGAGGTTTTCCACGTAAGAAAATGTTTGACTCCCCCAAAATGGGGAATCTGGGGGGAGTCAAACATTTTTAAATACGAACCCCTAGCAAGTGACACCTCATTTTAAAGGTATTATTATAGGAAGGCGAATGGCGCAGAGATCTTTAATGTAACGTTATTACACTTCGGTGGCCAATTAAAGTTTGAATTTTTTATAAAAACCCCCACAGTTTAAATGTTATTTAAAGTTATCGTAAGGTAGATAAACATTCACTAACTAATTATTTTGAGAACTTAGGACACAAAATCATAAAAAAGTCATTTTTAAAATAAAATAAAAACAACAACCATGATTAACGTAGCATTTATAATGTTTTGTATTGTCTGACCGAAGCCCATTAGGAAGTCCTAGGGAATACCAATAGCTGATTTTGCTATTTCATCTCTTTATTGTTTACCAGTTAGTATGTGAGACACATTCATACCACTTTTACGCAGTAATTGGACTCTTTCAATCAAAGAAAATCATTCAAACTCTATTCATAAGAAAAAATGGGGGGGGGGCTTTTAAGACAACCGGTATATTACAAGGAGTGTCACACCACGTGTCACGTATTACGCTTTGCTAAGACTACATGCAAAATTTCTAATCGATATCTCATTTTATTAGGCTGCATGTAATACTGTGACCAATGTAATATGATTGTGCTCAGCTGGTTAAAAAAATTATTTACTATACGATTTTATCGTTGCTATCGTGGTTACCCTTGTGACCAATTTAAAAGTTTTCGCTAAGTACATCCAAATGTCACAGAATAGCATCATTGAACTCGATGCTTGCCTACTGTATGGAGTTCACGAGTGAAGTAGTGGGAGGAATGTGCTCTCCGCCTGTCAGAGCTTCCTGTCAATCACTTTTCATATATTTATAAAAACATTGTGCACGCTAACTATGAATAGTTCGCTTATTTTTTTAATAACATAACATAATTTACTCTATTCATAATTTTAATCAATTTTATTTCAAGTATATATTTCTTTAATTGTAACAACTTTATCTTTGCATAGTATTATTAACCATATTAATTCGGTCGTTGTTCTTTTATTTTTTTCTATTATATTATTTCCATTGGTTAGCAAGTTTGATATGACTGCAATAATTTTTAGTGTTGATAACTTTATTGTTAATTTTGTAGTTATACGTTTAAACTACAAGCATTATAAAAGTATTAATGACACAAATACAAAAGAGTCGGTCTTCTTGTAATGGTTACAATAAATTAGCAAATTTCATTAAATAATAGAGGGTACATTTTAGTAGGCACTATACATATTTTAAACGTACGATAATTATCAATAAATTTCGTTCATTCCTAAATTACGAGTACTGGTCAAATAATGCACAGGGTTGAATATTCGGTTAACAACGATTAAAATGACACTCTTAAGTTAAATAAGGCGAGTGAACACAGCAGACGAGTTTACACTCGGGTGGGGTGGCACTACTGTAGAGTGGGGTGAGTGTAACGGCATATTTTTGGAATGGCTAGTTCAAGGTATTCGGTCGAACCTAACCCGCTCCCCCGTACTCCTCGCTGCACCCAACATGAGCTCTCTACAGTACATAAAATTAAAGCTTCATGCAAAATTTCAAATATAGAGGCAAGTTTTATCGGTATATTTTGCAAACAGACGGACAGAAGCTACATTTTCCGAACCCCCTAGAGCGAGAATGTTTCGATAAAGTGCGTTTACTGAAACGGTGCAATGTCGTGAGGCTAAACTCTCGAAGTTAAAACAATCACAAAATCAGCTACAACTAAACTTTAACAACGTCTTGGTCGTTAACGCAGAGAAGTGAGGACACGTTCATCAAACATGGCTGCTTGGTGACAATTCCCCGCACGTCTCCAAGTCTGATTGCGACTCTGTGACCTCTAACCTGGCGTTGGACCTGCTTCCTAGTTCCCATTTGTTTCCTAATCTGCTCGGCAGATGAATCTGAAGCAATATCGCTACTTGTTTATGCCATTCTTATTGCAGGAATGTAGTATTTCTTGAAGACAATGGTTTGAAAACTATGAATAAGACCAATGACGGCTGGAATACAGTAAGTATACATGTTCTGAATAGAAATGTATTGTCTTAATTTTATCTTTATGTAAATAGGTGGTATCTCATGAAGTAAAGAATTTACTGTTTATATATCTTGTATTTGAAACTAATTTCCCTTATATGCTATGAACATGTGTCAGGTATAATGAAATTTCATGCCATAAATCATCAACCGCACCATACCGTAGGCGTAGTGTGTTGATGCGCGGAGGACTATTCCAATAAGTTTTGATTTCGGGAGTATTATTCCAATAAGTTCTGATGTCGGGAGTATTATATCAAATAAGTTCTGATGTCGGGAGTATTATATCAATAAGTTCTGATGTCGGGAGTATTATTTGCAATAAGTTCTGATGTCGGGAGTATTATTTCAATAAGTTCTGATGTCGGGAGTATTATTTCAATAAGTTCTGATGTCGGGAGTATTATATCAATAAGTTCTGATGTCAGGAGTATTATTTCAATAAGTTCTGATGTCGGGAGTATTATTTCAATAAGTTCTGATGTCAGGAGTATTATTTCAATAAGTTCTGATGTCGGGAGTATTATTTCAATAAGTTCTGATGTCAGGAGTATTATTTCAATAAGTTCTGATGTCCGGAGTATTATTTCAATAAGTTCTGATGTCAGGAGTATTATTTCAATAAGTTCTGATGTCGGGAGTATTATTTCAATAAGTTCTGATGTCAGGAGTATTATTTCAATAAGTTCTGATGTCCGGAGTATTATTTCAATAAGTTCTGATGTCGGGAGTATTATTTCAATAAGTTCTTATGTCGAGAGTATTATTTCAATAAGTTCTGAGGTCCGAGGCTAGGCCTGCGCCACGTTACTTGTTCCTGCTCTCACTCCACAGGGCAGTCCGAACGCTAACTTTTACCGAGCCGTAGTTTGTAGCATTTGATGTGTTATCTATTGTGTAACTAATGCAATCAAAACTAGTTGATAGCAATTGAATCTCTAAATTAGCTAAGTAGCAATTTAACATTCGAATAATAAGGATAGTCTCTTATACTTCAGAAGGTTATAGTTATCCAGAACAATATTGAACGTAACGAATATGAGTACGACTACACTGAGTAGCAATGTAACACGTGATTAGCAAGAATAGTCTCTTATACTTCAGAACATCAGCGCTTTTCAGACAAAATATTGGACCATAACGAATAGTTAGTATGACTAAATTAACTAAGTAGCAATGTAACATGTGAGTAGCAAGAATAGTCTCTTATACTTCAGAACATCAGCGCTTTTCAGACAAAACGTTAGACATAACGAATATTAGTATGACTAAATTAACTAAGTAGCAATGTAACACGTGATTAGCAAGAATAGACAGTCTCTTATACTTCAGAACATCAGCGCTTTTCAGACAAAATATTGGACATAACGAATATTAGTATGACTAAATTAACTAAGTAGCAATGTAACATGTGAGTAGCAAGAATAGTCTCTTATACTTCAGAACATCAGCGTTACCAAGAACAATATTGTCCATAATAAATATTAGTATGACTAAATTAACTAATTAATAATGTAGCATGTGAGTAGCAAGAATAGTGTCTTTTAATTCAGAACGTAAGAGTTATTCAGAACAATATTGGATATTACGAATATTAGGTTAAAGCAATCAACCTAATGTGGATTTATATCGTATAACTCGGTAATTCAGCATCAGACGCTTTGTAACAAAGAGTTATATCAATGTTGTTTAAACTACTTGGAGTTGTTAGTCAAATTAGTAACAATATACACACTCAGTTAGGCTATCACAGTGCACTTTTCCTCAAAATAACGCGCGAATAATTACACATGTTTGCGTTCACGGATTGTTTGAGCTGTTTTCATAAGTTTCGCCTCGGTCCTGCCGATTCGTTGACTCCACACGCAGGTAATTTAGTGTGAAAACCGTGTTTGCATATAACATTTTACTTCCCTCAGTAAACTACACTGTCCTCTATCTATTTATTTGTACGTAATGTCCTTTGCTTACAATTTGTTATTGAGGATGGATGAAATTTTCTGTCATTACATATTAAAAGAACACACAAAGTTTCGATGTTGGAATCTACCCTCTTCATCAGGTTTCAAAGTACCACAAGGCTTACGTTGAAGTGGTCAAATCTACTAAATGTGTGGCGATGAACTTAGCGACGTCGTGGATAAAAACTGGAAATTTTGTATGTGATAAACAAAACTCTCCAATCATCTTACTTTACAGAACAAGCGCACTGGATACCTTAACCGTAAAGTAACATCCGTTAAACAACAACGAGTCATGGATGCAATGTATTACATGTTCAGGTTCTAATACAGAGTGATTCACTACAATATGCAGAAAATGTAGTAGCTGGTTCTATATTTAAACATAACGAAAACAGTTTATACAAACGTGGATCCAGAAATGCTTCGTTCAGTTACGGTTAGCGAAAGATGTTGCCTGAATTTCAGCTCACCATTCAAAACGTGGTCATCCTGAAATTTTGGCAAAATAGATTAAAGAGCGAATTCAATAGTTCCTTTTGCCTTTTGACCTGATAAATTTAATAAAACAGATCCCAGAACTGTTTAGCATTTTTTGAAGAAATCAGTGTAAAAATCCAAAAATATAGTGTAAACACAAATTTTTCATCTTGTGGCAACAATAAATTTGTTATTGGATCGATAAACATATTTAAATTTTGTAATACAATTTTTTAAATTTTTTATTATGAAAAAAAAAACTGTGCAAATAACGTACACAGAAAACAAATAGACATTTGATTCAAAAACATTCTCATTCATAACAGTGCAAAGTAAAATTAACCGAAAAACATTAATCTAAACCTATTAAAATAAATGTACAGTACAGTTTCAAAAGTGTCTCTGCCCGACTTCAATGCATTTTTCTGCTCGTTTAAGGATGTTCCTGATTTCTTTCGTAATTCAACAGGACATTCCTTTAACTGTATAAAAGCTTCATTAATATGTCTAAGTAGCGTCTAATGGGAATTTACTTTGATCTCGGAAACTTTCTCCATCATCACTATTCCCATATACAAAACTCAAAAGGCATATGATCTGGTGACCTGGGTGGCTACTGTGTAGGACTTCCACGACCGATCCATTTATTTGGAAACTGTTTATTCAAGTAGGTGGAAACAATATTTCATGAACGTGGAGATGCTCCATCATGTTGCAAGTAAAACTGGTGTCGCGAGATACTTCTCAAACCAATGTTGGTAGTTCTTCTTGAAACATCTGTAAGTATGTCCGACATGTTAAGCACTCTTAAAAATAAACAGTCCAATTAGCTGATTATGGATAATACCACACCATATGTTAATACTAAAACGCTATTGAAGGTTCCAATGAACGGTTCACCCATAACGCTATTGGCAATATTTCAACTGTACCAAGAATAAACAATTTGCGGTTTCCGTACGGTGATACAATTTGGAAACGCGAGTGCAAAGTTGAAATCATTTGCACTTGTCGAGTTCACCCCATACTATTGGTAACATTACAACTGTATCATGAACAACCCAACTGCGGTTTTAGTATGGTGATACAATTTGGAAACGAGAGTGCAAAGTTGTAAATCATTTCCCTAGGACGACTTCACCCATAATACTATTGGTAACATTGAAACTGTATCATGAACAAACCAACTGCGGTTTCAGTACGGTGATACAATTTGGAAACTGAGTGCAAAGTTGTAAATCATTTCCACAGGACGAGTTCACCCATAATTAATGACATCAACGTATTTTGCAAGGCTTCATTCACCAGTAATCTATCACGGGTCCAAACTAGTGGATACAGTGATGACAAAAAGTGTTGGTGGGTGGGGTGCGGGAGGGGCAGCATCTCTTCCCCTACACCGCTAGGTGACATGAGACCTCCCCTCTTGCTTTCAGTCGCTCCTACACCGTCGTGACGGTAGTGTGTGGGGATCGTGCTTGCGCGTGCGAACGCTTTCGTGCCGTCTCTTTCAGTAATGAAACAACGTATGGTTCCATATTTGGAAATAAGTAAAATAGTTCTGACTCACAAATATTTTTTCATAAATTACCTCGTTCTTTTTCAGCATTTTTTGAATTAAAATTATCGTCTGAGATGAAGAGAACTTCTTTATTAAAAACTCCAATTATGAACGCTGTATCGTTATTGTGAAAGTGACTATCGTGAGTGAAAAGTGACAAGTGAATTTTTTAATCATGGTGACGCACTTCCTTGTTATTACATTTTTTGTGTACGGATATGTTAACGGTAAGTTGTATAATTTATACTTACTTGAAAAGTTGAAACATAATTTTAGAATGCTTTACTCTTAAGTCTGTGAGTATAATTTAAAAATAATTACACTTTGTCTCTTTTTCCATGATTTACAACAATGTATTACCACATTTGTCGTAAGATTAAAACATACTGGTCCATAAATATAGATAGAAATTTGTATTCACTTATAATTTAAAATATATTGATTTCACATTAGTCATAATCTTTGTTCTTCGTATTTTCCGTTTAATCTATATAAATATATAACTATTTGCATAGTACATTTCTCAAATAAGATAATTAAAATTGATAATCAATACGTTTTGAGTGAATCCCCTGCAATGGAATCCTGTTAACATTCACGTTATTACTTCTCCTATTTTAAATAATCAAAATAAAATAATTATGTTACAATTATACCCATTTTACCATCGTTACACCCGAAAGGTATTTTATCTCTCCAAGTAACAATGCAAAGTCCTGTCATTTAGATTTTTTAATCGTGTACTGAAAACTAAAACGATTTCATATTAATTTTATTATTAGCTTATATATGTGCCAAAGGGCGTTTTATAATTGTAGCCGAGTAATTTCTTTAACTCGAAGCTTAACTTTGAACTGTTAAAGTTTACTAGGTATTTTTTCTACCATAGACTAAAATAATTAAATCACGATATTGTTCTTTTGAGGAAGTATGCGTTACATGAATGATAGAAGTGTAACATATGCAAACTATTTGCTTTTAAAATCACGTATAATTTGAACAGGTCAAAAGAATTGACCAGAAAAAGTATATTATTATAATATTAATTTAATAAATTTCAATAATATTAAAAATACTATTTAATAGATAGGTCTCGATCCAACAGAATTTTGATCTGTATAAATAAGATCTAATTGGTAAATTAGGCTTAGAACATACGAAGTAGTAATTACTGAACATACGTTTCATGTATTTGAGTTGCGTTAACAATACCATTAACATCATTATTATTAACAACTTATTAGAACAGATGGTCTAGTTATGAAGAATTTCAGATCAATTGGTGAAATAAAAACAAATGGTACTGTAACCTACTGGGCGGAAATAGAATATATTTGCTACATTTATGGTTTCCCGATAACTCACCGCTTTCAGTGCGTATCCGAAATTGAATGCCAGTCCAACGGTTTCTGAATCTTTTCGAAAACCTAGAAAGCTTTGTTACAAAAAATGTAATTTATTACACATTTTCAAATGAAAGAACCATTCATACATAAAACTACTTGCAGCAGTTACGGACATAATATTTTTAATACAGTATTGTTTCATTTTGGTCTTCGAAGGGAATGGCATATTCCACCGATACTTTGTTTGACCTATCAATGAAGATTTTGTGGAGTTAGTTAGATCAATTTTTGTTTAGTAATAACCTAATCCAGGATTTAAAAATGCGTTTTATAAATATTAACACTGTTTCTGACAAAGTCGCAGACAGATTGACGCGTACTTGGCAATTTATGGGAAATTTGAACGAGTAGTTTTTTGTACGTAGTGTGTCTTGCCTGAGTTTTGGAGTTTTCTTTTCCATAATTTCAGCATTTTTAAACTCAATCAGATATTTAAATTGTCATTTCCTTTGACACCAGTCATAAAATAACCGAAATGTAGAAATCACATAGGACGTTTGTTATGTAGTTTCTACATGAATAAATTTTTAACGCACCCATAAAAAGTGACGTTATGTCCTGAAATATCAGGCGAAGTTTTGCGCCAACAGTGAAAAATTTACCAACAAGAATTATACTTTTGTCGGTCAAGTTGATTATCATTCATAAAAAATTCGTCTTTTGCGGTAGCAAAATGTTTGTTTAGTATATACAGAAAAATACAAACTACATTCCCTCCAACAAGGCATTTTAAGGCTACTCGAATCTGTTTGTTAAATAATCCTTATCAGCTTGTATGAATGGTTTACAACATTTCTTGAGATATAAAAATTACTCCACTGACACTTAAGTGCATAAGATTTCCATTCAAAACTAACAAGCAACGTTAAGTGAAAATTCTTTATAAGTTTGAACCAGAACAATATAGTTTTTACTGTAATAAATTTATTAAGATAAAAATATATGATATATAATAAGAATAAATCTTTTGTATCTATTAAGAGACAGACGGATAACGACGTGAACTTAAGAAGGCTCTTAGTTCGGGATGAAAAACTTGTGATTGTCAGATTAACGTTTATATTCAATTTTAATACAGTTTTAATCAATTTTCCATTTGATTACTGAATTAGATATATATTTGTTACATTCGATTTTGGGATTAACATATAATCTATTGTATCATTATTCGATTTCGTTATAAAAACTATACTGAATTAAATTATAAGATTTCCTTAAGTCATAAATGAATACAAATATTTCAATCCCTGAGAGTATTGCATACTTTAAAAATGTTCCTTTATCTTCAGCAGTTTTTATTAGTACGAAATACAATCATCTGAATGTCAAACTTTAAATGCATGTAATTTTTATGTAGACTGGTGTTCTTGTATTCAGGGAAGTTATGTTCAAGAGCTATGAATTGTATAACAAATTTGTTGTATAACAAATATTTATGAAAACCCAAAAATGTTTACACAACTTTTCTTAATTACGTTTTTTTTTCCAAATCCTCTTTTTTCACTGGATTGACTATTCTACTCAAAATATAAAGGCACGCTGAATAGGAAAATGAGTATTTTAAACGCTTTGTCAATATACGAGTATACAGTTTCAATTTTAAAATAAGTCAAGCTGTTTAATTATTCAAATGAACGTAATGAAATTGTTTTAACTACTCACGTCATGTGCAGCCATTAAACCAAATGTGTAAACATTCTGATACTAAAGCCTAGCTCACAACTGGCAAAGGCTAATGAATACAATAAGGGAAGAGACAAGGCATGGTTTGGAAGAGTATAGCCGTTGTAATATGCCCGGATCGTGCTGCAGGCATTAAAAAGCGGAATAATGCCGTAATAGAGAGAACAAAGGGTGGAGACAATGCTACCCCAGTAACACCTGTAGTATTGCTGCGGTATGTCTCTAGTTATATCTGTAGTTTGTTAGAGTTACTACGTAGTTAGAGTTACCTCCACATCGTTTGTGTTGTGATGTTTATCTACTAAATCCTAGATCTGTGCAGAAATAAATGAGTAATCTATTAGAGTAATAAATAATCACCCAATTATAGAATAAAGTGAAATCGTATAATATATATTACTTCTTTATTTAATTTTTTAACATTACTCTGTGGTTAGGTCTCAATACAAAATTTACACTTGACTAGATAGAAACTGTAGAAATAAAATAACTACAATAAACTCATAGAATACATTTTCTAAATTAGATGGATTGCACTGTAATGTAACATTTACCCTACACATTTAGAAAATAGCTTAAAACTCAAATAGAAAGTGAATATTCTTATCAGATGTGTGCTATTATTCAGAAAATATGGTAGTAAAACCTTCTAAATAAATGAAAAGATTTAACTTTTATTTATACTTTAAATGTAAAATAATTATCAATAAACGTCTAAAAACTATATTTATTCAACCTTATTCATTAATATATAACCATGATTAATTTTATGGGTGATAGAAGTGATGGTGAGATCGATTTATATACGTATATATAAACTCAAATATATACCCAAAAGCTCTAGACAAACTTCACTAAATAAATAATTAGCCAAAAACCAAATAAAAAAGTCGTTCTTGTGTGCTATTTATGTTCTCACATTTTAGAAGTAAATACACATTGGCTTCCAAACAAAAATACAAAATAAGGCAATTTAAAATTATAGAATTTGAAAATCTTAATTAAATCAATGACACATTTCGTAAAATTATTCAACTGTGAATTATTTGTAAAGGAAATTCTGTTATTCTTTCTTGACACTGTATACACACTGCTCCCAAAACATCCAAATAGTAAACAGTAAAACTCCCAGGCCATGGACATCCGCTAAAGTCATTTATTCAGTCACACCGTCAATGTAGGACGCCTGTTTAACTTTTTGTTTGGTCCAAAAAAACGTTTAGTACAAAAATATTAATAACGTTGAAGGTTGAGGGAACCCTCCGTTGGATCAAAAGTGCGCATGTCTTTTTGTACTTATCTGTGACACAAAATCGTATTAATTAGATACTTATTGTGGGAAATCGGCTCTAAAAGGACTTACAATCGTGAAGGAAGAAACACGCGTTTACGTTAAGCTGTCCGGATTTAATATGGTATAAAGCGTTCGTCTAGAGTTATAGTTTTTGGTCTTTCCAGTAGCTATTCTGAACAAAAATCACTTCGAACGTTGAAGTACTTCGAATACGAAGGGAACTTTATTACCCGTAACAATATTATATGACAGTGTATTAACCTTTGAGTTCTTATCGATATGGCTATTAGCATACACTTGATTAAAAACGTATAAAAATGTATATGTCCGTGCTAGGAACTATGTCCTGCAGAAGAAGTTAACGATACTACGGAGTATCAAAGAACTTGACATAAAGTATCGAAAGGGCCATCAAACTGATGGAGAGATAGATGGACGCAGTGCTTTTTTATCTTTTGAACCTGAAATCATTATAGTTCTTCCTTGGATAAAGATGAAGCGTATCAAGTTTAAATTCTCTAACTAAGATACGAGATATAGACCTCGTATATCTATAGATAATAATGTATTTAAATGATGGGCATACAGGTATATACAGACGGAGCGCCCTTTGATCTTTATACTCCAAAGTCAGTAGGGTTCTTTCTTGAACCAAGTGGAACCTAAATACTAAGTTGCACTTTCTGAGAATACTAATCGTGCTCAAGGAGAGGCGGAAGGATAGACATACGGACGATCTGCCCTTTTGACCCACGAAATCCTTGGATGAAGATGAACTGTATCAGGTTTCAACTATCTAACTGAGACGAATCTAGTAACTCTATGAAGAATTACTTTATTTCACAAATGGACAGAAAGATTGACGGACTGCACCTTGACGTTTTTACTATAAAACCAGTAGGGTTCTTTTTTGGACCAAAATAATTTCTGTAGATCCGTTATACCAAGATTTAAAGCACTGGTGGACACATGGACGAACAATGACAAGATTTGGATAAGGGTCTATCAATTTCGGGTCCTTAACAATACAAGATTAAAAACAACTGACATTTTCTCCTTCATTATTGACAGGCTGTCGGCTAATTGTTTATGCGTATTTACAATACACTATATACAGACAAGCTAAAACCGTTTACATGTACGACACGATAGAGGTCTATAATTAACCCAGTTAATCTCCTCTATTTTCCCAGAGCCGCCCTCCGTCAAAGTCCGGGAATGTATCCGCGCTGTCTGGGGGGTTGAAACCAGTTTGGCGGAGCGGTCCCCTACAGGAACATCATTTACACAGTGACATCACTAACTCCGCTCCTGCATTCTCATAGGCTTTTTTGGACGGGTGACACACACACGGGCGCGCGCGCGTAGGGAGATTCGCAGGTCGTTCTCACGTTCTTCCAGAAAGGATCTTATTTATGGGCCGTGAAGTCACTAAAATGGATCTAATGCTGAAATATGACATTTTAGCATCAATACATATATCTAAAATTCTTAAGGAAAACAAGCTAATCGCGTGGAAACCCCTTTGAATATAGATATTATAAAACTTATATTGTATTGTAACATTATTATATTATGCCAAATAAACTAAAATGGAAGTTTTCATTTTTAACGTTATTTTTGGCCATTAAATTGCATTAGTTTTCAGAGTTCACCACTCGAAATGTTTTCTACTTTAGTCTATCTAAATAACTTCACCTTTATTGCATTATTTCAGAAATTTTAATTATATTCCATACGAGGGTACAAAGAATTAAATTATGTAAGCACAAAATGATAACTTTATGTGTTGGCTAGCCCTTTAAAAAAACTGTTATCTGACAGAATATATATTCATTCAGGAGATGTCGTTCATAAAGACTTCATGTCCACACTTTATACTAGTTGATTGCGCAAAACATATCGAACATCTCCAGTTGAAAATGTTATAAAATTAACTCTACAGTCTGGCACTGGCACATTTCGCAATATTTTTGGAAAATACTGACAATGTCATAAATGCGTCTCATTCAAATTTCAATTTATTAAACATTCCCATTGAGCGCTGTATGGGGGCGGCACATAGTTGTGCCAGGTGAATTTTCATTTGACCAATATTAAAAATGAAAGTACCAGCCGTACTCTCTACACAAACTTAACTGAAAAACAATTTGTATGTTTAAACAGTTTTTATTCAATACAAGTGGTGATTGATTGATTATGTATGAATGTATATATCAAAGAATGTGTTAGGTGTAAGAGCATTGTCAGATGGTACATATATTTCCCCTTTGGTTAGTAAAAATTAACAAGATGTATTAATTACTATTATAGACCAGCTGACTTATGTATGAGCTCTCGTTAACAGCTAGTAAAAATATAGGTGGCAATTCTTAAGGAAATTACTTCGTAAATACAGGGTGAAGCAGGACCAACTGTCGGCGATGTACTCGTATATGGGCTGAATCGAGAACGCACGGTTCGTTCTTTTTTTAACGAAAACGCCCAAATTGTGACCCCAAAGAATTAGGGAAAGAATTTTAATAAAACCTAAAAATACAGCATAATAGCACTTTGAAGCACTCAGCACTCAGAAGTAGAAGTAATTTTTAAGATTTTCAAGTGCAAAGGTAGGTTGAGTCGTAATTCATTTTTAAGATCTTTATTGACTGATCACTACAATAAAAGGTTTTAATTTATTTCATTTACAAAAGATGGCCCAACTTGCCAAAGTTATATGGTTTCACAGTTTTTTTTCTGTTATCTTATTAAAAGTTTTAAAAAGATCAAATTTACATATAGGGTTACAAAAGATTATACTCTCTTTTAAATATATTACTGTTATCATTTTTTTATTACATTTCCAGTTTATGGAAATAGTTGAAATGTTGTATATTTTAAATTCGTAAAACTAAAAATTCAAATAGCAGGTTGCTTTTTTGGAAACAAAAACGTTTTTTATTTTAATCTTGGATTGTTGAGAAATGTTCATGACGTTTTGTTACATTACAGTGTTTTGAACTCCTGTATTTTCCGTGGGTTCTTAGGGAATTATTTTTAAGATTTTAATTGTACAAAAAGATACTTATTTGTGCCGCTAGTCTGTGATGAAAAAACATGTGGCTCATACTTTTGTCAGCTGGACTAAATTAAAGGGAACTAATTTGTAGTGTGTGAGCGAACGCTTTATGAGTAAATTTAGATTTTGATTAAAATATTTCTCTCTAGAGGCACACCTTAATGAGTCAGTAAAGTAAAACGTTGACGAAGCACTGTTCCCAGTGACGAAGAGTGTCCACTACCAAAAGCTTCTGTATCGGACAGTGCGGCGGCAGCGGCGCTCGGCACGGTGGCACCGCCCACAATCAGGCAGGCCCATTCATCCTAACAATACTACAGATTAGGGCATTCAGGAACGGAAACCCGCCGGTGGTGGCGGTGATAGTAATGTACCCATCCGATCACCACGGCCACCTACAACACACATGCGCCACTTGTCATGTAGATATCACTGCCTTATTGATGGTACCTCCGCCGGACGGGGCACCGTGTGTGGTACTTTATGTAATGGTAACATAGTGATTAATGTGGCTTCCGGTGATTTGCTCTTATCACACCTGAAGTGATTTGGGCTCCACATGGTATCCTAAATGTCATGAGGACATTACCGTTTGTGATGTAGTAGTTTTGTAGCCATACTATTGTTGATAAACCGGTATTTGTAATGAAATTTACTTCAAAACAATTTCGATAATCTCAAAATTGCTAATATAAACAATGTATGATTAAGCCAGACAGCATGATGCGTAACAGTCTTTGTTGAAATAGCATGTTAAATTTCAAGCATTTAATTCTCGAAATGCTTGCGGAAGGCAGACAAATAAATTTACAGCTCCCAGGTAGACATAAGACAAATTTTGCCAGCCTACTGAGTGACAGGCTTGGATGTCGTTCCCCCAAATTCTATATCCATCGTACATCATCTCTGAACCCATTCTCGTCTATATAGAAGTGATTTGCCATGGTGTGTGTCTATATGCCATGCAAGATTTTAATTATATACTACAGTTTATTCTTAAATATCGAGTGGACAGTCAACCAGAAATGCAATTTTCCTAATCTCTCGAGTAATAATAGACCTCACTAATGATCAGCCAATTAGTCAAAGATCAGCAAAGTTAGAACTTTACGGAAGAACGTTCCGAAAAGACTTATATACGTTCTGTGGGGTCCTTCAATACCTTCAATAAATATCCTGTATCAAATAATATAAAAACATTTTTGAGATTTTAAAATCTAACTTCTATAATATTTAAACAATGCAAAATATATAATCATAATTAAAAAAATTCAAAGTAAGTGAATACTCCTTGAATTGAAACGTACGATCAATAGTAAAATAATTTAATTCGAAGAGAAATCAAAAGTTTTTTTACTTGGAGGTGACTCAATATTATTAAGATAACGTTTCATTCAACATCAGTTCTTTTGACAAACGTTCTAAATTTGTGCATTTTACAAAAACGAATAAATGCAGGAATCTGAATTGAATTCTACTCCAGGTCGATTCTAACAGCCGGCACCTTTGCGAGCTTCCTTTATTAATGCAGTCTTAATCAAATACAGGGCCGGTAGTAAAAGCTGAACTCTGGGTCGCTCAACAATGGGTTTGTATCAATAGAGCTGTGAATCCCCCCCTCTCCACCATCGTCATCAACCCCCTCCCCCACAACACTTTCTGCTGTTCTCCTATGGGCTGGAGGGGGGCAGGGGGTCTGTTTAACTTTATAATTACACAGCTTTGTCGAAGTCACATTTTAAGTCGACTTAGAGACAGATGGGATTATTATATTATGCTTATTACCATTATTGTGGGGTTGAATGGCCTTTGTTCCATGGTTGGGCTGGTGGTGTGCTCTTCAATCTTTAATTTTGTTTTCACACCTCTGAAAGCGTCACTGAGCGTCTTTGTGTTCTTAATTGGTATTAAATTTAACTCTACCTTACGCTGCAGTCGAGAAATTGTACCTTTAAATTAATTAATATCAATTATGAACGGTCTAGAATGGTATTAAAAAATTATTTATATACAATTGGTTTAATTTACGGTTTCAGGGTATAAAGCAGTTTATGAGTTGTACAGTAAACAAGGCTTAGAGTTTAACCTCGTTGAAAATATTAAAAAGCTTAATTTAGTTATATTTTTTCTGAGTTGACGCGTTCACTGCAGCAAACGCCCTAGTGCCTACTGTATGGTTAATATTACTCAGCGAGGACGTCGCCAGCGAGAGGGTTCAATCGGTCCGGACCTCCACAAATGTTTAATTTTTTAATAAACGATTATTATTATTTAAATAATTTAGTATTACTGACATGTAGTGCTGAAAGATCGTTCTCAACATAGAAATGGACCAAGAACTTTTTAAGGAACAATATGGAGCCTTACTTTCTGTCCATTACGGGAAAATATCAATTGTCTGGACCTCCTCAATAATTGTATTCTGGCTACGTTCTTGTCACTAATTATAGAGCATTGAAAGGTGTTAATAGACAATAAACTGATGAAACGAAGTATCAAATGGTCCAACAGCATGTAATGAAAGTCCTTACCGAACTGACTATACCCTTTGACTTTTTATCCCAAAATCAAGAGAACTCTTCCTTGGACCAATAGAGAAACCAATATACCAAGATATCTAGAACCTTTCTCTTACAGTATAGTTCCGGTTGCTTAGATAGGCAAATATACAAAACGGGATTTGAAGATGGAGCTGTATGGTTCTTAATAAAATCCGTTCTTGCACATTGGAGTAGGCTTAACTTAAGTGGTAAAAATGGATAAGTGGGTACAAGCTATTAAAAATGTTCATTCATTAAGGCGAATATACACTGACTGAATAATACTAATAAATTCTAAAGCACAAATCAAAGGATAATTATTTTTATATATATTTACCATAATTTATATATTTTGTTTATGTTAGAAAATAATGTTAAAATTAACTTAAATCATAATTTTATGACGAAAAGCATACTTCTTTCAAAACAAAATTAATTAATTTGCTGATATAATTTATTAAGTAATTAAATTGTCATTTACACGGTAGGCTTGACCCGCAGACAGGTGGTTCTCATTTAAGAAGCGGGATGAACCAATGTTCGCGCCCCCATCTCAGATGCGGGTGTCTATTGATTCACCCTTGACTTCGTAATCTCTACCCCGCACCTGTCTGTCTGTCTGTCTATCCGCTCTCCTCTCATTGTGCAAAGTTAATCATAATTGGACTCATTGAGTCCTCAATGCCTCGTGTTTTATAAATCAGTAATTCCGAATTGAAGAGGTATTTCATCTGACCACTCGATTTTTCAAGCGTTTCAAATTACTGTTTTGAATATCTCCCCTGACGCATTATATTGAATACCTGCCTGTGCCTGGCTGATAACATTCCAGCGTGGCATTCACTGTAATTGATTTTATTATTAATCCCAATAATGTGCTATGCTTCAATTAGAGTGTAATTTCATCAATAGTAAGTCCAGAAATTTAATCGTCATAAGGGGACATTCCTGCATGATTCGTGGAACTCAGGTCTCACAGATAACATCGTTACCTAAAATCAAATATTTTTATTTTGAAGTTCTGTGAACGTCCCAAAGATTAAACTTAAAATTTAAACTATTTTTAGTTTTAATTGTACACAAATAATAACATTTATATTTATTTTTTGGTATCGCACTAAACACAATGCACGTTGCAAGGTCATTTGTGTAGTTAATATAATAACAAAGTGGTTAGTGTTGGATTTCCTAAATTATACATTAAATTGTACGTTTTCTGGTGTTAACTTTAGTTACGCTTTATCCACTTCATAACATTCTGCACAAACAACAGAATCTGGATTAAAAATATACTTTAAACTTTAAGCTAATCAATTGTAAACACCCTCTAATTTTAAATATCAGCTACGAAGAAATGCAACCATGTCTAAATTTTACCATTTACAGTGCTTAAAAAAGTAGATGACTGTAAGCATTAGTAAGAAGTACGTTATTTATTATATTTTTATTTTATTAGTATAATTACTATGAAAAATACGCATTAAAATTTTAAATTGAATTGTGCGTGATGTGTTTCATTAGAAAATTTTAATTTGAGGAAATGAATTATGTATAATAATAAAAATAACCCCGTTTCTTCTCCTCAAAGTGTATCCAAGTCTGAAGTCATGAATAAAAATAGGTGACATTTACCGATTTAATTTGCAGCTTAGAGGTATAAAGTGGCGGTAGGATCGGCCATAAGCGATAAAGGAGCAGAGGGTAGTGACTGGTATAAGGGGTGATTTAAGCCCAGACGAGCTCACAAACAATATTGCCTTTTGACTCCTCTCTCCGGCTAATTTCATTACCTATGGGGAAATGGATGCGATCAAAAACCGAGCGCTCGGGGCAGAAGTGAGTCTGTTCTGCAAACGTATCACAAGGGATGTTCCTTCCACCCCTCCCTGTTCCCCACCCACACCTACCACCCCCACTACACCCACCACCTGCCTGCGCAGCGCTATCTCTAGCTCAGTCGTCCTCGGAACTCCCGGGTAGAAACATGGAAATCGGTTCTGGCCAGTCCTTACATCATGTGACGTTCAGTTTCTCAAGGACTGCTATTTATTTTTAGTTTCCATATATTCTTTCCGGTTCGAACATTTCAGTGCATGAGGTCCAAAATCGGGAAGACCAACTTCCGTCGAACTCGTTTGACGTCCGAAACTCGGAAACAGATGGAGTGCTAGGTTTAGCAGTTTGGTTAGAAAACGTAGATTATTTATCAGTCAAATAAACATCACTAGGGATCTTTTAATCATTGTGAACATAATTGAAATGGTTAGTTAAAACAGATTAGTCGAAAATAACCTCTCATAAGTGAAAATTTGAAATCCAATCATCAAATGAGACAAGTGTCGAATTTTCATAATCAATGTTTTGTTAATTTTTTTTTTAATTTAAATTTAATCGTAATATTGTTTTACCATTAAATTCTATGAAACCAGCCTGTTTTTATTTCTTAAGACGTAAATTTGCGAAATTACATCTGATGTCTGATAGTTAGTATAGTCAGACTTAATCTCTAACGCTATACAATAATCTTATGGGGGGACCAAAAGCCATGTGCTCCAGCTATGCTGTCCGAGACGATGTCTAAGTCGGTTTACGATGTACTACACCTTCTTCTTCTCCTCATTCTTGCGCATGCGCAGTACGTCGCAGGTAAGTGTGCTGGCCCCATTGATTGTTTTCCGTTGCGATTAAGCTTAATTAATGAGGCAGTCTGGGAAATGGGAAAATACTGGAGAGCCGGGCGATCCCAGCTAATTCCTACCCCTAAATATGCCCTTTACCCTGTGTTTCATGCGTCGAAGCGTAAAATTGTATCCAACAGTTTAGAGCTTAACATAAGCAGAGAAGTTTTATTTTATAAAGTCAACATTAGTTCCTAAACTAAGTGAAATGTGACAGTAACAGAGCAATTGTTTGAAATTAATTGATTTAACTGTTTGGTACATTATATATAACAACTTGTAATAGTGTCGTAAACAAGTGAGTAAAGATATAATGAAGCAATGTTAAGGAGTGTATAAAAACCATCAATTCCAACTTAAAATAATAGTTTACTAAAATAATCATACACCTATTAAAGTACTGTAGTGGCCTATAATTTTAGAATCTAATAAACTCTCAATCCAAATTTCAATAACGGTGTTAGCTGTACTAGAAACAAGTTTTGCTACATATCTTCTTCCGCTTAGAGAAGGTATTGAAATTACTCTTTACAAAGGTGGAATGTACATTATTCATTCGTAAAATTACTATTATTATTGTAAAATTTGTGTGCATTGATTGAAAATGTTGATTAGAATATACTTAAATTATGTTCAAAAAGAAAAGCTAACAAATTTGTAAATGTATAACACACTCCAAAATGTCTAGTCTGCTAATAATATATATATATATATATATATATATATATATATATATATATATATCATATATAATCTTACGTAGTCTAGTTTCTAATAGTTAGAGCATAATGTAAATATGTGTAATAAACAATATGTTACATTTATTAAATATTGTTTTATGTGTAATTTGTTACAGTTAGATTTTGATTGTTACCCTTCAAGCGATATATATGCCTGGAGTATTCTAATCAGATATCAGTTTAAAAAATTACATGTGTCTGTTTGTTAGGAATAAAAATATATTTATTTCAGCTTCAATTCGTTGAAAGTTTTGCCGACGGAGATAAATATAATATAATACTTGTGAAATGCCGTTCTAATTTACAATCAACTATTTTAAAACACGAACTACCTCAAAATGATTTTAAAACGTTATTAAACAGTGCCGACACACATAACACACCTACATTACATACCAGGTGTATGTCTTCAGTGTTGTAATTCATAACTGTCATATGTTTTTTTCAGCCATTTAGTGTTGGAATATAACACCTATCAAGATTTTCTACTCAATTACGCCACTCCAAACAGCCTTCGCAGTGTTTTGAAAATTCTAAAACGACTGCCTCTGTGATGATGCTAATTTTATTAGAATAACATTTACAGAATAAAATGAGGTATTGCATCCAATGTGAGTGAAGTCACATAACTACACGCATCTACATTTACTTTTTAATAAATCTAGCTCCCCATTGGACACATCTACATTTACCTCAAGAGAGTAAGTTGTCATCTTAAACGGAACCAATAACTAGTCTCAACACATACCTGTACTACATCGAGAGGCCAATTTTAAGATGATTGATGTATTAACCCTTTGAGTGTCGCGGCATCTGCATATCAGACGCGGTAAAATGTTATAAATTGCCGGCGTCAATTGAAACGACAATCCGTATTTAGACGATGTTTAATGTACTACAGTGTTACCATATTCGATATGTTTCGATGTATTGATGTGTTTTTGTTTTTTTTCTTGTATGTCTAGGAATGATGAATAATTATATTGTTGTTGTAGTCATCAACATGGATGGGAATTACGCGTAGTAGCCGTGTTTACGTTCCGTAATTGTGTTTATATGTAAAAACGAATCATGATGCAGTGTAGAATTTACATTTGTTTGTGTAATAATATCAATATTGATATATGGATGTTTCCATTACAAAGAGCTTTTGTTTATTTTATTGTTTCCAGTATTGCTGCCACGTGTATAAAAGTTTGATAACTATTGTTGACGTTAATTTTACTGCGGAAGAAATATAATATTAAAAATTAATTTTGGTTAAATTTTCAAGGCTAGGTATAGTTAAAAATGTCTACAAAAACACATATGGACTATTGTATTACAATTGTATTGTTTAATTGTATTAAACATGTGTATTATGTTTTCCATTTTATGGAGAAAAGTTAAACACAAATTACTAAAATCTGTCAAAGTGGTTATTCGACAACAATTTTGTCCTGAAACAACTTAAAATATACAAAATTCGGGCTTTTAATTGGAAGGGGGCGAGGGGAATATTAGAATAGCTATGGCACTAAAAAGGTTAATTTAACCACGAACAGACTTAATGAAAAATTGCCGTACTACTACTCCATGAGCTAAAATATTATATTCTTAACTTGTGTTTCACAATTTATACTTCAGTGCAATGTAAAGTAATTTATAATTTACAAACTATATCCGCACATCTAATCGTTGCTATTAAGTTATTTATATATATATATTCAGCTAATGTAAAGTCAAGCAGTCGAGAGCCAATTTGCACAGAATATGCACACATGCTGTTTTATGTTTAAATCGACAAAAACATTTTATTCTAAGACTGATTCTAAGTTTTGATGGAAGTCAAAAATGGGAGAGTATCAAAGGTTTAAGCATATTAAACGATTTTATGTGAGGTTATATTTCCCTGACACGAAACATATAGTTTTGTGAAAGTGAGAACTTTACAGAATAGTACAATTCCACGGGGAGCTGTTCGGATATAGTTACGGTTCACAGGGCGGTAAATTGCCTGAACCAAAAGTGTATAGATGTAGTTAAAGTGAGTACTGTACTGAATAGTACAACTTCATGAGATGCTGTTCGGATGTAGTTACGGTTAGAGGGGCGGTAAATTGTCTGAACCAAAAGTGTATAGTTGTAGTTAACAGTGAGTACTGTACCGATTAGTATAACTTCACGAGGTGCTGTTCGGATGTAGTTACGGTTCGCGGGGCGGTAAATTGCCTGAACCAAAAGCGTATAGTTGTAGTTACAGTGAATACTGTACTGAATAGTATAATTCCACGAGGTGCTGCTCTGATGTAGTTACGGTTCGCGGGGCGGTAAATTGCCTGAATCAAAAGCGTATAGCTGTAGTTAAACTGAGTGCTATACAGAATAGTATATCTTCTTAGATGCTGTTCTGATGTAGTTAGGGTTCCCGGGTTGGTAAATTGACCTTAAACAAAAGCGTATAGTTGTGGTTAAAGTGAGTATGGTACTGGTTCGTATAACTTCACGAGGTGCTGTTCGGATGTAGTTACGGTTCGCAGAGCGGTAAATTGCCCTGAAACAAAAGCGGCCCATCCATCCATGCTGTTGATTTATCGAAGAATTAACATCTAGATTGATCAAGCTAACTGACCCATGGGTTCACTGATCTATGTGCATTGATTTGAACTTTAAGCCTGGATTTATAAATAAAAAATATTTTAAATAAACTAGTCTTGCATACCTATTTGTATCCTATGTACTTGTTAAATTCATCAAATGTCGCTTTTAAGTGTGTACTAATATACTCTAAATTTAAAAATAATTGGAAATCCTATAATCTTATTTCAATCATAAATTACAATACAACGAATAGTGTTTGATATTACCAAAATAATATCTCAATATTTTTGAAGTTAGTATAAACTAAGACTGAATAAAATAAAAAAAAAAACTATTTGTTTATTCGCTAAATGTATAAAAGAAAGTAATATGTTCAATATTAATATGATTATAGAAAATTGTATTTATAAAACTTCAAAATAAAATTGCCTACCAGTCTGAAATTTTCTAAATGAAATAACGAAACAAGAAATCGTATGGTTTTTGTTTTGTTGGAACGTGAATTGAGAGGTGCCCCAACATTTTAAACCGTTCTTCATAAGCCAATTCAGATGAAAATTAGGGATAATTTATTTTCGTAAAATAATTGCTGTATTAATATCAAATATTACTATATTCCTATGTAAATTTATGTATATATAATACAGCTATAGTGGGAGGAGTTGATTCATTATTACTAATATACCTACATTGATGTGTTAAATTCTAATCATATGTTATAGGGTTTTAACCCTGCAGGAAGCAGCAGAAGTATTTTCCCGAAACGTCGTATTTAAAATTTTTCCTCATGACATTACAAAAGCGTAATTCTATTATAATTATAAACCTTTCAATGTTGACAATAAACTTGAAGTGACTAACTTTCACGTTTGTTCTGAAGTTTGTTATGATTGCAAACAAATATCAACATTAGCATCGCCAGGTATTTGGGGTACAAGTATGAGCATGTTAATACCTTATATTAGCTCATTACTTCGTACTTTGGTAAATGTATAATTTTTCATACAAATGAACATATAAACAGTGAGGAAAACAGATAATTGAAGTGTACAATCTTACAATACATGTTCTTTCAATGTAAAACATCCGAGTGTTTAGTATACGATATGTATTGTAGTATGCGTCCTATAATTCCCAACACATCAACCAAACTGCATGATTATTATGATTAAGAAAAGAAACTGAGTGTATAATAAAGGAAGGTATACATCTCAAAACAAAAATGTTCCCCATTGTAATTTTAAAAATTTTCTCCGGCCACATTTGGACATTCAAACTAATGAAGATCCGGAAATAAAGATTAATTTTTCATTAAACTCAAGGGTTTCTGTACAAAGTTATCGGTTAGTGGGAAGGTATCTGATTTGCAACAGAAATTTGCGTTAATGCTCAATATTGATCGTAATTAATTAAAGAGATCTTTCATGAGCCTAGTATAAAACTTAAATATAAAAAAATGGAATACCTCTTTTTACGAATAGTCCGACAGGTTTTAAACATATGTCACTGACCACTTTCTCAATCCGCCCACATTGTAATACAGCCACGGACACAGACTCAGAATTAACAACATGGAAGAGCCAGACCCAATCAGGAGACAAAGCAAATTCGTAACGGTACACTATCAATCTCGATTGGGCAACACATCAAATCGGACAGGGTATTTCAACGCGTCAACATGCTGGGACCCCGACTGTTGGGGGAGGAGTACCGACCGGTGATTCTGTGATTCAAATCCTGTGATTTGGCTCCGATAAGGCTGTGATTGTGAGCGAAGTGAGCTTGACTGACCAGGCGCCCGCAACAATACACGGGGTATGATGGATGATCGGAACATCAATTAACCGAGGCCTGACTACCCGTGCGGGTGGTCCCAGTGGGAAAGGGTGAGGGTATTCAATAGATTCTTCACAGCAGTTTCAGAAAGTAAGATATTATCTTTGATGATACGGGTTTAGTTAAAACCCCTCTCCAAAGTATTACTTTCACGCCTTCAAAGCCACCTCCCCTCCCTAATTTAGGTTTATTTAGTAGATGTTAGGTTATAGTGAGTCTCACCGGCGTTTGATAGTAATTTACTATAAGAGCTAATAAGGGTACAATAGGGGTTCTTACTAAATTAAGAATGTTCCTCGATTTAAGGGTGACTCTGGTATAGCTTAAGTTTCTTACACAGTTCTAATACTGCATCAAATATATTATTTTCTACTGCAGATTTTAGGAACCCTGTTGTATTATCCTACATTGCAAATGGTAAATATGTTGTGTACTACTACGGCATTGTATTAAAAATTATAATTATTACGTAAATAATCTCCAGATTCTAATAATAATTTTGAATCAACCAGTCTATTCACTCCAAAGTTATGCAAGAGCAGCAAACATTTTGTGGACGTGAATCCAATGTTGTAACGTTTTAAGTAGTCTCTAACACTTAAGAACATGTAAAAGCATACTTGATTTTGTTCTTAAAAATATTAGGAACTATTCCTCAAAAAACCAGTAATTTTGAAAACAAAAAACAAAGTAGAATACATTTGTAGTAAACCTAGTTACAAATAACCGGAATAACGTGTGGCAAAGTGTTTGGTACAAAGCATAATTTTGTTTAATCTAGAACACTTTTAATTAGAAAATGTACGATATTTTTGCTTGATCGATATATTTCCATGCTCTAGGCGATGGTATTATGACTGTTGAAGTCGTAAATTATTGTATTACGTACTATATTATAAATATTTTTACAAACTAACAAAACAGTAATTTTTGGATTTGAACCAAGTTATAATGCAAGTATAAAAACTTTGAATGTGTTGATGCACTTACTCGTATGAGCAGAAATTCGACATGTATTTACTTAATACAGCCACTTTCCGCATCGACATTACTTACAATTTTGATTAGTATTTTTTAAACATTACTACTCTATATTTTATCTCTCGCCTTGGCATCTATTTCGAACATGAACTGGTGAGTTCTATAATCAAATCATGTGTCATGGAACAGCAAGGCCTACAATTGACTTTGTGCTCGGCGGTGTTGTCCTGCAATCGAATTTCAGTTGAAGGTCGCAGTTTTAGGCTTTTTGAGATTACCATGTACTGGAACTCGGTCTTCCCCTTTGTCAATCCCTGGTAAAAGAGGGAAGCTAGAAAGTATTTCAGTTCTTCTTTGAATAGTAAAAGAAGAACTGTGACTCTAAATATGGCTAGAAAAGTTCATAAATACCTGCGAGACTGGAGTCCATTCCAAACTATAATATTACTGACGTAGCCATAATTCTTTAGGCATCAGTCAATCATAGATTCTCAATAACGCTTATACTCAATAATACATCATTCATGATTCGTGATTAGTACTTTATTTTTTGGATGTATCAAAATAAACCAATGACTTATTAATTAATGATTTATTAATTATCCATATAACATTGTTCTGTATATAAAATAAAGTACATATTTATCCAACAAGTTCTTTAATTTCTCATCTTTAGCTCGAGGAGGAAATCTGCGACTCGAGGTGTAACTAATTGGCAATAATTACCCAAGTGGTGCAAGGAGTTTTTGCATAACTTTTGACACATTACTTTACACACCTTCTTATAATAAATATTACCTTTTAATCTGTAAGTTTATCAATGGTAATTAGGGGAGCTAAATAATATTAAATAAATATCTACAGTTCATATTTAACCTAATCAGATGTCTAACTACAAATACTTCTCTCGTTAGATGACTTTTTACTCTAGTAGTATTGTAATAGTAAACAAGGGACTCATTACAAATCTTGTGCAGTAATGAATCTCATTACATGACTAAATGGTTTGTAATCGTATAACAATGAGATTAAGAAATCTTCTCCTCAGAGGGTTCAACAAGTAATCGATATCCAGTAATGCTAAACAGAGTAAACCACGGAAGACCTTGAATTTAATTAATCGTCGATGCAAACGAGTAGCAGATACCATAACAAGTTCCCGCTCTCCCACTTGATCTCCCGCTCACGCGCGAAACCAGATTAAATTTGGCGGCAACACCTGTTCAGTGTTCAGGCTGCGGACTGTTCTTATTGCAACGCGCTCTGAATGTTAACGCTAACGAAACGCTAATGTTTGTCCCTAAACGACCCTTAACACCTCTCGTTTATCACCCGGAGTCGGAATTGTAGTCGAGATCGCGTTGTGCCGAGACTTGATATTCAAATCGTATACTAAATATTTTACATTTCTTGTGTAAGGAAATTCATCCAAAAATTCAACACCAAACGCGTTCGTTTTTATAATTTTTATTTATTTTCGAAATTGGAATGTTTATATTTGTATAATTACTTTTTGTATTCGTTGCACTTCTGTGAGATAAGGGTAGTAAATATAAGACAACTGCGACGGCTTTTCTTAAACAAGTACTGTCTAGTATAGAAATATTTTTACTTCTCATGTTTTAATACTTTGACTTCAGCGATGAAAATCGATTTCATTTTCTGGGTTCTTCAGATTAAAAAGCTGGAAAACTGCATCTACCTTGTGTTTGTTTCATCTTGTTCAGCGCGGCAAACAATTTCCCGGTTGTTTTCTCTTGTCGAGGACAATTCCCTGAGTCAACCGACTCCCCTTGGTGAGACGGGGCTGGGGGCTCCACCCGCTTATGATTAAAGTGAGCAGGAAGGGGACATAGGGCTCTCAGGTAGGGAGGAATGGTCTAATTAGAAACACAAGTATTTGCTCATGTTACTTGTGACATTAATTCAATATTACACTCGCGATGCCATTTTGGGTTGTACTTTTCCTGATAATAGAGGCATAATAATAATTATTTTATTTATATTAATGTATTTATTATTGTACATGCTTCTTCTGCCCGTTCTCATGGGCCACTGGCCTGAGCGAGGGTCTTACCTTATCTTACATAATAAAAGGAAAGAGTCGATACAGTACAAAGTTGACGATACTGATAAACAAAAGGTTACGGTGGGATTTTAACCTGCGCTGTATCTGTCTCAAACTCTTAAGTTCAACTCCTTAGATCTCTCGGCCATCGGCCATCATAGCTGTACACACATAAATATGTATATATTATCTATTTATATCCATGATCTTAGTTACAATGTATATATGATAAGACGCTGCGTTTTGAGTGATGAAAATGACATGACAGTCAGATAAAGGTTATAATGAATGATCAGGTAATAAATAATAAGCAACCAAATTAGTGTCTTATACACCTTAATTTGTTATGCCTCTAACAGTAAAGCTCTAAAACTGGATAAGTTGAACGTTTGAAGAAGTTGAAGACAATTGAAAATCAACCAAGCTCAGTCAGTCATATGTTAGAGTTTGCAAGTGCGAGAAACGGAAATTCTTGAGTAAGATTATAATTATTGACAAAATATTTCCCGCTATTTTTTAAATTCTTAATTATATATTTAGATTTTATTCAGGGTAAAAAAATACAGTTTTATTCTGTATCTTGTGTAATGTCGCAGGCTATAATCGAAATAACTTAATAATTTTTATATTTAATTATATTATAATTATAGTTATTATAATTATAATTATTATGGTAATTAATAATAATATTTAATTTTTTTAATCCAACAGTTAAAAACCATTTCATTGTGCGTCTGTTCATTGGTAAGATAACTCTAGAAAGGTCATAGAGATTTGGTACGTACGATCGTCTTGGTCCAGGGAAAATTTACCCTATTGATTTCAGCGTGAAAAGGTCAAAAATAGAATGTAAAGATACAATTTGAATATTCATATAATATTACGGGTAACCATGATGAAATTGAGGTTTCCATAAAGAATTGCCAAATTGGTGAAGAAACCGAGTAAAATAATTTGACTAAACGTTACACGGTAAAACATTTAACCCGTAACGTTACCGTTAACCCGGTAACGTTTTTGTATTGGTTGTTAGGGCGTTCGTACTCCGATTCTGTTAGATCCTTCCATACTCTGCCAGTAGTATTAGGTTTTTTTGAACTGAAACGACTTTTACGTTAACTTTAATGCAAGACAAGTGACATTTTTAGGTCGAGTGTGGAGCACGAGGCTTGTGAATTTATCATGGGATATCTCATACTTTCTTCCAGTTCCGACAGGCAAAATGACCTTGGCATTAATTGTATTGCATTGCATTAATTGCAAATTGCATAATTTTATTTCTTGATTAAAAAAGACCCTGAGATTTCAAGATGGAGGAGAACAGGACAATAAACACATGTAGCGCAACACTGTGCCTAATGCATCTCTAGAGCTTAGACGAAGACGTGTGCACTTCGGTTGCTTCATAAAAGCTTCAGTTTTCGCCGTTCTTTACGAACTCATTTCCTCCTGCGAGTTTCAAGAATGTGTGCTTAAAATCACTTTTGGTAGAGCCTGTCAGTTTCATTGTTTGTGTTTAGTTCTTTAGACTGTGCAGTGAAGATAAAAACCTTTTTGAACTCCTAGCTTAATTCCTAATGTTAATTCCACTGTTTATATCTTAGAGGAGGACAGTACAATTATATTGCATTTAAGTGAATATACAACTATGTTTTTAAACTGATGGATAGAGAAGAAAAGTAACCGAATAATGTTCAAATTTAAAACACTAAATTTTTGCAACGCTTATTCATACATTGGAGATAATAGAGAAATAAAATTGTATGCATAAAAAATCTAGTAAAAGGTCAGTTGTATGGAAACAACCTGAATGTTTACCTCATAAGAACATTGACACTTTTACGTGATTTTTTTATCCTAGCGTTTTGGAATATATGTTATCTTAAAGATATAATTAGTACGCATTCAAGCGCTTTTTTAGAATTTTTTGTAAAGTGCATACTTTTAAATATTTAAGTATGATAATTAGTTAGGAAGTTTGAAATTTTTTCCTGAATAAGCTATACAAATATAGACAACATTACATCGCGTTCGTATGCGTATAAGTTATATTTTTAAACTGAGAAACTTCCCATAGTTATACGATAAATAACGTAGTAAAAAGGCATGAGGTTGATCACCATTCTTGTGAGGTTGCAATCAACAAGGCCGTCACTATACTTTTTAAATACTGTCGAAATTTAATTTAAATTCCAGAGCCAAGTTTTATAAATAGTCTTAAAAGAAAATTGCTAAGCAATTTTAATGTTTTTGCTTATTTTGAACTGCTATAATTTAAAAAAAAAAACTACTGAAATCTTAGTACAAAAGAAATTTGTTACTATTTTCATCTATGTAATAGAATGTACCGTTTGCCTATTGGTACATCTTTTCCATCTTTTTAAATATTAATTGCTTTACACACTTATAACCAATCGTCAGTCACCTTAACAATAATGTGCTACTCATTGAAACAATAAAGTTACTAATTGCCACTTCAGCCAAATTCTTGGTCTTCAACTCACTAAAATTTCGGACTAAAACATCACAGAAGACTGTAGATACCAGTGATAGTACAATAAATCACAGAAGACTTTTGTTTTTTTTAGGACAAATCCCTCAATTTGGATTTCAAAAATATAGGTTGTGTACTCTTACAATACAAATTGAAAGTAATCACTCTGACTGCCCATTCTGGTCTTTCACGGTTTATTTTACCGTGAAATAAAATGTAAAACAGAATGAAGAAAGTGACACGTACGTCTTCCGTGAGGAATAAATCACCGGAAACTGCAGATTTTTGTTGAACATATCGTTGCAATCATCTGGGTTTCTGGTTATATTCAACAGAGTTCTTTCGGATCGGTACGGTTTGGATCAAATTTAAAGAAAAGTGATCTAAAATGTGGCTTGTACAGTAGTAAAACAACATTAATGATGTGGTATAGAGGTTATGGTCTATACATTTCACCCTCTCACGCCTTGATACTACTACTATGAAAGTAGTCACAATATTCACCTTACCGGTATGTTGTTACTAATTTAGTAGGCGATAGCAGGAGGCTGAAAGTACTATAAGAAATTACAGAATATAAAAAATTATATCGTTGCTCATAAAATTATTAACTGAGATGTGATCATTCATCAATTATAATTCTTTGAGGTTCCACGCAAAATGTAGTCTGTACATCTAATTTTAGTCTAGAGGTGTCCTACATATATAGACTGACAACTCTACAGAAAGGACAATTGTGCCAGTCTACTTAGTGATAAGCTTTAATAATTCTATTTGTAAACCAAATTAGGGTAATAAATTGTGTCTCTTTTTCTAATCACAGTTCATAAGTCTAGATAACGAATTGTATTTTGACATCTTGAGACAGTGATTTGCTGCTATTTCACTCTGCAGATGAGTGGCCCAAGATGAGAACAAGAACATCGTAATTTTTATTAAAGGAAAAGGTCTTTTAAGCGTTATTCCGCCATTCCTCATAGGTTACTGACATAAGCGTAGATCTGATCAAAAATGATAAGGGGGATATCGTTACAGGTAAAAATAGAAATGCAATGGTCACAGGTAGGATTCTCTAACTAAGAAACATAATCCGACATCTTAGACCGCTCGGCCGTCGCCAATCTCAATTGCAGACTCCTAAAAGTCCTAAAACATTCCAAGCTTTCCATTATCTTAATAGATAACAAATTAGAACTCAAACTAACACAAGTTTATAAGCATTGTGTGGACGCTAGGTCCTTTACGAGATGAATAAAAGTTATCTTAATTCGTATTGAAATGTTATGTCACAGCCGATCACAAAAGTAAATGCTCAATTCGAGGGAAGCTGTGGAATTTAAAGCGTAAAAACGTTCAGGTGGCAGAGTTTCTTCCTTTAGCTGAAGACATTTAAAAGGGAGATCCCCTGACAGGCCCTGCGAGATTAAAAGTAAACCTTTTAGCGTGATGTAGTCGATGTTGTTTTCCACTTTAAATCTTCCTAAGGATTCTTTTCCTGTTCGAAAGAAAGCAATTACGGCGCTCAAGCTGCTGAAGGGGGGGGGGCGGGTGAAAGATGTTTTTAATAAAATGTTTCCGTCCGTCTGTCTGACTGAACAACATTAGCGTCTCTCGGCTGACTTCACAGCGATTCTGTTGGGATTTCGATTGTTGCTCTCAGTCGGGGTTGTAGATTTCAACTCGTCCTTTATGTACAGCATTTACCTGGATAAAAGATCCCAAATGGATTCCATCTGTGTGTATGAGGTAGCTTTCTAGCACATGATGCTAACAATGTTGTTACGTTTTAGAAATTGCAATACATGGAAAATTAGTTTATTTTTATTTATTTTTCTATTTTATCATTAATTTCATAATATGAGCTTTACTTACAGTTCCAATGAAATGGAATGGCTTTATTTTACATAGTTACTTTAAGACATTTTATATAATTAATGTTTTTTAAAATCCTTCTCTAACCGAATTTCATTTTATTCTTTTAATAATACATTAATTTATATAATTAACATAAGATCCGTCGGATTTATAGTAAAAAATAAATGCGTTGCATATTTAGTCAATAAATGATTCTTTGTTACCAATGGAATTTTATAGTAAAATATTTTCGGATATGTCAAATATTCATTAAAATATAAATATTAGAACTTTATAACAAACTATAATTTAATAAGCATTTTATTCTCGATTACTTATTTCATTGATAAGATTGGACTAAAATATCTTAAAAATAAATTATTGGAAAACATATAAATTTTTTAAATTATTATAATACTTAATAGAACGTACAGTATAACCGCAGAGATAGCATACACCTACAAGTCCTCCATCTAAAACAGAATACTCCTGTATCGTATGTGTTCATACAAAATACAAAGGATTGTAAATATCCCAAACATTTTATGTTGATGCCCTTGTTTTATATTAAAGCAAATATGATCGTTTGCATATAATAGTCTCTAAGAACTATGCCAAAATCTTCCAATCAATGGAGAAAAAATGTCAAAGAGTCAATTTTCCTGAGCAGCATTTAATTTGGAACGTATGCGATCAACTCACATTTTGTAATCTTGAATCGTAAGGCATATCCAAAACCTATTTGATATCCAAAGGTATATCAGAATGAACTTTTTATGCCTTCTCCATCCGCAATTAGGCCACACTCCCGATGGCTAGTTAATTTTAATTAGCCAATACTTGTCCCCAATGTGAACCATCTACGCTCCAATGACAATTTCCTGTTATATAGATCACGTTCTCCAAATTCTGTATAAAATAATCGATCAGCTTAATATAATTTCTACCATGCTGGTTCGCCATGTTTTTCACCAGTAAGCATGCCATAATGTAACGGTGATATATATCTGAATTTACTGTGTCTTTTACTATTTTATATCCTTACTATATTTTTGGGCTCTCCCAGGCACCAATTCGTATAAGTACTCATGCTAAAAAGACTAATTCAAATGCAATATTTTATGGTACACAAACAATGTAAAACATTATTTTTATTACTGCAAATATAAAAAAATTGTATCCATTTATTTTTTAGAGATTTCAGTGGAATTTGGTTTTCTAAACAAATCTATAATTAATTTCTTACATCACTACGATAACATTTGCCTTTTATTAACAACTTCCTTTACTATTTTGTACACTAGCATACACTTTTACACAAGTATGTGTCATTATTTCTATTCCTGAATACAACAAAATTATGTTCCTACCTCACGATAGGTAGACTGTATGACACTGTACCGTGCATAAGGCGTGACACGTGCCGCTACTTGTTCCAGCACGTGTACAAGCGACGGTACTTTCACCAAAATCAGGATAAACCAGTGAAAAAGTTCACCCACCAGAAACGGCCGGAGACCATTCTTCCGAGGGCAAACTTTATTATTGAAAATTCCGAACTGGAACAACCCAACAAAGTTGTATCCGCTCACATAATTCCGGTCGACTTTAATCTCTTTCTTTGCGTCGCGGCGTGGCTCGGCGGACGAGATATTCCAGAATATCAATAAATAATACAATCCCCAACCCACACCAGGGGACGAGCGGCCTCGGTGGGATTGCCAGGAGAAATTCTCATGCATTGATCCTTCTGTCAAGAGCGGAGGGCTCTCATGAAAGATTCAGGTCTCGACCTTCCCCGACCGCACGATCCCGGTTATGACTTGGCTATCGAAATATTGCCGTCACTTGGCTCTCGATCGCAGGATTACCCCGGGCTACCCCTCTTGTCCTCCTGTTGCCCTGTAATGTCTCCTACCGACCGCGATAAAGTAACATTTTGGCACAATTTTGGTATGACAACAACAGTTTTATAATTTATTCATTACCAATTAAAAATTTTATTTTAGAGTGGTAGGGGACAATACAATAATATTAATAATAAAACGCCGACGTGACAGTTTCTTTAATGTTACACTGCTTTCCTATGAACAGTCAAAGAAGTATATCAGAAATACCACATCTACTTTGGTTATACTATACTCAGTACCATAATATTTTATAACTAAGGAATACTTTTAATGCAAATTTTGTATATTTTTAACGAAGCTATTTTAAGCAAGTGCATTATTATTTATGGTTTTTGCTTTATCAGTATAACAAATTAAATCTTGTATTTACTTATAAAGATACTTATATTTGCGTTAAAAGTTTCACTATTAATAGTTGAAAATCTCCATTTAAAATGCTTTTTAATATTAAACATACGTCTAAGCTAGCTATAACACTCTTGAGATAGTTATCACTATACATAATTAACTAACGGTTACTTATACACCGTAAATGTACCATTCATTCATTGAATATGACTTTATTTTCATTGATCTTGCCCCAAATATCAGGAATATTATTACCACTCATTTTAGAGAATGGGTTTCAATATTAAACATAGGCCTAAGCTAGTTACAAAACTCTTAGATCATTACAAAAGATAGTTATCATTAAATCTAATTAAATAATTGTTCATTGTATACCGGAAATGTACCATTCATTCATTGAATATGACTTTATTTATTGACCTTTCTCCAACTATCAGGAATATTATGTTGCCACTCACTTTTAGAGAATGAGTTATAACACTACAGTAACTTTTTACACATCGCTTTAACTCGCAGTTTAAGTCATCAGTGAAGGCTGGTAGGGAAGACAGATACCGTAGTGGCGGGAGAGTTTAGGAGTTACACGCGGCGTAATTAATTCCAAGAACCAGATGCAAATAAGTATCGTCCCTTATGGCCCTTAGGCGAGTAAACCGTCCTCCCTAGACCCATTAGAGTTCACCGCGTGCCACGACTCAGGACGGTTTAATCAGAGTTGTGCGGCTCGGCGCGGGGCTGTAGTGAGTGTTCACACCATTGTAAGGGTAGTATTGCTTCCAGACTCTATGCCTTTCAATGCATTACGCCGCACACGGCATTAATCATGCCATTGTTTGTCGCTTCCCCGCTTCTCAGGATTGTATGTGTGCCGGCGGCGCGCTATATTTACTGATGTGACGTCTAAGACATTGTAGGATGAGTAATTTGCTTCCGAGTCACCACACATTTATGTGAAACGTGGACTCATACGGTGATATCTAGAGCCCTGGAGATATTTACGCCTTTATTTTCGATCGTAGAGTAATGGGTGGTGTCTTAATTTAAATATATATTATATATTCGCATTCAAATGAGTGATTCTTACAAAGTTATTTAATGTTTAAATGATACAATATAGAAAAGTACGAATTTTTCTTAATAACCCAAAATAAAAAAATAAAGCGTTTTGATGTGTGTTAATACTATATTTAAAATAAGGCACATTCCTTAATTCTAAGAATACGGGAAAGACCATAAAGGTGTTTGAGGTTTAACATTGTTTTTGTTCGACTAAAACAGACATGGCCGAAAATACAGCGGACTCTTTAATGCAAAAAATCATCGAGTAGATTATTTTTATTTCCATGTCAGACCAAAGACATAAAACTACGAAAGAACGTAGATTATATTCACGAAAACGTGAAGTGCTGTACTTTAAAATAAGATATTGAAAGTGATAAGTTTACTTTACAAAACACTTGAATACCCTTCTTCTCTCCAGTAAAATAAAATTTTGGGGGAATGGAAAATAGTATCCTACTAAAAATATAATACTTCATAGTACAAAACGTTTACAGAAGTAAAAGGATTTATTTTTACATTTTCAAAACCTAAGGGGTAGGTAAGCATGGCGTGTGGTGAAGGACTCGGCTAGAAAGAATGTCTGTAAGTGCCATTCAAATTGTCACTTCAATTCACTTCAATTGCCTAGTCAATTAAATTGTTTAAATATATGATTTATTATATTATTGTATAGGAACTGAACGAGACTGGTTGTGTAGTAGTTGTATTAAAGAATAGTATAACTTTTCAAAAAGTTAGCTATCTCATCTATGTTTAAAAGCTACCATTCTGTTTTAATTTATCTCCCTCTAAATTGACTTTCCAACAAATAATCCATATTTTGTTAGTGTATGAAAAGAATCTGAAAAATTAAAAATTTTTGGTCATTATAAACGAATTTAAGTTCTATATAACCCCTATACGGTAAATATAATGCTCACCAATTGCTTGTGTAACTGTTATCAAAATCTTAATAAAGTCTATATAAAATGCATTTTTGTGATATAACAATAATAGAGTTTTAATTCCAATAACTTTAAATATGTTTCTACTATTCGTTGTAACGATAGTTCAACAATTATTTTACATAGAGATTAAGACCAAAAGTTTTAAAACATTAACGAAAACCATTTACTTTATTAGAGAGACTAATAGAGTTATAGAGAAAAAGCTTGTAATATTATTTTATTATGTAGTAAAATATTGTCAAATGTTATTTACCTTTTTTCGAAAATATACCTTATTATTTTGGCTATTACATGAATAATGGATGTAACAACTAATTAGTGTCCATGTTATTGTGTTACCTTCGTAGAAATATCAACAAACGTGAGAAATGACACCTGTGACTAAAGGAGGATGATTAATTCAACAACCTCTTGTATGAATTATTTGGCCTCTAATGGATGAATTAATTTTCTGAAATAATGTAAAGCAGAGTCCGGAAGCAGTGCCCGGGATTGTATGAAACAGATTTCCAAGACGTGAATCGAGTTTCATTTATTCTGAAGATTATCCTTAAATATTTTTTGCGTACTTTGGTTTTATAAATATAGCTATAAATTTCACTTTCTGTGCAAACAGTTGAAAGAAAGTGAAATTTCATTGGTTATAGGAAATATGTAACTATAAAATTGACGATCCATTTGTATAGAAATTAACTTGTACAACATTGTTACCATGATGACTAATGTCTTGCATTTAGATCTGTTATTTTCTTAAATTTAAAATACCCTCGTCCTAAAACCCTACAAAATTTAAAAAGGTTAATATTATGTAGCTTTACAAAAAGTTAGAGTCTCTTATAAACTATATATATATATATAAAATGGGGCCGTAATGTAGAAAACAGTGTTGTATTGATTTATAAACGTATAATCTTGTGAAATAACCTGGTAATAAAATTACAGTATTTGTAAAATATTAAAAATATTTCAACAATTTTAATTTTTCTGTTGTAAAATTTTCACAAATCAATGCAAAGAGCTGCCACACGAATGGCTGACACATCGTTTACATCACGTTAAATATTACTAGGCTCGATTTCAAACCGTTAGAAATTAAACTGATCATCATATTCACTCATATTGCTAAAATGGTATTCTGTATTTTCTACACTTTATCTGGGGACTTAAATGTAACTTCCGGGCCATCACCAGTAGTTGAGCAAGAAGTCTAAGTAGGACAAGATACTAGGCAGTCACCCATCCAAGGAGCAACCACGCCCGATGTTTCTTGACTCTGTTATATTACGGTAACCACCGTATCTGCTAGACTGTGGAATAGATTGGCCAGTATAAGTTTATAAAGAGACATCCAGAAGTCGAATTTTCCGATCTGGAACGACTTGCTCCTTTAATTAATTTTCAAACTTAACAATAATAAACAAACACGACTTCACTAATTAGTTCACAACGCGTTTCTACTAATAATTTCTATTATGCTAAATTACAGTGACATTTACGAAATGTCCAGCTAACAGCGTTGTTACAGACCTGTAATGCTAAAACTCTACCTCCCCTCTCCCCCCCGCGTCATGCTCCTGTATGGGGACAAACACATTAATTAAACAAGGATCGTGGCTCGGGATAAGCGTTTTACTGCCACAACATCGTTGTCACCGGGGGGGTTGTTCACATAACTGAACTGCATAATTTCAACATACTCGTCCCGCTGTTAAATATGTTGCCGTTTGCGTTGTTCCAACTGGATTACCCCTTCACCGCAAGAAATACTGCCCAAGCAGGGTTCAGTTGCATACTTGTGAATATTCAATACGTTTAGAAAATACATTTTACCACTTAAATTAACGTAGATTTGGTGCAAATTTCTTCATTGTATGTTCATGTTTAGTAATTTACCCTTCGACCAAAATAATAATAACTAAGAAATGTAAAAATTAATTAATTAATTTTTAAATTAAATTTTTTATTAGTTTTGATGTTTTTGTATAAAAAAACACAGAGAGATATACACAATATAAAATGATAATTACCTATTTTATTAAAAGTGCATTTTTTGGAAGCACTTTATGTACACAAACTTAATTACATTTTTACAAACACTATTATATTTTTATAGCAGTATACAAAAAAGTCTATTATCTGGCATATATTAAGATTCGAATTGGCTAACGCTAAGTAAAATTCCATGTTGTGACATACGCCATCTTGAAACTCAATATTGTTTATTTAGAAAAAAAGTGTATACGTCATTTTGTTTTCAAGATATCGTGTGGACAGATATATAGACTGAAACGAAACTTTCCATTCCCTCGAGTGATAGGCTTCACTAACGCTCAGCCAATAAGAAGAGTTTGATCATGGAATTAAGTTGGAATACGAAAGTAACCCATTATATTCTACAATTTCACATATTTTTTTACCGTGATTTGCAAAACCTGGCTTTGTTCGAAATGTTAAGTCTGTCACAAACTGGTGCTCTGCACTGGTAGTTAGAACCATAGATCTCTAAAAGTTCACAGAACTGAAATGCTCTCTACTATCTATTGTTCGAAAATTTCAGCCTCTACCCGAAAACCTAAAGCAACACAGGGAGGTATTTTCGGCCAAAACAGAACCCGTTGAAAGTGAAATTTAGAGAGGAAGCGGCTGCAGCTGTCGGACCTTGTAGATTTTGTTTTTGCAAGCGGCCGTGTCAGCGGGGGTGCGACGCGAGCTACTTTGTCTATATTTATGGCTCGACTGATGTCTTGGACAGGGGATGACGGGCACGTGTCCTCTGCCACGTGACTTCCGGTCAGCTCCACTTCCGGCGGTAGCAGCACCTGGCAGAATCCAGTCAGCTGAGACAGCAACATATCAGGGTCCCTCTGGAGTGTCTGAACCTCCTGGAGTGGACTCCTGGAATGGAAGCATCCTGAAATAACAAAATTGATTCTAGTGGCCAGCTGTTATAGCAGTACCTATTGAGATCGTAATGGCCCATCAATCAATGAATTTTCTATGAATTTTTCCTTTAGATTTTGGAATCTCTTAACAATAATATGGTTACGTGAGCTTTTGAATGTCACAACCATGGAATTCCACGTGTCATTAAAACAGTTGGTGACAACATATTCATTTGTTATACATTAAATACTTTATCTAATTGAAAAATAATATTGGTAATCAATCGCCAATAACCGAGAAATAATATTTTTGTTTGATTTGTAATAGTTTTTAGTTGGTATTAAAATGTCACCATTGCTAATAGTTTTCAACTGAATATTTTTGGAGTTATTCATGTTATTTTTATATAAATAGTAACATTTATACTACGTTATTCCTATAAATATAATGTTCACCATTTTAAAATAAGGAGCGATTTATGTTTATATTGCTTTTATAACACTCGGCTTAACAATTTAACATTGAGTGCACAGTTTAAATTTTTCAGTATAATTTATTTAAAAGTAGTAAATGTTTATTACTTTTTATACAGAGAAATAGATAACTAATCGTTGTGAAAGTACTTGTATTGAAACCTTTTACTAATATTTGCACGCTTATTTGCGCTTAAAACTTTTATAAATGAACACCCTTTATATTTATACAAATTAATCAATTCCTGATTAACAGGTTTATATCATAGTATCGGCCGGTCATATTTTAATTTATTATATACCAAACTTAGCCACATATGTGTAATGGGAACATAGGAAAATAATCACAATTGTGGAAGGTCCTGTTACGCAAACTCATCCAGTTTAAGTAAGATTTCTTGTAGGTCCTATTCCTATAGTGAGCTATATAGTACGGATTGAACAAAACCACAAAAACTTTAGTCATTTTACTACTCTCATCATTAACTGGTTTCAAAAATATTTTTGAAATTTTTTAAAATATAGAAAATGTTTGAATGTTGTATTTTGCTTGGAGTCTTGTTCGTCCGAAGAGATCCAAAGAAAGTCGGCAACAATTACGCTGAAAACGAACCTTTACATCGTTTCGACATTGGAGACATCTATAAATAGGTGAAGTGGTGGTCTCATTGTCTCATCAGGTGCAAAATTAAGTGTACCTTAATAAAAGAGTGCGTCCTTAAAAATGGAAGGTGAACTGGAGCTAAATTCAAAATTCAAATTGAATCAACCCTGGTTGAAAATGTCCTTGTTTTTTAGAAGAATAAATAAACAGGATTTTACAAACCATCTGCGTTATTGGCTCGGCAGTTCACCGCTGTGGAAGTCAAGTGACTGCGATCCCCGTCCCCCAGAGACGAGGGTGCGGTTATCAAAATATGGCACAAGTTACCCCAGAACTGTGAACTGTCACAAAACTTCGTACGCCCTGGGAAGCCGCCATATCCGACATAGCTCTGGGTGTTATCTTGAGGAAATACAAAGTTGACAATTTCTTCAGTTTTTCTGTATGACGTCTGGCTTTTGCAGGGATCCTTAATGGATTTTTATAAGCAATTGCGTCTTTAAGTGGATTTTAGTAGTTTGCTGAGCGCTATCAATACCAATCACTAGACGGTTTGGACAATTTTATCTATGTATCCGCGGAATACATAGAGAGGAACAACTGGTCTAAAAACTTGAAATTTTGCATGAAACTTAATTTTAATAAAGTCAACATAAAATTGTATAGTGGTGCATTTAATTTCATAGGATTTAGTAGACGATTGCATATATTTTTAAAATAGTCTTATGAGTAACTATGATAGAAACGAGAAAATAGCAGAGCTGAAAAATGTGTTAAAAACTAAATACTTGGAATTTTAACGTGTGACATAGTAACACATATAGACTAATGGTAAAAATAATTAGCTTGAAGCTATGCATACAACCTGAGTGAAGTCTTAGCCGCCACGTGATGAGAAGCTGGTTAGCGATCCATTCCACCAAGAATCAAGGCCTTCTCACCAACTGAAGTGAACACAGTAGTCATATTTATTTATAAAATTGCATCAGAATAACAGCGGTAATACCTAAAAATACATAGTATGCTGTACGTTTCCTTTCATAAATAAATTGAATTTCAAATGTCTTAATAAGCGGTTAATAGAAGTGTACAGATCATTTTTCGTATTTCTTTAATCAAGGGTATTTTGTCAGCGGGTTATAATTTTTAAAGTCATTAACAAAACAAATTTTAAAAATATTTATAATGGTGCCAATATTTAGTATTATATAACTATATTCAAACCTACCATTAAGCAATTATCCCATTAGGTAACAATCAAACTCGATATTTTTAAAGTTCTTCAATATAAAGACAATGGCAGTGTTATTTTATGAGATTAAAGGGCTAAGAAAAGGCAAAGGCCGGTAATATTATTATTAGTAATTGCAATACTTTATTAAATTCTAAAACTCACGCATTTTATAATAAATACTAAAATTTAAAAAAATTGATTTTTGAGTGACCGATTGTATTTATTCATTACTGATTCAAAAGTAGCTTTTCATCAAGGAAGTTAATGTTGAGTTTAAAAGAATACAGTGTGTTTATTTAAAAAATATTTAAATAAATAAAAATATTTAAACTTCATTTAAATGAACATAAAATAAAATAGACTGGAAATAACATTCCTGGTTTTGTAACCAGTCGAATAAATTTTCAATATTAGTCCAATTTAAGAAGTAAAATACCTAAAAAAAATTTCTCAAGAAGTTTTATTTCTATATGAGGAAGAAGAGTTCAACTATGGCGCATGTCACTTCATGGTCTTGGACTGAGTGTTAGCAAATATGTTTACGTTGGCCATTTTGTGCTGTCAAATGAGATTTTACTAAGTAACACTTTTATTCATAGAGTAAAAAAAAATGTAATAGATTGGGGTCAATGTTAAAAGTAGGGGACAATATTTGACGTCTGTGCGCTCTTACGTTGGAGTACCCTAACTAGCTCATTGAAAAAATTATGAACAGTGCTGTGAAATCTAAGTTATCTCAAGGAAGGCTTAATATGTACACTGCATTTTCCATAGGCAAGAATGAGCTCTATGATGGTGCTTTTCCAACCATAGTATCAGTCTCAGCATCATTTTTGCCTATTATTCAGTAGCCTACCACAGTTTATTTTATCACCTGGTAGGATGTAAACTTTTCTTTTCTGGGATTGCATGTTTGCAGAATAAAATGTATATTCCATAGTAAAATATATAGATTTTAAATTTTGCATGTAACCTTAGAGAAGCCTATTACGCGGCACTTAATGTGGTGTACTCTTACCTTGTGCAAATCTCACAAGTGTCTGAAATTATTTTACTTTTTGAATGATTTTACCTTTGTTGTGGAAAACTAACTTCAATCAACGAGTTGTTATAATGATGTTTAGGATGTTCTGATATTTCTTCAGAGAAATTCTCTAAAGTGATTCAAGCCCACGTGTAGGATTCCAAACAAAGCTTAATAACTACAATGAACTCTCAGACAATGACAAAGTAGGAAGCAGAACACAGAACGGTAAGGTAGAGAGCACAGTAGTAGAGTCTGGTAGCAGTTATGCAAACAACTCTCCAGCGGTGACGATGTTGCGGCTGTTAACCACTTAGTCCGGGTCGCGATCCCTGTTTAATTCATGTACGGTTACCGTCCAATAGAATAGAGGTGTTTTAGTGCCATAACCATTTTAGAACTAACACAACCTTTGATCTTACCGGGGCAACCACTCTTTCAATGAGCGGTGTACAGTACAGTATCAATTAGAAAAAATCAGGTATAGTTATTGCAGCATTTTGAGAAAAATTCATCTCTCCTAATTATTGATATATTAGGTGGAATTGTTATACTTTAGGAACTGAGTGACGATTTTCACTTTAAAAGCAGCACACCACTAGATTTTTCTCAAAAACGTGTGAAGTTTTCCAAATATTAAAATTGATTATTAGGCATTAGGAATATCTTTTACCTTTGTTATACCCTTCGATTTCGTCTTCCACTACAATTACCACGGCCGATGATCGATTTCTTTCATATGATAAAATTTAGCTGTCGATTTCAAGAAAACCCAGTTTTTTGTCCTTTTACGACTCTCGACTCCTAGATTCTTAAGTTACTCCTTTAACCCAAACCCCGTAGTACGTGTGAGATATATTTCTACATAAACTTCTTTGCTCTTAACCAATCCGGATCGAACCCTTTAAAGCCTCTAAAACCCATACATAAATTTTCTGGATTTTAAATATTTGTATTGTAAAGATTTTAATCCAAATTTCACATGGAGACCAATACTCCTCTGCTTTCTAGGTGATGCGTTCATAAACCTTCTTTACATCCTAATGTGTTCAGGATCTTTCATAGTTTTAGATTTACACACATCTATTCTAAAGTGACTAAATAAATTATGATTCTCTCAAGACGTTCCTTACCTGATTTTAACAGATTCCCCACTACATGTGTTTTGTCGGCTAGCCGTCTATGAGTTTTAAAACCTGTTCTCTGGTCGTGGGCTTCCATTTTTCTGGATCCTATTTATGATCTAAAAGTCTTATGTTACCAATAACTTTTGGAGGTATAAAATATTTACCAAAATAGGATATCTGAAGAGTTACATTAATCAAAAAACTCACACTGGGCAAAGGTAAGGATTCTTTCCATTTAATTCTAACAGAAATCGTAAACAGAAATGATTATTTAATGAATGTTAAAATTTGATTAGGCTATTTATTTAGAATAGTAAAGATATCTAAACTTTCGATAACAGTGTATTATGAAAATATAACCTCTGACTGATTTTTGTTTTGCATAAATAAGCATTTTTCGTTATAAAGAGCTGGCATAAACATAGCATGAGACCTACCACCTGCTGCAACGAAATAATTAAATCAGGGACCTCTTGTTGATCATGCCCTAAGGGATGGTTGGGAAGTTATGCAAATAGAATATTAGGTTCTCAGCAGCGCCAATCCAAGATGTAACCCTTAAGCTACAAGATAGAAATCTTTACTGATAAGATGAAACATTTTGCTGCTTCCTTAGTATTTTATTCTGCTTAGAGTTAGGACTTGGTCATTGGTAAAATACATTTTCTATTATTAATTGATTGATTGCGAGAGAATAATTATATTCCCTCTGTTTTACCAATATTCTAATTTAGTGCTTAATAACATTTCGTTAGGTTATTTTGCCTGTTTTGCTGTATAGTAAAAACACCATGGTTCATAATTTAAACACAATTATATATAGTATAAATAACTTAGTCTTTTTTTAGATTACGCCTTCATCTAGTAAATATGATGCATTGACTGTAAAAATATTAAAATAAAACACTTATAAAACTAAAACGCCACTCTTTATGAAATTAAAATTCCAATTAGTTAAAATTGCAAGTGTTACTGGACGAAATACTGTGTTATGCTAAACACAAGCTTGCATCAGCTGATTGTGTACCCGACGCCAACTTGGCAACTTTAAATGCCGGATATTCGGGAAGTTTTGCACCACGCTTTAAGAAGTCTACTTCCATAAGTAACTTTGAAGGCTTTGGCGAACTGGTGCTAAAACCTAACGAAGTTGGAAATCTTCGTATCTCTTCATAAGTAACCTGGGAAGTAGCCTTGATATATTTTATATTGCTTCGTAGTTTATGATTAAATTTATTGAACTATTATATAAATATTGAGTAAAATAATGTTTTGTTTTAACTAAACTACTTCAATTCAATAAGCTGGAAGATTAGGGTTTGATCTAACACAATTAAAATCTTGAAGTATTCAACCTCCCTGTGGAGAGCCATCTTTATGTGCTAGATTTTAAATCTAGCAAATAAATATTTGCTGGCGAGTAAAGAGGGCGGAGCCTATCGTAATTCGCTAAAGCTTGTCAAATAACCGATAAATAGCTGATTCAACTTACGCTGCCACGTTTTCTCCAATTTAATGCTGTCTTCCTTGTTAAAATAATGGTTCTCCTTGGTTATTCCTAACGATTTTCAGTGTAACTTGATATTAGCATGGATTTGTAAGTATATAATTTGTTTTATCGAATTCTATTGAATGTTTGGGTTTTTAGGTACATTATTTTGCTATTTTTCTATCGTATGCTAATGTTTTGTGTTCCTAATGTGCTCTACATTATTAAAAATGTCGGAATTTTGGTATAGCGATATTAGGTACCTAAAACTAGTATTTTGTATAAATATTTCCTTTAAATATAAAGATCTTATACTCTAGATGTGCCTTTTGTGAATTTTTAATATTTCTCATTAACATAGCTCTCCTTCACGGGCTTCCAAATGTCCAATAGTCATCTTATGTACTTATTTTTTTTATTATTAAATCACACGTGTTATCCTCAAATATATAAATAACTTAAAATAAGCTGGGCGATTATAAAATATTTATCTCACGTAAGTAATTATGCTGTGCTTGGTTTAAAAGAGATTTATGCAATATTTGCCCAATAAGTGTATCGTAATAATTATGCGTATTTATAGTTAAATAAAAGTGAAATAACATATGCATTACTAATATAAGAATTGTTGTTAACACTATCACTGCTGGTGTATACTGAGTGACATCAACTACTCTCAAGACACACTTACGCCTAAAGGCGTCAGCCGCAGTCGAGTTAATAGATAACATTATTTTGTGATGTTTGAATCATGTGAGTTTGAATCATTGTAAGTAAATATCGGTTGTACGGTACCCATCGATTGCCCACTGTCTGGACACGTACATCTGCTGTCTGTTCATATCTCAGCGTATGCAGAGCGGAAATCTAGATAGATTTTGTCCAGTTTTGTCGTATATATTGAAAGTTTTGTTTCCTCAGTCTAGATACACCACCTATGTAGAATTTCTTAGACACAAGTCGTACACAGTGGAATACATGATGGTCTTGCCTCCAATTAATCTATAAGTATTAAATAATGAATAGGGAATTACCCATATCACATACTTAAGCACCATAATGTACCAAAATTTGACTTACTATTCCTTTAAGTTTTCTACATTCTTTATACACGTATACATATTTAGAAATTCTGATGGTTTAAGGCATTTGCATGCCACAGGTGTGGTGGCTCTGAAGTCTGCTTTAAGCTTTACTGAACAAAATTAGATGGTGGAGAGAGATTTCCAGCTCTGTAACTTTTTATTATATAATTCCTTATTTCAATTTCCAACAAAAACACCTATCTTTACACTATCCAACTTTTCTGCAAAGTATACTTTCTTATGAGAGTAGGTAATTCCAAAAAAGTATAAATAAGGGCTACAGTAACGTGCAGATGATTACACCACACCAACTTGTCTTATGGTTGCTGTTGTTATGTGTATATCCGTATTGGTGGTAGTAAGCTATAACCGTACCTAAGTTAATCTCCCAGTGCTTTGGTAAAGAAATATAATAGTGATTTATGGGCACAGATTGATATATTGGTTACAACAGAATCGTCATATCTGCCATCTATTTCACAATGAGTTTCTCTCGTCCATTAAACTTCTAGATATTCATCAATCTTTTAAATTAAAAAAAGTTAATTAGAAAATCTCAAACAGAACATCTAAAGAGCCATCTTCCGTCAACGTATTTTTGGCTCTCTACAGTGAGGTTAAAAATTTCATGATTACCTTTATATCAACAAATATTTCGACGCCTTGAGAGCCAGAAAACCTAGCTGACGCTCAGCAACAATTTAAAGATAATATATCTTACAACGTGTCAGTCTTTGAACATGAAATGTGAAAAGTGGTCATAAACTCAATATGTGTCACGGGCCGTTTTTGGTTTAACTGAATATAGTATAAATGGTCACTATAGACTTATTTTGCATATTCGGTTGTAACATGTTTTATTTATAATTATTCTTTGATTACCCTAGTAAAATTGTCTTTGGAATTATTAACTTTGCTTCCATTACATCCTGCTTTGTATAGGTAACTTGATTAAATTATTCTTTCGCTCTGCTGTGAATGAAGAAAAAAACGAAATATGAGTAATCTTTTAATTATAACGCTAATTTCGCTACGTGCTGCGAGTTTATTAGTGAGTGTAAAACTGCAGAATTTAGTTCCCCAACAATAACTGTGTGTGGGAAGACAGCCTGGTAGACTCGCCAACTTCAGCTATGTTTATGGCAGTAGTTGCTTGAAGTTTTCAAGAGTTTGCAAAGTAGCCTTCTTAAAAGCGTGATTCAAAACTTTCTGAATATCCGTTGTATTAAAGTGACTTACTTGGATAATGCCCATCACAATCACCTTGCTTAGAAAGTTTAATGCTGTAATGAACACATTATTAAACCTGCATTTCCTTTCGATTTACAAGTAAAATCATGAAGTTAATTAAAAAGGTAATTAAGTCCGCCGGGCAAATAATAACGACTCGAAAGCACCATATTGAAATTGATTCGTTGTCCGTATGTCTGATCATCCACTTATCCCTCAGTATGTGCGATAAAACTTGATAGAAATATCGTAGACATTTCCTTTTGCTATCATAATTCTGTTGATTTAGGTGTCCAAAATTCAAAGGCCGCCTGTCTGTCCATCTGTCCGTCTTGGCCAAACTTTGTACATGGATCCTTCTTGATATAAAAAATATTGATTTTAAGGTCAAAAGTTCAAAGAGAAATCCATCTGTCTGCCCATATTTACGATAATACTTGATAGTAGGTTTCTACTAACTGAAATATCGGTTTATAGGTCCTCTTGGTCCAGCGAACAACCCTCCATTTTGGGGAAATACCAATTTGTAGTCATGACGTCTGTGCGGTAACTCTTGATAAAGAAGTCCTAGATACTTAAGTCAAGGAAGAACTCTATTGATTTAGGGTCGGAAAAATAAAAGGGCAGTCCGTCTGTCCGTCTTTCTATCTGTGCTACAACTCTCTCGTTACCTTTTGTTCTTCGATATTCCGCTGTGTCGGGTTATTTCGCTATAAATTAAATCAAACTTATAAATTTTAATAACGATGCTTGTATAATTTACAAAATTATGATAATACTATGAGGAATACCACTAGGCCTTACCGTCCATACGTCTAGTTGTAGCCCTAATCAATTATATAAGTCAAATCATCTATCAGTCGCGGCACAATTAGACATAAATGCAACGGAAACGTGGACGAAATATTGAGATTGAAGACATCAGGTTTTTTGGCATTTTATAATATTCAGTGATAAAAGAAATCAGTAAAACTACGTTTCGGGATGTGCAATGTCATATCTTCCTCAGGTGTATAACTAAGCAAACAAGTAACTACAATACAATTTGAAAGGAACGAACTCCGTCAATGCTTTGTTACACTCTATGTCAGGATTTATGTTCTCAAGGCGTGCTTGTTACAAAAAGTTATCTTATGACCTATTCGTTTTAGTCTAGTTTGTAGTTACGTGCTAGATTACTTATCCACCTGAAGAAAATATCAGACTGCAGATAATGAAAAGTAGAATTTTTTACTACACGATAGTAATTTGTGGAATTAATTATTTTACCCTCAATAAGCTTCAATTAAAAAAATTACATCAAGTTAAATACTTGATATCATTAATTTATTAATTTATACCACGTCATACTTAATATTGAATACTATTACATGTACGTAATGAGGCACGATAGACTGTAAAAGTACTGTTAAATGCAACGTAAGATGAAGTATAAACACTGACGTATGCACCCTGAAATAGTAGTCCTGAAGCCCTGTCGACAGGAACTTGGCACAGTTCGCAATTAGTCCTAAATACAAGGGAACGTTGGACATAAACAGTTCTACACCTTGGAATTCTGGGTCATGCACATTGCTGTACTCGTATCTCACAATAATCCTTAAGTTTCGAATTCAGTGAATGTCCTTACAATACACGTATATCGCGACGTGAAGTCTCTATAGAGTCCTCATTTATAATGATGCTTAATGGAAACAGTCTGTAGGAAGTGATTGTTATATAAAGCAAATATGATATCTATTTAGGCTTGTTATTATTCAATATTTATTTCATCAGATTGGAAATGTAATAACAATAGGAAAGGAAAAGTTTCATAGGGAATTTAATTTCCCAAATGGGAAATGAATTAACAGACTCCCAGAATGAAAAGTTCTCGAAACTTCATGTTCAATTTGTTCTAAAAAAGAATTACAGAGCTTATTTGTCATGAAGTTTACTTTTGACACGGCTTCAAATCACCCATAATATCCGACCATCAGATCTATAATTGCTTCAACTTTTTTCCATTCTTTATTTTGATAATATTACCATCTTAGAAAGTACTGTTAAAATTGTGCTACCATCTTCATAAACGTTCGGTTATTGTTCTGCTCTCCAAGGACCCCTTGGTCTCTCACTTATTTACATAGATTTACTCACAGGGCTCTAAGTCATCCCTTCGGGTTGGATAGAATTACTCCAACAAGGGTCGCCGAATTAATTTGTGTTCCCAGTGGTAACAGTGACACTTCCCGGGGGAGGATGTTTCCTTCATTTGCCGAATAAACAGTTTAGTTCTCGAGGCATTGTATTTAAAAAGGCGGACAATTGTTTTATTTCTTTTAAAATGTTATGAGACTTAGGGAAATATTTCAAGTAGCATTTAGTATAAGACACAATTGTACGTTTAGAACTGTAATTATATTTTGTAGGAATGAAATTTAATTCTTTTCTAGTAGCTTATTTTCATTGTACATTTCTGGAAGGTTAAAGGATCTCGTAACTCCCTAATATTTCGAAACTGAAAAGGAAAACAATTCCAAAAAGTACCACTGTTTACTGTGAATACATTAGTTTAATCTCATTCAAAATGCTGACTGCAATGCTAGTTTAAACAATCTGCTAAAATAAACAGTTTAGTTCTGAGGCATTGTATTTCAAGAGGCATACAATTGTTTTATTCTTTTAAAATGTCATGAGAGTTAAGAAAATATTTTAAGTAAAGCATTTAGAAAAAGACAAAATTGCCCGTTTATAATAGTAATTTTATTTTGTAGGAATGAACTCTAATTCTTTACAAGTAGCTTATTTTCATTGTACATTTCTGGAAGGCTGAAAGATCTCGTAATTCCGTAATATGTAACTGAAAAGGTAAAAAAAATCGAAAAAGTACAATTTTATACTGTGAATTCATTTGTAAAATCTCATTCCAAATGCTGACTGCAATGCAAGATTAAACAATCTGCATAAATATAGCACGAGTCACCAGTGACAGATGGGGGCGAAACTCACGCGTTCTGGCGGCAGCAACACAACCCTCCTGACGTCATTGTTGTTGCTGTACCAGGCTTATTGTGGGACCTCCCCTGGGCGATGCAATTGTGACAACAATGTACATACAACACGTTGAGTGTACACGACTACGGTTAGGTATGTACCGCCGGCCATATATAACATTGCATCCACAATGGTTACACCCCTAATATATGTCCAGAGTGGTTAGCTAGCATGTGTGGTTATATTTCAATAATTTAGAGCGTAAAACTTTTATTGGGGTTGAAGAAGTGTCCATTCTAAAATATTAGTTTATGAAACTAACGGTCAGTGAAGAAATGCATTCTAAAAAGGGGTTTAAATGCTATAAGTAACCTGTATAGCATTTATTTCCAAAATGTTTTTACACTCTAGCATGGGCATATACATAATTTTCAAATTTAGTGGTCAAAACACTATTTTGTCCTAACATCACATTTCGGAATAACTTTGAAGTATGTAATTAAAAAGTTATCGGCCTATCACTTTGTATTCAATGTTACATAAACGATTAAAAACTGGCCGAACCTGCCAACACTTTACTTAAAACTATTAAATAACCTCTTATATATTGAAATATTGTAAGAAAGTATTCTGGGAGCATGATTTTATTTAAAAAAGATGAGATTTGTAATTGATGGATATCCATAGCTCAGTCGGGAGGACTGAGATGTTCAAATATTAAAAAAATTTGAATCCATTAAATATTTTTTGTTCATACTTGCAAATTTGAATTGTATAAAATTATATACAACTCGACCTTTAAATTTTAATATTCACGTTTTTACGGGTTAAATCTCAAACCTGCAACATTGCCAATCAAAGTGGTATAAAATCAATTTGTCTGGCCCATTCATGAACAAATATCAAAATTTAATTATTCAATAATCTTTTTTAATTGTTCATTTCCTGGCCTCTTTAAAAGAATGGATGGTGCGAGTACTTATTAATAACAAAACATATTTATTTGAATATCTTGTCTCTGGAGATATCTTCTAGACTCCCATATGCAATAATAAAAGATAAAACGTTGCTGTCACACAAAATATGGAACAAAATAGTGCCATAAAAAATATGTATTTAAAGAAAATGACGTAATTATTATTTAAACTAACCAACCTTAAATTATATTACTACTTTCTTAAAAATGCGAAAGTTGTTATTAAAAATATTTATATTTTAAAATGTTATCTAATTAACGTTTCCAGTTTGGCCACATTTTACATCATTGACATAAAAACGTATATTACCACTTTTTCACCTTAAATGATCTCTTATAAAATGAATGTAACGACAAGAACATGAAATGTAAAAAAAGACTCTTATCTAAGTCGATAAAAGATGTTATTTACTGTTTTATTTATGGCTCAACAGAAGTGGGTGGAAGATCTTTATAAACCATTACTTCCGTACAAGGTACATGGCTCATAGAGGCATAGATTGTGAGTGCATCATCGGAACTTAGCATTGGAGGGTATTAAAAAAAGTCGTAAATGCGAAAATAAATGTATATTATAATGACACCTTAGAAATTTGATTTGTGTGAATGAAGTAGACATGGTTCATTATTCCAAACGGGGAAACTGTTTGGAGAACGTATATTTTAAATTATTTGACATTGAATGATGTTTTGCATTTTCCTTGCTTCATGCTTAAGATTTAACGTAAAGCCATTTTGAAAAGGTAAACAGGCTGTAGTTCAGTAATGTGTAATCCTTAAATTCAGTTTGGTGAGCAAATTGTTTAAAATACTGTAAAAGGCAATTTAATGAATTTTTACATCCCAATTGTATGTAAATCTTTTAGTTGTTATTACTGTTTTCAATTCAAACTGATATATTTTAAGTAAGCTTGATTTTATTTTACCGATTTGTAAGACTTATTATAGTTTGGAATAAGCGCATTCACCATATATGATTATTGAGTGTAGTTATGTCTACATTCGTTTTCAAATTGTTCTTTATATAAAGAGAGATTATTACCAGCCTCCGCTTACGCTCAGCAAATAAATAATTGATTATACTTTTAAACAGCTAAATCCTGTTTAGAAAGATCATTTTGTAACAACGTTACATGTTAATGGTCCCGTAACATCTTGGATCGCAGCCTCCGGCAATATATTCAGTAAGAGATGCAAATAAGCAAGGGGCGCTAAGGACCCTCGCCACTAAAACAGCTTCTGCGACCCCAAGACAAGTCTCTGGGCTTAATCAGATTCACCGGTGTGTAGAAGTAGCGAGTACCTCGTGTACAGAGGATAAATACATCACCGTACACAATAGAATTTACACGGGAGGTATTAATCACACCGGCTGTGTCTAACCCACCGTTGGCTCGTGTGGCGAAGGCCCTTAATAACTGGGCGGGTGAATTAATGTGTGTGCTTAAGATGATGAAGAGGCATCACTGGCAGCTGGAACTGGCTGGTGTCTTCATTGTCCGCATAGACACAAAGCCGAGTAGAAATATCAGGAAGGATATATGCTGACACCAGATGGATTTGTTGTTGTACAGAATATGTCGGACTTTTTAATGAGGCAAGCATGAATTACTGTACGGGGTATACTGTACAACATACGTCTAGATGGAAGAAAACAAGCTTTATAGTATAGTTAACTAGGAGGAATGGAGAATCTCTTTTCTTTGCATATTCAAATTCCCCTTTTAAACAAAGACATTATAACCTAATAATAAACCGATTTAACGGAATATAAAAATCTTTGACAGAATGTAACGAAAAAGTTATAGTATAGACGGACAGACGGCCCTTGTACCTTTTGATCTCAAAATCAATATATTCCTCTTTGGACCTAGAAGAACCGTGTATCAAGTGTATAGTCATTATGATCTTTCTATCTACAAGAGTTTTAGTACATATGGGCAGACTAAGAGGCTTTTGCATTTTTCATTATTCCAAAAATCAATAAGGTTTTTAATAGGACTAAGAGTTCTAGTTTCAAGACAGATCTATGTATCAAGTTTCAAGTCTCTAGTCATAATACGCGAAGGTGGACACACAAACAGGTTGACTGTCTGTGCTTTGACTGTCAGTCAAAAATTAATATGGATTCTTCTTCGACGACAGGATACCATACACAAATTTTATATACTCTATGACCTTTCTGTCAAGATACACTTAAGGACATTGATACTATTTTAATAAAGCTCTGTCGGGTCCTTACAAGGCCTTTTTGGCATGTCCTTAAGTAAAGTTCCTGTAATAGGCCAGCTAGATACACATTTCTCATCAGTTTAACCAAATGCAGCCACTCAGCCTGCACCTTTGCCTATTTTTGAAATTCATCATTGAAGAGATATCCTTTCATCTCAGTAAATTGTACTACGACTTTGTTAAAAATCCGAAAGATGTTATTAAAAATGTCTATATTAAATCTATAGTTATAGTCTATAGTTATTTTATCTAATTAAAGTTTCCAGTATGGCAACATTTTACATCATTGACATAAAAACGTATTGTACCACTTTTTCACCTTAAATTATCTCTTGTGAAATGAATGAAACAATTCTTATAAATGTAACATACGCCTGCATTGTCGAAAATTTTACATCATAAGTCCACCACTTTTAAATTAACAATTACACAATTTTCAAACTGTTTATTTTTTCGTAATAAGAAGCGAAATAAAATAATCATTGTAAAAAAATAACAATTATACTATATTCGTTACATGACTGAAACGTGTGATTACATAGGCGTCTAGTAGATTAATAAAAGTTAGAAAGAAAACCTATCCCACTCCTTGGTTGATAGGCTTCGCTAACGCTCAGCCAATAACAGCTCATACGCATTTGAAACCGGACGATTAAGGATTTTAAAGGATTCGAAAAAGTTTTATCAAAGTTTGCAGGAAGGTATTTAATTAAAAGAGAATAAATGAGCAACTTCCAGCTAAGAACGTCTTTATGGGAATGAGGATGAAAAATATTCATTTATGAAACTCCCCAACTATGAAAAGTTTGTTTACTGCCTCTCAACCGCCGGTTTACGGTTTATGGCACGTAGCCGGTTTCATTTCACAGTGCTTTAAATCCTAAAGTATTGTTATGGAACGCTTAAACTTTATAGACTTGTAGTAGACTTTTACAGAGAGTTTCTGGAGGAATGTTTTATACTCTATTAATCTTCTTCCCGTTTATTGGTACCTTTCTATTCATAGCCGGTTGAAATTAGTGCAAGACTTTTACATTTCATGGTCCCAATATCAAAATAATCTGTTATAGCCAAAATATGGATTCACGTAAACGCAGCACAAACATTTTACAAATCTAACGCTTCTTATTTTTTCTTATTGTAAATGCAATGTTTTTAACCCCTAGTGCTTAAGATAATTATTTTTAACACCCTATAAAAATCTGAATCAGTAAAATGTTATTTATTGATTGTTAGTACTTCCATAATTATTTTGTGTTTAGATTTAAATTGGTTTAAATTATATTTTACTCTGTAGATATTAATTGATATTTATAAACTAGGAACTGTAATTATGTGTACTAAATATACATAATGCTACATTACTTGTCACGAATGGGATAAACATTATTGGGAACCATGTCTTCTTGAGACGTTTGGAACATAAGTGTTTCGGATATTTACAATCGTTATATTCCTTATTATAAAGCTTGATAACTATGGTTCAAGAACTGCTGCTCCTTCTTCTAATGCTAAAACTTCTATAAACGATGTCATCCGTTTTGGCCATCCATTAATTAACATTAAACAAAAATGTGTCACAAATAAATAATAAATGTTTTTATATAAATAAAACAATTTAAAAATATTTTAAAAATTCTGAAACGTATAAAGTAAGCTCCAATATATGAATTGATATCGAACATACTTGTGCTTATCTATCTGTAAAACTACCTAGCCATTAACTAACATATCCATAAACTACCTATCCGTAAACCTACATTACTTAATAGTACGCTTCGGCAAATGTATCTACACGTAAACTTAGTTATCCATAAACCAACTTATTCATCAATTACCTATCCAGACATACCTATCATAAATTATACAATAATTTAAAATTACTTAATATTTATTCAAACCTAATAATTTTAACTGAGATTTTATTCGTTTTTTTAATACGAACTTTTGTTATTTATGGTGCTGTGTTGTGAGTCAAGCCTCTGTTTGGAAGGGTAACCGCTAAGCGATCCTGTACTGCTCAATAATTGGGGGTGGTTCAGAAGTCTCCTTTAAGTCATTGGTCTCCAAGTTATGTTTCTTGGCTGTAAGTCTTTCTGGTGAATTTAGACATTCTTTACCTTTATTTATACCCTTTACTTATAAGATTATTTTATAATTCAACAAATCATGCCAAATATCATAAAGTATGGAGAATTCTTAGAAATGAACGTCCTAAACAAACTCACCTTCCAAACCTTGAATGTAAGAATTTTCAATGTTCTAATGTTCCCTTAATCCCCAGGCGGAACAGTACCGCGCCCCATGTATCATGGAGCACCTGATGGAAAGTGCCCCACCACGAGTCAGCAACCCATATATGTAAGAATGTTGTTCTAATGTCCCTTACTCCACAGGGGAACAGTACCGCACCCCATGGATCACGGAGCATCTGACAGAAATGAAAGTGCCCCACCACGAGTCAGCAACCCATATATGTAAGAATATTCTTGTTCATTCTTGTTCTAATTTTCCCTTAAGTCACAGTTCTGCAAATTTTGGATCACGAAGCACCCCACCGACCTGATAGTACCCCGCTACGAGTCAGCAAACCATATATGTAAGAATGTTTCCATGTTCTAATTTCTATTACTCCACAGGGGAACAGTACCGCGCCCCCTGGATCACGGAGCACCCCACGGATCTGAGCGTCCCCCGCCACGAGCCAGCAACCCTGAACTGCAAGGCGGACGGTATCCCCACCCCTACAATCGAGTGGTATAAGGACTCCCAGCCCGTGCGTCCTTCGGCCTCCTCGCACCGCGTCCTGCTACCCGCAGGAGCACTGTTCTTCCTCCGCGTGGTCCACGGGCGCAAGGAGTCTGACGCGGGGGTGTACTGGTGTGTGGCGCGCAACGCCGCTGGAGTCGCCCGAAGCAAGAATGCTACCCTACAAGTAGCAGGTAATGGATTGCTATGAATGATTTGTTCTCATGTGTTGCTTGGTGTGTAAGACAATTGTTCAACTACACCATATGAATGGACTCTGATTAAATCAAATCAAATCAATTTTTTATTGCCAGGACATTATCACATGTATAGCAATAGTCAAGATATTTTAAAATTAATATCCAAAATTAACCAATATTTGACCAACATGTAAGAAAAGAAATCAACAAAAAACCCTGGTCCATAATAAGATCATAGGGGTGTTCAGTATTAAAGAGGGTGTGCATTTTCTAAAACCGAAAAAAAACAACAAATAAAACACTTTTGTTACTAACTTCGAATTTAACACCTAGTATCATAATCAATTCACTTTTAAAGTCAGTTAGGACTGCTAATGATTGCAATAACAGCTAATGTATTGACAACATAATTTAGAAATCAATCAAGCAATTATCGCTTTATTTTAATAAAAACGAAAATTGTGTTTGTAGCATATTTGGCTGAGCGTTAACGAAATCTATTACTAGAAATGATAGAACAATTTAATTTATGATTGTATGTCTACCTATCTGTCTGTCTCTTTGTCTGCCCGCACAATAACTCAAAAACGATCACAACTAAGACTTGCATTTTTGCATGAAGATTCACATATATACAGGTAACACTGAGTTCGATGATACTGCATGTCACTCTATGGGATTAACTTACGTTTTAGAAAATGTGTTAACATTGGCCAATACAATAGTAGAATAAGCTGAGTACCACAATCATGTGATATTTCAACATTTTAACTGTATTGTAATGGCTGCTTTCAAAAACAGATGAGATCAGTGAAAACCGTAGTTTTTCTCGTAGCTAAGTCAGCTGATTTCCTTTCCACCAAAAATTACTTTCCCTGTGTAAACAATTCATTCCTTGTATACACATCTCTTTTCCTGTATAAGAAAATTGGGTTTGATTCCGTTATTCGTTTTGACTGCCCTGTGTTCAACCATTTTAATGATTTCAACACCAAAATGAATAGTGTTACTTTTACTTATGGCTGAGTAATTACTATACTTTAAAATGCCACATTATATTAAAAAAAAACTTCTTATGCTGTTTTGCATCGCGATGGAAGGTATCGTTCAACACTCGTAACGAAATTTCTTTGGCGGTGCTCGATGGCTTATTGCGTTGCGTAAAAATGCAATCTCGCCTAGCAATAAGTAATTGTCGAGACAATTAATGAAATAAAAAATTCTGTATGATTGCACATCTGTATAACTCTCTGAGGGACATCTTGAGAATGGGATGAGCTATAGACTTGAAATTATACACGCAACCGCAGCGTAGCTTGTTACGCATTGGATGTGGCGTACTCCTACATTGTGGTTATGTATCCACAAATCATTCAACTTCACTGGGCGCTCCCAGTGAGCTGTGCCTTTAAAAACATTCCCCTCATAATTTCCAGGTTATTGTTTGAATAAAATACAACAAAGAGGTATACAAAAAGAATAAGTCAACTAGGATCTAAAATACAAAGAGCGCTGAGGAGAACCAATCAACGTTTTGTATAATGAGGAACTCTTCTCCCGACTTATTTAGATCGGATCAGTGATATCCTTTGTTTGATGGAAACCTGGGATAAACTTCATCTCGGTTGATTGTAAACCAGTGGTATAATAAGGTCAAGTATCTTTGCTGCCAGAGTATATTGATTTCACTACAAACTAATTTATCTCACTGCTATCATTTAAGCCAGTTAGATTTAATTAACTCTTTTGCCATCAATCATTTATAAATTCCTCTCTTATAGTAATAAACTTTTATAGTCTTTTACAGGCATTAAATTTAGATGAAGTACTCTACTATTGTAGTCTTGGAGCTGAGAGTCAACTTCCTTTTTATAAACTAACAACCGTTCTGGAAATCGATATAGTAATTCTAAGAAAGAAATTATTCGAGAGCAGCGCTAGTTTACGTGGATCAGAATAGGAGGGTATTAAAAAATGATAAATTGTCTCACATAGCTTGACACACCTAAAAGTCAACCCTAAGACATATTAATAAATCAGCATCATATATACCCTTAAGTGTAGATTTCAATATCTTCATCTAACTGTCTGACAATAATATAACATTTATGTATTTTATGCTCGGTTTTAATTATATCAAACTAGAGAAAAGTATAATTTGAAAAATATCTTTTCATACTTTTACACTTTCAATTCGACGTCCACCACAATTAGCGCTGCTGTTCATAAATTTCTTTCATAGGAGAAGTTCCTCAATCGATCTGAATATAAACCATGTTGCGTGTTTATATAACGTCAATTGTCTTTAGGATCATAGCCTATTTGTTTTAGCACTTAACCACGACCCTTCGGAATCATGTATATACTTCCCCTTTGTTATGTACACAACACCAATATTTTAATGCAATAAACATTATGTGATGTAATTTCAAAACATCATGGGGAGTCATACAGTTTTATATTAAATGGAAATATATTAAATCGATAAACAATAATTTTATACTATATAGAGCCCGTTTAGCCTTAACTCTTAACTCTGTTGGTTGGTCAGCCTTAACTCAGGTATTGGAATACACTGTAGATGGAAAGTGGATGACTAATGAAACAGTTTGAAATAGTTCTTCCGTGAAAGAGAAAGGATTTGATAAATATTCTCGCACAGTTTCAAGCAGTTCACTCTACTACAAGTAAAGTAAATTAAATTAAATCCTGAAATATTTTTTGAGTTTACATGTCACTCTAGATACATTTTATCGAGAAAATATTTTCTTCACAGTATTTTAAGACACATTTGTTTTTAGATATTTTAAATTGAGATACATTTATGGTATATACATTTTCCTGAGATGCTTTTACAAACATCTCTTTAACGTGTATATTCCGAGGAGTATATAAATATGAGCAAACGGTGGTTAATTATTCTGCACAATCTTCAGCTTACCCCAAATAAGTTAATCATAGAATATCAACAATTCTGTTTAGTACTTTACTATTATCATTTTTAAGTGTATTTCATGTACAGTTGATGGAATAAACATTCATTCATTCATCCATTCATCATAATGAACTAATTTTTATAGGGGCTTTTGTACAGACATTGACGATTTCACATTGATCCCACCCCCATAGTCTTGCCAAAGTTTTGGGCATTATTAGTTTTTTGTACAAAATTTTCAAAATTTGTATTGAAAAAATTCTAAAGTAGGTGTTTCTTGAATTGTGATGTTTCTTTCGTACATATTTAATCGGTCCATGAAACCTATACAGTATTTATTGATTTTCATGAAAATGACAATATTTTAAAGAACAGTGTTAGTTCCTAGTAATACAATCAATTAACATGTATATTTTTTTATTAAAAATATTTTCGTAATATTCCTCACTGAATTTTACTTAAAAGTTTTGGACGTTAGTGTTAAAAAACCCATTCATGTCTAAATAAATATTGATTAATTAAGTTTCAGCTTTTTTAATGAAAACGAATATTTATAACGTTGTTAATGGAAATATCCGTTATTAGTCACAAACAAAATCTAAATAAATACTCGTTGTAACACCCTGCATGGCAAGCTTATAATGAGCACTTCACCGCATAGTACAAAAACCAGATATCTTTTGCATTTGTATGTTTACTTTTGTGGACATCACTACACAGTTTTGTATGACATAGATTTGTTAAATGTATTATTATAAGGTAATTGAATTCTTCAAGAAAACATTGTGTTAAAGCACTTGTGGCGTGCGATCACCCAATTAATAATGCGGTTTTTCCGAGGTAACGAGGAAAATTTGAATTCTCCCCGCGTGGATGATAACCACCCTCCAATTAAACAGGCTAACTGAATATTCAGAAGCAGCGCACATTCCAAAGACACGGTTGTAATTTACATCCCCTAATAAACCAAGGTGTAACCCCGGATTGCTTGCTCCGCAGGAGGCACGAAGTCGACTTGTGGCCTGGTCTGTGTTAAGCACATCCTTATTACCTCCCCCTCCCTCTCTCCACCCACTCCCACAACCTCTCGCCACTGAACAGTGGCTTCGCTTTATTAGATGACACATCAATCCACTAAAGTGGATGCGGAGCGCGGCCCGTAATTGTTTATTTTACCGGACCGACTGTTTACCTCTGCTTTGTCAACCTGTGGTGGTTTTCAGTGGTGGAACTCAAACAACAACGCTCATGTCATCCCGGCATTTCACAAGAGAGGGATGAGTGTGTAAACAAAGCTACAGTTGAAAAGTGACAGTTTTAATAGTATTTTTTTACAAAAAGAATTTTTTATGAATCCATACTGGGAAAATAAGATAAGGCAGGGATATTATAGTAATTAATTGATACAGATAAATGTTGCATCTAATGTTTAAAATACTAATTCATATGCATACGTCATCATTTATCATTAATGCATACATATTTACAGGGTATAAGTACGAAAAACCACGTGTCATTACAGGCTTCGCTGAGGTTGCATGCAAATTTTTAAATCTATAGCTGCATTTCATTCTCGAGATGTCCTGTGGACAGGTAGACATACATTCATGCATAAAAGAGGTTGACACAATAATTACGCATCATAGAAATGTAATTTTATGCAAATTTAAAAGTAGAAATTAAGATCATTCTCGTTATATCTTAGCAGATAATACATTTACACTTTTGTTTATTACATTGCGTTTCATATAAGTGTTGAAATAATAAAAGTCTACTACGCACCTAATGCCAGACATATCATATTCTGTTTTAGATATATCGTGTGGATATACAGACAGACAGACAGATAGTTTTATGTTCAGCCTTAGGAGTGACAGGCTTCGCTAAAGATCAGCCAATAATGAATGTAACCATGAACAATGGTGACGTCAATAGAGCTCTTAAAATTAGTAAGAATTTTCTATACGATTAGAGCTTTCGTCTCCAAAAACACTATATAATAATGTTTCGTACAAAGCATTACCCAGCAGTTTTAAAAATAAGAAATTAATTGTAAAGCACCAATTGACAATTTATGAAACGCTTCCTTTAGGCAACACGTACTAGTGTTTCTTTTGAGATTCGACCAAAAAAACGCAAAGCTGCTGAAACAAAGCTTTAATTTACTTTGTAACAGCACTTAAAAGAACCACATAAGATGAACAAGAATGTAAAAATTATTATTATTATTACAGTCAATGTTTAAAATTTCTCCTAATTTTGTAGATACAAAGCTGAGTTCTTCGTAACATTAACTGTCATGTATTTTAGAGAGTCGGGATCTTTCTCCCAGTTAATTTTTTTTCTATATTCTTGTCTTTTATTGGTAATTAAGAAGAAAAACACACTTTTTGGCCGAATCTCAGAGGAAACACTATCTGTTGCTTACTAAGAGGAGTTTCAAAAATTCTTAATTGTCTCGGAAATAAAACATTTGAGACACAACGTGTATTGGGAAAAAAATTGTATCCACATCCTCTATGAACCCTGAAAAATGCGCACTTCTATCGGAACCACCAGGTATAATTTTTAAATAATTATTTCTAATATAAAATAAAACCCTTTTATTGGAATTTAACTTGTTAACAAACCAAATCCTCAGGGAAAGAAATTATGAAATCCAACTGTACGTCACCGTGGCGACCCCCTCTCCACCCTCCGACTCCCCTCACGTATGCAGCCCTGATCCCACCTGTCCCTAAACAATGCCAATTCATTGCCCATATTAAATCCTCCCCTCGTACTCGAACTCGCACGGGATCGCGATATTTAATACTGTTACAGACTTCAAAGGGCCCCGCTATAACAACAGGCCCGCGTGGATTATCCGCGTAGCTGGCCTTCAATTATGCCTGCAATGATCCGCAACCGTATCCACTTTCATGGAACTGATTTGAATTTTGATTCACGATTCCCTTGATGAAAAATAAATATTGGAAATCCGCCGCAGCCTTTATAAAACTCTCCCTTTGGATCGGGGTGGACTTTGGGATTAAGAACTACTGAGAATAAATATAAGGAGGGAATAAGGAGCTTAGGGTTAGTTGTTTATAGATTTTATTATTAGGACAATTGGAGCGTTAAAATACAGGATGATTTTTCCTAACAAAAAGGGACGCCGACCCTCTTTTGGCCTTATTTTTGCCGTCCTCACGGCCTATAGCATATGCAAGGGTCATATAAAACAGAATAAGGAGAGTCGTCAGTACAGGGTCGAAGTTACAGATAAAACTGTATGCAGTCACAGACATCATTTGAACCTGAGCTGCCCTTAACTTAGACTCAAACTCGGACGCCTTAGACCACTGACTCTTCTAAATTCTACTTGACGAAATCCACCTCGAATTTAGAAATATGAAAAATATCTTTACGCTGTGTTTGAATATACATATTGGTGGCAAGTGTGGCGTTTAAAAGTTAAACCTCTCCTTTGGATAATTGGTTTGAATGTAATACACACTGTATATTTAATATATACATAATCATCTCAGACAGTTAAAGATAACGTCATATTAAATCCATCGCAAAAGGTGTACCAGGAGCAAAACGTACTTCACGTTTTAAGGACTTTAAAGATAAATTTCAGCACTAATCTCAAGCAAAAATTTGAAACCTCTAAAAAAGATACATTTTAATGTCTTTAAAGACATTTAATTGCATTAATGGCGTCGCTGAAGGAGCACTGTCTGGGATGGATTTTTGAGACGGGGTCGACATAGGTCTCTTCGTTGTAGTTGTACCGGCATGAGTAGTATGTTTCAGGAAAGTGTGTTTGTATCATCATTAGATTTTTAGTTTATATTCCTCAGTAAAGTTTTAAATTTTAGTTGTTAACATTGAAAAATGTTTACAGTCACATATTTAGTTTTATTATTATTATTAAAAAATAATATGTATTATTTTAGTCTCTACGTGAGGTTAAAATAATGTAAAAAAACCATCGATCGTATGACACGCTAGTCGAAATGGAAGAGTATCAAAAGAGTTACTTAAAAGTATGTAAGGACAATTTTTTCCTGGGATTATATCTTTTATACTTTGACGCAATTAACTGTCAGACAAATAGATAAAAAGACTGAAAGTCACACATTTAGAATAATATTTATGGTTAACTAAATTTATTTACCCGTCTGATCGTTGTATTAAGTGTTTCCAAATAAATTATGACCATAGAAAAATCTCATATCCCAATGAAACTCTTTTAACACCCTTCTATTTTGACCTCAACAAAAGCTAACGAGACATAGATCAATTTTGTGACCTTATCCACGATAAATTGACTTGAATAGGAGCCAGTTATTATAATAAATAACAAATTGTATAATTGGCACTCAAAATAATAATGTCCAACTAAATAATCTTTGATGTAAATACTTTTACCGTTCGCATTGGATCAAATGTGCATTATTATCATAACGAAGACAATTTATTGTTTGAAGATTATAACCAGCCGGGCCGAATCTGAAGCGGGAGAAACTGTTTGGGAAAGAAAGTTGAAGCTGAGGCTGAGTTCTTAGCCAGTCGGTGTAAACGAGTTTAAACTCGCCCCCGGTAATCTGCAGCAGCACGTGAATATTTTACACCTCTCTCTAACGGCTGTTTTTATATTCCTCGTCGCACCTCGCCTCTGCACCGCGAAATCACGGAGCCCGATTTAATCAAGGCAAATCATCGGATTTCAATTTCTTTAGCCTGATGATACAAATGGCGGCCGGAATACTGATGAAGGCACTCACTTTGACACTGAAGAACCCTACTTCGGACTAATCACCTTCGCCCGTCTGAATGAAAATGAATTTCGGGCGAGTCGAAACAGGCTCTTTTACCTGGATTAAAATGAGTATTTTTAGGAATATTTATCTGCATTTGTTAACTATTGCTAGTAACATAAAAGAATCCTTCTTTCAGGGATCTTAACAAGAGGTGGCCCCTTACCACCAACCTAAGAATTTTATCACTCTAGAAGCAAGCACAAGGTCTTTACAGGCTAATAATATATAAAAAAGGAAACTATGTCTAATTTTACAATGCAAATTTAGGGCTAAGAAGTTCTCTCTAACACAACCTGGAGACCAACGGCTTATAGGTGACTTCCGAACCACCACCAACGGTCGGGTTTGCTTGCAAAGACAGGATCGCTCAGCGGTCACCCATCAAAGCAGTAGCCAACTGTTCTTGATTCGGCCATCTTGCAGTAACCGCTGTACCCGATACACTGCGCCATTGGCAATTTAGTTGAGAGCATTCCTCAGCTTTCTTGTCCTAAATAAAATTAAAAAAAAACACACAGAAAAACTGAGAAAAAAAGGAAATAAGGTGAAATAAGGATATGAATACGAATAGGAAGGAAAGATAGGTTAGGAAAGATTTTAGTTACTATAAGAGGGATGGGCTTTCCCAGAGGCGTTGTTAGAGAGGAATTTTGCCCCCCCCCCCAATCATAAAAATTTTTAAAAAATCTATATCTATCTAAGAGTAAATCAACTTGTTTGAAGTACAGTAGTGAAATGTTTAACTTTTGATAAAGCCTATTTATTTACATTTAGATCCATTAAGATGTATTTGATAACTCCAGTTCGAAGTGTTCTTCAATTAGTTGCACTCCCTCCTCCAAAGCCAAGTCCTAGTTACTGAAATGACTGCCTCACTCAGTACATCTCTGCAGTTTTTGTGTGAATGGCTGGTTCGGGAAGTTCTAGTGATTAACCATGTCCATGATCACGGTACAGTTTAGTATACATGAGTCATATAGGTTAATTTTGCATTGAGCCAATATTCGTAATAAGGCATTCCTAACATAGTGAGTTTAATGGCTTTATGAATAAGGTGATGTTTTAGAACCATATATGAATTAGAATATTATAGCACTGGCACCAAGTATCGCATGTAGTCTTGCGGGTACAGCGATTATCGTCCGATATTTGAGTCAAGCAACGTCGAGCGTGGCTGCTCATTGGATGGGTGACCACTGACCGATCCTGTCCTTACAAGCAGCCCGTCTAGAAGCCACCTTTAAATCATTGGTTATAAAGTTTATCAAGAAGATGTTTTCTTATCCTGGTAAAATATTATATCAATTAAATAACTTTTGTCTCAAAGTCGTTAAGTGTGGTCTTTCAGGATCTAGGCCGTTTGGACGTTTTTAACTAGATACTTTATCAGTTGAAATCTTATTGAGTACGTAAACTTAAAATCCTTGGTAAAATAAGGACAAGTTACCTTGATTTAAGAGCCTTAACTTGATTTGTATTGACAGCTATCTTGATACAGTTGCATTGTTGCAATGCACTTTTGCTAACTTATAGGATTGAGGGCTGTAAAGATGCAATTAACACGCATCCAAACGTTATATTTTTTATATCTATGTTTTAGAGGTTAAAGAATGTCAGAGACTAATATCGATTCAATATAAAAAAATGTCACTACTTAAAACACAAAAACCAACAAGTGTTTGGATACGCTTTAATTTCATCCTCAAAATTATACATATTTCGTTAGGCTACGTTACAAAAAATAGGAGTGTTAGGGTGCTTTAACATTGCTCTTATGGGAAACAAGTTACTTTATCGTATAATCCCACACTTTCTTTCTATTACTTGTAAAATAAACCAAATAGATTCTTATATCTCTGCCCACTCGCAGCTTTTACTTCTCCTACTACTGAATTAATTCTGTAACAGTCTCTTTATCCAATAGAAACCTAAATGTCACATATTTTTACTTGATCAACTACATGGTAGGGATATGGTTAGACGAGCCTGGCGTGTTGTTTGAACAACCGAGCAGAATTTTAAACCCATCTCTGAATGGGAGGAGAAGCTGCATAACTGAAGAGCCTATTACTGCAGGGACCGTCTCATTGTGGCAAACTTGGAGGGGGCTTAAGTACCAAGAGGTTAACTATCTTCGCATACTCTTTCTTACCCTCACATTTTCACGGTTTGTATACAAAATTAAATTATTTATGGCATAAATTTAAGGAGAGTACACTTCACCAGCAGTATCATTTTCCAACGCAAGGCAGTTATTATGGAAATAAACTGTTTTAATATGTTTATATTGATATTATTCAGCACATAAAAAAAATTAAAAATTCAGCATGAGCGTTATTTTTTACCGTAGCCTTCTTATTTAGCGTTTCACCCCACTAGTTATATGTTAAGATGGTTCAAATAAGGAAAAACCAATTATATGCCATTTCTCAGGAATGGGCTAAAATAAATTAAATTTTAAGAAATATTAAAAAATTTGCTGCGATAAACAAGATTATGATTTTTAAATGTTAAAGTGTGACTGGTTGTTTTAGAGTTTTAAAAATAGTTTGCAAATATATTTTTTTTTATTTATGACAAAATCCACACGCTTATTGTTCCAAAATCGGTATACACGTTTCATCTCAAAGATTAAAAATTTAAAGTGCATTTGTACTACTTAAACTGCATTGTATGTTTTGTAGTTTCCTTATTGAAAATGGTGAATGCGACGCTATTAAAAAAACTATTTAAACGGTATGGCAATATTAATTAGGTCCAAAGCATTCTATCTCTATTTGGAAAGTGTTTGAGACAAAAGCGTTTTAGATAAAATGTCTTAGTGCAAATTGGCTATAATATGTAAATTAGTCAACCACATATTTGTTTCTCTCAATTGATTAAAATGAATTTATACTTTCATGGTCTTTGTATTAAATCCAAATGTTTGCAAGATCAACACACTGCTAATTTTAGGATAGTTAGTTTAAAGTAGTAAATATACGCTCGACGAACTACCAGTGAAACGCAGAATTTTATTTTAGTTATAAAAAGTTCAAAGCTTCCAATGAATACCTTTAAAATTTTTGAAAATCAAACATAAAAGTAATTACGGATATTATGGTGTACATGAGATAAGAGAGTTGCTGATGATTAGGACAAATAATTTTGTAAAACAGTAACATCAACCATTGTAGATTCAGTTATAATAAAAAAAACTTAATAATGGTAGTTTCTAATTACTCAAACCACACCTTGTATAGTATTAAAAGAAATTCTTTAATTGTTTTTTACAACGATTTTTGAAATGTAAAACTATTATGTTATAAAAATATTTGTATCAGTTTAAAGCTCTTACACTATAGGCTCTGTCCCTCGGGCTTCCATATTTCTAATGTTTCTCTTATAATATTATTATTTTTTAGTTTAACAAACTGATTTATAACATGTTAATCTCACCCAACTAACCAAATTAATACGAAGGTTATTTTAATTTGAAGGTTTGAACTAGTTATAAACTCAGCCCTTAACAAAATACAATTGCAATAGTCCTAATTTGTATTGTGATATTCTACTCAATGAAAAAAAATATAATCTCTGTACCTCAACTCAAGTATATATTGAGCATTCTGTATTTTGGAGTATTAATGTACAAAAATTAATTCAAATCTTTTAAATAATATTTAAATACCATATTTTACACTTGTTATTAAATCAGCTCTTAACAAAATAAAATTTTATCAGCTCTGTTTTGTATGGTAATATTATACTCAATTTAAAAAATCAAAAAGGAAATAAAACAAAATGATTATTAATACACTAAAACCAACTTAAGGTTTCAATAATATTGGAATAGAACATTTTGCCTAATAAGGTATAAGAAATTATAACACGTTAATCAACATTATGAGTTTTAGGCAAAGAACCCGGTTTAGTTTGTAAAAAATTCAAAACCTTAAATTCGCTCTGCCTGTACAAAAGGAAATCCTTTAATCCTGCACGTAGGCGCCGTGAAAGGGAGGTTCGTTAATAATTAAACTTAAACTCTTATTCGGGGAACATTCGCGCCTGCTAACTAATTTTGCCCTGAATTTTGTTTCCAATTAAACAATATAGTCGAATTATGTGTTTTAATGTGCTGCTAATCTCAAATTTTAATATATTAACTCATATTGATCTATAGAATATGCCAGTAATGTGACGTAATCTTTTAATCTAGTCATTTTTAATTGGAACATATCTGTACAGACAAGTTTTAAATTATACTCTTATACGAATCAAGGTTGCCCTTGATGACTCTAACTCTATGACTCAACACATTTCGTTTATTGATCATACTTGCTGATAATTGGTGTATTATGTTCAAATTTAAGTTTTTCATTTATATAGTATTTTGAATAAATGTGCCTCTATTACTTTGATGTTTGTCAATAATTTAAAAACATTTTGGCATTGCTTATTGGTATGTAACACAAAGCCCTAAATCAGATCAACGTCACGGGATCTACTTGTGTATTCGTGCACGTAACGTTTCAGACTTTCAATCTTCTTCCGGGGCTCACCGATTTAAACATCTTTTATAACCTAACACAAAAAGTAACGCATGGTCTTTCATCACAAATTAGATGCTATACGTAAAATAATTTGTAATATAAATGTATACGTATATAAATATCCAATTTTATTCAAGATGTCCAGAATTGTTGAAAAGATTATTAAGTATGAATATATTTAGATAGCTATATAAAAATCTACCAGGTATTTTTGATTACCAAATATATATCCACTCGAATGCAATGAATCATAACGTTATATATTTAAATTTCATCATTTACTATGTATAATTTAATACAAAATATGATCACAGTCTTTTTATAGTTTTTTATAACGTAGAAAAATACTTACTTCCATAAATGTTCATAAGAATCCAAAAGCAAATGTCGTATTTTTAAATGATCTTCGATTCTCAATGTAATAATTCAATTCAGATAAAGGGAGGTGTTGCATTGTTTTATAATATGAAAAACCTTAAATAATTATGAAAAGTCAACCAACTCTGGTTGACAACAATTACATGCTCTGGTTTCAATATTTTGTAAGGCCTCATATTTTAGCCTCTTCCATACGGCCTTAATGAATAATTTTTGTCAATGTGAAAGTGAAGAGATACATAATTTTAGTATAACATAATGAAAGTATTGAAGCAGATTCCCTGAATTATATTTATTTATGTAGAATGTTTGTTATAACTCCAATTGTTGCGTTATTGGCTGAGTGTTAGCAAATCCTTTCACTCAATTGGCAGGAAAAATTTAATTTTAATAAACCCTGACCTGTAAATCTCACCTTGAATACATTATATTATGAAATAAAACGTTGCTCGTTAATCCACTTTTATTCTGAGCGCCTTATTTTTGATACGTAGCATCTAAAGGCATCCATAACGAGCTAACCGTCACGAAAGCTGACTTCGTTTATGAAACGCGTTCCTCTTATTTAAACACTAACACTCACGTACTCCCTCCCGCTCTGCGCTGATGTCTGATTTAATATACCGTTCATCAGAAAAGCCTATATTCGCTTTGACTGGTTGGCTGGAGCCGGCTTTTGTTCCGCTAAACACATGAATATTACCTCTTTAATCCAGACATATTCTATTATCCCCACATGACATTAATGTCAGCCGGCTCGCGCCAGCATTCATTTCATAACACTGAACAAAACAATGTGTTTAAAGGTCATGACGGTGGAAGGTTATCTGCTTCAGTGAATGTATGTCAAGCATTATATACAATACATTTTGTGTCGTGACTTGAGATGTATCTTTTATACTATAGGGGTTTCAATTAGAAGTTTAAGGAATAAAACTCAAATTTAATTCTTACTTACTTTTGTTCAACTGTAAAGGCCATAACGTAGCCTAAAACAGAACGAAAGGATATAAATAGGACAGGAAGGATTGATCATTAATGCCCACTATCTCTCACACTGAAATACGAGGGTTTACTACACTTTCACGTGCAGCACTTGTAACTCTGGTGCTGTTAAACCCACTAAAGTCCACACTGGTGCCGCGAAGAACGATAGGACCAGGTATAACAAGCTTTTCTTTAATTACTTAAAATAATAAGTTAAATTTAGAATTTATATTTAAGTACACATGAGCAAGATTGTCTGAGGTTTAGAGTAAAGAAATTATATTTTTATTCCAAAGAACTTCTTAACAAATTTGAAGCCGCATCGTAACGTACATTGATGAGCAGTTATTCTACCAGACAAGTTTTCAATCTCTATTTTTAACTTTATTTATTGGATGGCTTTAACATGACAACTTTTTAAACATTTGCCATCTTTATATGATACAAAAGAATAAAATAATGTTTCGAGGATGAGAATCTATTACCATTTTCAGGCATCAAACATTTGACTAAAAAGTTAACCAGTGAAATATTACAGGATAAAAATCAGGTTTTCTGATCTTTCAAGTATTACCTCAAAGACGGAGTATAATTTGAAGCACAATAGCAATATTTTTTTAAATAGAATTCGCGAAAAGGGATTGTTAAATAAGTGAATAGCAGAGTACATCAAAAGATTAATAGGAGAATAGAAATTTATACAAAGCTCAAATTTATATTCTTTTTGGGGTTATAGGTGATGATTGATTCGTACTTGTATTTCGCCTTTTACTATAAATTCAACTGAAATAATAGTATGTATAGATTAAAAAAAACTACTTCATTTTTAATTAGTGTTTAGACTGCTTATTTACATAAACTTGCTTTTATTGCTTCAAACATGATGTCAAAATTCCTTTTTTAAAGTAGGATAAAAGTATTTTGTGACACCATACTGAAAAGGTCTTTCAATTGCCAATTACAATAATTGTCGTCTACTAATAGGAGCATTCACTCAAATGAAAGTATGATGCGTATTATAATGTGGAGATATTAATATTACTAACACAGTTAACTAACAACTTCTACTACAGTTACTACTATAATTATGTTAACTTAAATGTTAGGCCATATCGCACGTGATTATACTCCTTATAATGCATCACAAACGAATTAATTTAATGTACCACATAGTAATCATTAATCTGAATGTTACATTTTTCGTCAAATACCACATTGGGTTTTTAGTATTTTCTAGTTCCAACTCCCATAGAGCGACGCCATAAGGCAAACACGTACGATTTGTAAGGGCCGACCTAACGCCAGTGCATGCCAAGTCATCGTTCGTTTCTCCTTCCGCTATCGAGCTGTTCCTCCTAACTCATACATCCCTGAACAGCCTGCTATGGCCAATCCAGCGAGGAGAAAATACTGCTTATGTATTCATGAACACATTCTACTCTATTGACTTTTCCTGTCTGCTCTCATTCATAATAATGGCCTCCTTGTTTAACCGGAGACAATGCATTTTTATAGTACACATTATGGAAATCCTATCAAAGCACGAAATAAAATCATTAAGTAGAAAATTCCAATGTATATTGTATAGATCGAAATTTGAAAATACAAGATTGATAATCGTTAAATATAGAAAGGTTTTAATAGCAAAAACAGTAGAGGACGCAAATAAATTGTCAATAACCGATCTAACGGACTAACGAAAGACCTGATAGAAAAAAAAACACGAAAGATTTGAGTACGTACATACTGACGGAAGGACTGCACTTTTACATTTTGCTCTCCAAAATAATATTTTTCTTCTTAGGACTTTGAATAATATGGGTGTTAAGTTTCAAGTCTCTAGTCTACTTTCAAGACATCGCACAGATGCATAAAGACATAAAACACGAAAGTGTCAAGGTGCTGGCAGACAGACGGACGGACTTTGACCTCAAAATAAAAAGTTTCTTTTTAGGAGCATGAATAACAGGTGCACAAAGTAAAGTCTGTATTACCTCTAGTATCAAAAGTTGTCTTATAGTTGGACAACGATTCTATTTTAAGGATGCCCTGTAAGATTCTTAAACAAAACGTTTGAGGAATACCATGCGATACAATAAATACAATATATAAATGCAAAAGGTTTAAATTTCATGAGTAATAAGTAAAAATTATTACTAATTAATAAAATGGTAATAAATTATTTGAAACTTCATTAACAGATAAAATTTGCTTACCCAAAAAAGATACACAATATTAAGAAGAAAAAGAACAGTACTTCTACACGATACATAGGTTGATTTATTTTTCAAAGATATGTGTATTTTAAGTTCTCATTACTTATCACATCTTTGAAGGAACATTACAGTTTTTTTGAAATTGATTTTTTTTATTTATTGTACGAAATGTTTACAATCGTTTCGCGGTTTGTGGAATTGTAAAGATTCTTTCAAGGTGTGAAATATTACGCCGATACCCGCAGTCCCGTCATTCGGTCTGGAAGGCGGAGCAAGCGTCACCATCAAAATAGTTGTGGTGGGATAAGCCTTATCCCAAGCTAAGGACAAGGACAGCCCTCCCGCAGAGATTCACAAGAACTGTAACGTATTCTAGAGCGGGGTGTCACCTAACATGGCTATAACTCTACCTGATACGCCTCTCCTGCTTCCTTCTCCTTCCGAACAAAACCCGGTAGTTTTATGTCCTTACAACAGTCTGGAATGATCCTCTTGTTGGGTCGGTTGGATGATCGTTTTTCAGTTCTCAATGGCAGAAATGGAAAGTTGCTGTCAATGTAGTCGAAAGCAAACAAAAAGGAAACAAAACGGTACAGATTTCTTATCCTATGTAAAGGAAATCATTATAAATTGTGATATTTAATAATTTCCTGAAAATAGAACTTTAAATGATATTGTTATTCGAGTTTTATCGAGGCGTAACTTTGTTATAAGTATATTTTAAAGACATCTTATAAATAACAGATTTGTTACGAGTTAATTAATGAAGCCTAATTTAACGTATGTACACCATGTAGGGCAATACCTTATTTTGAGTGCGGCTTGAAAAAAATAATTTTAATGATTAAAAAAAATGTATGAGTCTGAAAATTGAATGTGTTAGGCAAAATATTGTAATAAAAAAGCCTAATAAAAATATTGTCGAATTAATATTTTCCTTTCAAAGAGTAATAATGCACGCTTTGAGTAATGTTTATTTTATTTGTTATAAAAACGATTATATATTTTGTAAACTTTAATTACAAAATCATTTCTTTACGGTATTTTTCATTGGTTGTGTTTGTACGTCCTTATAAATTTGGATATTTTTATCTAAATATTGTTATAACTGAAAAAATAATTCCATTACGTTTAGAATTTAATAAATTATCAGTTAAAATAAAAAAAAATGGATGGTTGCCTGTAAAGTCGGTTTTACGGGCGAAGGTTTTACGTGACAACGTCTTTTTCTCGGTAGAATATTTATTGATATGAATATTATTAAATTGCACAATAGGAACAAGGAATTGAATGAAAATAAGAATTGCACAAATTTTAACTATATAAATATATTTTGTTTACTAAAACATTGTACATAATTTGAAATTAATTAAAATTTGTTATTGTAAATGGTAAAGTTGAATAAAACATTTACTAAAATTGGAATTTGAAATTCTTGCTAAACACAGTTAAATTCTAACTCCGCGCGTGGTGATTGGTCGGTTTAGTTCGTTTGTTTGGTCGCACTGTTATGACAGGTTAGAGGTTATAATTTGTTATTTTAAATGTTTGAGTAACAATACGCGCTGATTCTTCTCAATCGACTGAATTACGATTGATTGCAGAGTGATTTAAACTAATAATTTACTTAACACTATCAACATTTGTCAATAGTATGACATAACCTATAAACTCAGTTTCTCAACTTTTGTGTCAATCTAACAATTAATCAATCAATCATAGTTTACGATAATGAAATATCAGTGTACAATTATTTACCTTTATTGTTGTAGTTGTTGTAAATGACGAATCTAAACACTCCACATTTTCACGAATAAACATAGTTATCTGCTTTATCCCGTACTAGTTATCTGCTTTATCCCGTGCGGATCCCGTGCGGCGGACCCACTGGACTGGCATCGTAACGTTACCGGGCGTTACACTTTTTCATGAGTGACTCCGAGCCGCAACCTAATTTAAGACGTTGTCACGTCAAAAAATATATCATAAAAAACAGCAACTTACCTTTTAACCACAATATATAATGACAGTATATTTATTAGTACACATGAAATAAGCGTCTTTAAAATATCGTTAAGATATCGTTGAATTGTAGCAGTGCGATTCGTTTAACAATGAACTGAGATTAACCGAATAAATTAAATCATGTTATAATATTTTCTTCAAAAGTCATTGAAAGCTTAAGCATGATTATAAAATAAAGGTTCTCATTATTGTTGGTGGTGTGCATTAAGGAGCTATCATTGAAGTATTTAATTGAAAAGTAATTTCAACAAAAGACCTGCGACAAAGGATAGGGTAGTTAGGAATTTTGTCTTGGAGTATCTTTGGGGTTCGAAATATCAACACCTATAATTTTAAGTAATTAGATGGCTTATTCAATTATTCAAATCCATAAGTATCACATTACATAGGTTCGGCTCTATTACATAAGCAAGAGCGGCAGGAGAGCAGTCTAACCCCTCCCCCTCTACTTGTCAAACGAAGTGACATGGGTGAGGTACCCACTTACTTGAGGCAGTCAGAGGTAATATTCCGTCATCTCCAAATCTCACATAATTCAGGCCAGATTTCCGGTTCATTAGCTGACATCGACTGCTTGCCACCTGACAGTCCCAGATAGTCTCTCAATATATTCGTGGACATCCTTGCACTAACTCAAGCTAGCTTCCGAATCATTTACGTTAGGTACTTTTACATGAGCAAGAACAGCAGGAGAACTATCAAATTTTGAGAGGTGCTTGTAGGCAGTCAGAGACAATAATCTGACATCTCCAAATCTCACATAATTAAGGTCAGGTTTCCGGTTCATTAGCTGGCATCGGCTGCTTACCACCTGGCATTTCCAAATAGTCTGTCATTCAACTTGTGGACGTCTCACACCAGTTCAAGTTAGTGCTTGATTTACTGACTTTAGTTTGTCAAGAGCCCCAGAGAATTAGGCACATAAAAAGTTACGTTTTTTACTTTAGGTATATATTATTGTAATTTTGGTTTTCTGCACTTTATTTCATGAAAATAGGGTCCAACAACAAAATGACTACGACATTCCTGATCTATCTTAGAAATCAAGTTAAATATGATATAGCTGAGTGGGTCATTGACCCCTTTATTTCTAAAATACGTCTAGAATGTCGTAGTCTTTTCGTGTGTGGACTCGAAATTGACTAGAAATTAAAAACCCTAACGTTAAAGGAATAAAAAATAGCATTTTTGCATACTAAGGCCTACTATGTGAGTCATCGGCAAAGTGACGGCAGGTAGGCCGGGCTGCGCGAGTGACGGTGTGTGCGATTTCGGGTGCAAGGGTAACATTGGAATCCTCTGGGGATTTTGAGGCGGCGGGCAAACATAGGCACTGTTATATGAGAATGAACAGCAGGAGAACAGTAAATTTCCCTCTCTCTTTGTTGAACGCTGTAACGAGAAGGACGTACCGTACGTACTTGAGACAGTCATATTACTTCATCTCCAAGTCTATCGTCATTCTGGACAGGTTTCCGGTTTATTTGAGTGCTGACGCCGGCACTTTCTCGACATTACAAAATACTCGTTTGCTTCGCTATTTACTACCTTTGTATCACTTTAACCAAATTTTAACTCATATGTTAAGACCGATGATGGGGGGGGGGGGAATTCAGTTTGTTCTTATAACTGTACACCAAACTATTGTTTGTATGTATTACCATAAAATTACGTCATACAAAATTACTTGCTCTAAATTAAAGTAACAATGTATTAATTATGAAATTTATTCCATTAATGTAGTGTTTTCAAGTACCGATAACTTATTACTAATAATGATAGCTGATGTAGTCATTACTGCTATTAAAATATTAACGGCAGCACATTAGTGTCCTTTATGAACCATGAATTCTAAACTACACGCAATAATAATTGATGTGGCAATCACTACAGATACTTCCATTTTGATTTACACGTGTAAACATTAAGTGTAATTATGTATTTTGGGGATGAAACGTTTTGCTATTTTAACTGTTCCCTATTTGAATTTGTTTAAATTAATTTAACCTAGATGTAGAGTTTCCAAAGAACAACATTAAAAATGATATTGTTTAAATAGCTTTTGGATATTTGATTTGCTATTCAATATGCTACTAAAATAGAAGACAACGTTTCGAGGCCTGAAAGCCACCCTCTTCCTCAGGTGTCAAAACCCCTGAGCCACGACTTAACATGTACAAAATGTTTAAGTTTTTGTACATGTTTAGTCTATGGCTTAGGCGTTTTCTTGCCTGATGAAGAGGGTAGGTTTCAATAAACGAAACGCAGTGTTATATTTTGTAACATATAATGATGAAAAATTTCCGAAATTGTATTATCCTTTCAAAAATAACATGTAAATTGTATTGGCCAATAACACACTTTTAGAAAACTTTTGTAATTGTTTTAATACACGAATGCCAATTAAATTAATAAGTTCAATGTAGAGTATTAAATTCACTTAGTTGTGTCAGGAAAAACCGACTTTTATGCAAAACACAATAATTTATTTTACAATAAAAAACTAGTTTTCATATTGTTTTATCTTTACGCTTACGACATGTTTGTATTAATGACCTATGAAGAAGAAACTAGGTGTTAACAAACTTTTAGCCCTCAAACACTGCTGTGATCAATTTCCTAATAATTAACAAAATCACGCAATATGTGGTCGCTAGTAGATTGACGATGGAAGAACCGCTTATAAAGCCATTTACCTGAGGACGAAAATATACCTTCTACAATCGTTATATTGGTAACCAATACACCCACCCATTAATTTCTCACTATAACGGAGGGTAAATTGAAAAAATATACAACAAAGGCGGTCGGTGCTGAGGGATGAAAAAGGTGTGCGGGAGTTTACCGGGAGACAAAAGGTGCCCTCACACCCTACACTCCCCCACCACTGTAGGTGGGGGGGGGGGGGGTAAAGTGAGTGTTGTTTGTTTGGGGATAAACGGGTTACTAAATAAAGCACCTCGAGCACGGTGTTTGTATGATCTATACCCTGCCCTACTCCACTCTGAACACTCTCATTTTCTCTTCTGTTGTGCTTTTCACTGTGTCATCATAAATGAGCTCTTGTGAATGTGATTCAGAGGTTGTCACTCTATTGGCTTTATGTATAAAGCTGATATTCCTAAATATATTCTCCATTTTGAGGAATGTCAGAGATTAGGTCTTTATTGCGCTACTCTCGGATTAAAAAGTCTAACTACTAGAGTTACTAGACCAATAAACTAACCAATAGAACTGAAACAAGAGAAGTTACATTTTTTTTATTGCAGCATGTACACATATAAAGTGTTTTACTTCATGTTGATAATAACAAAAAAGACACCGAGTTTTGAGTTTTTTCAACCAAACAGCAACATAAAAATTCTGAACTACGAAAATTGTAATCAGACAATAATCCGATTTAAAGAGTACTGATTTAGTGTAAAATTTTAGAGCTATGTAATAAACGTTATCATGATATTATAGTGTTTTTTTGAACGGACACGTTAAAAAAATAAACATTGGTCTCGTTATTGAACTGTTATTTATATAAACAACTATGTCTAACGTTTAATTTTCAACACTGATGTAACAGATAGAAATATCCAGATTTTAAATAAAGCTATATTGTGCTTGCTCATATTGCTAAATTTCAATGCAGCATTTTAGATAAAAAATCATAGTTCCACATATTTGGAATGTTTTAAATATACATTTTAGACATTTCCCAAACCATCTTATTTGTCCGTTCATTGATCAGTGTGGGCTTTGAATAGTTAAATGAATTTCCAGACTTAACACTGGATTTGAGGAAAATAATTAATAAATAATTATAATTACCCTTATCAATAAATTAGAACAGGTTTTGAATATTAACTGTTGGCTAAATATTTCAATTTAAAAATTCATGTTTCAAAACTTACAGCGTTTTATAATAAACCTAAACAATTGAACAATACTATTTGACTCCAACCCAGTGACCTTGTTGTTTCATTTGCAAAAATTGAAACCTTAGGAACTCAACAAAATGTTATCCACGTTGCCTTCACTAACAAGTGAGAAGATTAAGGTAAGAAGAAAAGTTTTTGATGCTGAAGATAGTTTTTTTCCAATAGATAGGAGTATCATATATTAATTTCAAGGAGGTCTAGGATTCAGATTCTTAATTTGGATCGTTTATGTTATATTGCAGAATAACAAAAGCGGGTTACACGCATTGCATCATTGAGAGTGCCGATGGCCGAACGGTCTAAGACGTTGCACTTGGAGTCTGAGTTAGAGAAAGCGCAGGTTCAAATCATGTATGTGATCTTTGCACTTTTTACCAGTGCAATCGACCTTGTATTGTATCGACTCCCACCCCTCGCCTCTTCTGTTTGATAAGATCCTCGCACAGTCCAGTGTGTGGCTCATAAGGACGGGCGAAATAAGGCTTAAAAGGGGAACTTCCTCTATTTTTTAAATATAAAAATAAAATACTGCATACTAATCTTCAAATTAGTAAGAAATATAATATTGAATTTCACGCTTCATAAAATACACTTTATACAGTATTAGAATATACTTGTTAAAATCCATATATTAGACACAAGTAGTAATATTACAAGTACTATACTACAAGTTGTTAAAAATTAATACTATTGTTAGATTAAAAATTTGCCACAAATGATTTAAGCCAGTTACACGATGGCCAAGGAAGGAATTTAAAATTTTCCTAAGAACCAATGAAAAATGCAATTTTCTGTGCAGGAATGGAATACATTTCCATAAATTAGTTGTTGAAATTATAAAATTAATATGTTCCATACGTATTTACACATTAATTCACATAACCATAACCATTGGTATTCTATAGCCATGAATTGTCCCTTCAATTTAAACTGTTTCTTTCCCTGCAACTCATTGTATATGCGAAACATTTTAAAGTCACATCAATATGACGTTCCAATAATGTTTTCTAGAACGGGAACCTTTGAATATAAATATATCCTCAATGTAAACCTCATCAGTGCTGCTGAACTGTGAGCAACAAAGCCTACAGAAGATGGTCTTCTATTCCAGTCCAGATGTTGGAGTTTTTATAGCCACTGTAACTTCACAGTCGATTTACAATTTCCAGAGAGCAGCGCTTCAGCCACTTCTCAACTGTGTGTGTAATATGGCAATAACACTGAGCTCGGAATAACTTAATTCTGCCTTCAAACAGAAATATTCAATGCGGCACTGAATGTCAGGAAAACATTTCACGCAAGGCTATTATATATTAAATTTGTTAAAGGTAAATTTACATCCTTACTCCGTCTAATTTGTATTTTATATTAGCAATATTTTGTTTCATAAATGTATATTGGTCATAGGGCTTTTAAATTGTATGTGCTTTCTATATCAAATTTAATTAAAAAAATTTTTCTGACTTGGTGCTAACATAACCTTATGTATTATCTTTTTCCACCTGAAGAAGAAGATTGACTCCAACTGTCGAAACGTAGTACTCTATTCTACAACACATAACGATAGAAAATGTCCGAAATGCTTTATTGCTTAAAATTAACCACCGTCAACAATATTTTAAACAAAGACCAGTTAGAACTATATAGAATTATTTATAGATTTTATATATGTGTAGGAGTATTCAAACAAAGCCATTTACAATAGCGATACCAATAGATTTTTGCAATATTTAAAATGTTTGAAGTTATTCCAAATAACGTTTTATTATTGTGTAGTTTTATATTAAAACACATAGTTTGTTAGAAATTTATTTCAATATATTCCAGTTATGGAACAATTACATGACATTCTAATTACTTCCATATAAATTCTTTGTAGTATTTTAATTTAAACTTTCGTTATTTTTCGCGATGTGAAAGCACTAATTCACACAGATTGAAAATATTTCTATAGGTACAGCTGGAGAAATTAGTTTCAGCGAACATCATATTGTGTGCAAGGTGTAATATTTATGAGATTTATAGACAATTACAGTTTATATTATGTTTTTAGAATTATAGATTTGTGGATTATAAAAATATATCTTTAGTCTACGGTATTACTAAAAGCTGAAAAAAATTTAGCCAAGAATTTGTTACCGTTTGCGTTATCTACTTTACGATTAATAACGCTTCAAATAGAAGAGAAAAAAACAATAGCATAAGGCACGCAAATATCAAGTGTAAAAAAACGTCATGTTGGAGATCTTGTAATTTGAAACAAAATGTAAAACAAGATAAAAAAACACAAATCCCAAATTTTGAGGACGCTAGCAGATTGCTTTAATATTTGGACACGTAAAGCTTAACAGTTTCACGACTGATAACTACATCATAAATAAACTTTCAATACGTTGTGTTTCATTTATTTGTTTCACTTAACGATGAAAAATATCAGTAAAACCCATTTTCATTTTCATTTCAGTAAAAGGTGATAAGAAAATTTATTTTAGTAACTTTTTGGGGGATTTTAAGGAAATTATTAAATTCCTTAATTTTATGAAATTTGTATATTAATCTTTTTTATATATTGAAGAAAATTTTATAATAAGGCTGGTAAACGATGTTAGTAAGTTACAATTCGAAAATGATTCAACCGTAAAAAGGACGATAAGATGTAAAGGGCATCCTGGTTTGCAGAACACCCTGTACAGATATATCTGGGCCCTACCAATGAGCCTCTGAAGGAGGAGACAGATGGAGACGTACCAGATCCTTATCACATCACCAGATCGGTCTGGTGACCCACACCAAAGCGAGTTTACGGAACACTCTGTGCAGACCCGCCTGGACTCTACCAAAGTGCCACTGAAGGAGGAGAATGATGGAGACGCTTCAGATCCTTATCAGATCACCAAATCCGTCTGGTGGCCCTCACCAAAGCCAGTTCCCGCTTATGAAAACGTTTATCAGATTTCTTGGGCAATCAAGCATTCAGCCAGCAACAAACGAAATTGATTCTCGTCTGGAATGATACGAGATGATTATACCGGGGGTTGACGTGGGAGGGAGGGAGGGGGGCTTATTGCTCCTGAAATGAGCAACGCTGTCCTCCGCGCGCATCACCTGCCAAATCAACCAGAAATCTGTTTAGTCCCCTCGTTTTACATGCTGATGACGTCTACTCAATTGACAGTTCTTGATGAATTTCGCAAGCGCTGGGGAGTGAAGAGCAGTGCGTTGTTAGGTCGTTTTTTGTACTCGAAGCAGATTTATACGTATGAATCGTTCGCACGTATTCTTTTCGTTTGTAGCATTCGAATTCAGTCATATAAAGTTGAGTATTAAAATCTAGAAACCCACTGAATTATTTTGATTAAGGTCTTTTAGGTCTTTGGGGATCATGTACTCGTACTAAAAATTTAACCAAGTTCTAAGGCAGTTGAGATACTTATTTCTCTTTTTTTTCCTACTCGCAAAATCCATATTTCGTTGCTATTAACATGTATAAACACGTAGATTATACTATTTTAAATTAGCATTTCAAAATTTAGACACATCCAGAATAAAGACAGTTTTTTCTTTATATGTAAGTAACGTAAATGGTTATTCTTAAGAATTCACAAAATATCAATACACTTAAATTGTGTGAAATTGTAAATTTTCAAGTGATGCATGCCTCTAAAGTATTTGGGTTGTCTGAAACAGTGTTATTGTTGTAATAATATGTCATTGAACACAATTTGTTGTTTATATTAAAAAGTTGACATACACCCGTTAGCATGTTTAGTGGTCTAGCCCTTTTAGTGCCAGACAAAAAATCAAAAGTTGGTCTGAGAAATGCCAGTGATTTTTCACAATACTACTGAAGGATGCCAGGCCTATTTCAGCCGTTTTGCAGTGTTTTACTAACAAAATTGTAAAAATTACAAATATTGAGATATTTTCCTAATTTTTTCATTGTTTTGCAGTAAAATAAATTCCCTTATAAAAAACTATAAAGCAAATTATATTTCTAAATGTAATTAACTTGAAAAAATTTTAAAAAGTAGACATTTTACTTAAAGTTTTTATATTTTTCCAGTTTCACATGAAAAAATAGTACTTTAAAAAAATTATTTCACTATAACACATACTATCACTTGAAAGAGGAATTAAAACTGAATACACACATAAAAAGTTTTGATTAATATTTCAAAAACCAAAAAAAATCATGTTAATTTTTTTAGAAAGTTACATTTTCACTTTTTTGTGTTATTTACACTATTTAGCTTCTTTATAAAGCTTATAATATTTTCCACTATGAAAACCATTAAAAACTGTCTGAAACTACTTTCTACTTAAAAAATAATGTACACTTTGTAAAATATCAAAAAAATTACACACTTTTGTACATAGGTATTATAGTTTTTAGGTATTATAGTTATAGGTATCATACTCAAATCATCTGATTCTAATACGGCAAGAACTGTATTCTCGCTAAGTGGAGATCGCGAGCGTTTCATTTTATTGAAGTTTACTTTTTATGTTAGTAAAACATTATTAGTAAACTATTTATCAACAAACAAACACTGTGGAAGCAGCAACACAAACAACCAAACACAGAGGTTAGACGTGAACTATCAGCTGACACAACTTTGTCTGATGCAACAACCACGGCCATTTCTATCATGGCTAAACACCTGACTAACCTTACGATATTACTATTTTTTTTTATGTAGATTGGTTCATTCTGATTGTTTGTATACCAACAAATTTATAACAAGTTAAAAAATGATTGCGGTATGACTTTTACTCCGAACGTCCGTATATACGGACGTTGGCATTTCTCGGTAGTTTTTCAAACTAAAAGGGCTAGATCAACTTAGTTCGTACTGTTACTATTTGCTTGTTGTTTGTATTGAAATAATAAAATGTATTCTCACTATACTTTGTAAAAATTAAAAAAATATCCGTAAGGTTGATTAAGCATACTTTATTACAACAAAATTAAAAATAATATGCATATCTAATGGTTGGAGGTATAGGTCAGATGATTTTCCTGTAGTTGAATTAGGAGGCAAAATAGTGACAAACCAGTCGGAAAATAAAGATAATTGCAATACATCAAAAAGCCAGTTTCTAGAATATGATATTGCAGATGTATTTATTTCAGGAGTCACCAAAAAAATCTTAATTTTTCACAAACATTACCCAAGATTCCAGAAGTCAACTTTGTGATAACATCTGATTCCAGACGATGCACTAAGAGAATAGTGTACTGGATCGAAACTCAACATTCAGAAATAATAAAAAGTTTTAGTTTTATAAAACTCTCTATTTTATAATAAATTTACAAAAATAACGTCTAAACTAAGAAAGTATTTTTATGTAATAAACACATTATTACCACATCCGGGGTATTTGAGTTCGTAGTTCACATGAACCTTTCAAAGATTTACAAATTGTGGACATGATATAGAACAAAATCTATATTCTAGTAACAATCGATGATGCTGCAATCGTGTTAACAATCGGACTTACTCTCGCATACACCGACGACCCTAAGCTTGTCTAAACAGTGGTTGGGGGAAGGAATCTTGGAGGAACAATGTCACAGTCGTAAACGTTTACGAGTCACTGTCGTCGACGTCGTCAGTTACGACACTCTAGTTTACGACTTAGGGCAGACGCCAGGCATTAACACTTGATAGCGTATTTCTACTTCATTTGATTGGTTTTATATTGGTTAGTTAAATTACCAAGTTATATAAAATATTTGTTTTATTTCCAAAGCAATTAGTATTAAACTAATTACACGGAGGACGTAATAATTAAATTAACTTTAATTAAGATTCTATAACTATTTTGTGATTATTGAAACTGGATGGCTTATGAACGTTAAAGATAATTGTATTTACTAGACAAAGGATCAATTTAGTAAACCATGTACTTTATACCATATTAAAAATCTCCATATCAAGTTGAAATATAAACTTTATCAAATAATTAACTATTTTTATTTAATTATGATATTTGATTTTTGCGATCTGAAAAACTGGAAAACTGTTAGCTAACTCTTGAATATTGTTGTAATAGGAGTTTCGTAAAACTAATTTTTAATTTATCAGTATTAAACACATTTTTATTTAGAGTTATTTAATTTTGCCTCCGTTTGTTCCAAAAGCGAGTTAGTTATTCATATTTAGATTCTTTATTTAATAAGGTGTGCAGGAAGTTAACATTTTATATACTGTATAAATTTAATGTTAGTAACTTTATATTTTTGTGGGTTGTTGAAAATTTCGAAAATTACTTACTTGTAGGGTATAATGTTCCCGTAAACTTTCAAAATAAATGTGGTTTTTCATTAAGTATTGTTTTGTTACGCCACCAAATACGCGTGACTCGACCCGTGAAGAATGTACATGTGCTTAGATCATCTATAGATCTAACATGTTTTTAGTTGTGTGTAGAGAAACAAAAACAGTTAAATTAATCGAAATGGTTTTAACGACACATTTTGTTGATATTCGCATAAAGTTTTATTAATGTAATTTTGTTTGACAACTACCTTTTCTACTATTAAATACACAAACAGTACAGGGAACAAGGGGGAAAGTAAAAAAAACTGATTTTTCAGTTATCTTCATATTTTATTGTTTAATATGAGTAATTCAAATTACTCGTACTTTAAATAATGTAGGCTAAGAAGGGGTTAAGTTACAAGAAAGAAAACACATACAACCAAAGAAGGGCGAAAGAAGCTGGGAATGTGTGGTAACTCATTTATTTCTTTGTTGACCAGTGTTTCTTGTTATAAAAGATGTAACTGCGTGTTTAAGGTTTACAGTTTAGAAGTGTTACTAGTAGTGTACGTTTACTAAAACCAAATTGATTGTGAAGGGTGTGAGAGTGATAGTTATCTGAAAAGGAACGTAAAACAAATGGCAAGTACCAATAAAAAGAGAGTAAGTATATATATGGTCAGCATTCTGATGTTAGTAGTAAGAATTACTTGCTTATCCATTCCATTAGGTTTACTTTGTACTGGCCTCAGATTTAGATTTTTGGAAGTTGAGCCAAAAAAATGACTGAAACCTAATTTTAATGAAATTTAAGTTGTACTGTTCAATAAAAAACCATAATAGTTATATTTCAGGTCTTAATATTATATAAAACATTAAACTGGTGAAATAAATTCCTCTCAAATTTTACACAATTTTGCTTAAGAGTACTAAATGTCATTTCCGAAATTTACTGAACTATAAAGTTACTGTGACAGTCAGTGGACATTGTTTTCTTTGTGAATAATAACAAATATTGTATCTTTTGTAATTTCCTTATATAGCAACATACTAAAATATTGTAATGCTTTACAACAATTGTTTTTAAGTTTTTCTAGGGTCAATATACGATCTTTCTGTAAATGTTACCTTCCTCTTTATTTCCCTGTGTTTGCACGACTTATCAACTCTTTAGCCGTTATATTTTGTAGTATCACGTTAAAATAATCATATTTACTTTGAAATCAGAATTCAACTACCAAAATAATATATGAGTTGATCCTAAATATAATAATGTACTTCCATAGGAAGTTTTACTTTAAAGTAAAATTCAAAAATAAAACTGCAATTGATAAGCATTTTTAATTAAAAAGTGATTTTTTGGAAAAAATTTAGAAAAATAACTTTCTTTCTTCTTACCTTGCACGGTTTTACAAATAACATATTTTATAACATAGAAAACAATATTAATTTTTCATGTTTTTATTAAATAACGAGTTTAATAAAAAAACAAATATATGTCTCTAAATCGTTGCGGGGATTTTAGCCAAAGTTGGCAACACTGCAGGTTTTGAACAACCTGCCGTCAAGTCTGAATGAAAGCCGTCTCTGACGTTTATTGTATATGTCTCTTCCACTCCTTCACAAATTTACCAATATTGAGTGTGTTTCTGTGGATTTCCTCTAGGAAGCGAAGATATAAACATGTTACTATGCAGCGTAAAAAAATATGTGAAATATACTTATATAAACAAATCTTCATTTATGTATATAATATAGCCACATTTTTTATATTTAGTTCAGAATATAAAAATAAAAAATGTTCTGTTTTACATTGTTTTTATAAATTTTAAATTTATATATTCCAAAGAGTCAAAATGTCGCTTTTATTTTTTTATAAATATAGACCAAATTTAAAACATTTATTATAAAACGTCAGACAACCAGACGTAAGAACAACGAGTAGTGTGGATCAAAAAATTATATAAAAAACTCTAAAGTCTGTTATCTATTTGATATCATCATGGTGGGAGGGTATTCTAATATTAAGGAAAACACGCTCATAATGCGCTCGTGCCTTCAAAATAATTGAAGTAATAATCATATAGATATTTGCAAACAGTCAACAATGATTTGAAAACTAATTTTTTAATCAATTAAAATGATACATTTAGTTTTACGCTTTTTATCAGGTTCAAACTTATCATTTTGGGTTTAGAAAAAACAATAACCCTTAAGAAATAAAGGCGATTACAGTTTATTAAATTACAGATAAAGTTTTACGATTTTTAAATAACTTTTTAGAAAACCTTTGGTTACAAAATACATTATTTTGCGTTTAGGTAATAGTTAGGGTAGATTTCTGTAATTTTGTCTGCCTCAAAACGTCTAGACAGCAAGTGGAGATTTACTCTTATACTCCCAGTGATAATAATAATAATGTTGTCTTACTGTAAAGAACAACAATGCAATTGCATCGCCATCCCTAACACATTTAGATTCAGTAAAAATAACTTAAGACTATCCATTCATTCAAATTCATGGATACTGACAACAGTTTATTACTTAAAACTAACTATATTTCCTCAATATTAGCACCAGTCCAATTTCAGTATTTCACATTTAATTTAATAATGTTCCTAGCGTTACTTCACAATTTGTCAATAGATGGATAGCCTTAGGTGTTTCAACTGAGTTTTAAATTAGTTAGGAATTTTAATTTGTTTCATGCTGTCAGGGAGCTTGTTGATCGCGCTGACACCAACTTGTAACGGCGGTTGCTCGAATGCTTTAGTCCTGTACTATTGAACCTGTTTCTAGTCTCATGCGGGTCAACATGTCGACCTCGCACCATTTAAATTTCATATTGGAAGTAAAGGAACATTTCCAAGATATAAACACAGGACGAAGCCATAAAAGCCAACCTCGCTGAAAGTGTCTTTCCATGACTATCTGAAATCTCAATTCCATGATAATTCTAACAGATTTCTTATTAAGTTTAAAAACCATTTCAAATTTGTGTTTGAACAGCCTTCCCTTTGTCTTATTTCGTACCCAAATGGAAATAAACTAACCCAGAATACATTATCCTTAAGACTTCAAAGGAACTAGATTTGCTACGCAAGGCAAACATTCCTGGTGCAACGAGCAAACATTGTCTATACAATAGACCCTAAGACAACGTACCGTAAATTACGTTCCAAGGAACATAGTAGAATCCTCTTGGAGGCAATCTTTCTCAATCAATAAGGGTTTTGTATATGTCTGTTAGCTGCGGAAGGAAAAAATTCATAACTTTCTTATTTTTATGATTACTGCCAAAACTCAGAAATCTTGAATGCATGAGTTCAATACCGTAAAATATTTTACATCCAAACTTCAATTGAACTTATTTAAAATAGAGAGTCGCGTCGTCAGCATATTGCTAATCTCTTCATTTTGAATAGGAAAACTGAAATTGCCGATATACATTAGGAATCTTACAGGCCCAAGAATGATCCCTATGAGACTCCACTTTAGTAACTATATAAAAGTGACCGAGTATTACAGTATAGTTTTTTATACTATGATACCGAACGGTAACGCCGCGTTTGAATAAAAAGAAAGAGTACTTTTGGTAAGGTATATGAACAATTTTCTTTATGCTTAGTGTTGAAAAGCATTTATGTTTTGCTTAAAATAGCACTAAATTCTTAAAAGAGTACTTGGAAATCATTATTCCTCCGCTTCCGAAGTAAAATCTGAAATCGTCAGATATAAGGAATGTTTTCGGAATTCAAAGCGCCGTGCCGCGCCGCCTTGTTAAACGGGGAGGAATTCCGTTCTCCTGCTGAATATCTGGTATTGGCACCGCCTAGGGCACCCCTGAACAAATATCGTCTCAATCACAAACCAGTTTATATGCCGGCTGCGTTTACCTGATAAACGTTTTCGTTTATCTTCTCTTGGAGTTGCGTTAGTGGAGCGTATGAATTAACCCCGAAGGAAATACTGAGCGTTCCGAGCTAATACAGATATAGCGAATTAGGTGATTCACTAAGTTCAATGAAGTTTGCTCGTCTGGAAACATCAATTAGTGGAAATGTCTGTATTTGATCTTTGACTGATGTTATTGTTAAACTCTATGTATGGAATATTAGGATTACAGTCATTTGTTTCATTTATATTTATCGTATTTAATAATTGTAGAAGAGTAAATATTTCAATTTGTTACAAACACAAAGTTGTGATCAGGCGTTTTCAAAATGGATGAACCGCTAACTACAAATGGACAAATGTTTGCCATTCAGTTTAGTGAGTTTGCAGAGCTCTCAAAAACAGTTGAAAAAGAGTTTTTTAACGAAAAATTAATTTTTATCATTAATCCTATTAGTGTACTACAATTCTTGGTTCTTTATAACGTAAAAACTAAAAATGTTAAGTGTAAAGAATATAAAGCAATTGTATAATAAAAGTATTTTTTTTTTAGAAAACTATTAACTCCTCTCGAAAAAGAATATTTCGTTTCTAATTAATAGTTTAAGATATTTTTTAACTAAAGCCTTTTTGAACTGAATCACAAATGCACACTCATATGAGAATTTAACGGTACATTTCTATTTTTAATTGATTTAATGAATAATGTGCAAATTATTTTTAACACTTTATTATATATTCTTTAATATTTCTTCAACCTACTAACGCAATAAAATCCAATTTTTCAATCAACTACTTCTGAATTAACAAAGTAACAAGATGATATACTAATTGAAAAGCGACTGCAAAAATTGGGGCAAAAGTACTTTCTTATATTAAAATAATAACTTCAAGCTCTTTAATTTTTTAACACAGAAGAAATGAAACGAAATTTAGTACAATACAATAATAAAGTTTGAACCACAATGATTGTTATGTATATTTGCAGATTTCTGAAATCTTCACGCTAAAATAATTTAAATGTTATAAAAAAATTAAGTAAGAACTAACCATTAGAGGTAGTTTTATTTAAATGTTTTGTCATAGTTCAATGGATATCAGTAATTGACTTATTTTTGGTTCCTTATCATCATACTGTCGGATGAGCACGCGAGATGTCACTGAAGATGGCAGAACTTAATAAACGATGTTTATGGCATGATGGATGTTCTAGCGGTGATGGATATGTTGGGAGCAACTCTGGGGCATCGAACCGTAAATTTACAATTATTTACTCAAACCCTCATCCCATGCACGGAAACGTTACACAGAATTTAATAGTTACTTTTTTTAACAGCATTACTTTTTAATCATTACTATTTATAAAACACTAAATATCCTTAAAATAGTAAAACGTATTTAAATTATATTTTATTTATCGTATGATCCTGCACTAAATTGATTAAAATTATTCGTGTATATACATTACCATTGCAAAAGTATTGCTACTGTAAAACTAATATGTATAATGAATGTATGCCTCAGAAATGTTTAAACACAGGAGAAAGTTGTATAATTTCTATCAAACTTCGCTATAATGTTTGTCAGGTCAAAATAAATAAAGAATGTCTTTTAAAGTGATTTCCTATCTTGATTATTATGCTACTTCTCTGAGTGTCTTAAGAAAACAAAAATAACTGAATTGAATATAATATTTAATCCTAAAAAATATTGTACTTAATTAGGATTATTATTTTCAAACAAATATATTTGTATGTACCTTTTTGAAATCAGGCCACAGTTAAATTTTAAAATGTTCAGAGATTGAATAAACCTTAATTAATTGTTTTTACAAAACACGCATATAGACTTTGAAATAAACGAGATAAAACTATAACTTACACGGCATTTCTCACTTATTTTGACCTAATTTATAATCTGGATAAATTTCATAGAGTACTTTTATTTATAGATACCCTATTGAATAATTTGGGTATTTATTCAAAGAAATTTTGCAATACCAGTTTCAGCAATGTCCATAAACAATATGCAAGTTGATTTCCATCCTTTGAAGAAATTGCAATTTTCAATGCAACTAGTTATATTTTGAAACAACTGAAACAGCAAAAGCTGACAACCGAATAAACCGATAACCGAATGAATCGCCATCTGGTAATTATGTCACAACCGATTTGTCCCCATTTCCGTGGTAAGTTCATGGCTGTGTGTGTGGCTGTGGAAGTTGTACAGTTGTGGGGGGGGGAGTACATTACAAATGACAAACGACTGCTGTTATGCGTAAGTAATGTAATGCAGGTACACCGCCACCTGACTGTACAATGTCTGTTGCTGTATGTGATGTTGATTACTAGTAATGCGATGGAATGAGGTTACATGAACATAATTCTCTGATCTCCATCTTTCTGTACTTCGAGTTAACAAACTCGGTTATAAACTAGATAACGAAACCGATATAACAAGGTTTTGAGGACTTGGAAAAAGGTACTGACAGAATCCTTCACTAAACTTTATTTACAGTTATTATATCATTGGTAAAACAACTTTTTATAATTAAAGTTTAATTTTAAAACTAAATTAAATTATATAGATTTAACAATTTGACATTAAAGTTATAATTTTGGAAATATATACATTTCAGAGTATTAATACATTTTATTTTATGTAAAATATTCAAATGGATAATAGTCTTTTGGTATAAAATTAATTTTTGTAAATGCCTTTTAATTTTTGTTCTTTAACAAACAAAAAACTCAAAGGTTTCAACCACCAATTTTATTTTTATTTGGCCCTTACAAAGACAAATTCATCATTAGGTAATAAATAAAGAAATACCTATTCTAGTGCCAAATCTCCCTAAATTTACAAACGTGAAAATTTCGTCACTCTTTTAATTAGCTGCAATAGTAAACGCTGACAATCGATACTGAATATAAGTAACAATATAGCGTAAGTCTATTTTTAAACGTGTCGTTTTTTCAAAAATCTTTAGAAAGCTGTAGCTCACAAACGAGTAAATTAAAAGGGAAATTTATTGAAGTAAAAGCGTTTAATTATTTTACTATTAAAATATCCAGAAAAATAAGTTGGCATCTTCATTAGAAAAAAGCAGCCAAATTTTTAATTCTAAATTAATACTTACAATTGTGACTGAAAAGTAGGTGAAGCCCAATCCATTTAAACTTCCTGCAAATTTATATGTTTTTGAGATACCAGGGTGACACAGTTACATGTACTTATATTCGTTTCATCAATATAAGAATATAGGTTGAAGCTGTGGACTCGTTGCCATAAACAAAATTTTAAAAAAGTTAATTTTTGTTGAATTATTGATCATGAACTATAATATAAAATATATTATTGATATATTACTGTTAAAAATATGCATTTATTATAACTTTATAGTAATTATAAATTAGGAATCAGTAAACACGTATGTATATTCTACAGTGTTCTCGTTTCAGTTTTCATTTTGTACTATGTTTTCAGAGTGAAATGAAAGCAAATTTAAACGAGGCTGTCTACACTCAAAAATGTCTTTGAACATTTGAATCTCCAGCAATGTTTCCCTGACTCACCAGTCGGGTTGTTTAATATCAATTAAACACGTCCATGTCCGCCGCGCCGCTCTCCGTCAAAGTAGCTCGGAGTGCAGACATCTTTATAATTAATTAGCCCTCATTAACGCCCCACTCTTAATGGCACTTCTTGTTCCATTGGCTGCCGTGTGCTCGGTTAGGCTTCATCTCTCGGAAGCCAGTTAGTTATTTATGTCCACTCTAACAAATCAAAGAGCTCAAATGTAAAGAAATACGAGGTAAAAAATTATAATCATAATAGTGTATATTGAATCGTGAGAATGAAAATATAGTTTAATGTGTGACTTTAAAAAGATATAAAACATTACTAGACATAAATATAAACTTTACTTTCCTGATCATATATTTAGTGTTTTCATGACCATAAATTTTTACATATAAAGTCACTATTTGGTAGAGTAATAGTATTTCTTCATACCTTTTAACATCTAACTTAAAAATAGAAAAGTATTTTCTAATTTGTTCTCATTTAAAATTACATTATGTACAAATATGCCACACATAAGTCGTAACAGGTTCGTTGGGATTGCATGCAAACTCTCAAATCTTTAGCTAGCTCATTTCATCTTCGAGATGTCCTGCAGAAGAGACAATCATAAAAAAAGAACAAGTTGACACAAGATTAAGCATTATAGAGCTCATGCTTGGAGAAAGTTTGATGCAAATTTGAAAGCCTACATATGTAATCTTTCTCGACATATCTTGCCACATGATACACTCATATTTATTAAAATGAGTTTCATATCAGTGCTTTAAACAATATAAGTTCTCACCCTAAATCACTATTATATAAAGTATATGTTAAGATACATGTGTTAACATGGCACACCTTTAAATTAAAACACATTTAAATGTGCGTTCTGAGTTTGTTCAAAATTCTATTTATTCTGCTTTCTTCTTGTTCTTCTTGTTGCCATTATGATTAGCCATCCAGATTTAATAACCATATATTTTATTAAAATCACTCATATCTGGGTGCCAAATTCCTTAAACCTTAACCTCATGATACTGTCCGTAACTTGGTATCAGATTGTCCGTAATTTGGTACCAGATAGTCTGTAACTTGATATCAGATTGTTCCTAACGTGTTACCAGCTGATCTGTAACTTGTTATCAGGTTTTCCGTAATTTGTGTGCCAAATAGTCTGTAACTTGATATCGGATTTTCCGTAATTTGGTGCCAGATAGTCTGAAACTTGGTATCAGATAGTCTGTAATTTGGTATCAAATTCTCATTACCTGGGTGTCAAATCATCAATAACTCAGTATTAACCATAAAATATACGTGGTTTATCTTTATTCTACTTTTAATTCGCTTTGTCTCATTTTAAGATGTTGGTTTGCTAGTTTTTATCACAGGCAGGTAGTTTCTCAAGAAATATAAAATTTAAATATTGCTTAAAAGATCGAATGTAACGAGGGAAATATGAACATTTCTACCCAATCGAGTGGGACTGGGGAACATCATGAATAAATGGTTTTAATAGGAGATGTGAGCAGTTTGGGGAGCCCGGCTGTTGAATTATTACTGGCCGCTGAACGGGCTTACAACTTGGGCCGAGTCGGATCAACAGGCTTTTCGCTGGCAAAAATTCAGAAGCAATTCATAATTAAATTATTCAAGTTTAGCCTTTTAATAGTAGAGAATTAATTACGATTAGTTCATTTCAATTTACAACCAGTGTGCTTCGGATACGAATATTAGCGTTCACAGTAATGTTGTATTTCAGTTAAAAATAAAATAGTGAAAAATAGAGTATACAAATTTAGTATTTTAAAGTGCATTGTTGCTTACCCTATTAATATTTGTGGACATTATATTGGGACAAATATTCATTGGAGTTTTATATACTATTATATAAATATTTAATGATGTCTGCCTATTTGTTCGTGTGTGTTACTCAATAACGTAAAAACTAAAACTAAAAAAAAACCGATTGCAGTAAAATAAAATTTGTATGAATATTATTAGACTTCTGCTTAACATTTAGGCCTATTCCTATTTCGAAAATCCCTCCAAGATATGCTCCACTGGTTTTGAAAACTCACTTTTCGGTTTATCAGTAGATTTGTTTTTGTAATCAACTGTTCTTTGTAAGCGTTATAATGTGATCCACCGATACTCCTTCGTGTTGGTTTATTTACACCGTTACAATAATTTTCAGCATATTGAAAGAATAAATACTATTTTTAGTGTAAAATTCGTTGTATCTCATTCATACTCTTTCATAATAATTCAAAACGTCCACTGACATGTTTATGTGATCGTTTCGGTCACTCCAAGGACAAATATACTTAATATTCTAATGTTCTTAATTGTGTAGTTTATTTCATTTTGTGGAATTGTTCTGGTATTTTATAATTATGAGTTTAAAGCAAACGTTAGGAGAACTTTGACTACGCTTCACCAATCTCATGTGTTTTCCTTTCGAGGTTTCCTACGAATTACTTTCCTTCTTTTAAAGTTTGTTATTGGCGATGGAAGGTTTGAAAGGATAAAAGGATTTTGGGCATAGGGTTTCTTGTTAGTATCCCACTGTAGCCTGTGCTAGTGTCATGTGTGATTGTGTTCCTCATACTTGTGATTTGTGCTCTAGACTTGCATCCTGTGCAGTGACAACGCCTGGACTCGAATCCATTCAGTTGAACCATTTTCTATTCTTTTTTATTTCTGTTGTTTATTTTTGTTTGTTTTAACACCTTCCCCACCTGACGAAGAAGGATTCCTATCCTTGAAACGTTGTGCTGTACCTTTTGTAACCTATAACAATGACAAATTTCTGAAATCCTGTTATCCTGTCACATTAATTTCGTAATATAAAGTCATTTTAATTGACAGATCGTTATGCAGTGTAAACTTTTACATCCAGAAAAGAAACTATTAATTCAAGTATAAACAGCTAGCAGCGGGAGTCGTCGGAGACTATGGCGGGAGAATATTGACTCAGCTGAAACAAACACAGAGTTCAGAGCTCAGCACCCTTGTTTACACCCAGATAACATTAAATTGTTAAATAATACAAAACAACGATGATTCTTCGTTTTATCCAGTGTTGTTAATAAGCCTTACTTCACTTCCGCTGACTTATTCATCTGCTCGGATGCGGGTCGGTAAACAATTAAAAGTTTCCCCGACCGTGAAATGGCGCTGAATTGTCACTTGTTGCGTCTTTTACATAGCGTGCACGCGCCCTGTGTTTGAGGGAAATTAGTTGTTTGATTGGCGGCACTGAACAAAGTTGCTCAGTTTCTGTTGTAATTATTAGTTAACTCGTTAGGGTTTTACGCTTACAGCTGTTTGTGAAATAAATCAGTTTAAACCGTAAATAGGTGCACAAATTTAAAGGGTAGTCTACTAAATCTGTTACACATGCAAATATTAATTATAATTTTTTTATACACATTCTTAATTAGAAGATTTTTTTATTTTTCACATGAATGGAAAAAAAAAATTATTTTAAACACTATTATTCTCAAAAGATCGCATTTTTCATATATACCCTAACACATAGTCAAATTTGGGATCACAATATAAAAAAGCAATAGAATTTTACAATTGGTTATTCAAATTTAATTATATTTTATAGCGTTTATATTTGCTTTCACACACATCCAAATCTGAGAATGTACTTGAATTTTACCGTTCGTTTACGTAAAATGCAACAATATTGAGCACTTGAATGGAATTCTTCTGTTGTTCATAATAAAATGTATCCAGGTGCATAAAGAAAAGTAATGTAAATTCTTGTTCTTATATTTTAAATGGTGTTGTGAAACATGCAATGTTTGTGATAGCAGAGAAAATTAAGTTCTACCCGAGTTATAGTGTTTGTAAATGCGACACTATTGGAGGAGTTTAGAAACTTTGAGCTGACAAACTCAAACTCGTAAGGTTTCTTATGAGTTTTGTATACTTCAAAATGTACAAATCATTGTTTTTATTTCAATTTTGGTAAGACCATTACAGGTTTCCATATGGCAGTATTAACATGCACATGGGGAAAGAAGTAAAAGAAAGACTCTTGACCGAAGAATCCGTGCAACAGAGAAACCGAAATTTCAATTTGTACACGAATTATATTGGAGTGTGGTGGTGCAGGCGTTGTTATCTCTACCGGACTAATGGAGTGTAGCCCAATTTGAGTTGGAATCCCAGTCTCGCTGAACGACTCATTTATCGAGAACAAACCCCAGCCTGGGTCTCACCCGCCTGATGGGATCTCCTTCTGTCTCTTTGACAAGTGTCACGTGATTAACTTTTTCTGTCACTTTTGTGTTTTTAAAGAGACACAACTAGCTCTTTGTTCCTTTCTCCAGAAAAGCTCGCAGTTTTTGCTTCACTTTTGGGAGAGTAATTATTCCGCTCTTTGTGGGGGAACGGGATGAAAAATCCTCGTTTATTCTTGGAAGAACCATTAGCATTCCAGGAAATTTATACACATTAGTAATTATTGCACAAAGCTCATTTGTTAAGTTTAGTTTAATAAATAGTTTTCGAAAATTATTTAAAATAATACTATGAAAACCTTTGGAATGATAATATACTTGTACTCTGTGGGCTTGTTCTCGAGATAGGTCCAAGACACTCTATACTCTTCTTAATCTTTAATCCATACAAGTTTACATACATCTGGGTCTTATCTGCTTGTGATAAAATTTACTCTTCATCTCATGTTCTGAAAAATTAACCATTTTTTACTTTTTCGATGCCTCCCACTTCTACCTCAGCCAAAACTAGCAGGGCAGACGATCAATTTCTTATTTCGAAGAAAGATTGTTATACATTTCGAGAAGAACCAAGTGCTTATATAATTCAAATTGCCTCCTTGATCAGTATTCCTGCAAAAACATCACTGTATAATATTGTTATAATATACATAACGGTTTAAAGAAGACATTTGTTTAAAATTTCATTCTATTTATAGTTTAATTTAGTATAAGGTCCTTATAGGATTAAAAAACACATACATCAAAGAAAAAGTAACACATAAAAAGTGAAGCCTTTGATTGTATTAGTTACATAAGAGATAACTCATCAATGGTATAAATTAAGGCTTGGCTAAAGAGAGCTGTGGGACTGACATCTGTAGAGTGAGATCAGGTAGCAAATATTGAATATGGATGAATGATAAAATTCAAAATTGCGTGGCGCAGCCCTAACATCGGACCTTATAACTAAAACTGTAACTAAAATATTCCTCCGGACCTCAGTGCACTATCTCCGTCTGAATTATTTATTTTCCATGTAACTAATGTAGTAAAAACGTGCTAAATAGTAAAACGTGCAATTCAAAGATGATACATGCACAGATTCGGTGAATTACTATTTGCTAACGCGTAATTTCTCATTGAACGTTTTATACAGACGCTTTATTTTATTCTAAATGAAGAAAAAAGTATTATGAGGCAATAAAGAGCGTACGGTAGTATAATACTGTATATAAAAATAAATACATATGTTTGTTACATTAGAAAACGTAGTAGGAGATAGGCAGTAGAGTGTGGTAACGGTCAATCAGCAAGAGGGCAGCACCGTTGCCCGCCCAGATGACCCGTGATGTGCCCATCCATCTGGGCAACGCGGGCATTTGTCAGTTCTAATTGGGCAAACACTCGACCAAGCGCATCAAACAAAACGCTCACGCATAATCCGGCATGGTAGCGGCTTCTACTGCGTATACATTTCACAGATATAATTTTTTAATCCATTCATGGTAACGTTTTAGATATTAAATTGGCTGAACGGTAATCTCTTGAAGGGCTGGTAAACTTATTTAGTTTAAGGGATATGTTCAATCATGTAGAAAATACTTTTAAAAATCTTCTATATTGTATTTTTTACGATACCTTACCATTATTACTTACAGTCTGTTGTCATTTAATAAAGAGGAAAGATTACAATATTCTAAAAGGAGATTTCTATTTCTGTAACATATAACGATAGAAAATGTTAGAAATCCTGTTATTCTTTCGAATCCTGTTATTCTTTTCAATTCTGTTATTCTTTGGAATTATCCATTGTCAATAACAACCTTCAAACGAAGTACATGTATTATTAATTTTTATTAAATTAATGTAGTTATTTTTGTTTTGTATTTATATAAAATATCTATTTATTCGTTGTTAATCATTTAAACTTTTTTATGTCTTACTATTGCGCTTTTATTATTATTGTTTAATACTTTTTGTTTTTTGTGTTAATTTAATTGTATGTGTTATATCATAAAACCCTACGTTTCGAAGATTGAAATCTTCGCTCTTCCTCAGGTGTAATAAACTTACAAAATAAATATGCACTTAAATCCTATGACGTGTGGCAATGGACCGCCACTTAAAAATATATTTACCATACCTGACTTATACACGAACAGCTTGTAGTCCAGAATAAATAAAATGAACACAGGAGTTGTCACTCCACAGAATTCAAACTCATAAATAATACGTCACATGCGCACGAGCGAAAGTGCAACACTAACTAGGAAGTCAATGTCAGCATATCCTGTGGTATCGTGGCGCGTCACCAGATGACAAATTTTAGAAATCTTACTATCGTCAATAACAAACTTTAGGCAAAGAAATTTTATTACAAATAGTTACCTTGTAATATATATGTGCGTGTGCGTGTGCGTGTGCGTGTGTGTTGTTCATAGTTCACAGTTCAAATCCTCTTTATTTCGAAAAAATACAAAGTACATTACAAATGTTGCCAAGTGCTGTAAAGCACGTGTGGCAAAAAATATTGTTGGCACAATTCTTAAAAGATAAAAATTTCTCAAACTTGCTTATTTGGCTGATGATGTGTGTGTGTATGTGTGCGTGTGTGTGTGTGTGTGTGTGTGTGTGTGTGTGTGTGTGTGTGTGTGTGTGTGTGTGTGTGTGTGTGTGTGTGTGTGTATACAAACGATGTTTATCGTTGAAAGGTTGAAAGGATACATTAAGTTGACGTTGTAAATACAATGTATACCTTTATTTACAAACAAATCGAATATTTCACTGTAGTACACATTGAAACAAAACGGTAGGTTCTCGTGATTGGATTGTTAATGAGCCATTTGTCCACTTAGGGTGAATTAGTCGTCGATAGATAAGGTGATATCAGAGACAGGTCACCCGAACAGAAGCTATTACTGGGATTATACGCTCATCGCCTGTGCTCGGCCTTTGATTAGTGTGATTGAATGTGCCTCGACTACAGCTATCGCAGCTCCACTAATTTGACTGTTAGGTTTAAGTGATTATATATAGTGTTGGTGTTTGATAAATAAGACTGATTGATGAGGTTTTTAAAAAACTTAAAAACTTAATGCTTAAATTATGTATATATCTGTTAAATTAAGAGAGGAAAGTAAATAAAAAAGTATCATCACCTATTTTCATGTAATTTTTTTTACATTTGAATGAAAGTTAATTAGGCAGAGCATATATATGTAGAAATTGGATTGTTAGCCAGTGTAATTTTTTATTTAATTTAAAAGACCTTCCCGTATGGTCATATATATGACATTATAATAGTAATAATAACAAAGTATAAATATATTTATAATTTATATGTTCTTTTTTAAAATTTTTTATGAAAGACGGTATATATATATATACATTATTTATAATGGCTGTTGTTAGTTGTATTTATTTAACATTATTATAGTTATTATAATTGTATGAATATAAAAATAAATTACAGAAATATTGCTTAATGTATTTTGTTTTTATTAGGTGAAATGAAGATAAAGATATTTTGTATATTTAGTTGAATACCTTATATTTATTAGATTACAAATACATTTTATGGAATTGTGCACGTCTAGAATTATAAAATTGTATTTTGGTATTCTACGATTTTAACAGATATTGATGTTTTGTTTATGAATACAGAAGCACATTCTGATTTCATTATTTGCAGTCGAACATATACTGTACTGTATACGAATTATACTCTTAAACCTGTCAATAATTTAAACCAAAATCAGTTAATTAGCTTAGAGTGCTAATTCTCTAAACAGATATTCAAATATGACACGATGTGAGCTCAGCACTATGACGTCATGAATGGCCGGTCACCAATCGCAGTGACGCACTCATCTGCTTTGTCCCGATATAACATCCAATTACAACTTCAATGTTCAGCAACGGCGGACCTTTCACTCGTCCCAGTCGAGTGGAAACATGCTTTAATCCTCTCGATGATTATAAACCTGAAGCATTCATTGTCATCATTGGTAAGAGAAATCTTTTGGAATCAAAGTTTTGTATTTGCATAGGAACTTTGAGTTGAGAAACAAATAAAGTTCATTTACAGATACAGTAAGAATACAAGTAGTTTAAATTTTAATTTAAATACATAAAAAGGTATAACAAGAAATAATTGTATTTTTATCAGAATGTTTTGATGTGGAAAAAACTTTTTCCTTTCATATTGGACAACAGAAATGTTAATTCCTTTGTACTGCAATATTTTTTGTTATTGTTACCTTTGGTAGTATTGCTAAATTTCTTGGTCTTGATGATTTATCTCGTATTGTTAACGTATTATCTTTGCTACTTTTTTTGTGTAATATCTCTTTCTCATCAAATATTAAATATTAATAATAATACGTAAGTCACGTAAAATCATATTCAGGTTATCCTTTATTCCAGAATTAGTTTCCAAAAAGTATGAAAATTAAATTTCTTGCTGAAAAATGTTTTTGTATTATAAGGTGTTATAATCCATTAGAGGCATTAATTCCTCTTTTTAATTGAAATAACTGACAGCTACCTACCTTAATTTATTTCGTCCCTATGCAGGAAAGACCACAATTTATAAAAGATGAAGAGCAGCTTAAAGTTATGTTTGCATAAGTTCTTACTAAATATAAAAATGATTTGATAAATCTGATTGATTGTGATAAATTTCTAAAAATTTCACTAGATGATATCTCTTGGTAAGATTTTGTCTTAGGGAGCAAACCTTCAGGTGAAGTTTTGTCTTAGAATTTATATCTCTTGGTTGAACCCTTGTTAGGTTTGGTTTCAGATTTCAGATCTCTTGGTGAAATTGGTGAAATTGTCTGCATCTCAGGATGCAGACATCTTGTTAGGTTTTATTTCATGTTGCAGGCAGTTTGATAAAGTTAGATCTCAGGGTGTAGATCTCTTGGCAGGTTTTATTTCAGGTTGGAGATCTCTTAGTCGGGTAAGGTCTTAGAGTGAAGATCTCTTGTTAGATTTGATTTCAGTTTGCAGATCTCCTGTTGAGGTTAGGTCTCATAGCGCAGATCTCTTCGTATATTTAGAGCTCAGGATACCGACGTGTAGACGGCTAAGTGAAATCATAACTAGGAATCTCCTTCAAAACTGAACCAACATTTGCTATAAGGTAAAGTACGCACAACATTACAGTGCGATGATAACATTCACATATACAATACGGGAAGGTCTGGTAAGTCTTATAAACTTAGTTACATTTATGTTACACTAACTAAAAATCTAATTCCTAATTAAATTTTTACTTTCGGCTTTCTATTTAAAATTTTAATACTGGCTAGTACAAGATGAAACATTATAAAACCACTTTTATTCTTCTCTCGATACGTGGCGTAACTTTGAAAACGCCCCTGAGCAAAAATTACCCTCGGAACAGTTGACACTTCCAAAGTTGTGACAAACTGAGTGCACTTATCGAATAACCTCTCCACCGCTACGTAGCCGTCGCGACGCCCGGCGCCGGCTTGTAATGTAGTTAATGTGAGCTAACTGTGGCGTCAAGAGGGCACTTTACCTGCGCTGTGTCTTTATAACACCGTGCCGTGCGAAATCGAGTTATCTCGTTCTCGTCGTCATGAGCCATTAATGGGAAAAGGATAATTTAATGCATCCCTTACCCTCAGTGGGATTCATTGCCCCCATGGCTTTTGTCATTATTTACAGAATAAAGGAATTTTTCAATCAAACGAAGTTATTGTTTTCCATTTGCTAGTGATAATAATTTACCTCACACTTCAGTACCGCAGACTTAGTAATAGAATATTACTAGATTTATTATATTTATATTTTTTGTACGCACAACTGTTTAAAATTCAATTAAATTTTCCCAATGACTCGTCAAGCTATCAAAAATCTGGGAGATTGTAAACTAACACTATTTTTTGTCTTCCGAGTACCGGTACAGATCTTGTTCTAGTGGAAACCAAAATGTGCAGTTATTTTTGTAAGTAAATCTCCCAAAAACGTTGTTTAAACATCAAAACTGTGTTTAGAATGTTGACTGTAGAGAGACCACAATTGCACAAACACGTGTAAAAAACTTTAGAGTGGAAATACGTAAATAACATTTTGCATTATTTTACGACACTATTTGATAGCATCTTTACATTATTCATTTGAACACGAGAGGTACTAAGATCACCTATGTGGCCTGGCAGATGTTCAATTTATTTATAGCATATCCAAGTGGGAGACAATTAGCGCCTCGCCTTGCAATCTCCTGCTGTCATTTTTTTATTGTGTATACGGCAAATCCTATAAATGTGTAGCATTTTCTGTTCTGTTTGTATTTCATATATAATAATCATACAGGGTGTCCACAAAAGGGCATCACAATTTCTGTGGCTGATAGTACCTACTCATAATTTCAAACAAAAAATCTCATATAAATAGGGATCGAGAAATGTCTCGTTTAACCGCTAGTCCCTATTGTGTATTTTATGAAGTTTATGACACACTTTTATGAATTATTTTTGAATTTTGTATTTGCTAATTAACTGTTTAAAAAATATTAAAAACTCTTTAATTAATATAGTATAAACATTTAATCGATTATAATTTAAGGCGATTTTAATGCAGGCACTGCCTTTTATATCACAAAATAGTATTATTATAAAACAAGAAATTAAAATATTAATGTAATTTATTCAGAAAATCGGTATTTTTATAGCCAAAGTGGTAATATCAGATATAAACTTGGTTTCATTAGTCTAAAAAGGAGTATATCAAACATTATATTTAATACAGTTCTGGAGCAAAGAGTAAGTACGTATTACTCAAATCAGAATAATATCAGATACCACTTGAATCGATTTTATCGAAAAATAGGGCAACATTTTCTATTTTCTCTACTATAAAATTAATTGTATCTGTAAGCAATTTTAATTTCAGTAATTAATGGAATGTTCTAAAAATAATTACTGCTAAAAATGGTTTCCAGATATTATCATTTAGTAGCAAGTTTTGTTACAGTGCTACAAACCTTTCAGATAGTTGTTTTACTAGGACTTGCCGACCGAATGCGCTGTAAATAACGATTCTTGAAATATATTTGTGTTTTAAGCTGATTAAATCGATATTTTGTTGTTAAGTTTGTGTAGTTAAACGTGTAATATATACAAATAAATCAAATTTATTAAACTATATCGAAAAATGTGGAGAACATTTCTAAATAAAGACATAAGCGTGTTTCAGAAGATGAGCGATTTAAAAGTATTACGAATTAGATTTGCTGTTCACTTGCAGACTAGTACATAAGAGCTTCAGCTCTTGGTCGTTTTGAAGGTTTAGAGGACCATTTGTAGAGCCAGTAATTTCGCCCCGTAAATAATACCATTTTTCATTTAGTCTCTCACTGTAGAATTTTGTGTTGTAACAAAGTGTAGTATGTATTTGCGTAAACAATGAATTGCTTTAATGAAACATAAAACTGACGAAAAACACGCAGAAATAAAGTGGTGAAAGAGAACAGTTTCGACAAAAAGAAGAGTTCTTGAAGCAACAAAACAGCACTTAACCAGTTGGCGCCCTCAGCGTTAGAACGAGCTTTATTGAATAACCTCACCTTCTGCTCATAATGTGGTTAATGTGTTCGCTCTTGGTGAGGAGGGGGGGCAATTCATTCTGGCCGTAACTAAGTACACTTTAATTTGAGTGCTAGGTACTCGAAGTTGCAAAGTTACTCTTTATATTGCCATAGATACATTAACTTTTTTACGGTACTCAACATGTTTGTGTTGCTGTTACGTGTTTGGATAGATTCATGAAAAAATAGGATGTATCAAACGATACATCCCACATCGATATCGTCATTTAGGAGTTTTAAATAACGATAGCGGGCGGATTGTTGTTCTATAAACATCTCCTTTGATGTTGAGAACAAGATCTTGTTTTGAGCAATTGTTATTTGTGAATAAATACTTATTTGATGTCACCTAGCACAAGATAGGAGTACGCTACACCACGAGTTACGTAAAAGTTTCGCTTAGGTTTTACGCAACATTTCAAGTCGATAGTAGCATGTATTACTATGTCACATGTTAAATTTCATGCAATTGTACTCAGTTTCATGAAAAATTCATTTATTTATTATATTCTCGTTTTGGTGGTGGTTACCTATGAGGCAAATGAAAAAATATTCGCTAACGCGCAGCCAATTCCCATAGAGTGACATGCATCATTACCGAACTCGATGTTGCTTGTATAGAAATAAAGTTTCAAGACCATTTTCAAGTCATTATGTCAGTCCGTTCTCTATATACCGTGCAAACAGTCAGAAAGAAACAAAGACAGACATAAATGTATTTCCAGCATCTTGAGTGATAGCCTTCGCTAACGATCAACCAATTATGTTAGATAGTGGGATACGTCCTACTTTAATCGCTGGTTTAATTGCTTCCAGTACAATGACATCGATATCACCACATATAATTGACTCACATTTGTATTTAATGATACAGTTTCAAGTATCTGTTACTTTTGAAAGCGCATTATAAATACACATTAGTTATCAAACGGCCACCATTCCTTCAGCAGTTTTGTTTGAGAATCTGTTTAAGCTATTACATTGTTAAAGTATAAATTGTACGTCGATATTCACTTTTAATACAATTGGGTTTTGCAGATAGGTTTAACAAATCAACACACGTGAAGGATTAAATTCTATAAATTTTGTGGATTCAATAAACATCGTCCACAATTTTTCAGACACAGGGGATTGGATCTATATACAATGCGGATGTAAATCATACAGATTTGCATCCATTATTATATAGATGAAACGTGCATAAATTGCAACTATTATTAGAAATGTTTTTAACATTTTTAACTTCGGATGACATTTTGAGTCAATGAGATCAATTTGGAGTTAAATAATCAATTTTGACTAGTACAAATATGTAACGTCAAATGAAATTTCGTTTTAATTGTATAATATTATAACATTTCGGTATTTGGGTAATATTTCTTTTTATTTCACATCGAACTATGTGTAAAGTGTTGTCATAGAAAAGTACGAGATGTGTAACAAAGAAATTTTACTCCCACGATTGTTGAGTGTCCGATTTGACCTTTAACTTTCAATATAAACAAAACTCATATCCAGGTCTTTAAGGGGTGTGGTAGTCGATTGTTTAAAGTATAGATGGATTGGACAGGTTAATTCAAAATTGTATGTATAATACGTAATTATACGTATGTTATAATCCAACGTTCAGTTTAATTTCGGTGACAATCTACATAATCCCTTCGGGTACAATGTGTGCCTAAGGAATAAATAGTTTAACAACATATTCTTTTAATTCTAATCATTGTTTACCTGGAAAACACATACACTATAGCCTTTAGCTAAGTAACGATTCCCATTGATTGAACTGGAGGTGCCGGGAGATATATGGGCACGCGTTACCTGGTAATTTAGTTCCAATCAGACACTAATTCCAGCTCGGGCCTTGTGCGTACATCACGCCCGCCTGGCTACGCACCGTATGGCGTAGCGTCGTAAAAACTGTGGTGTGAACGTTCCTCCACATGGCGAGTTTTTGTTGCCGCCTACCGCCATCGTACCCATGTTTGAACAAGTGCCGGATCCAATTTGAATGGATGGGAGTGCCGGCAACACCTCATTTATTTGTCCAACCCGAGGCCTACTCCTCTGAGAGATCTAATTTCTAACACTTTTTTCAGCTTCATGCCACCCTAAAAGCTAACATTGATCATTTTAAGAGGCAACTACTTATGTGGTCTGTAAGGTGGTTTAGTTTTAGGAAGACTTACTTGTAAGGTCTCTTAGGCGCTCTTAAATTTGAACTAAATTATGCGTAACTAAGAGTAAAATCTGTGGATCTAGAATTTCTTGGGTTTAGCTTGTGGTTTTTTTCAGTTTTTACCACACCTGAAGACAACAATGACTTAATAATACCAGAAAAACAAAACCTGAGAAAAAAATTCCCGAGGAACAGAGAGACCTGAGGAACTGACTTTAATCAAGAATCTTTTAGACATTTACCTTGATGAAAGGATAACCTTAGTTAAATAACTAAGTATATTCTACTTTTAAGAGTACTACTACGTTTCCTTGCCTTACTGGACTTTTGACATAAATTATTAAACAAGAAACAATATGAAGAAAACAGGATTTTTCGGACATTTGCCATCGTTCAGTGAAACAAAACATCAGTAACACTACGTTTCGAGATCTGCAATCTGATCTCTTCTTCAGGTAAATAACTAACCTAATACATAAATACAAACTAGGTCAAAATAAACATTACATACATAGGTATGTAAATAAACGTTATAAACATAGGTAAAAATAAAATTGTTTGTTTATTTTAACCTAGTTTATAATAATGTATTAGGTTAGTTATTCACCTGAACAAGAGATCAGATTTCAGATCTCGAAACGTAGTGATTTTGTCTTTCACTGAACGATGGCAAATGTTCGAAAAAATCCTGTATCCTACACAATCCTCCCATCGTCAAAAATAAACTTCAAACATGAAGAAACAATGTATAGAAAATGCTTTATTATATATTAGATTTTGCGAAATATGGGTTTCACATTTAAATATTTTCTGACCTTTCATTTGTTGATTACTATATGATGAATTGGAGCATCACATAATATCAATGACTGATTATAAAAAATAAAAACTAATATTTAAATTCATTGACTGAAAAACAATATAAATTTCCATTTGCAAGCTTGCAAAATTATATTTGTGTTTACAGTTGTGTTAGAACAATATAAAATATTCCTTACAATCACATCGACTGTTACAGCCCGCAGGTTCCGAGACCGGCGCTGCGTTTCTCAAACATCAAACTAAAATGTAACCGGTACAAAACAAACAAGCCTATTTTCGTTATGTGATTGAACTGTATTTGTTTATCCGCGCCCCACAACACGACCGACGCCGGCATCATATGATGTCTGCTAAACACACACATTCAACATTCTGTGTTTCTTCAGATCTGTAACTATTTTCTTCTACAAACTTGGATTTGATTTAGAAAACACACGTGACTTTCATTTTACGATCAACCTTCGAATCGCTATGTGATATTCACTGGATATTAATAGTCGCTAATGTAGATAATAGGCGTTTGGAAAGGATGAACTTTATGTATCGTTTTGTAGCTTTCGTATAGTTTATAATCAAACAAATACACATAACTGTAGTTAGTTCAAAATATTAAATTCTTATTTAAACTACATCACAAATATTATTGTCTAATACAACATTTGGTTAAAAATTAAGAGAAAAAGGTACAAACTCATGTTTAACTAATAGATTTTAACAGTGTTTATTTCGCAAGTGTTTCTTGGTTTAAATCATTATTCTGCTAAAATCGAGGATTACGAGCAGTGATACAATTATAAATGTGAGAAAATATCTTGAAATCAACCATTAATGATGTACAAACTCAATTATATTTTCTTTTAAAATATGTAGGAAACATGAAAATCATATTATTTCGTTTCACAGCTACCAAAAAATTTTAAAACTTAAGAGAAATTTGTATATGCCTTACCTACGATATATTTTTTAAGAAGTAGTAATAAATAGTATAGGAGCGGAGAGCTATCTTGAATTTATATGCTCAATTCTTAATTTTCTTTGAAATTGATAGACACATGCTTCCTAAAGGAAAATCGATCTCAGCCACGCTAACTTTGGCAGAGGTCAAAACTGGGAGAGTGTAAAAAGGGTTAAAAACTTAATTTTAATTTAACTTAATTTTGTTTTCTCTGACCAAATATTTGCTAGCTTCAGAAAATTAAAGTCAATGGTTTGATTCGTAATTAACTAGACAATAGGACTGACTTAAAAGTCACTACTTTAAGGGTCTGTACGGTTAGCAACATTTATTTTGTGCTCTGCAGCTGCATTTAAGTTAGTCAAGCTAAGCAAAATAGTATCTGAGAAACAAAATTGTTATATTTTGAAACTGTTCTATACCCTTGAATTTCAACCCCACACTAAAATTAGCATCGATGATGATCACATTTTTTCTTAGGAACAATTTCTCCGTAGATTCCAAGAAAAAACAGTTTGCATGCTTATTAAACGCAAATTGGCTATCATGGATGGTTCATGGATTATAACGTCTGTTATTAATATTTTCAACTAATAAACATGTTTGAACACTTGTATTTGATTATAATGTTTTAGCAATTCCGCTCGTATATTTATTACGGGTTTTTCAGAATTTTAGATACAGTCAGATATTTTTCAGATACAAGGTCGAAGTTCTGTATTATTATTTCTGCAGTCGAATGTATTCTGCTTGAAAAGTAAAATTATTGCACTGCCTAAGTTATAATGACCCAGAACGACTAGAACACTCGGAGCGTAACACATTAACCACATTATGAGCAGAAGGTGAGGTTATTCAATAAAGCTCGTTCTAACGCTGAGGGCGCCAACTGGTTAAGTGCTGTTTTGTTGCTTCAAGGACTCTTCTTTTAGTCGAAACTGTTTCTTTCACGTCTTTTTACTCGGCAGCCTGCAGTGCTTACAATCCTTAGCCAAAGGGTGATTTATTTTAGTTTTATTTGTGAATATTTTAAATTGGTCAGTAATGGGGACGTTTACATCGTACGTTACTTTTATACTTTTATGCAATCAATTAACAATACATCTTTTTAAATAAAAATAAAAATTAAGAAATATACGAGGGTCAGTCAAATATAAACAAGACTTTTAACTTATACGTTTATTAAAGCTAAACAATACAATGATTACATGTTACTGCTTTTCTACATAGTCTCCCTCAACTCTCACACACTTTTCCCAGCGTGAGGATAGCTTATGGATCCCTTCTTCATAAAAGATTTGAGGTTGTGTCTTGAACCAATTGCACACAAATTCCTGTACTTCCTCATCACTTTCAAAAACGGTTTCCACCAAGTGCTTCTTTGAGAGGACCAAAGAGGTGAAAGTCACATGGAGACAAATCTGGGCTGTAGAGAGCATGTTCCAATGTTTCCCAATGAATTTGGCGTAATTTCTCTTGGGTCAAGGCAGCTGTGTGAGGCCTAGCATTGTCATGAAGCAAAATGACATCTCTGATCAGCTGATTACGCCTTTTGTTCCGAAAGGCTGCTTTTGCTTGCTCAAGAAGTTGACAGTAATAAGCAGCTTTCACAGTACGACGTTCGTGTAAAAGTCAATAAGCAAAACGCCTTTGCAGTCAAAAAAGATGGTGGCAAGAACTTTCCCAGCAGACAATCATGTTTTGGCTTTCACAGGGCGAGTTTCGTCTTTCCTTCACCACTCCATTGACGCCATTTTGGATTCTGGAGTGTAGTGATGGACCCACGTTTCATCACAGGTTATTATGCGATTTAAAAAACCATTCCCCTCTCTCTCAAGCCGATTCAAAAGCCTTTGGCAAATGTCTCTCCGGGTTTGTTTTTGATCGAGAGTCAGAAGCCGAGGGACCCATCTTGCACAAATTTTCCGAAAACCCAGATGCTCTGTGACGATGGAATGCACACTACCATGACTAATTTCCACTTCACTGGCAATTTCATCTATTGTTAAGCGTCGATCATTTTCAAGAAGTTCACGAACAGCACAAATGTTCTCATTAGTCAAACTGGTCCTTGGACGCCTATTGTGACTTTCATTTTCAACTGTTTCACGTCCGCCTTTGAACTTTTTAACCCAATCGTACACTTGAGAACGTGATAAAGTCTTATCCCCAAACTGAGTTGTCAGTCTAACAAAAATTTCACTTGGTTTAACACCTTCGTTTTGTCAAGAACTTAATAATAATTCGTTGCGCAACTGCAGGTACAACCTCTTGTTCAGACATGGCTACAATGACAAACAAAACAGCACTGAGAACGCATTGTTGCAACTTTCCCCCTCCCCCAGGCTGCCACCTACCACTACTGCAACATGGCTACCTGCTACAACCTGGACGTTGGGTATAGTAATAAAAGTCCTGTTTATATTTGACTGACCCTCGTACTAATAATAATAATGAGCAAAGAATAATTGTATTATTACTTTGCATATCTAATAGTCTTAGTGTATATTCTTATTCTTCAAAGCTAGGATTTTAAGTGTCACATTTCTTCTCTGAAATACTAACTCAACGATAGATTTTTTTAAGTTTCAGTTTAAAGCTAGTCCAACAATTTATATTTACAATTTTTATTTCAAGCAATAAGCACATACACATTTGCGTATTTAAATTTTCATGTACTTAAAATTACCCGTGTTAATAAAATACGTTGTCATTAAGTTTATCATAGTGTTTTTATTGTTACATTTTATTGCAATGCAGATACAGAATAGAAAAATGTTGTAACACATAAACTTCTAAACTGTTTTAGCAATTTATGCAGCTATTCCATTAATTATTTAAGTCCAACTCTCACTGCAATCAACTAAATCGATAGACAAGAGTTCTTCCACAAGACAAAGAGGTTGATCATTAGTCGCACTAGAATTGGTGGAGGCGAAATATGAAGGTATCTAAATGGTTAAAATATCTAAGTAGTTTTGTCACAGGTCATAATTCCTTTAGATAGGCACACTTAAAAACAACCTCCAGACACATAAATAATATTTATATCAACGTTGTTCAACTAGGTAAAGAAGCTGAGAGTTGTTACTTCCGGCCTAATACCAGGTCTGAATATGGTTCACTAACACTGATTCAACATTAATTTACATGTCTGACGGTTGGTCAAGAGTGTAAAGCCATTAACTTAGCTTGTGGAATAATATAACTAACACTACCAACTTGATTATGCAATAACCAAACTAATAGTTATGCAATAAAGATTGTGTTTGGCGATGAAGGGATTATGAAGAAAAAATTATTAAAAAAGCACTAAAAATGTATTAAAAAAGAAACCTTAAGTATGACACCGATTAGATTTGTAATAAAAGAATGTGGAGTGGTATTATGGTTTTAGGAAGTTCATCTAACAAGAATTTGTAATAAAAAGGACCACTCGCGTTTCCTCCTTTTTTACTGCCATCTTGTGTCTATCGAGACGGTTGCCATTATTAGCCACCGGTCACTTATGGTAGTAGGTCGGTGAATGTAGACCTCTTGTAGTCTCTAGTTCAGTGTTAATAATTTGTGTTGTGTTCTGTTTTTATTAAGTGTATGATTTAGGGTTAGTGATGTTGACACACAATATGGAGGTTGTGTTTCCTGAATTATGCGTGTCTAACAACGCTCTGGTATGATAAAAAATTTAACCTAGATTGTGATTATGTGTTAGTTCATTATTCACCTGAGGAAGAGATCAGATTGCACATCTCGAAACGTTGTTTTCTGGTTTGTTTTGTATCACTGAACGATGGTAAACGTGCAGAAAAGCCCTGTTTCCTTAACAAACATTTAGGTTTTGTAAAGTTATTTCACAAATTACACTTGTGTTTGACGCCCTTTCGCAGTAAATCATGTACAAAAACAGGTTCTAAATATAAATTCAGCTCATTTGTGCTCGTTCCCAGAATGGATTTCCACTCGAAACCACTGAGAGCTTTTGCAGAGAGGTATTTACCTATTGAACCCATAATTGGATGTGATATCGGCACATAGCAGATGAGTGCACCACTGCGATTGGTTGGCTACCATTGATGACGTCATAGTGCCCTTTCGGCGAGACAGCTCATAATTAATTTGAACTGTTTAAATGAGGTACACTTTATCTGTTAAGTATTTTTTGTACATTACTTAATGTAACATTCAGTAATTTAATAAAATTGTTAATACATTACTCCTTGATTCACCATTTAAGTGTTATCCAAAATCGATTTGTTTAAATCTGTATGTGAGATGATGGTGTGGTTAATGAATTTCTATGACAATAGCATAGGAAAAGGAGATAGAAGATTTCTTGCTGGTGAAGCTCTTTGTATATCTATTTGTGTCATTCCTTCACTGTGTATTTATTTTCTCAACCTAAATAATAAACCCAGTCCGTTAGCCAGAAAGATTGTCTTTGTCTTAGACACTATTTGAGGAATAAGAAAGAGAATTGGGGCGGTGGGGACGACCACTTCCGAGTAGAACCGTGTGATGGCGGAAAGGTGCTGCTGCATCCTTGCGAAGGCTCTGCTTCATATAGAGATTGTTCGGCTGCCTCATTATCCAAAGCTCACCCGATTCCTTTCTCGAAACCTTGCAGCTCCGGTATTAGTCGCATTTGCATCTCGTGTATTTACTTCGCCACGAACTTGAGGAACTACGCCTGATTTAGCTGCCTCCATAACAGACATGTTTTAGCATTGGCATCACTCTGTGGTCTGGTCGGCGTCCTGCAGGCAGTGAAGGATCAATTGAATCTAAGCAGGATTAAAATAGATCTTCCTCGCTCGCTTCGTATTTGGCTCTTAGTCACGACTCGGAGTGTTTTAACACTTTCCTTCAGTCTTTGGCCTTTGGCTTCAGGAAATATACCACTGTAAGGTGGTGAAACTAAAGAGTCTGCGCACTTCCAGTTTCTGGTAGGTTACCTATTCCTTCAATTGTCATTTGTATCATGAGAAGTTCTATGTTTACCAAATGCTAGTTGAAACCCATTCGGAAACACACGCTTGTTTGTATCAATTCGAAGGATGGAAAACCGAATACGGTTTAAATATATTCCTTTCAGGGAAATTTTAAATCTAATCCATAGTAGTTTCATGTTTTACTCCCACTTAACGATCTATGTTTGTTTTATTTAAGTAAAATTTTCGTAACCTTAGTGAACTTTGTCACAAAAACTGTTACAAGACAAACAGTGGTTTCCTAATGGGTAAATGTGAAACCCCCTTCCTGATACACTCAGCAGAAGCCGCTATTGTACCGGAAAGCTTTCGGGCGATTTGTCAAGCCAGTTGCCACCGGACGCTGGGCGAGGGTTTGCCCAATTAAGATCTGACAAATGCCCGCGTTGCCCAGATGGATGGGCACATCACGGGTCATCTGGGCGGGCACCGGTGCTGCCCTCTTGCTGATTGACCGTTATCGCATCCATCTCTCGCCTGTTCTAAAAACATGCTTCAAACACAAACATGTAATTACTATACAAAGTACGGTCAATGTTTGAGAAAACCTGTTTATTTGACTGGAGTTCCATGAATTACTTATTATTTTAATGTCAAGCAATTACAAGTAACTCTTTACTTCCAAACCTTGATATATCGATATATTTTCTTTACTGCCAGTTGCCTGTAAACTACTAGTAACTTTTGTCTAAAATGTTATTATTTTGTTATTGAGTGTAAACAGCTACATAGTATATGAAGCGTCGTTGAATGCTTCCGTAAATGGTGCAAATGAGTTGATAATAGCAATAAATGTATGAAATATAGATCGTACATAAGATTTTTACCTGTTTTCGTTTTATATAAAACAGTACCAATTGTAACATATTGTACATCGTACATTAAAAACTTTCTTCTAACATTTGTTATTTTCTTATTTAGGTAAATATAATTTTATAAAAATAACTACATAATAAAATATTATATATCTGGCAATAAAAGAATTACAACGGAATGTTAACATTATTGAACAAACATTAAGGACAACTCGCCTGTTAAAACGTAAGTTCATCATTGTGTAGCATTAAAATGGCCAAATCATTTCGACTAACAAAGAATATATCTCCGAATAGTGTGAGAGACTAGTGTTCTCACGCCTTAAAATAATAACCCACATGTCTAAAAGTGCTGACCTTTGCGTCTTGTAGCATCCTAACAAATCCAGATTTGTTCCTAAAAAAGTAGTAAAAAAGTTAATCACGTGACACTTGTCAGGGGGATGAGATCTCATCACGTGGATGAGACCGAGGATTGTTCGCGATAAATGAGACGGGGTCCGACTCAGATTCTGCTTCAAATTTGGCCCCACTCCATTACCCTGGGCAGAGATAACAACGCCTGCACCAACACATCACACGACTGCAGGACTGCCTCCCTCCTGATTATTTGGTATATAATATTGTTCCTGTGCTATTTTTATTATAGTTTTGTAAAGGTTAATTTTGATCGGTACTTAATTTTAAGTTATAAATAATCCACTATATGGTAAAAATTGCCTATGACAAGCCACACAATAGAAGTGAAATCGAAACAGCTTTAATCAACATACTGGTTTAGTCTTTTATATCACCTTCTGCTTAGAGCAGCGCCTAAAATTTGACACTGATACAGATTGACTTCTGTGGAATCTTTTGACATCAGAGACATCTAGACTACAAAGGAGCTCAGGCTGGTTACCCAGCAGGTATCCAGTGTAATGTAGATGAAACGGTATTCTCATTTTCTGGTATTTTTATTTTTCTGTTGTTTTTGTTGTTTTTTCTGTTTTTTTTTATTGTTTTAATTTTTATGGATATCTTCGGACAGTCGTGTACTCCAGTTCCTGGAGTCAATCTGTAAGAGTGTGAGATATCAGACGCTGCACTAACAGAAAGGTGAAATGGAGCTTGACTCTAATTCGCGTTGAATCAACCTTACCACCGTAGCTACAGTGGATTGAGTTGATAATGGTTATTCAATTCTGCAGGGTTGCGAGCGAGAATATTCACGACCAATGTATATCTACACGTAACGTAAAGTTAAAGCTAAAGCAAGATGTACGGAATAGTTGTGCGTACAACAATGTAACTACGTTTTTAAATCAATGAGTATAGTAACATGTGTTACTATGCCTTTGTTAGACAATGTAGACGCATCTTTTGTTCAAAAACTGGCATGCCCAGAAATTATCAGATGCTCCAAAAATGTAATGGACTGAGTACCACAATGTTGTGATTTTTTGAAATTTTAGAATTTTCAATACGTATATGTTTATATTTAGCAATCTTTTTGATTAATCTCGTTTAATTAAAAAACCGAGTAAAAAATTCACTCCCTCTTCCACAAAATTGACATTAGGCCAAAATTGTTTAAAAATTTTACTTATATAACTTTTTTTCGCTGGCCCAATGAGAGACACTGACCAGACTCCAGACTACCAGAGTTTCAGCATTGGATAATTTTACTTTCCCGATGAAAACCCAATCATTCTCTCAATACATTTCACCCAACATAAGTCTCCTCCCACCTTCGGGCCTGTACTGTACACAATTGAGTGACAAATCTATGTTCCATTTCCTCCAATATATTGCTGTTTACTGATTGCCGAGTCAATGGTAAATCCTTGTATGAAGCGAAGCTGTATAGGAGTAGGTAATAAGAGGACCACAGAGATGCGTCGTTCACCGATCTGGCCTGTTCACAAATACATTTTGCAGCATCCTTTCTCGTTTGTATCCGCTGAACTGTAACCAAATAGTCTATGGTTTGTGGTGTGGTCACAACCATTAACCGGATTTCTATTCTGCTCCTGTTCACTATTCTGCTATACAACAGTTGCAGTCACGGACTTTGTTCTGATTGCTTTGATCAACATTCGTTGGTTAAACCAAACGTGTAATCATATAATGGTATCATTGATCACAAAGGAGTTTGAATAGGAATTACCAACTAATTTGAATTGGTGTTTTACCAATTGTTGAGTGAAACACATTTAGACGTTGAAAATTATTAAATGCTTAAAATATTTTTCGCGGTTCTTAAGAAAATATTAGTAAAGTTATAACGATTTAATGGGTTATTTATAATTTCTTCTCCAGCCTTTTTCTGGTTTATTCTCCATGGACATAGGATTTACTGGTAGAACACCAACATCTAAAGTTGTTGGTTGAAGCCCTCTTCCGTATTTGTTAAAGCCAAGCATAATTGCTCCAGACTGTTCGATACATTAATGATATTTAATTGCCACAGTTGCCTTAGAAACCATCCTACACTTTGTAACAGTCTGGTATATACTAGTGGCAATACTTAAAGTTGTTGTAGGCGCATTGGTTAATTTACTTCTATATATCATCTCTAAATAGTAACAAAATAAATGGAGAGTAGTTGTAAATTGGTAAATGCAATGATAAGGATAGGCTGTGAATAGGAAAACTAAATCTTAAGTGATTTTGTTTTTTTGTAAATACAATTCTTTGTTGTATAGTTTACCTACTTTTATATACATTAACTTATATGTATGAATGTATTTTGTACTCATATATTTATTGTTCGAAGTTTAGTGGAAGAGGGTCTTATGGTCCTTATTTCACTTAAAAAAAAGAAACAATTTCTTCTCTATTCTCTCCTATTCTTTTCAACTGTTGCTTACTGTAATACGAGTGTTAAACATAGATAAAACCCGGCATATTGAATAAAGTTTTAATCATAAACTCCTAAATAATCACAATTTCGATAGGAAATTGCTGTCGTATATTTATATTAGGCTGAAACACGAGAACTTCATTTTCCGCAATATTTCAAGAGAGGTCGCTTTTGTGTGCTGACGAGGCATCAGTTAATTACGAACGTGACGTGGGCGGGGTGTGGAACATGAACACGCCGGGACATGTCACAGTGTCCGACGACGGGCATGTAGGGACATGTCGGCTGAGTGGTAACAGGCGAATTATCATTTCGACGCTTTGGAAGGACAACTCGGCCATTTGTGGGGTTTCAAATGACACGGTTTAGCCATGACTGTTGCAGATTCTTTAGTAAAATGCTATGCAATTTCACTAAACAGAATAATAGTTTGCAAAAAGTTTCCTGGTAGTAAAGTAGAAAAGTCTAAAATTGTATAATTTGCTGTACTTGTTTCCACTAGCTTAAAAACACAACTGAATTTGAATTGAGTAAAGAGCATGAAATACATTATTCGACGCGATGTCCATGTGAAGTAATATTAAAACCGACTATCATAGATATAAATAATAGTTGTATAACCGTCAGGCAACTGGATTACGAGATTTAAATTCGTCACTTTTAGAGTTAGATGACACTTATTTAACATTTATTTACGTCTGACGTTTGGTGTTAGTTAGTTAAGCTAAGAAAATATGATCTGGAAACAAGATTATAATTTCATATTTTTAACCCTTTTGGTACCCTCCTATTTCGACCTCCAATTACTTCTCAAGGAATAATTTCTCTATAGATTACAAGAAAAACCAGGTTATGTACTGATACTATATATATATATATATATATATATACATTATATAAAAAAGATTGAGGCGAAACATGGAAATATGAGTAAAATAATAGTTTTATATTTATTTTATTTTAACTCATTCCAATAGTGCAGATGCAGAAAGTCAATATATATATAGTTAATATATTGACTTTCTGCATCTGCACTATTGGAATGAGTTAAAATAAAATAAATATAAAACTATTATTTTACTCATATTTCCATGTTTCGCCTAAATCTTTTTTCTAGTGATTGATCTTGATGAAAGCTTATATTTACTAAATTTAGGTACAAGCTTAGTTGAATTTTTCCTGCAATCGGAAGAGCTTTGATCTTGTGTGGTTGAACACTGTGTTTCTATCATTTGTTTAAGAACACAAAGCAATGCATACGGCCTGTAACTTTATCTTAATTTTCGACAATATTCAATCTAATAAGGCTTTTGGCTTGCTTTACTTGATGTTTTACCCTTCTAGATATTCAATTATTTAAACATTTTTTACGAAATGTTGCTTTTGCTCACTATTCATTTTTACAACTCAAATAGTGGAAGTTTTGTCTAAAAGTCGTAAGGAGTATTTAAATAGATTTAAACCTAATTAAAAACTGGTTTTGATGTTTTTTTGAAATGACGTCATCAGATATTGTTATTGTATAATCGTAGTTAGGATGTAGTTAGTTGTATTGTAGTGTAAGTTAGGTTTTGTCGGGTACTTTTTAGATAAACTAAGCTTGATATTAGATGGGTTTAAATTAATGTTATATTTGCTTAATATAACATTAAGTTAATTTGCTTGTTTTTTCTGGGATATATAAATGTTATATATTCATATTGAAAGGTGTTCGTAACTAGCGCTATGTATCATGTAAAATAAAATAAGGCTGTGTGTGTATCATATCGGTTAATAAATCGTATATTTTATTTTACACAGTTTTAAAGTAAGTTAAATATTTACTTTAGTGTTAGGTTTGCAGTATAATATTTCAATATACTATAAACATTTGCCATCTTTTAAACCTATTTGATTCCATTTATAATTTCGTGTAATCGATTTTCTTTTTAAATTAGAACGAACGAAAATCTTTATCGATGTGTTGTAGTCGAACCATGTGCGCTTTATCTTCTTATAGTTAATAAGGAAAAGAAAGAAAATTCTATATTTCATGCTGAGTTTATATTTATATTCTAAATAAATTTTGAAGTAATAACATAACTTTTTCTCATTCACGACTCATTCTATGTACATTGTTAAATACTTAAAAATTGGCATACTGAGGGCCAAACTTACAAAGCAGTTATTTATTTAGTTTTTTAAAATGCCGTCTTATATTTGTTTTAAATTTTTACGCAAAGGCTTCACGAGACTACTCGATGTATAGACGATGATTGGGCTTTCTTCGGCTTTCTTTTTTCACACAGTCTTTTTTCCTATTTCCCTTTGCCAAATTTTCGAGTCAAAGTTCTGTTGCCTAGACATGTTCTATTAATTGATATAATTTTGGCCCTACTTCATTTTAAATTAAACTCTGCAATTTGGTTTATTATATTGTGGATTCCATTTCTTTTTTAATGTGCCACTATGTCCTCGTTAACTCAAATCAGGATGTACGACTGTGTATTTCTATGGTTCCTTATTACTTCTGAGTCTATAGCTTTGTTAATTAGTAATGGACCTGAAAAATTTTGTTTCATCCTTGTATCTAATTAACCTACTTTATCGGCGTTATTAAGATTTAAAGTATATTATAATCAGACAGAACATTCATGTTGGCGAACCTAAGGAACTAAAATTTGAATATTTCTTAACAAGAATTCCAAAAACTGTTCGCTCTAATATAATTAAATCAGTCCAGGGCAGTCAAAGCAAAAAGAATAATTATCCCCACAGTCAGTCCGGTCTGTTTGGCAAAATAAACTCAACATGGCCGTCAGATGGGGGAGATCAGAGCGTAAACATCTTGATAATTACTGGGACCTCATGCACGCTCATGTTCAAAGTCGCTCTTTGGCGGGTCATTATCAGCTTGGTTGTTGCATCTTTCATATATATGTAAAAAGTGATACATTAAATCCACAAGAACAGTTCTCATAATATAAACCGTAATTTAATTAGTGGTATGTTCAGGAAATATGTTTTATTTGTGTTGCCAGTTACAGAGAGTGTCATTTACATAGAAAATGGTATACCATCCAGTAAAGCTTTTACTACTGGTAAAAACCCTCCTCAATGAAACTATCATCAGAGTTACTACTATACATATTGTGGTAGATTTAAACTTGTCTTCCTGAAATCAAAAAGCCTTATGTAAGATTATCGGTTTGTTTGATATTGACATTTATGAAGAACCTACAGCAAAATAATGAAAAGAGTTATGAATATTTAGGAAACTAACAAACATTATTAATTAAATTAAGTAATATAGTCTTTTATAGGGTGTTTTCCACAGACTATCGTGTGGGTGTATTCGTTTCATTTCTGTGTGGACCCGAGAGAGGCATGTAGTGTCGTTTCCCCCTCCGACCATCTTTGCGATAACTCTTAATATAAATTAGTAAAGATTTGAAACTTAGTATATAGGTTCCTCTTGGTTGAAATAAATCCCTTATTAGTTTAAGGGAGCATTAAAGGTTAAAATGTAGTCCTATCTGTCTGTCTTTCTACCCACGTCTGTGCGATATCTCTTGATAGAAAGTTCATTGAGACTTAAAATTGGTTTATAGATTCCTCTTGGTCCATGAAAAAACTCTTCCGATTTTTGGGATAAAATGATCAAATGGAAGTCCGACCGTCTGTTCTCCTTCTTCAATGTCTGTCGGCTACTTTGATATTCAGTTGTTTTGGTTTATTCATTGTAACTTTCAAGTAACTGCACAATAGGCGGATACAAGTCCAAGATAACATGTAAATTAGTAGAAATAACAAAATAAAGCCAGAGCCTTTCGCGAAAAGACCAGTTACTTGTCTAGATTCCTTTTCAATTTTACTTGGAAGGAAAAGATGTGTTCCATGAGTTTGTATTCGCGGCGTAAAATAGCATCAAACATTTATTATGAAGGCATTTTTAAGGATTTATATTTACTTTTTTCGTCTATTTTGGATCAAGCTAACTGAAATCTTCAAAAGGAATTTTTAATAGCAGGAGAGAGGTCTCAGTGTAATATCCTGTAAATGTTCAAAAGGCGTCAGATATTCCAGATTGGTTAGTTCTAAATTGCTTGCTCCATTTTCTAATACTGAATAGGGAAAAATTATTTTACAGCCGTCTAGCGTTTGTAAGGGTAGGATTTTATTAGTCCCGTATGAGCACTGCGAATTACACGCACTTCTATATATGCTTTTATTGGTATTTTAATAAATTTCGCAACTGGACGAGAGTAACTTCCAACTACCGTCAGAACAAATCACCGACAATTACATCCACGTGGGCGACAGATTTGTAAACAAATGCCACACGCACAGAAGTCGACCTTGTTTATTGCAGCCATTAACACAAATATCGCCCGTTTATTTCCTAATTTTTCAGCAGCGACCGTTGATGGAACGCTGACGCAGCCGTCGGTTAATTACGAACTGGGTGCGGACATTTATCCGCGGTGAGGGGGGCCTGTGTGGGGAGGGTGACAGTGGAGAGGGGTTGGGAGTCAGCAAGGGCTTACAAACATGTTCTGTGCTTTTAAAATGTAACATAGATGATAAGTGACAAATATAATGTACATGGAACAATTTCGTTGTAAGAGACGTCACTTGGAGGTCGCTATACGTTATTGCCAGCACATTAATAGATTGACTATTTCTCGGAATTAAATATAGACAGTCTTACTCCCTAAACTGCTGAATAATTTCACTCAAGTAGTTTAAATGTTCATATGTTAAATGTGTTTATATTTCAGACACACCCAAGTTTAGAATACAGGAGACAGTATAATTTCAATATTAAAAACAAAAAGGTGGAATTTAACTTGATTACTGCTAACGTGTTTGGGATAAAATTAAGGTAGTGCATCAGGGTTAAAAATATTTCTTATGATAGGCTAAATTTATTGCTCTTTAAGATAAGTTCATTTAATGAAAAAAATGCACAATTTTGAATCACTTCACGTGAAATTGCAGGGAACAAAAGTAGGTAATTTGGGAAATTTTGTAATCAAGCCTAAAAAGCAACGAGTTATTCATACAGGGTTTGTTAATTTTTATTTGTAAAAAACATATTTTCCCAAGAAAAGGAAATCAAATATACAAGTTGACTTATGAAATTATATTTAAATACATTTTTCGTTCTCTTAAGTCGGAATTGAATATGAAATTATGAAGCCAGTTCCTTTAAAAACCACATATAAATAATGAAACAATTCAGCATTTTTAACCTTTGCCATTTTCATTTTAACTTGATTTTAAAAATAGGCCTAAATTATCTACATTAGATCCCTGTAGCTTCATGTATATTGGAAAAGCTCTTCCTACTTATTCTGTATTCAAGCAATTGAGTAAAAGGTTATGGATTTAACATAACAAATATTTCTTTAACCCAAAACCGTTTGCACCAAGTCTTTATAATTTTTAAAGTTTTGAGAAGAACGTTTGATTCTAGTACCTCTTATAATGGTCCAATAAATATTTAGAACAACGGAACACTTAAGTAAAGTTCCTAATAGATTATGACTGATTGGGAGATAATTATGCTGTAATTTTTATATTCCTTATAAATGTGTTTACACATTAACACATTTAACATACACGTTGAGTGAATATAAAAGTGCCGTGACTTTTAAATTAAATGGTTAACCTTAGAAGCTTTATTTAGGCTAAACGGTTAAGGGTGAAACCGATACAGGAGCACCCTGTCCTTTTCAATGGAAGTTCTAAGAAAAGATTAAAATATTGGTGATTAAAGTTGCTTTGACGTTTCTATTATTACGATTTACAACTTAAAATCTTACTTTAACACATGCAATACCAGATGTTACAACAGTCTGTTATAACCAAACTAATAGTAGGCTGAGTTATTGCGTCGCTTGGCAGCGTAAGTGGAACTGTTTTAAATGATTTATAACTACATAAGAGACTAAATATAGCAAAATGTTATATACATTCAAAAATCATATTTATGTTTTATTATTTTAGTACCAAATTTCATGGTTATATAATCAAATCTAGGACTGCATATTTACTATTCCCTTACTTATATCCCATAGACTTGCTTAGAGAAAAAATCATATTATCTAATTATTTACGATGTCTAAGAATCTACTTTCGTTATATACTTCATTAACATTGTAATGCACTGTTTTCAATATCATGATGGACTAGTTAACTTAGTATTTGTATTTTTTCTACAAAAAGTCTTGACTTGAAAAAGAAATCAAGTTAACATTTTATATAATTACAAAAAAAGATTTACCCACGGCAGAGGTTCCTTATTGAAATAAGCCACGCTGTTTGACATAAATTAAACATACCGGTGTCTGCTACAGAATGTCAAAGTGTTTCTAATTGCAGACATCTTTGTAACTAATTAATTAGACTCTATCAGCGCTTCCTTTTAATGTCTGTTTCAATTTGCTGCCTTTTCCAATCTGAAAGTCGTCTCTTGCGAAGGGAAACATTTTTCTTTCAAAGCAACTCTGTAGGCTTAAAAACTCTTACATTCACTTAGTCGTTTACCCACGCATTACCAATAACTATATATTTATATAAAAATGACATTTTAACATCATTATCATTACATTTTATATAAAATAACAATAATTAATCAAGTGTAAGAGATAGTAACATCAAATATAGCCTTAGTGCACTTAACAAACAATATTTAACGGCTAAAAGTTTATAAAAAGGAGATATACTTTAGGAAGTGGCGCAATGTGCAAAAGTTTCGTTTGATAGTTTAGAAAATTTTGTGTCCTAAAAAATGTGGGATTATTCACATGTAAACCCCCCCTCAAGTGACCCCTCATTTTGATGAGCATTCACAATTATAGTGAATAGTGAAAACCAGAGATCGTTGTCTAATTGGTGTAATAAAATGGCCTATGTGGACACATTAAATCCATAATTCACTAAATACCAGTAGAAAACATTGAAGATTTAAGAAACAGAATTGTTCAGGGCTGCAACCAAATACCACTCCAGACTTTTCAAAACGTGAGCTCTCCCTACACTTGTCTCACTGCCTATAGTATGGTAAGAGGACTCCAGTTTGATCATTTAATTTGACTTGGCAGTTATTAAAAACACTGTCTGTTGTTTTGGAAGGAAATAGATAGCGTTCTCTGGTTTTCATCATTCTTTAAGTTCGTTTACGCTCTTCAAAATGAAGGGTGAATTGAGAGTGGTTAATATTTGATATTTTCGAGTTTCCCTAAAATCCCACATTTTGGGGGGACATAAAAATTGCCAAAAATCATAAAATAAAACTTCTACTTTAACTTTTTGTGAAAATAGTATAAAGAATAGAGGGGGTTATGACCTTTTGTTCACACTGTAAGGGGATTTGAACATAAAAAATAAGTTTTTTAGAGCCACATGATTATAAAGGATTATTAAAATTTCTTTATTTTGGTTCTCCCCTGAAAAAGGAGTAATTTTACGTGTGAAAACCCCTACTATGAGTAATGTATACCTTATAGTTTATAACTTGTGCTAGCTCTCAAATGTACAAATCATGAGTATTTCCCCACCTCCTCAACCACCATCTTTGAGCAGGAAATGATGACTAAACAACATTAAGGAGATTAGAGTGCATCAAGAATAAAGGTTTTAATAGGGGATGAGAGCAGTCAGGCTTCGGCGTTGGGCGCGGGGCTGATAAATTATTTCTGAAGGACTGAAACAGGCGTAGAACTTGGGCCAAAGCGGATCAACAGGCTTCCCGTTGGGAAAAATTTAGCATCAATTCACATACGGGTTTGATGCCGATTTCCTCTTTTGCATCGTTATATATATTTCATGTGTTTTACACGATTTGTGTAAAAAACTTTTATTTTTGTAAACTATCACGCTATGTGATACGCTCCTGTTACGCTTTTGTTTGTTATGTTTATTCACGTTTAACACTTTAAAGTTCAATAGGTCACTAAAATGAATTTTCCAAAAATACAACTCAATTAATATCGTTAATAAACTAAATTATACTCGCATACAAATTAAGTATCTGAAACTTAAGTGCAATAGAAAAATAGTAAAATTCTTAACTGGATGAGTCTTAGCGCAAAATCCTCTTCTATCAGTCTCTTAAAGACCATTAATAAAAGATTTATAAGAAATTTATAAAATACCAACTCTAGAACGAAAATATAGCCTTATAATGTCGCTCGAAGCTTGATTTCTAAGTAAGCAACACGAAGGTCAGTCACTCCATAGAATTTTGCAAAACTTTGACAATTTTTACGTTGACTTTATTTAAACCAAATTTAATTGAATCTTGATTGATGGAAATACAAAAATAATTCCGTTGTAATGCTATATATATATATATATATATATATATATATATATATATATATAATGTTATTATTTGTAAAGCTATATATACAGGGTGAGTCAGAAATATGGTAAACAATTTTAATACGTGATTGTAGAGCTAAAAATAAGAAAAAAATGTTATATAAAGGTAGGTTCGGAAACGCTCCATTAGTGAGTAATGGCTGGCGAAAGATTTTGCTTTGTTTTCAGTTCACCTGGTGAAATTAAATGATTCTGAAATGTTTTGCTCTTACTTTTTAACTCAAATAAGGTGGATTTATAAGGAAAATCACCTGACAAATCAAATAAAACCACTATAGAGGTTGTAGTGTGAATAGTTTTTGAGAAAAAGTATGAAATTAGCCAAAAATCTAATAACAAAAATATCGTCTTAAATGTTTGATGTCCAATAACATTGTTAAATGACCAATAAACAAATTGTTTTTCCTAATACAGATTGTAGAGAATTTAATTCTGAAAACAACCATAATAAGCAAAGTTAACTAAATGTGTAAAACATTTATGAAATTGACTCCTCACGTATTACACTACACAGCAAACTTGTTTTGCCAAGATACAAGCGAAAGATTTTTTGCCACTATTCATCAACGACTATCTGAAACAGGTTCTTTGAAGTCTTCGGATCATATTAATGCAGGCATCGCCCTATCATGTAGAACTGTTGAATTAGAAGAGTTCATTCTTAATGAAATTGATAATTATCTTGAAAAGACCACTAGAGAATTGTCACTAAATTTCAATGTCAGCCAATATAGTATTCGGAGAATACTACACTAGTACCAGTTACACCCATACCACTTCCAGCATGTCCAAAATCTTTTGTCATAAGAGCACGTTCCCCATGTTGCTTTTTGTCGATGGCTTCTGGGAAAATGTGCTGATCCAAACTTTTTAAATACAATTTTGTTTACCGATGAGGCTCACTTTACAAGAACAGCTATCGTTAACTTCCATAACAACCACACTTGGGCAGACAGAAATCCTCATGCAATCAAGGCTGATCGCCCACAACATCAGTTTTCAGTAAATGTTTGGGCTGGAATCTTAGCAGATCATTTAGTCGTATTCATGCTTCCTCCCAGGCTTAATGGCGTGGTGTACTTGAACTTACTAAGAGACGAGCTACCTAACCTGCTTGATGATGTACCTCTGCATTTGCGACAAAACATGTGGTTTATGCATGACGGGGCACCTGCGCACTACTCTCTGGCTGTTCGTGGACACCTAAAAGAGAGTTTCACAAATCAATGGATAGGCCTATGGGATATGCCCAGTTTCATGGCCAGCAAGATCACTGGACTTAAATCCTTTGGACTTTTACCTTTGGGGACATTTAAAAGCATTAGTCTACTCTTTCCCAATAGATGCCATTGAAGAACTCCGATTAAACATTTCTAATGGAATAGAAACCATTAAGCAGACACCTGGAGTTTTTGAACGGGTCCGAAACTCGATGATAAGACGCCTGAACGCGTGCATTTTGAACAACGGAGTTCATTTTGAGCATCATCTTTAATCTTCCGGTGAGATTTAAAGCGATTGTAAGTATATTTATGTAATAAAATTTTAAACTAAAAATAAGTTTGTTTTTCATCAGCTGTTACCAATCAGATACTCATTCCTTATAAAACAGCAAAAGTTTGCTGTGTAGTGTAATACGTGAGGAGTCAATTTCATAAATATTTTACACATTTAGTTAACTTTGCTTATTATGGTTGTTTTCAGAATTAAATTCTCTACAATCTGTATTAGGAAAAACAATTCGTTTATTGGTCATTTAACAATGTTATTGGACATCAAACATTTAAGACGATATTTTTGTATTAGATTTGTTGGCAAATTTCATACTTTTTCTCAAAAACTATTCACACTACAACCTCTAGAGTGGTTTTATTTGATTTGTCAGGTGATTTTCCTTATAAATCCCCTTTATTTGAGTTAAAAAGTAAGAGCTAAACGTTTCAGAATCACTTAATTTCACCAGGAGAACTGAAAACAAAGCAAAATCTTTCGCCAGCCATTACTCACTAATGGAGCGTTTCCGGACCTACCTTTATATAACATTTTTTTCTTATTTTTAGCTCTACAATCACGTCTTAAAAATAATGTTTTACCATATTTCTGACTCACCCTGTATATATATATATATATATATATATATATGTATAATATTTTTGTCTGAATTGTTTCTTAATAGATATGTATATTGTAGAATTACTTTTTTTGTCTGTTTTAAAACAAAAATACATGTCCATTAATAAAAAATAACAAACCGATATTTGAATAGTGTCAAAAAACCCACACAACGAAATATTTCCAAAGTGACTAATTCTTTTTCTCCGATTAATGAAAATGAATGATCAATAGCCTAAATTTTCTTTTTCCCTATCTGTGAAAATTATCCGGTTGTGCTCATGAAAAGAAAAAAGAAACAGGGTTTAAAGATAGTGGTGGTTATATGTCTGAAGATAGTGGTGGTTATATGTCTGGACGTACGTAACCTTATAACAAAACCAACCATAACTTTGCTTCCCTTTGCCCTTTGGACCCCAAAACCAATAGAGTTCTTTATTGCACCAAAAGATACCCATGTAGCAAGTTTTTAGTTTCTACACCTTTCTACCAACATTTATCGCAGTGACAGTACGGGCAGTCAGACATCGACGTGCTTTTATGAAAGACCTATTGGAGAATCTTAGGCATGTGCTTCATCACTGAATTTTTGGAAAGTTAAAATTCCCAATTAAGAGACAGTTTATTAATTTCGGATCCACAGATCTCATTGACGGTGGTGGAGTAGGGGAACAGGAGTGTTTATGAACCAAGGGAATGTTGATTTAGCGGAAACAAAAGCAGAGTTGGGGGCCGCAACGGCCCTTGTTTATGTTGGGTTAAACGTTTATTAAATAATGCTAAACACCGGTGTTCCCGCGTTTAATCGGGTACGTACTCTGTAAGAACGCTTCATTTCTGCCGACCGACTGTTTATCTTCCACAGTTGCGGGTTTAAACAATTAAAACTTGCTTCGGTCTGTAAAAGTGTGCTGCGCTTCGCTGCGGCATCACTTGTTGCATCTTTTACGACTCGGACTCGCTAATTAGGGAGGAGGAGGGGCAAAATTGTGGTTTCCTTTCTGCATTTGAAAGGCTAACCCGCTTTATTTCCCCGCCGTTTAATGTCCGACGTTTGAGTTATGTAACTTGTACAGAGTCTGGTTTAGTTATTATTTCGTATTCAGAAGTTCAAAATGAGTGGAGTTTTATGAAACGAGCTAAAGTTAAACATAAATTGAATTAAGACTTTTGCTAAGAATTATGTCGTCAAACATGTAGGCCGCCGTATGTGCTAATTACCATTTTAGGAAACTATTCCCCTATTCCGAAAATTAGAACATTTATTTCGAACTCCTTGATAACTATTGATTCTATAAGGGTACTGAAAGACTTAAATAATGTCATTTTATTGGAAACTTAAACTGAAAACACGTTTAATTATGTAACGTAGCTATGGTAGAAAGGGTTAATTCGGAAACGCTGAATTGACCGGATTGTAACAACTGGAAAACTGGCAGTACAGAGCCATTACCATAGTATTGACATAATAATATTTGGGGAGGAGGATTAAATCCTTCTACTCAGATTTTTAATTAAAATATAATACTGTTGAAAATATAGTTACATATTACATGTCCACTTAACATATCAAAAGTTATAATTTAAATAAAAATCCAAATGATCTATTACCAATATCACTACTATATTTAATACTAGACATATACCTAAGGTTTACCGATTTTTAAAATCGGCAAAATTTTTATTTCTGTCCAAAATTTTTTTCTGACAATAGAATCTATTATATCAAGTATATTTTTAGTTACTTGGTTTATAACGCAATTTTTTATAGAATGCACCACATTCGACGTATATGACTATACCAACCCTGTGTCTGTGATGCTACTTATTAGCATCCATCTTGTTAAAGGCTACATATCTCAAAAGATGAATTACAATAATTTTTACTATTACCTGTACAATTATACTATCGATAAGAGTGATATTACTGAATCAACGTTCATATCTTACCTCCTGGAGTCAGTATTATTTTTCGCACCATTAGTAAAAAAACTAAAAATTTTACTGCAAAAGCAGTGCTAACGTTCTTAATATATTTCAGAACTGGGCCTCATCATTATTCATTAATTCCGTACAAACATGGATACGGAATTAAAACATTAAAAAAAGATCCGGTAGGCCTCCCGATACGTTGTGGACAAATATGAGACTCTACAGGTATTTAAATACTGATATTCTTGAAATCATCAAATTTCCTAGTAGATGATGTGTGATACAACCCGGTTTTAACACACTGCATTAACCCTAATGTGCAGAAGAGTCCTGCGACAGAACATGGGGTAGGCAGGATCTTATCAGTCTCCTCGGGCTGGTTCACCCTTGATGAAGAGAGCAGAGTGAAGTTGCTTCATCACCGCAGTGTGACATCACAATGCAGATGGTGAAGGCGTGATGGATGTGTTGAAGTTGATGGATGTGATGGATAGGTGGCAGCACCGCAGTGTACGAACCGTAAATCAAAATATAAGAGAAAAATGTTTACTTAAACCTCTGAACGAGTCTAAAACTCTATTAAACCGTTTTGGTAGAATTTGTAAAATACTTTAACCTACATTAATTGCCGATTTTACCTTAACAATTCACAACTGTGATTAGGAATATAAAAGTACGGTTTGCTGCTACGTTATTTCGTTGCATATGATTTGAAACAGAGATGAAAACCTTTTTTTAAATTCCTTAACAAGTGCAAAACATGACCATATGGTTCACTAGACAAAATATAAGTATTCATTTCTCTAGGTCCACTAATCACTTAATCCCTTGGTATAACCACGCACATAAACCCTTTGGTCATCCATTCGTTATTGTAAGGCTTATATCACTAGTGACTATTAAGTCTCTGACATATGTAAGCAAAAGACTTGTGTTAATGACATACTATCCAACCCATGACTGCTGGACCTGTGAGGCTTCTGAGAAGCCATGATCATCTGGTCTCTGATAACATCTGGTTCAAGTACAAGCATTTTGAAACTTTTGCCAATTATAAAGCCATAGCATCTGTAAGTATCTGGTCACTGAGAGTTCTAGCCTTTTTGGACAGCTAAAAAGCTTCGAGCATCTAAGTCCAACTTACGTCTAAGCCCAACTTACGTCTAAGCCTCCCCTGCTCTCTTTAATCATCCAGTAATAATCCAGACAATTTCAACTGCTTGGAATTAGTAGTGTCTAGACCCACCGATCTCTGGTCCCATCCGGGCTCTGGAGGACACCAATATCTAGGATCATCTGGCTTGTAGAACCTAGAAGCACCCCAATCTTTCGGAGCCTTGAGCCCAAAATAGTCAGTGACAAAGAAGGTTAAATGATGTAAACTCTTTAAATCATTTCGACTCGACATCGGATCTTTTAAGATATCTTCAGACGATTATGACTCCAGATTCCTGGAGTCAAGTCTGTGAGAGCGTTAGAGTCCAGACGCTGACTAAGAAGAAGGTGAACTGGAGTAAAATCAAACTTCAAGTTAAGTTATTTTGTTAGTTTAAATAATTTCATTTAAAAACGAATTGTCCAACAAGTCGTGAAATATTTAATATTAGTATTTACTTTTCATGGAGTATATTTCAACTGTTTTTTCTCTGAAGTTGGAGTGACAATTCCAATGCCTAAAATACCCCAACTTCGTGGAATAGCTGATCACCAGAGATCTTTAAAGTGGAGTATTTCTTGACTGAAAATATTCACGCAAAATGTTACACATATGTTCGGCATTTGCTGTGCAAACACGGACCGGCACAACGGACCAAATCGCGTTTTATGATCAATCTAGGATAAAATATCTTCACTCCTATGATGAAACGTTTCACAAGCACAGAAGAGCCTTTTAATTGCAAAAACACGGAGTATTTGCTCCCACCCACCAGTATGTCTGCCGTGTTGTACATTGTGCTAATGGTGACAAATTGTGAGTGGGAGCCTGTCGACTGACAGTAATGCTACCAGTAGGCAGTTGGGTCCGCCATCTGTTAATTAGAGTGATCTCAATTTGTCAATTGCGCGTATGAGGCGAGATTCGAGGGGGAGGCAGTAAATTACAATTGACAAATTATTGTGTTCCGTGAGTAAATTCCTATGTAGACAAAAATGGTCTGCTATGTACAAAAAAATCCGTGAATGTAGCTTCACATTACTCGGATGACATTGTAGCGCAAAAAAGGCTAGAGGCGGCATTTAGTAAATTAATATTTCAATAACAAAGTTACTGTTCAAAGGGAACCGTCATGACATCTGCAAATAGTTTGTCAAAAGCTATTGGAAACAGATTGATTTTAATTTGCAATTTTCAAAGGTCTATTATTGGATTGCAAATGATTCATATGGTACATGTTTGGTGCCTTGGATGCTCCATGGCTTTGACGACAGAGAGCTATTGAAATCAGTGACTGTATTGTTTAATTTTGTGCTTTGTTTGTAAAGAGATGAACTATTGTCAAGTATGTATAGTGTACTGTTCGAGTGCACAAATTCCATAAGTTATATCTACAAACATTTACGGTATCTCCCTATTGTTATGAGGTTGATTTTAATGTAATATTAATCATATTCATCCTTCAAGTACCCTGAATTCTAACACTGAGATCGATTACAGGGGTAGAGAGCTCATTATTAACGACCCTACAGAGCTCTTTAAAACCGTGTCGATCTCTGTCTGTGATGGAAAGGTCCTAGACACTTGGATCTTGGTAAGGCTTTTCTTGGTATTGGTTTTAACGAACAGGAGTTTCCACTGAATCAGTCAAATTGCTACGCGCCCAGTCTGTATGCAATGTACGCAGAACATCCAGCACGTGCTGTTGCAGGCATCGGATATAAGGCGTTAATAATAGACGGGAAAGAGTTACAGTCAGTTCGGTAAAGACTTTCGTGAAGTTGAAGGATCCTTCGATACCACTTTGAATTATGGTTTGTTCCTAGGTACCTAACTCCAAAATACAATCCTTTCGTAACTTCAAATATTCTAAACTCTTGAACTAACAGGGCCTCACGCTGAACGAAATGCTAGAGTGAGAGTGACATTCTTATGGGAATTTTACCACAAGTCCTTTCGTTGATTTAGCCAGATCAATAATAAGCATTATATTACCATTGGAAATTTGTATTTATACAATAAAACAATACATCTGTAATGTATTAGTAAACAATGACTGGTTGAAATGTAGCATAACTAAAAATGTTTCATCTCTTATCACGCCAAAGCTATTGATTAACATTATTCCCCTCATGATGTGAGTTACACCCTTGAAATTTTGCATGCAACCTCACACCTGTTATGCGATATAAAGGTGGGAAACACTTACCATGTTTAATCACACACGCACTTTTGATTTTGTCTCGTATAAGTATATATTTTTTTATGGGTCGCTTGTTTGACGCAACTTTGTTATGACCATAAGAGCTAACAATTCCAATTACCATACAATATGGAATTTTGTACTTCAATACTGTTATTCTTCCCGTCAAGAAGCACCCCAGACAACGAAGAGAGGTGGATATTCCATCATTCCACATGGCATCTCATTCATCATCCACGATTCACCCTCTCAAAGTGGGCCTATAACTCACCCAGGCCGTACCGCAGCATGGGCACCCACTGACCCATATTGATGTATTGTTATGGATGAATCAGCATTATGGATGATATTGTTATGGACGGCGAGGGTGGTGTACGAACTTTCAGTTAACGTTTAAACTTGGGCGGACGGATGATATAACATTAAAAATGAAAATCTGATTGTCATTTAAATTCTAAAGCCTTTTTCGAAAATATATATTGGACAAACTCTTACACGTTTTTCTCAGCTGTTGTATTTTAATAATTACGATGGAATTGTTTAAGACAAATAGTCTGAAGCTCATGTACGTATTAAGTTTTATTTAAGTATTGAATTCTTTTCGCTGGAGTAAGAGGGCAGATTTCAATCCTTGAAATTTAGTTTTATACATTTTGTAATACATAACGATGGTATAAATATACAACATTGTATTATCCTTTCAAACATTCCGTCGTTAATAACAAACTTTATTAAAATAACACATTACTTAATTTAAAAACAAACATTCAAATCATTATTGAATTTGATTTTTGTGAGGCCTTTTTTGTCCAATAAAATTCAATAATTATCGTCGTGTTACTCAAATCAATATTGAATTTGATTTTTGTGAGGCCTTTTTTGTCCAATAAAATTCAATAATTATTGTTGTGTTACTCAAATCATTATTGAATTTGATTTTTGTGAGGCCTTTTTTGTCCAATAAAATTCAATAATTATTGCCGTGTTACTCAAATCATTATTGAATTTGATTTTTGTAAGGCCTTTTTTGTCCAATAAAATTCAATAATTATTGCCGTGTTTGCTGTCAAATTAAATTATACTCCAATAAGAAGAAGCTGGTAGAACGTAAAGAATACACTCATATTACAAATTTAAAAAATTATATGTTCTTAACTATTGCATATATCTTGAAAATGGTGACATTTTTATCACACAATTTTTTTTAACAATCTTACCACTCTTAAATTCAAGTCCAAATCATTGTAAGTTTGCCTTGACGTGCTGACACGTCGCTGCCTTAGCAGTTACATCGCGACGCCGGCGCCGCGGTCTGCCCCAGGTGTGCCGGGATACATCAATTTGGCACCCCTCGATCCGTCTTCATCGGTCCCGAGACATTTCGCACCCCAAGCCCCCCTCCCCTCTCCCCGCGGCCACAATGCAATAAGGCGGCGGCTACTTTGCCGGGAACTCGCCCTAATCACAGCTCTCGTTATTTGGCATTGCTCCAAATTACCTATCTAATTGGGAAATACTTCTTCGGTACGCGATAAAACACGTCTAGCCTAATCACCGGACCTGCTCGTCCTCATTGCCATTAACTCGAATTAGGTTGGCAGCTCTGATTTCTTGCTTGGAATTCATTACGTTTCTCAGGGGTTGTGTCCGAGAGGAGAATCTTCTACGTGCATCACTTTGAAGCGTTTTTAGGTGAACGTCAGATTACACCTCGGTGTGGCAAGAAACTTAGATCGACGTTTGTAGAATTTAAATATGTATAGAGCACAAAATTAAGTATATCGACACAAACTAGCGTAGAAAATTTAAGCAGTTTTGTGATCAGGTCCGAATAAAATTACCTAAGATACAAATGTAAACATTGTACAGTATGTACATGACTCATTGCTGTAGGTTGTGACAAGTTTTATTCGTTTATGGCTTAAGGAACTCACATAGTTTAAATTGAAATATAATTTAACAAATACATGTTTTACATATTTTTATTGATAAAACTAAATTATGTATTGCCTATGCAAAATTTTAAGTCAATAGATTAGTTTGTTCAGGAGAGGTCGTATTGACAGACAGACAAAAATGGAATCTTTCCAAACCCCTAGAGTGTCTGGCTTTGATAACGCTCACGAAATATGCATAGCAGCCATTGTGAGTGAATATATGTAAAGAATGTAAAAGGAAATAGTGTAAAAAAGTAATAAAAAACTTAAAAGCGCACATGATACATAATTTATCATAAAGCGTATACACTTTATATATAGTTGATTACTTTTGGACATGCGCAACTTTCTGACGATAATGGAAAGGGGCTCAGTCCCAGAAGTAAACGAAAGGAGCTCAAAGTCTGTAAAACATAAACATTTAAACTGAACCTACCAGGATCAGTTTGTTTATGACAAAACGAGATACTTAAGTGCTTTGCATAATGTATCGTCTTTTTACCTTTTGAAAGCAAAGAAGTAGCGATCTTTAATATGAAACTCAAACAACAGATCCGCCGCGCCGCGCCGCTTGACGTCATAGAGGTCGTCGCTACCTTTGATCAGGTCCTGTTATGATGCTTTTAATCCTTTCTGTTGGTCTAAGGTTAATTTATAAGAGGTTGAATATTTTCTCCAGCTAATTTATTTTGCAACTTACAAGCTCTAACGAGATTCCAGTAAATGCACATGCGTAGGATAGGGCTTCGTATCTATTACTTTCAGCAAAACATTTAGGATTATAAAAATACTAATTTTTAAATGTAATAAAACTGATTATTTACTCAATAACAGATTATTATTTTAAAGTAAAAGGAATAATGCATTAAATCTAAACAATAAATTTTATTTTTAGAATCTATTCATTTCAAAGTTATTACCAATTCAAGCTACAACAAATAAAAGTTTAAAGTTTATTGTCTGTTGTTTTAAACCATACCTTATAGTTAATATTGGTTCTATTGTTAAAATGTTGTCCTAACAAAAAATAACAATCTAAATGTATATAGAAAACTCCCTCCCGACATTTTATAATTTCGATAGAGTTAGCTTGTTCAGAGAAACTTCGATAAATATTAAGCAAAAATGCGACCTACAAAGTGCCACGCAACGTGGTTCCAGCCGCACAAGCTTCATTCTTACTATGACAACACTACTTAGTTTATTTTCTATACTAAACTGTAAAACAAAACAGTATTAAATTTTTACTGATCATAATATTCCATTATGCATGTAAGCAAATAAATATATTTTTCAGTGACAAAACCACCACAATGGTAAACAAACTTCTACTCTACAACCTCTTAATCTTCTGCGTTAGTTAAAAAAGTCAATCAAACTTCTGTGACGACCACAATGTCGTCTTCCAAAGGCATATTTATAATATTAGGCATTAGGATTACGTCATTATTAAACATTATTAAACACTTAAAAAATATATTTAATGAATCAAAGTATGTTTAATATTAAATACAATGTAATTAATATAATTAACATTTCTGAATGGGTTTATGTTTTGGTGTATTTTATCCTTAAAGTGCATTCGTATATGGAAAAACTATTAAAGAAATTATACAGGACGAAGTGTTGAACCCTGAGGCTTTCCCACGTTTGAAGGAAGACAGAAGGAAAGGAGTTGGCTTCAAATTGCATTAGCGCTCGCAGACAAGCAGTACCGGGCCCATGTGTTCAAAAGACGAAGGAAACGAGCAATTTTCCGGAGGGAGTGGTGCGCGATGCAATCTCCAACGTGTAATGGAAAGTTTCCGTCATCTCTTGTAATTATTAGACCAGCGGCTCTGTAATAGGCTTTACGCTGTCATACGGGGTTAATACATTTTGTAATTACATCGCTATTGATGAGGGCTGTGACAGCAGAGCTCGCTATTTGGTGATAATTATTCGGTAACTGGTCCGTAACTTGGTTTACTGGATGTTTTCAGCACGTCATCAATACCGACCATTATCTACGTGGTTATTTTATAGGTGCGACCTGAGAGTACTGATCTATAATCATTATTATGTAAATTTAAAAACATTCATACATAAGAAATAAGAAATCCTGTTATAAAACACGCGATATAGTTGTAACGCTTCTGAATTAAAATTACATAAAATACTTTACTATAATAGATATAAAAAATAATTATTTTAATGGATCAAAAGTTTTATTTCCGTACTACACTTGGAGCCGTATAATAATAATATGTATCCGCAGATTGTGTGAAACATCTAATATTTCATATTTGTATCCAAAAAATACACACAAAAAGTATACATTCTAGACGTATAACTAAAAAGCGGTTAAACTCATATTAATTATATGTATATAACGAGACATCTTCAATAATAAAACGATAAAAATGAGGAATAAAAGTGCACGATGTTTAAAATTGATCTTATGAGGGAAAACAGAAGGTCTTTCACTGCAACCGTCTCTTAACATACATTTCAATATTGTTGTCATCTAAATGATTTTAATGAGATAACTTATGTTCTGTTATATGTATTATTTGATATTCACAAAATATTTGTATAAACATTTATGTATTTAATTGTGTATATTACACGTTGTATCTGTTGTACAGATGTCCTTGTTCTTGTATTTAATTTTCTTTAATTGAAGGAGAAGCCGATCCTCTTTATAATTATAGGATACATGTAATAATTTTTGAGTAAGACGATTCCAAATAGGCTCTAGAGATGATGCAGAGATTTCAACGCCTTAAACCACCTGGTTTGTTTTTGTATGCTATTTTGTAAATCCGAATATCTATCTATATCAATCATCCAAAATGTGATAAATTGTATAATTACATTCCTGAATTTTGTTGCAGTGTTGAGAGAAGAATTTCGAGCACAACCGTCCAATTTGAGAGTTGCTCAAGGCGAGACGGCGATTCTGGAGTGCGGGCCTCCCAGAGGCACACCGGAGCCCATAATCTTCTGGAAGAAAAACGGACAGCTTTTGGAAATTGACGGATCAAAAAGGTATTATTAATTTTGAAACAGGTCTTGAATCAACTTGGTACTATTTTCTTCCTTCTTCATACAGAAGGCATTTTAATATATTGGGATATAGCGTTTGAAGATATTGTAGATTTTGAATTCTTGGTCTATATCAATTTTGTTTACATATTAATTAACCACAAAAGGAAAAGATTTATTTTCTGTTTTAGAAGATACACCTATTGGTATTATAGATATGCTGAAAGAAGGGGGGCTTTTGCTCATATTGTTTCTAGTACCTCAACTAATCACGTTGTTGCATTGCAGAATCGAGATAGTAGACGGAGGTAACTTGGCTATCCAAGACGCTAGGCGGAGTGATGAGGGGAGGTACCAATGTATCGCCAAGAACACCGTTGGAGTCAGAGAATCAAACGTGGCACTACTGAAAGTCTATGGTAAGTTGCAGGAGATCTGGCACCATAGTAAAACTTTCTTTGGGTTGGAGTATTTTCAGCCTGCATGCATGGATTGTTTTCTCTTTAATCTTTGTAAATCCAAATTGTCTTCCAGTGAGGCCGTTCCTGATCAACGGTCCTAGGGACGCCGTCAGTCTGACGGGAGCCAGTGTTGTGTTCGCCTGCGAGGTGGGCGGAGACCCGGTCCCTGATGTACTCTGGAAGCGTACGGCTGGAGGCGGCAACATGCCTCTGGGTCGGGTCCATGTCCTGGAGGACCGCAGTCTCAGACTGGAGTCTGTCACCGCCGAGGACGAAGGAGAGTACAGCTGTGAGGTGGATAACGCCGTGGGAAGCCTCACCGCATCAGCTACCCTAACTGTGCATTGTAAGTTCAACATGAGAACCCTTTATGCTTATGTTGGTAACAAAATTGTTTTAATGATATCATCATACAATCAACAAGCTATCAGTAATTTTTTTTAATACTCATTATTTTTAAACTATTTGTTTGATAGAACGAGTATCGTTCTTAGAAACATTATGAATCTGTGAGTGAGATAGCTGTAGTTTTTACTAAACAAATAACTACAGACTGTTCTTCCTTGAAACCGATTGTCTTCATGGAAGGCATTTTAATTTGCAAAATGAACTTAACAAAAAACTTAACTTAACTAAACAAAATGGGTTTTCAGAAATTCCAAATTAATACTGAAAGAACTGAAATTATGCATGAAACCTTAGTTAAAAGTGGCTATATTTAGTAACTGTTAACATTGGCTTTGTTAACAATGGAACTGATCCATGAATAGATTTTGAAAATCCGGTTTTTATTAAGATTGCGGCTCATTGAGGGAAGCCACAATTCTCATTAACTCTATTATTGTTGTTACAGCCCCTCCCGTGATCATGGTGCGACCACAAGAGCTGACCGTGGACGAGGGCAAGGACGCAGTGTTCAGCTGTGGGGTCCGGGGAAAGCCCACCCCTACCGTGTTCTGGCTCATTGAAGGCAATCACACCCTTTTGTTGCCGGGAGAGAGTTCCCAGAGGTACGAGGCATCTGCTACTGCGGAGGGTCATGTTCTTCTCTCCGTCAAGGTTCGTAACAATGCAAATTTGATTACTGAAATTATGTTACTAAAATCATTCCATTGATATATAGTATATATATAATACATTCGTGTTTTGGCAGGAATATGAGACAGGTGGGAACCAACGTCTTAGGGAGTGCCGATGGCCAAGGGGTCTGAGACTTAATTTAGATCTGGGTTAAAGAATTTTAAAATAAAATAAAATTATCGTATGAAATTAAAATGAATTATTGCTGTAAAATATGTTATATAATTAATATAACAGAAATCGTACATAATTAACTACCAGTTAACTTTGGTACAACTGTACAGTTTTGGTCTGTCAATCTATAAATTCTACTGCTAGACCAGAGATAAGGTACATTTTCTTCGTCCAGCAGGCTTATCATGGCGGGTGAAAATTAGTAAAAATTAAATTTTATTAGGATAAACAAATATTTGGACTAATCCTCTTTCTCCTATAGGAGGTGCAGAAGTCCGACTCGGGGCTGGTGGTGATGTGCAGTGCTGTGAACCCCGCGGGCTCCGACTCTTGGTTCTCCCGCCTTACCGTCATCTCTCCGGACGACCACCCGCCCCCCATTATCGAGCTGGGGCCCGCTAATCAGACCCTACCACTGTACACCCCTGGGCAGCTACAATGCCGCGCTTCCGGCAACCCACCGCCGGTTATCACGTGGTACAAAGATGGCGTCCCGGTCATCTCCACTGCTCCAAAATCCATCGTCGCTGAGGATGGCACTCTAAAGATCAATGGTAAAGTGGCTTTGTGTTTCTCAGAAGAAATACTTTAGGATATAAATGCACCTTTCCTGCTATCGAAATTCTTGTCCTACATGAGGACATACAAGCGAAGCAATAATTAGCTAATTTTGAAAATAGTTTGAATAAAATTAATACACTTTCATTTATTACAAAAAAATTAACCCAAGGTGAAACCACTATTATTTAAGTATAGTACCTGTTTCAGGGTCATATAATAGGTTGACCATTAAATAATGTGATTGTTAAGAAAGAAAATACACAGTGTTAGACCTTCAGTTAGATTGAGTACTTGATTTACAAGTTCAATTTTTAAACAACAAACGTCAGTGGAATGAAAACAGCAATCTCAAATTAGGAAATTGGTTTTTATAAACCATACTACTGAGATCACCATCCAATCTTGTGTATACATTTTTTTCCTGAAATTTTGGCCCTTCCTACAGACCTGGTGAAGGCTGACGAAGGCCTCTACACTTGTGTGGCGTCGTCACGCAGCGGCAAAGCTACCTGGAGTGCCACCCTCCAGCTGGAGTCCAGAACTAACCCCAATGCCGCTTTCTTCCGTAGCCCTGAGCCCACTACTCTCCCTGGACCTCCAAGTCGCCCCACACTGGTCAACTCTACTGACAGCAGCCTCACCATCTCCTGGACCAGGAACAACAAAATAGGCTCATCATCGCTCCTCGGATACCAGGTTAGTTAAAGCAAAGAGCAATGATCCTTCAAATATTTCTTGGTGGTTGAGCGAAAACGAACACTAATTAAATTTAATTGTTGAGCATTTTTGAAGTCATCTTTATTTATCCATTATAATCAAGATAGTCCCCACAAAAGGACTTTTCAGTTTCTCAATTTAATACAACGTATATCAAAAAGCCTATACATTATATATTGTTAACATACCAGCAATAGTAGCTGCAATAATAAATTTATCATCACTTCCAGCATTTTCTTGATCTTGGTTGTTAAAGTCACAAGATGCATCACAATAAATTGTCTTATTAGGCGATGTATCAACATAATATTAATACACTACTTACTAAATATACCATGATGTTAAGATGGTAATTTTAATTTAGTAAAAATTTACAAATATTTTAATGCAATTCTCGTATTACAGTATGGTACAAAATTTTAACTGGTATAATGGCATAAATTGTGTAATTAAGTGATTTCGTCACATATGGGCAACACTTAGTAAAAAGAAAAGTTTGGTTATCTTGTATTATACATTTAACTATCGTTCCATACGTTTTTACAGACATAATATGTGGACGTCAATTTCTAATGGCAATGGATGTCGTTTTCTTGATTTCTAATGGCAATTTTCAATGTTACATTACACTCTTGAATATTAGAAGAGATTGACCTGACTGCCATGTGCATAGAAACATTTGAGATGAGTGATGGTTGATTAACCACATGTTTAATGTTTTTAGAATTGTCTTAGGAACAAACATCCTACATTTCTTACTGGATATTTGATATTTAAAGAATAGTATTCTAATATTACTTTTACCTTAAGATCCTGCCTATTTTAGAGGGTATAATCTCAATCCTACATGACATCATCCCATGTCATAGAGGAGTCATCCCATCCTACAGAATGTTTTCTCATTCCTAGAGGGTTGGTCCACTTCTAGGAGAGATCCTCCAATTATTCATATATGCTCTAGTTTCTATATGATCCCTGATTGCAAGAGTAAAGGAGATCATATTATCTCTAAAGGAGGTCCATGTAATCATACATGAAGCCCATTTACTTTTTTTCTAAATGATGCCTGATTTCAAGAGTAAAACTTTGAGTAATTTACTGACTTTCACAGGTGGAGATGTTCAGTCGCTCTCTGGCAGGAGGTCACACTGGTGGGGGCTGGGTCACAGTAGCTAGGAGGGTCCCAGGTCCCACCTATACCCAGCAGTACCTGCAGCCCAGTCTAGTCTACACGTTCCTGGTGAGAGCTGAGAACTCGCATGGTCTCTCTCCGCCATCATTGCCTTCCACCAGCTTCACCCTGGCAGACCTAGCACTCCCTGCTGGAGAACTTGACTCAAGCATGAAGGAGGCTCGAGCCAGCCTGTCTGCAGGACATGTAGTGGAGCTCACGGGTATACAGCCCATCAGCTCAACCTCCATCAAGCTCGGATGGGAGGTGAGTTTTTTATTCAGGGTGAATTTATGGGAGCTAGTTTCTAAAACAAAGTTAAGATAATGATTTTATTATCAATAAAAAGTTCAATTTCAATATAATTATCATTTCTCCAGATATTCTGTTCACTGACCAAATAACTACCCATCTGCTAAGTCTTTTCATCACACTAAAAAATCCCACTTTATTCCATAAATATTATTTTCTTATTTACCAGTGTGCTAACCATCTAATTTGTGTATTTTCTTAGGTCAGAATTAAAATTAAACTAATATAGGAATAAAAGTTGCTATTTTAATCTTATATTTATTTTCTAAATACATGTTTGTATTTAGAAAATATATATATATAAACGAAATTTTGTTTATTTAGAAATAAAATAAGCATCTTTAGTTTGTTTATTCTTAATAAATATGTATTTTAAACATATGATTTTCAAACTATATCAATCCATAAATATAGAATTATAGTCAAAGTTTTATACAACAATATAAAAAAAAAAAAAAAAAAAAAAAACTACTTATATTATACCATGGAATTTCATCATAATGATATATTTTCGTTGTGAAGATAAAGCAGTATTTTAGTAACAAATATCAATCTGCAATCATATTCAAATAAATGTATTCCATTTAAATGAAATAGTTAATTAAACATCAAATGAAACTGTTTCAATCGGTAGATGTCAATTGCACTGTCGCTATTGGGGTAATATGTGTATTGCCTACTGTACTCTTTACAGTGACATTATAGAGAATGTAATATATTTAAATTATTTAATTTAATTATTCTTTGGAATAAATTTAAAAAATATTAGTATAAAATGAATAAATACATTTGAATATTTCAGATACTAAGCTCAGATTATGTGGAAGGGGTATTTATATACTCGCGAGGATTGGATCCCCATTCTCGAAGCACCAACATGTTGACAGTTCTTCACACTGGGGATACCTCAGGGTTCCTGGTGACGGGGTTGAGTCCCCACACCCGCTATCAGTTCTTCCTGGTTCCTTTCTACAGGCTGGTGGATGGTAGACCTTCAAATTCCAGGACTGCCAAGACTCTTGAAGATGGTGGGTAGATTTTGAATGCACTCATAATTTTGGCTGGTATATAGTTTGGTTTTGGAAGCAAATGAAAAGGAATGTGATTAAAACTGATCAACAGAAATTTTCATCTTGGTTTTGGAAGTGGAGGGGGAGGAATGATTAAAAAGGACACCATATCAGGGTGTCAGTAAATTGTTCTGAATGATAACTCTGGTTAGAAATAGGTAATTTGGAATCATTCCTTACAAAAATATATATAAAAAAAAGAAAGTCAAAATCCAATAGTTGAAAAACGATTACTAGATTTCTTTGGAGAAATAGTTATTGATGGACCAAGTTGTTGGATTCAGGTTAAAGGGATACAGTGATTTCGCTATAATCTCAATATCTGTTTGTAGCTGTATCAATGGTTAAAATAAAACATATTTTTTATATTATATAGGACTAAATTTTTGATTTGAAATTGTTTAGATCTTAAAAAAAAAACAGTTATTACGAGAATACTATCACCACCTGGTGCAAGTTACAGAATTGTGCATAAGATATGTGTCTATGAAATTGACCTAGCTTTCATGCAACTTCCATCTAAATCCTAGGAGTGTGTAAAAGGTCTTATGGACTTTTCTTATCTTTCACATTCAATTTCTAAGGATTGATGAAAAGTGGTGTAATTTATACAATTATAGTAATTCAAATATTTCCATTCTATGGATTAAGTTAATAATATTAACTGACAAGTTTGTTAACTAAACTCTGTTCTTGCACCAGTACCCTCGGAACCTCCAAGCCACATGGAAGCGGTCCTCCTCAACTCCAGCGCAGTCTACCTCAAGTGGAAGCCTCCACCGCAATATGCTCATAACGGCATCCTCAGATCATACCAGGTTAGTAAACATGAAATACTAGAGAGAGCTTTGATATTCCTGAACAATGGAAATAATTACTAAAATATGTTTGTGTAAGATTATAAATTTTGATGTTTCTATGAAACTTAGTGTGTTTCCAAGAATTACCAGTACTCTTTAAGAGAATCTTAAGAATAGATTTAAAAATTTTGTATTGAACAAAACTGAATGTTTTTTCCAAAAAACAATGAATTTTAAGCGTATGCAACGCCTTATGTAACCTTGTTTTGAGGCATACCCTTCTAAATTTGTCAGTTTACTAGTACAAGCTACTCTAAATACCAGATTCTATTTTCTCATTAAATTTTAATATATAAGTTTACAAAGAAACGTTATTTAATTACCGATAATAAATTTTTCCTTATGACATCTGATGGCTACAACAGAAGATCAAAGCTTTTAAGGCATGATTTATCAAGCATGTCTTCATATAGAAGGGGGAAGAGCTGAAAATATTATTATATACATCTTTATTGTTCATTATTAACTAACATGTTGAACCTTCTAGTTCTATACTATCAAGAAAGAAGGTCTAAAATAACCATTTATATTATTTTTCTTGCTTTAATAGAATACCTTCTCAAGAGTCCTAAACATAAATAAAATATTTGGATAGCAGGGATCTAACCTGTTTTTTTTAAGTATCAGTTCAACGTTTTCTTTGAATTTGGCTTACATAATTAATTCAAATATAGATTTATTCTAAAGCCCCCACTTAAGTTTGATCTTCACTCAGATTCTTTCCCTCCCCCTAAAGACAAGTCTTAGTTATGCTACTAATTACTTTCATTTAGTCATCATTTACAAGGAAAGGTCAGATAAAGTCAGGTATTATTTATTATTCCTCCAAAAAAGTTTCTTTATGTGATTTTGCTACTGTAGGAGTATTTGCTAATCTTGTATCTCTGTGCTGCAGGTGGTGGTCCGAGGCGGGGAGGGCGGGAAAGGTATGGTACTCAGCAACGTGACAGTGAATGCTGGCACCCCGTCGCTCCTGCTGACCAACCTGACTGCAGGAGTTGTGTACACAGTGCAGGCTGCGGCAGTCACGCGGTTGGGGGCAGGGCCATACAGTTCCCCTGCCACCCTGCGGCTAGACCCTTCCTCCAGGCTCCTCAACAACCCACGGTCAGTGCCTTCTGTTGATGAAAACACGTAAAGAAATAAACAAATGACACATAAATGGTGTATCTAGTTTAAAATTTTAGACAGGAGTCCAACTAACTGAGGATTTGTTGGTTCTGGATAGAAAATTATTTAAAATCTTTGCTGTGTTGGCAAGGATAGAAATTCAATATAAATATCTATGGTACAACCATAACCTACAGGCTTACTGCAATCTTTGGTATGCTGGTAGATAAGGGAAAAGAAAGGCTAAATTATTTCTAAGTTTTGCAAGAAATAGCTGGAAATGTTCTGATCAGAAGTATTTTTTTTTAATATCAACATTAAGAATTTTCGTCTTTGAAAACAGGAGAAGCCAAACTCATTAAATCTATGAAACTTTTAATTCCAATATTCAATATACTCTTACAATAGTATAATCAATTTACTCATTCATGTATTCAGGAAAAATGAATTAAAGTATTAAAACAAATTTTGCTAAAATTCTAAAATTAAAATAAACAAGCACAAATAATGTGATTAGTACGTCAGATTATGTATAGGCACAATAAAAATTGTCATAATGTGTATATGGTTAGGCATTGATTGTATCACTAATGATAATGTTATTGTATCCTCCAGCCAACCTGTGGGTGTGGAACCAAGTCTGAAGATGACCAACTCTGACTTCCTGTCAGAGACCTGGTTCATGGCTCTGCTAGGGTCCATGGTAGCTGTCATGGTCTTGCTGTTCAGTGCAATGCTGTACGTGTGGCGGAAACAAATGCTCAACAAGAAAAGCTACTTGCCAGGTAGATTACACCCTTATTGGAGAATCATTTTTATAAATGCATTGATCATTGATATACTTGTACTCAAGGACGTAGCAAGTGAGGGAGTCCAATTTCTAATCTGGATCTTCCAATTTAAAAATTTTTTCAATTACTTTTTTTAGCAAACTATTATTATTATTTAAATAATTTATTATTAGTAACATGTACTGCTGAAAGATCGTTCTCAACATTGAAACAGGTCAAGAACTTTTTAAGGAACAAAATGGGAATGAGCAGTTGACTGCACTTGCCTTACTTTCTTTCCATTGCGGAAAAAAATTGGTCACTTGACAGCCTTCCTGGCTACGTTTTTGATTGTACCCAAAACGTTTTTGAGTGTATGTAAATTTTGTCTTGGATCTTCTGTAGCAGTCAGGTTTCATATTTTGGGCTCAAATTCATGTGTTATTAAATGTAAACTTATTATTTAAAATAGTTGTATAGCTTAAGTAACAAACAACTTATACATTATTGTGAAATGCCTGTATTAATTGATTGATATTACAATTTTATAACAATTGATATATTATTTAATTAAATTTAAAATGAAGAATGTTTCTGATTAACAAAATATAAAAATTATCTTCTAGTGTATTTTGTTTTATTTATATATTTAACAAGGGATTTAAATGTAGGTGCTGTATAAACAACACTAAACCTTTTTATAAGGAATTTGCTAGTACTTTATTTTTGAAAAGAAGTTAAAGTTTTTTTTAACTACATCTATACCGGTAGACCCTTTATTCCTTCAGTCATTGAACTTTCTAGTGAACCGATTATGTTAGTTTGCACTGTAAGTTTATGCAAAAATTTAGATTTGTTTGTCACAGTCATATTTACTTGGGATTGTACCATACAAAATTTGTAATAACCAGAAAATATTTAAAAAAAATAGCAATAATATTCCTTTGAAAGAACCAAAAGAAACTTAAGTACCATTACAATTGACATTGAAATTAATGTTTTATCTAGGAGTAACTTACAATGTATATTGTTTTTCTCAAACAATTTGAAAATAAATTTATTTTGTGATAATCTTTACAAACTTTCATACATTTCTTATATATTTCATTTTGTACCATACTGGCCATTATTGTTCTTACAAGATCAAAATACCACAACATTAGCTATTTATACACTTATAGGATATATCCGAATCCATATAATGAAACCTATGATGTATGTAGGAATCCATTTTCATGACGTCCATATATCCATGCGTGTTCTCGGTATCCATTTACCACTTGATATAACAGCAACTGTTAAAAAAAAACTATTTTTCAAAGCTGGATTCTAGACAAAATTTTTTCAAAGAGACTTATTAAACAAGCAGTAATTTTTTAAAAATACCCTTGACATGGTTTACAAGAATAAGACATATTCTGTGTAAGGATTTAAAAAAATCCAAGAGGTTTAATACTTAGTACTTAGGTACTTTCTCCCCCAAGGAAATATTTTTTTGGTTTTAGTGACAAAGAGTAAAGGGCTATTCGTCTGTCTGCCTGTAGCATACCTTTTTTGTTACGGTCTGCCGGGTCTTTAGATACTCTGTTTATTATTTTATTGGAATGTCTCTGTCAGGAAGGAGCCCAGACAAAAGTTCAAACAATCCAAAATTTCAAATGAGTATGTTCGAATCACATAAGTTTGTTATATTAAATGATATTGGAACCTATATTAGTTTTATTTCATAAAATTACTATGCTACTATATTACAACTATTACAAAATGTCACATCAACCGATATTGTAGGTTACAACTTTTTAATTTGTGAGGCCTTTCAATAGCTAAGCATCATAAGACCAGAAAAGTAATTTTTTTTTTTAATAATAGTTAGACATAAGTGACTCTAATATTAATTTTTCCTGTCTGGCGTAGTGTGTAAAATAAAGATAAACCAATAATTAGAACTATAATATTTAAGTTTTAAAAGTTATTTTTGTAATATTCGTAAACTTATTATAGAATGTTGTGTTGGTTATCGTGATTAAATCCAATGTGGTTTTATATGATTATAAAGTATGATTCCCAAGCTTTTAATAATTGATGTTTGTCCAATATATTTCTTATTGCTGTCATTATGTTGTTATAGATATTTTAGCTGTATTACTGTATTCTGTTTCTGGTGTATAAAGGATTTGATCAGAAAATATATAGAGAACATTATGACTAAGTAATTTTAATGGTTCTATTTGTACAAAATTTACTTTTACATAGTTTGACTCCTTTAGCTAAATAAATCAGTCTTAGAGGTAAAAATCCATAAATTTTAAAGTGGCTTGTTTGAAATTTAGGATGGCAATTTCACAAAATTTACCTTGATCGAATCCTGCTAGGATTTGTCAACCAAAACAGTAAATAAATCAAGCTCAAGGGCTTAGTGCTGGGAGGATTACAGCATGGTTACCTGTGGATAGCTTGGGAAGCTAATGTAAAATATATTGCTTTCGGGAGCAATATTTTGCTGCGAGTCTGGACGGGTATTGATTGAAAATATGCAGACTCCCGGTATTAATATTCCATTCACATGAGTGACCCCACTTGTGTGCCCTATATCACTCAGGAAACGTAATGGTTTGTTCATTTTCGGCACACTCAATACTGTAACTGTACATCCCCCCACTGCTGTTTTTATGGCGTGGGATTGCGCTGTAGTGTGTAAATTCGGTAATTGGAAACATATCTGGACTTTGCATCTCATATACATCATATACTGTTACGGAATGGCAAATTTTAATATGTTTTACATTTAATGCTCCATGTGTTAACTTTATCACTTTGAAGTACTGGTCTATTTTAAAGCATATAAAATATGGTTCTTGAAATAATTATGTTTCCATTACAATAACGTATTCAGATATCATCAACATTATGTATTAATGTATAATTAAAAAAAAAAAACAATTTCTATAAGATGAATAAAATTCAGTGCATAGAAGAATCTTTCATTAATGTTACTTACTGAAGAATGCAAATATTGGCTACGCCAATTGTAAACGAAGCAAAAACATCACACAGGACACTAGTGCTTTAATGCGGTTTGGAATAAACAAACAAATTTTACAAGAAACTGGGTTATAATAAAATTCAGGATTTATTACCTGTAAATTGTAATGAACTGTTATTATCTTGTTAGGTCATTTGTGCTATAATACTATAAAACTGTTGTTGCGTTGAACTATTCTATTACAATTATGAATTAAAATTTCATTTTACTACTAAATCTTTATTGGCGGAGACTATAACTTGAGGAGCTGAAATATGCCATTTCTGTTAGTGTGTCCACACGGTATCTCAAAAACGAACTAACCTTGAGACTTAAAATTCGCATGAAGCTTCATTTCTGTATAAGGAACATTGGGTTTGATACATGATGACAATGAGAAAATCATAGAATATAATCAGTTACAAAAAAACTGAATACAGTTATATGACATTTTCACCTGTGACATAGTAACACAAGTAACCATAAACTTAAAATTCTGTATGCAACTTTAGCAAAGCTTGTTACGCAAGTGGTGTAGTGTACTCATATCTTGAATGATTGTAAGAGATTACTTGGCTTTACCAATATTACAATTTGAATTTGGTTTTACAGACTCCAGATCCAACGGAGGAGTATTAACGACACCTTTGGGCTTTAAGAGTCTAGCTGTGGGCCTCACCCACCCCCTTTCCACCCCCTTGGCCACGGACTCCAACTTCTGGATAGAGGCCAACAAGTCACAGTCTGCCGATAAGGAGTTGTACAGTGAGGCTCAGCAGACTCCTCACACAACCTCAGATTATGCTGAGGTCAACCTTCTGCAGCAAGGGTCTCTACTGACCTTCAAGGGCTATGGAGAGAGTCCTTCCTCAGCTCCATATGCCACCACCACTCTGGTGCCTCCTGTCAACAGGCACATGGGCAACAAGTTGCTCACGGTGAGTTCAAGGATTCAAGTTGTGAAAGAATTCGGGAAATCTCTTTCATTACATAGGATTATTTTAAGCCTCTTACTGACCTTTAGCATTAAAAGAAGTATAATTCAAAATTTAATGGGAGTCTTTATTTATTACGATTTTGTGGAAAAATCATTTCACCTTTAGTTTTTCTCAGATAATCTTAATTTAATGTGAAATTTAGAAAACTTTTATTTTATTTTGTAAAATAATTCATGAGAACAGAGTGTTTAGTTTTAACACTACTTATTATAACCTACCAGATAAAATACTTCTTTCCATTACTAACAATTTGTCTTGATTGAATTATATTATTTAAATAAAATTAAAAATCTGTAATATATAACAACACAATTACAAGTGTCAATGCTTATCTTATCTAATACAATTTCTAGCTTTGAAAGTAAACAGATATAACTGTGTGAAATATACTTTCTTATTTTAAAACCTAAAATGTGGCAATACAATCATTAACTTAAATTGCTATTGCCTTAGAATGTCACTCAGGGTGTCTTCTAATTATGGCTTAGCTTGAGAAACTTTATTCAAACAGGCAAATTCATTGTATAGTGATCAAATTCTAAATAGTACATTTCAATCTCTGAGCTTAGAATCATTACAAAGAACGAAGGATTAGATCTCTCGTATTCCTTGTCTTTACGAGAGACACTAATAGAATGTTGGTGCTAATACCCAAGCTCTACATTGCTAGAGATAGAATGAATAGAATATATTATATTGTGGCTTCGCTCTTAAAGCAGGGATCAGTTCAGTTTTGTTGCAAATAGAGGATCTAAGCGTTTGTGGTCTGGATTAAGTCGGGTTCTGTTGTATTGTGAGGGTTGTGGGAGCAAATACGACCCAACTTCATCTGTACTATAAGATCTGCAATACAAACTTAATTAGAAGACTGATTTAACATTAATCGTATTTTTTAATTTGAATCCGTTACTTTTGATGAACATCATTACAGATGTATGACAACACAATTTCACTATAACATCAAAATCTCTAATACTTTATTTAATAGTTGAGAAGGATTAATAATTTATGATGTTATGTTATTTTCAGGGATCGGATCACAAAGCAGGAAGCTATGATCCAGAGACTTCTTACACGCCTTTCTGTTATTACGATAGAAAGGTTTTGTCTGACAATTATTTCTTTGTGGGCAACAAGGAATACGTTCATGTGAATGGTGAGTTAATGATGTACTTACATTAGAGCTTCAAGGGTTAAGAGTCTTTCACAAATGTTTTCACCTCAAAAAAATTTAAGTAAAAAACTTGATATAGGTAAAAAACTGCTCAAAGACATTACCGTACTGCTAGAAATATGATACAAATGCTTCTTTACTGCATGAGATAGTTGGTATCTTGATTTTGGGAATACAATTCGCTGTAGGATTGATATTTTGAGTTTAAATTATAACTGCATGAGAATTAGGTTTTTTTAATTTAATTTCATATTTTCAAGACCTATGAATATTTTTCTGAAATTCAGAACTACGTATTCCCAAAGGCAAATCCAGTTGATAATTTCCACCAGCACTAACTAAATAAAAAAATTACATAATCTTGTTTTATAGTAGTATTTTTTCAATAGTAAGTAAAATTATACTTGTGTATAGATTAGCCCTGTTTGCATGAAAGAACCGTAAATAAACAATAATGAAAATTAAGCCTTCGGGTTTCACAGAAACACAACCATACAGAGTAGTCACATTTCATCAAAATGATAGTGATTATTTACATCTTTAGTTATGTTCTAATAAATATTTATTTCCTAATAACCAAAATAGATTTACCCTATTTAGTCATTTGAAAACTGCATTTAAAATGTTTATTACCATTTTGATCAATTGTATTTTTTACATAAAATGGTATGAAGTTAAAACTAGTTTTGCAATTGTGAGTCACACATATATTACAAAGTCTGCATACAATATTGTTGCATTAAATAAATATATTTGTTTATCATCTGCTCGGCTGTGGGTTGGATGTGACAATAGTAATACCTATTGAGGATATAAGGGCATATGTATGTTATATAATGAAAACTCAACAAAGTTTGTCTCGTTTATACCAATTTGACACACTGTGACCCTAATTTTACTGAGTGATATTTGATATTTGCTTCTAGTTTTCTTTCAAAATACTCCAAGTGAGTCAGTAAAATACACAAATAACTAACCATGAACTTCTCATGTTGCAACGTTTGAAAGCAAAATACCTAACAATGCTCATGTGCAGGTCATGCAAGTGTCGGAGTGCCCGCCACTCTAGTGGTTCCCCATGGTGGGCGCAAGGCTATGTCCGATGCGGGAGAAACAGATAGTAACCAGCTGGACCCACAACCCCCTCCACACCCTCCTCGCTATCGGAGGACCTCAGTCAACACACCTTTGATAAGGCCTAATGTAAGAGAAACAAAAAAATATATTTCTTTATTTTATCAGCTACACATAGTGCCTGTAAAAGAAAGTACTAGTATGACTAAAAGCAACATTTTTACAGTAATTATAAATTTTTGAATGACTTATTAAAAAATGGGTAAAACTTTTTGATACTAAAAAAATATGTACGGTATTATGAGAATGAAATAACAAAGTATACTAATATTGACAAACACTATTATTTAAATTGCGATTGTTAATTCAAGATTTTCTGCTTTTAAAGTTTAATTTTTAATCAGAAATAATGAGTTTTACAAAAAAAAAAATCTCCAAAATGTGGATTAAATACAGTTTTACCTTGGTCAACTTCCTAGATGCTGGACAAAACAATACGAATCCTATCTTACTTGAAATATTTATTTCAAAATCGAAAAAATAAACTATAATTTATGGTAAAATGAAATCAAAACCATGGTAAAGATCTTACAAATAACCCAACTTTGACCAAATTTACCAGAGAATGATAAGATTTAAACATTTGGATCTTGCAATTTTAAAGATTTTATAACCTACAATTTTTGAAGCCCTCTGGTAATGTGGAAATGAGGAAATTGAACATCTAGTAAGTGTAGTGAATTTTGCCATTGTTTTGATAATATTAATTTTTTGCAAAAGATAATAACAGTAGATTCTTAAGATAACAGGAGTTAAACTCGTTGTAAGAGCTATTTCAGTGTTTTTATTTGTATTTTTTTTTTTAAGAAAAGGTAAATGTACTATACAAAGTCCATGTTATTTCTGAACTCATGTAAAACCTCACATTGAGTAAAATTGGTTTATGAATGAATTAAACTTTTAAAAGTTTATTCTTGCTAAAATCAAGAGATTCATATGGATGAACTTCCTATTATATGCCTCTAATAATTCTTAACTTCCTCAAAATTCATGCCATTGGTGCGGTAAACCAAACTTGTTGAAAGAACCGGTTTCACTCAAACATCATTGTTGGTTTAACATGTTTGCAGGAGCCAAAGTATTTGGAGGAGACATACACTCAGGTACAGGCACCTCCTAACGTGGCCATCCCTCCTCGTAACCCCCAGCACACTGCATACTCCCGCCTCCAGGGCCAGCCCACCAGTCGGACTCTGACCACCTTTGTGCGGCCCACCCGCACAGGCCACAGTCCTGTCTACCACAACTCCTCAAGGAGCGAACCTGGTGGATAACGTCAAGAGAAGGGGAGGGTTCAAGATCGGAAGCTTAAGATGGAACAGAATTTTTGCTTGTAAGACTTCCAACCAATAGCACAACAGAAATGCACCAGTTTTGCTCAAAAAATTTAAAAGTGCATTTTTCAAGCATAAAAGTACAATGGTTTTTACTTTTCTGAAGCAAATAGTTACTGTGAATAAGACACAAATGGAAACAAAGATTATTAATACTCGAAGAATCATTCAGAGAGTTATTTCTAGAAACTATTACAATGTCTTAAGTATGAAAGCAATCACATAAACTTTCAGATTCCTGTTTTAAATCTGAGATAAGCTAACCATGTTATATTTTAAAATCTTTCCTTAAAAAGAAAACAAGCAATGTTTTATTGTTTTTATTGAATACTGACATATTCTTCAACACCTTCACTGCTGTTCTAAATTTAGTAATCTTCACTAGTTGTAAATATTTACATGACTTGACTGTCAGTATGTTACAGATCTGTAATCGTTGAAAAAACAAGAATTATGTTAAAACTTATTGGCATTTAAGTCTTTATTATTGTAAAACCTATGCTCGAACTTTACTTTCAACTAATTTATTCCATTACTTGAGCTTTCAATTATGAATATAGAAGGTAAAATGGGTGTTTTTGATGTATTAAAATCATACAAATTTTAATACTAGAATAAAATTTAATTTTGAAGTTTTCTACTTTTTACGTACATAACTAATAAATAACAGAATGAAGTAATAATATGATAGGGACAAAAAACCATTCCTTCTCAAAAATGTGTGATATTTTGTAATCTTTTAGAATCATTCTTATAATTTTGTAAGTCTTTTGATGGCTTTTGGATTTTATGAATGTAAAAACTTGTAAATAATGCTTGTAACGGTGTTCCCTGATATTGTTCAGTTGGATGTTCTCTTGAGATTATTTTTTTAACTCGTACTGCCAAATTTTGAACGCATCGCTCCTTGTCCAAAGTGTCCCAAGTGTTGTATATTAAGTCTGTTGATTTTTCTATTGACAAGTTACTATAAGACTGACCATACTACTCTTGTAGGCTAAATGTATCATAACGGCTGATTGTTTGTACCATGTCTATTTGTAAATTGAATTGTACATATCGTCAAAGCAATATAGAATAAATTTTTGATGTAATAATTTGACTGTAAAAAGCTATAAATAGTATTTATTTTAGTTTTAATAAGTTATTTTAGTGCAGACCGTTGTATCATTTAGAGTCACAGACCAGATCAGAACTAAAGCAGTGTTAAATGTGTAATGTAGAAATGTTGGGTGTTGAAATTTACCTAAATCTGCTTCCCTACTGATTCTATAATCTGGGTATAGTGTTCCGAGGTTAGAATTGAGTGTACATTCTGCTACTTTCCCACCGGCACTAAAAACATGTTCCTAAGTGTAGATAGAAAACTGTTTACAATTTTGTGTTTAGGTTGTTTTAGTTGCTAACGAAAATGCTGTAGGAATTTCTTCCTGTAGCATATTAATATAATATAATTTTTTCTATTTTCAAAACATGCTATTTTTATGTATTACACTGAGTATTTAAAATAATTTAATTTTTCTATGAAACTAAATGAAATAGTGATAAATTTCATCTTATGTAGAGATTTTTTAAAATTTGGAATATAACTTTTTATGTTGTGAAATGTTTTTATGTTATTTTTTTGTTTAATTGCTCCTTAAAATAATTTCCTTGAATATGGAAAAAGTAAAAAAGTTTTTTTTTCACTCCACGTGAAACTATAGACATTTTAACTAGAAAATTTTGAATTTTTGAATCAGGCTGAAATAAAATTTGTTGAAAATGTGGAATTTTCCAGTAGGTAAATGAGTTTGATTGACAAGTGAGTATGGATTGAAGTTTTTCTTTATAAAAAAATAACTTTTTAAAACTAATTTTTTTACATTACATTTAATTTTAAAAATATCATTTTCCTAAGTCATAAATTAATAAGTTGGTTAAAACATTATGTATTATATGAGAGATATTATATGGAGGAATTGTGAGTTTATCATAAAAGAATTTGTTTTAAACCCTGAATTAATTGCACCACTTGAAGGGTTTTATCTAAAGGGGATTCATTGTTAAAATTAACCCAATTCTGTAGTAATAATACTGCACCATTATACCGGTTAAAAATTATTGCTTAGTTCATAATATAGTAATGCATAAACAATGTGTGATATTAAATAGTACTAGTTTGTTGACAAATGTTTTATTTTATATTAGATTTCAGTATTAAAAATAGCCCCAGTAAAATTTTTTTGCTAGAAAAATATTGGAAATTAGGTTAATTTGTAATCATATAATCCTATAAATACTATAAAATTAAATTATAAAAATATAATATTGTTTAAATAAACAGTTGTACCACCATCAATTGTAAAAGTCCTATGTAACTAATATAATCGTTATTCCTAAAAATATATAGTCAGCCTTATTCTGAAGTCAGGCACACTTAATTGTAAAAGAAAAAATAATGACATATATTGAACATATCAATCCATTTGGTTCAAATATTTTTAACCAATTTTTATGATTCAAGGATTTATGGCCTACCCTCACTGTGTTGTCTTCCCACTTATTGTTCTTTTGAACTAAAGTTGATCATTTATACTTGAATACTTTTATATTTTTGTATCTCAACAAAAGTGGTTAAGTGTACTGAAAACTGTGTAAATTACTGTGTATTTACAGATTGTGATAGAATAAAGAATTATTTATAAATACCATTGTAATGATTTTTCTCAACCTTTTAGAGTTTCCTTGAATTCCCGTATTTTTAAATTATGCAGGAAAAATTCATTATTTGCAGAATTTTGCCAAAGCAAGGAACTGTTCTATTAATGGCTTTAAATTGACTACCCTAAAGAATAAAAAAATTGGATACATTTCCTACAAAACTAGACATTTCAATTTCAAAACTGAACTCACAAAACAGACCACCACATCAACACTTTTACATGAAATTTTATATCCTTAAAAATAAAAACTAAGTACAATGAAAATTATAATGAGACACATGACAGAAAGTCTTAATGTTGTCTGCTGCCTTGGCCAAACATCAAATATACTATTTTGATTACAATTCTTATTTATTTTTTTACCTTATTAATTAGTTTTAATTAGTAAAATAAACCAATATGACGCAATATTGAAGGGCAAAACAGAATGTAGCAAAGGACTAATAGCACAGATAGACAAAGTGCCCTTTAACTTTTGACCCTAAAATGAATATTGTTTTTCTTGGATTAGTTTCAAGGCTCTAAGCCTGTCTATCAAGAGATATTGCACAGACAACTAAACGGACAGAGTATTTCCCCATTTGTTCCCTAAATAAATAACTACATTCCTTGGATCAAGAGGAACCTAGGTACCTAGTTTCAAGGCTCTAGGCCTTTCTATCAAGAAATATTACACAGGCGAATAAACGGATAGACAGTCTTGAACATTTTGACCCCAAAATAAATAACTGTATTCCTTGGATCAAGAGGAACCTAGGTACCTACAGTTTTAAGGCTCTAGGACATTTCCATTTCTATCAAGAGATGTCACACAGACGAGAAAGCGGAGAGACAGTCTTGGACTTTTGTCCCCAAAATTAATAACGATATTCCTTGGATCAAGAGGAACCTAGGTACCTAGTTTCAAGGCTCTAGGCCTTTCTATCAAGAAATATTACACAGGCGAATAAACGGATAGACAGTCTTGAACATTTTGACCCCAAAATAAATAACTGTATTCCTTGGATCAAGAGGAACCTAGGTACCTACAGTTTTAAGGCTCTAGGACATTTCCATTTCTATCAAGAGATGTCACACAGACGAGAAAGCGGAGAGACAGTCTTGGACTTTTGTCCCCAAAATTAATAACGATATTCCTTGGATCAAGAGGAACCTAGGTACCTAGTTTCAAAGGCTCTAGGACTCCTTGGATTAATAGGAACCTTGGTATCATATCAAGTATAAAACCTTCTGATGACATTTATCGTACAGGCAGACGGATAGACAACAACACTATTTTAATAAGGTCCTTTCAGGTACTTATTGTAGAACAAAATAACAACTGACAGCAGATTGTTGTAGGGATGCCATAATGGTCATGGCAGTTAACCACTACACTGTAACACTGAAAAGAGAAGTTATAAAAAGAGTTTGCTGTAGACTAACATTAAACATAATGAACCATCATAATGAAGAGTTGTTAGCACCGTTTGATGATGGGGCACACCACTGTGGAAGTGTCATGGGGTATTTGGTGTAGTGTAATCATTAATACTTTAAACAGTAATTATGTTTATTACAATAACTAAACTTGATAGCTTAATTAAGCATGCAGGTCTTAGTGAGAGAGCAATAACTGATGATTATGCTACAGTGATTATTTAAACTATGTCGTGAAAAACATATTTTTACTATATCTATGTTTATTATATTTTCTATTAATGTTTGTGTAAACTTCAACCTAGGTTAGTAGGTTAGATTGTTTAGGGTTAGATTATGCTTTAATTAACCATCTTACCTAATTAAGGCCTATATATTCTGAAAGTGATTTCTGTACTTGCAAGATGTAAGGTTGTTTTCATTATATTAATCGTCTAGGTTAGATTGTCAAAACAAGAATTTAAATTAGGTGAATAATATACCAGCCAAATGCATTTGACGTGTGTAAACAATTCCTCACACATGTTGGCAAAACATTTTATGTACCTCTGAGGCCAAACAATAATGGTGAACAGATCATGTAACTTTTTTGAAACGATTAACAAAACCTTAGTCCTTATACGAGGAGGCATCGATGAATTCATTTACAGCAAAAATGAATAAATATTTTATTGAAAATTTTGTAGCAAAACAATGTTTTTCAGATTTTGTACTATTCTAATATATATATATATAAGACTAGACACTTGCAAAATTCGGATATTGCTGTAGGCTAGTACCAGAATAACAAAAGCAGTAATTTAATTTTTTTCATTGTTATGCGTAGTTCGTAAATGCAGTTCACACAAGTTCCTCTTACTCTAAAAGGTTTGAAAGAATCCATACTTTTTATAAATTCTATAAATACAATGTTTTGAATTGCGGTTTGCATCGATTTCCCTTAAATGTGTGAATCATCATGAAACCACACATTTTCTAACAAAACAGAATCTTCAACATTGGCTTGGGATTGTCAAAATATAGCTCGAAAATTAAAATAAACAAAATTCAGGTGAATTTGTAATCTTTTTAGATTTATTTATTTATTTCCAACGGTTCCACCATTTATACATGAGTTGACTTAACTAAGGATAAACTAATCAAGATGGCATACAATGACTAATAACTGTGGTAACAACAATCCAATAACATAACAAAACTAGTAATTGATAACAGATAACACAAGGAAGATATTATGCAATAATTTAGTAAACAGAAATTCAGTAAATATGACCAAAAAATCAATCTAAGCTTTCATGCTCACACCACGTCACGGTATTGCTTACACAAATTCTTGAAATATTTCTGCCTCGCTGTGAAGTCATCTTCAGTCAACAGATCTTTATGTATTAATGAATGATGTGACCGAAACTGACACTAATGAGCGATCGTTAGAAACTGCTATTAATTAGCGTTCGTCCGGAGCTTTTACTAATGAGAGTTCGTCCGGAACTGCTACTAATAAGCATTCGTACGAACTTCAGTTAATGAGCATTCGTATGGATCTGCAATTAATGAGCATTCGTCCGGAACTGCTACTAATGAGCATTCGTACGGATCTGCAATTAATGAGCATTCGTATGGATCTGCAATTAATGAGCATTCGTCCGGAACTGCTACTAATGAGCATTCGTACGGATCTGCAATTAATGAGCATTCGTATGGATCTGCCACTAATAAGAATTTGTCCGAAACTGCCATAAATGAGCATTTGAAATTAATAAGCCTCAACAGCGAAGCTTAAATATTTTCAGAATTTAATCCTGTAGCCAATGTTTAGACGCGGTAAGAACCAAAAAATGGACAAATTAGATGGTGGTTCTGAAACCAAATAAGATGATTTTCATCTTTGGTAGTCGGCGTATCATGAAAATAAAAGTTAGGTAGCACTCTGAGCAAAATTTTGTACCCCAAGGACTATATTTAAAACCATTGACACGCTTTGCATGTTTAAATCAATGTTACTATGTCCTTTATAACTGCATCAGGTTTGAGGAAACAGATTTGTACTTATCCATGCTGGCACATTTTTTAAGATGATGGAAACTATTACAATGCACAATTGTTTAATCAACTAAGAAGTATAAATTACCTATAACACTTATATTGTTTTTATTTTGTGCAATATATATAGTTTAAACTAAGAGAATTCATCTTCAGGGACTAGGTAAGGTCAACAAAATAAAAATAAAATAAATAGTTAAACTAAACTAATAGGGCCTACATGTTATAACTACCTTGCTGGTTAAACTTTCTACGTAATGTATGACCAGTATTATTTTAACGGCCAGGACATTTTGAATTTCATGATGTCTTTCATGATTTTAAATGCTCATTAATGTAACTTTGAAGGATTGGCCGGTTTGTTCAATAATGGAGTTTTGGCATTCGTTGTACTTTAATTTGTAGGCCTTTATTCCACTATTGGTTAATCGACACGTTATTGACAAGAAACTCGCGTGCGAACCACTGTTGAGACATTTACACACTAGTACTAATAGGGTATTTAGTCCTACAAATATGAGTTTTCCTCCCAATCCTTTTAACGAAAGAAATCTTACCAAAGCATTTAAATTGAAGGCCAAACGAGACAATCGAACCACCGACCGACCGCCACGCGAAGCAGATGGAACGGCCGTCTAATCCCACTTCAAACATGCGGCATCATTAGCTGTTTTAATAGGTGTCCTTCTGCTCCTGCTCCTGTCCCTCAGGACCTCTTTAATCCCGCAGGACCTGGGCCGGGTGAATCACAAAGCTTAATGAGAAGGTCACGTGATACCTCCTCCCCTACCGTCACGTTGCCCCCTGCGTAGATAAAACCGATAATCTTTATTACTTCGGCATTGTAAACTTGTACAGCCTCTTCATTGTTGACAACTGTAGCAAGAGGATGGTGGTGCGCGGGGGAGAGGGTCGGTGACAGGAAACTGAAATTAATTGCACTTTAACAGCTGTTCAGTGAGCGGACTTACGCGGTTGTGGCAACTACGACCCTCGTGACGATGGGGCCCATCAGTGTGATAAAGGAGGGTTAGATGTACCCTTCCTGTATGAAGTATTATTAATTAAAAGCAAATTAAATGGAATTAGAATTTTTTACAACATATTTCAACAATACTTTAATTAAGATTTGAAGTAAAAATGTTATACCTAATTTAAAAATTTATTGCTCCAACAGCGTAAAATGTAAGTAATTATGTAGTAAAAAATTCAATGCGATTAGAGAAGTGTGTTTAAATATTTACGTAAGGCTGATTCTCACCTAGACCAAAAAGGCGTTCTGAGAATGGCATCTCAGAAATTACTAAAAAATAATAAATTTATAATATGTATTCTATCTAGGTTTCGTATGACTATGAGAGGGGTTTTAACGAAAGATTTAAACGATAAATAACTTAACAGGTAACATTGTTATCTTTTTAGGGTTTTATAAAGTAAAGCTTTAGGATTAAGTGCAATCAGAGGTTTCTTAGCTTCTTGTCCTAAATGAGCAAAAAACATTATCGTTTATAAATGATTTCTAAAATAGTTTAAAATAATGTAAAGAGTAACACAAATGTTCAATAATTTTAGAAAAATTAGGGTAAAAACAAATGAATCTAATAAACTATAAAGATTGTTCAAGCACAGATTGATGTTTCAAATTTATCGTATTAAAATAAAAATGATCAAGAATATTAAACAATACTACTGTTAGAAGTAGGTTATTATTGTTCAGGTAGACACACTGTTTAAAGCATTTTCTACTCTTGCTCATCATATTAAAGCAAATCAAATTTAAACAAACTTTCTTTTTTTATATAAACTTCCTTTTCAAATATTTTATAATTTATGTTCTTAAAACACTCATATCATGTTATATAGTTAATACTGATCACGTTTGTTAAAATTAATTAAAATAATTTATTATGTAATGAGTTAGTTTTTAATGTATCAATACAGCCATATCAATTGCGGAAGGAAGCAATTACAACCGTCGTTATGTAATAATTATATAAGAATTTGTAGACTCTAAGTATTAGCAAATTCCAACTGATATATGATTTACGTTAAGAAACAACCCTTATTTCCGTTTGTATAATTAATAATCTACATTCTAATTTGTTTCTAAACATAAACGCACTTTACAGAAGATAATCCCAACAGTGTCAGTCATTAACTTGTGTTGGCCCAAATGTAGACTCGATCTTGTAACTAACCCCTTTCTGTCACTACAACCAATGATCACACTTTGTACGTATTTTAATTGTACATATTTAGAGGGAAATAAATGAAAAATTCAGAAAATGACAGGCATAATAATGATGATTAAATATAATATTTACATGTTATCTTACATGTTATTTTACTAAAAGCAACCAGATTGTTGCCGAATATAGATGGGATGGTGTTTTAGTGCTTTGGATGAGTACTAAAATATAGAACAGGAAACTCCAAGTCTCTGGACAATTGTAAGATGATATCTCACGATACGAGTTGATGGTTGTGGACGTAAGAGATAGGTGACCCTAGGCTTTTAGAGATACTTTCTCTCTTTCCGAGATGATAGCCCTTGGGGAGGTTATAAAGCAGCTCTGCAGAATGAGGCTTGTATGAAGTTTTATATTTTGTCAAATCGGTGTAGAATGTATAACTGAACATTTGTGAAAGAGAAATTTGACTAGGTTACTGAGTGATAGGCTTCAACGACACCCATGACTGAACATCACTAAGCTAGAACTAAATCATGTCTATGTAGAAATGAAGTTTTATTCAAAATGTAGATACAGACTATAAATGGAATCTTTCCTGAGATATTTTTTTGATAGTTAGACTACATGAATAACAGTTACATGTAAAACGTGATATGATTTTATTCAATTTATTAACAAGTTTATTTATTTTGCGATTTTCTGTGTCATCATGCTTACCCACAGTGCCAATGTAAAAATGTTCGCTAACTCTCAGCGAAATCAAAAATTGTAAGTCTAAAGGTCACTAGAGTCTAGACACCTAGATAAACAGGTAGACTGTTGTACAAAAGAATCTTTTAGCCGCTGGAATTATAGACTTTACTGTATCTCTGTCAACAAAATTCATAGCAAACTCTTTTACTGCCACACCTATATTTTTAAAACTATATAGGCTACTATAATGCCTATATGCTATTATATATATATATATATATATATATATATATATATATATATATATATATATAATAGCATAGATTGATAGAGTCTGTAAACTAAACAAATAAACATTTTTGTAAAAAATAAACTTTTAACTATCCATTTTCTCAAATATACATTTTCCATCTTAGTTATCTTTACATAGAGGTAGGTTTCTCATCCCTGTATATATAGCCCCTAAAAATATTTGATCCTCTCCGGGAAAGAAATTTATTAAGTTCCATTAAACACACTATTTCAAAAATTGCCCCGAAAAGGAAGATTTACCCTCACTTAATCCTACAAGCTTGAGTACCTCGTATGATATTAGCATTTCAAAACCATATATAATATTGACTGATTTGGCTTGAGAACCAACTCTTTGTTAGAGGTTAAGTGGAAGGGAGGACTTTTTAGTCCTAACTTCGCCTTTATAAAGAAAGGCATTTTTCATTTCATCTCATTGTTCCGAGTTCCTAAATTAAAGAAACTCCATTCAGATTGGTTATCTATCAGAACCCTTTTATTTGTTGTTTCAACAGCGAGGGACGTCCAAGTGACATCAAAGGCTCTTGAAGGGCTACAGATTGGAAACACAAGATTATTGCTCTGGGCTGATTGAAAACGATGAGTGTTCAAATACAAGGGTTGGAGAACAAATATTGGTGACAACAACCAAACTTGGTTTCTTATCGGACGAGATTGAGAAGAGCCACTCTCATGGGCACTTCAAACTTTTAGAGTTTCAAGAGTGCTTGCAATGATTAAAATTTTACTGCAATATAAGTTTTTGGATAATCGATAGAATGACAGACTTAGATTGGTCGGTGGAATAATGTGACCTAGTTAGGAGCCAATATATGTTATGACTTATTAAGGATACTATTAATGATATCGTTCTCCTAATGACATGAACGAAAATTTAAATCACTGTTTAGAAAACTATACTTTTCGTAATATAAAATGATAGTCAATTTCAAGGAAGTGAAAAAATTAAAAATTAATTTGATAAAAAACGTCTCCTTCATTCGGGACTGTTTTATAATAACATATACATAACCTGCGAATTAACTAATGGCAAAGTTAGTTTTATTTTAAACTACTATTGCGTGTTAACTAATATAATATTTATAAAGTCTGAAAATACCAGTCAACTTTTAAAATATTGCACCATATTATTTATTGTATTAGAACCATATTAAATTGTATGAAATGAAATTAAAGGAGTCTTTATTGAACACAAAGAAAAACATGTTCAATTGCCTAGGTTTGGACTGTTGTCATCTTTTAAACCTAACCATAAATTTATAAACCGACCCTTTTAGTATAAAACAGAGCGACAATATAGTCTACATTACTGTTGTATATTCATAAATGATAATCCATATGTAAAATAATAAAATTACTATAAGGATCTTCAAGAAATTAAAAAATAAATAAACAAAATAAAAACTGGAATAATTAACAGATATTTACGCATCACTATTCATACAAAGTCACATATCCTATGCCCTGAAATCGTCAACCCGACGAGGCCCAAAACAGGTGGCCCTTAACCACCACCCGAAACCACTCCCGACTACGAATATCTCTGAGATGATCCGGGAGATTATCCCACAGTCGACAAGAATAGACTTTGAACGATACTTAAATAGAATATCTATGAATAGGTATAGACAGCAACAAAACATTTAACTTAAAATATATGTATTTTTAATAAAAGATTAGGAGATATGAACGTTTGATATGTTTTATATTGCTTGCTTATTCATATACGAGTATTTATATATTTTTGACAGCCAAAAATTATTAAATAATTCAGACAGTGAAAGGGCTACTGTCTCTGCGTGAATAATTAGTTTAGATGCAGTAACTCATTTTCATTATTTAAAGTTTTATATAAGTATTTTGCTAAATTGAATTTGTACAGTTTAGAGTGAAGAAATAGCGTAGCAAATTAGTCTCTTTTGTAAGGTTTTACGGCATCAATAAAACTTCACATGTTCAAGTCATAAACAGTGTACGTTTTATTTCAGCACACCAGACACCCCGTACTGAATTGTGCTGAGAGTACCGGAATATAAAAGTTATTGTTTAATGAAACTTAGCATATTAAACTTGGATTTTTAATATGAATAAATTTATATAAAATGAAGCGAAGGTTCTTTTTTAGATTGATTGATAAAGTAAGCGATTGATTTTTGGCCTCACGTCCATAAAATAACGGCTGAATTGATTAAACATAAAGCTTGCAATTTTACAAGATTGTATTTCATTACAAAAGGAAATTATTGGCTTACATTATTTTGTGTACATGACGATTTATTAAAAACACAAATAAGCTTAAATGGACATGCAGAGCAAATGTAGATACCAGTGAAAAGTACTAAGAAAATATATTGGGTGTCTAAAAGTCTTGTAAAATCGCAAATTAATATCGACGATACTGTCTAAGATATCACGCAAAAATATCAATTTTGTTCACAATTATCCAATAATGTTTACATTTTCACTCGAGGCCTTTCGACATCAAAGATGCCATTCTCAGGTATGAATCAACAATTTAAAACTATCATCAGTTGACTGAAACTTAATACAAAATTTGCAAAGTTAAAAGTAAAATAAAATAAATATAGTATATATATATATATATAGCGTTTATTTTTACAACAAATATCACATGGGCAGGGAAGGGAGTTCACTGAAAATTTTAATTTTTATGCTCTGAGCAAATAAGGATAGAAAAGAAAAGGATTTATACCCTTGATTTTATTATCTTCTAATTGATTATAGGCAATTAGCAGTGTACTCGCAGCTTGACAGGAAATTTCCTGCCAAATTATACATACGCTATATTCTTTTAAAATGGCATATAATATACTTTTGAGATAAGTAATGGCGACTGAAAAATATTATAATCTCCTGTTGTATATCATAATAGTTGATCTTAAGGTTTGGAGAGGTGTGTTTGGAGACCTATATTCAGAGAGTAATACGAATATTAGTAAGTCTATTTAAATAAAATATCAATAACACTTTAAATACTTTAAACCATTGTGAAGGAACACCATATGAACTCAAAGTACAAGGTCTTTAAATATTTTAAACCATTGTGAAGGAACACCATATGAACTCAAAGTACAAGGTCTTTAAATATTTTAAACCATTGTGAAGGAACACCATATGAACTCAAAGTACAAGGTCTCAAATCATCCAAAGTATGCTTGAACATTTGTTATATGAAAAATAACAAATTAAAATTATGTAAAAAATTATATTGTTCTAACACAAAAAATAGAGAAAAATTTTAACTCATTATTCTTTGGTGTTCTCCATTCTATACATAGCTATTATTACACTACAATCCAAAGTTTTGCAGCATTTTTCAAATTTATAAAGAAGTTGTTTGTATGAGAAACGTTAATTAGTTATTCTCTACTTTCCGCAAATGTGTCTGTGGCCATTTAGAAGATTGATTTTGCACTTTTCCTCGAGTTTTCTCACCGAAAAGAAACACCCCAAACAACTAAAGTAAGTAATGAATTCCACTGTAAAGTTTGGGTAACTCATTGTAGCAGACCTATTTCTCAGCGCCCCTCAACACCTCTGAAAAGACCTTTTAAAAGTTCTTCCAATTTGGGGGCGTCAGGAGAGGCGAAATAGCTGCGAACCCCCGTGAAGTCGAATTGATTGAGGTAAATAATCGACATAATGTAGTTTCCTTGGAAACGTCCAAGTTTTCAAGCTTTTTTGAACTTAATGTCCGAAAAGCCCATTGTAATGGGAAGCGTTGGCTTGGGCTATTATAAACAGAGTATCGATTAAAGCATAGGCCAATAAAACTTATGTTAACTAAACGAAGCTGTTTCCTCTTTGATTATTAGTATAGCAATCGAGGGTCAATATGCATTGCATAAACACACAATCTGGGGTTTCTTGATATTGATAGAGAAATTTGTTCCAAGAAATAACTCTATCGTCAGCCATGCTAATTTTAGTGAAAACAGGATAGCATCTACAGAGTTTAAATATGAATTTATAATTTGCTATCGATTAATTTTTTTTAGCTTTATAAACTTAAAACCAACCAAATACTGAATAAACGTTAAGTCAGCGTCAAAATCTATACACTGTCCAAGCAATTAAAATGGGGGCATTCAGCTGATTTGATTTACTCTGACGGACATATAACTATTATTTTGTGCCTGACGTTCAATTTTAATAAGATATAGGTAGAAAGACACAAATCTGAGGACAAAATAAAGTGTTTCATAACGTTAAACTTTTGATACCCTCCTATTTTGATCTCCATGAAAAATAGCTCGGTTGACGATCGATGTCTATCTTAAAACTCCTCAGTCCATTTCAATTAAAACTGTACAATGCGAATTGGCTTTCGATTCCTGGACTGTGTCCAGATGTTAAGAGATGTTTTCGATCACTGTATCATTTTAATTATTTCTCGATTGTTAGTCCTTCAAGGCTTAGATTAGAAGAGATTTTAGTCTCTTAAGAAGCATGATAAACCTTACCACTTTTACGATCTTATTTTTAAAAAGATGCAGTAAATATTTATCATAAAGCTTTTTAGGTTCATAAATATGTTTGTAAGTTATTCAGAAAACGGTTCAAATTGCATTCTACTTCAACGTTTAAGTAATAAAAAAATATGAAAAAATAAACATAACAATATTATTATTTTATCTGTAAAGAGAGAGACCTCTCTTCGATAAAGAATAAGAGGCTAAAAGTGTATAAGGTTTAACATAGTTATACCACATACGTAGTTATAAGGGAAAACTCCTGGACGATTCGCTGTTAAACAGCCGAGTCTTAAGAAGTAAGGCTTGTATCTCTCATTTTACTCTCAAGATCGAAATAATGTGTATGTGAAGGTTTAATTTTATTGTTTTAAAATAAAAATTTAAACATTTCAAACATTTAAAATAAAACAACAGCGTAATTAAATCAGTTCATAGAAAATGACCACTATATTTCGTTATTAGGACCAGTCGTGACATGTTTTCTGTCCGAGCTCTGAACACCCTCTACGTCCACCTTGTTCGACCCATACTTGACTATTCTTCTACTGTCTGGAACCCTTACCTTGTTGGTCATATTGATAGGCTTGAGAGCATACAGAACCGGTTAATTCGTTTGATTGGGCTGCAGCTTTGCTTTGAGTACCGTAATGTGCCGAGTGAAGACCTTCGAGTTCAGTTTAACTTGGAACCTCTCCATTCAAGACGTATAGTTCATGATCTGCTTTTTTTGAAGAAGTTGATCTGCTCTGTCATTGGTGCACCTGATCTGCTCGAATTGCTGGACTTCCGGGCATCACGTTATCTTCGTCACCCCCAGCTGTTTGCAAGGCGACACTACACAACACAGTACATGTTTCACAGTGCTTTTCCACGTCTTCAACGCCTGGCAAGCAACCTCCCCAGACATCTGGACTTCTTTAATATGAGCTGTGAGGCCTTCAAGAGAGAATTACGACTAGCCTTTCATGACTTACATTAGAGTCTGATAACTTTTTCCCCCATTATCCTTGTTGTGTTGTTAGCTGTTGTTGTTTATTTATTTATTTATTCTCTCAACGGCAATGCCAATATACATAAAAAAAACACATTGTGGAATACATACAACAAACTTAAGTGTTAGAACAAGACAAGATTAGAATTGCTTTGAATGACAACAAGTAGTTAATAAATTATAGAAAGGTTTACATAACTAAAATTGTGTGGTTATTACATTAGCAAAAAATTACAAAACTAGAGAATGGTAAATCATAACAATAATAAATCTCAAAATAAATGGTAACAATACAGCATAACCGGGGCACATAAATGATTGGTACATATAACAAACAAGCAAAAATTGAAAATGAGCTACATTATATGCAAACAAGTTACAAAAGATAATATAAACAGGAAAATGATTGCTTGAATAAATTAATGAATTAATAACTTAATATCCTAATCATGTATAACAAAAATATTACAATTGTTTCACAAAAAATGAAAAAAAATGAATGAGTAGTAAAATGAGATCAACAGGCATGACGAGCTGCAAACCTTTAGAATGCTCCTCCTGAAGCAGAAAAGGCCACCGCAGAAGAAGTCAACTTCAGCCGGAATGGAATTACCAAGTTGATGGAGTCTAGCAATGGTTCCGGACCTCATGTAGTTGGTTCTGTAGAAGTTATGAACAAAAAGATCAGTTGATCTAGTAGAACTTTCCGAAGAGTCCGAAAGCCAATCTTGCCCAGAAGTTCGGGGCAGTTAATGATCCCATTTATAATCTTGAAGAGAAACATGATGTCGTGCAAGTAAAAGCGTGCCTGAAGTGAAAAGATTTCGAACTGGCTCATTAAGTTCTCAATTGGAACATCCGGGAAGTTGAAACCCAATCTGGCACCAACCAGTCTCAAAAATCTTCGCTGAACCCGCTCCAGTCTTACTATATGATGAGTGTAGAGTGTGTTTCCAAACCACAGAAGCATACTCCAGGATTGGACGTAGTAACGACTTATAGAGTATTACAATGGAGTGTACAGACAAACCTCCAATTGCACCACGCCACATAAAGCCCAAAAGCCTACTAGCTCTACTACAAATGGAGTCGATAAGGTTATCATGGGAGAATTTGTTGTTTAGCAGAACACCCAGGTCCTTTATTACATCAATATGCTGAATTAAAGTCCCATTTATCTGGTACTGAGTAGGTCGAGGAGAATTTCTCCGGTGAAAAGAGATTACCTTGCATTTCGAGGCATTAAGTTGCATCCCGTTTACTATACACCAGTTGCATATTCTGTCCAGAGAATCCTGTAGACGAAGACAGTCCTCCAAAAACCGACACCATTGAACAACTTGATGTCATCAGCAAAAACCACAAAATTGCTGTCGATCACATCACTTATATCATTCATAAACAGATTAAGAAGGTAAGGTCCAAGTAGAGAACCCTGAGGCACCCCAGAAATAACTTCAAAAGGGCCATAGCAGCTATGGTAAACGGACTGTAGGTCCACGCCATAAAACTGTCGGAAGCATTTGTTACCTACTTCTTAAGGGGTGGACAGTGGGTCCACGGTCCCGGCCTGGGACCCACTGTCCGACTCACGGGATTCTTTTGACGAGGGGTTGATAAGGGATCGTCGTACTCACACTGCAGCACTTGAATGGATGTTTCGAGATCTAAACTCTATATCTGCTCAATAGTTTTCAGTACACTACATAACACATCTGCAGAAAGAATTAAACAAAATTATATACATAAAGTAAAGTCAGGTTAGTTACGCCATTTCAGGTTAGTTACAGCCAACATAGAATGGCTGTTACGGTTATAATGGTCTTTGCTTTATTGGATACGTTTTCGCTCCGACTAGGAGAACAACGATTAAAATATCGTAAGAATGCACAGAAAAATCAGGTAAATAGAACAAGACATTTATATAATAGCATAAGAGCCTGTTAACTTCAGTCAATTGTTCTGTGTAAACATTGTTTCATAGTAGCACAATTATATATGAAATTAATTTGATCACTATTTTTAAAAGTAGTCTTGAAAAGTAGGACAGTTAGTCCACGGGTGTCGGCGTGGACTAACTGTCCTACCATACAGAAAAGTGACGTCAGCCACCCTCGTCAAACTAGGCGTGGACCTACAGTCCTACAATCAGCAGCTATTTGCAAACTTTACAGTAGAAGATGTTCCAGAAAGATAACATCGTATCCAAGACAAAAGAGGGTCCACAATACCATATGACTTAAGTTTCGAGACAAGAATTGAATGGTCGACCCTGTCAAAGGCCTTGCTGCAATCAAGATAAATAGCATCCACTTGCATACCTTTAGACATAGCTGTTAATATATAGTCTTCGAAAATAACAAGATTAGTTACTGTGGAACGACCAGCCATAAAACAATGTTGCTCAGGTATCAGAACATAATATATAAGAGGCTTAAGTCTTTCAAGTACAACAGATTCGAAAATTTTCATAATTGGAGACTGAATTGTGATAGGACGATAGTTGGTAGCATCCCCAGGGTTACCATGCTTGAAAATAGGAACTGCAAAACTTGACTTAAGAGTAGAAGGAAAATAACGATGCCGAAGACTATCATTAAAGAGACGTGCCAGTGCGTTACAAAGAAGATCACTACAATGGTGCAATACCACTGGAGGAATGCCATCCGGGCCACAACCTTTGTAGACGTCAAGGTCGTCAAGCTTTCGTTTGACCTCTTTAGGGCTACACTGAACAAATGATAGAGAAAAAGGGTTATCCTTGGTTGAAAAGGACGGTGCGGCAGTCGATGAGGCTGAGAAAACACTGGAGAAGTGACGAGCAAGAAGGTTACATATGTCGCGAGGACTTGAAGCAACAACATCATTTAGCTTCATAGTAGTCTGGGTAATATTCACTTTTCTTGTAGAGTTAACGTGGCTCCAGAAAACTTTTGGATGTTTAGAGATAGACATATCAATGTGTGACATATAAGAGCGATAGCAACTAATAACACGGGATTTGCAAGCAGCTCTAGCTCTAGAAAAAGCATTATAGTAACTTAAAAATCCAGTCCGCTTATACCTCCTGTGCAACATCTTCTTTTGGATTATTAAGCCTTTAAGTTCCACATTAAACCAGTTGTTGCTCTGTTATGGTTTTTGCTTGACTTTTGTTATATATTTATAATTATGACTGTGCCTCTTAATTATATATTTACATTTATTATTTGCATTTGTTGTTTTTATAGTTTTTTCTTTGTTGGTATCTATATATATATATATATATATATATATTTTACTCCTGTTATTCATTTAAGTCTTTTTCCCATCGTTGTTTACTTTATATAGTTTATTTGCACTGCTGTTATTTATTAATTAATTAATTTATATGTCACGTCTTAGACAGTAAAGTGCATGCTTTTAAGTTAAATATTTATTCTGCTTTTATTTACCACTATCACTGATTAGTATTTTTTACTCTTGTTATTAATTTATAGTTTAGTTTTCATTGTTATTAATAATTTATAGTTTACTTGCACTGTTATTATTTATCTTTTATTTTTATTCATATGATGTCACATCTTATACAGTAGTGTATTTAAGTTAAATACTTTTCCCATTTATTATATACTATCACTACTTTTTATTATAATTTATACATTTATTATTTATTTTTAATTATGCCTGGATTTGATGTAGAGTCCAGTTGCATGATTGGTTTTTGGCCCTTTTCTTTACGTATTATTTAATTATTATTTAGTCATCTTATCATAAGTTTATAAATGTAAATTGGTTTTTGACCGTTGAAAGGAAATAAATAAATGAAAATGACAATAGCCGTAAGGCAATGCCAGATTGATTATTCAACTCAAATTCACAATACCATAATACAGATAAAATGTTATACTCGGTAGCGAGCCGAGTTGTTCTAAAGGAAAAAGGTGCGAGGCGACCCGATTGAATAATCGATAGCGGAAATGTATTGCTCCAACTTTAATCGAAATCTCGAACAGGAAATTGCTCCAAGTTGTGTCGGAAACATAAATAATGGCATAACTGTGAGCAAGTTTAAATTCAAACTCGCCGACTAGTTCATGTTTAGGAGCAACTCTGTAATAAGATAGTTGTTAACTATACGTTTACCAGTCTAAACTTACAATTGGCGCTTGCAAACTTCTATGCTGTTCTTACTTAACAGTCCTCGTAACTTATTATTTGATTGTGGCTTGATGTATCACTCTTAAGCCTTTCAATATTTAACGGAAGGATTAGAGAATGACACTGGTGATTTGAAGATAATGAGTCTATAAATAAATAAAGGATTCGAATGTTTCTTTGCAGCGAAATGAGAAACTGTCAGCCTCCTAAGTGATAGGATATCAAAACGCCCAGTCAAATTCCACGGTTAATTACGCACGATTTAGAACGCATTCTTCTCTATGTAGAAATTAAGTTTTATGCAAATTTGAAAGTATAGATATAAAATATTTCTCAAGATATCCTGCCATACGATAAATTCTCTATTTGGTTCGTTAAGATAGGTTTGGTTCTTCAAACATTAATAGATTCTGTGAGCCAGGAAGGCTAAATGAAACGTTGTCAACAATTTATAAACTTGACTTCATTATGTTTTCTTCTACTTCTCGTAATACAAATTTCACGTGATTGAAAATTATTACTTACAAATTTATTATCATCAGTGCCATAATTTGTAACCTCAACCTAAATCTAACAATATTAGGTAACGCTAAAAACACTTCAAGGAGAGACATGCACCGTAATTGAACTCGTTGTTGCTCACATTAAAATGAATCATCACGCAAAGGCTACAGGTTAGTTCGTTTTCGAAATTTGTGGAACAGACAGATAAACAGAAATATAAATTGTTACGGCCTCTTGAGTGATTGCCTTTGTTATGTTCAGTCAATAATATAATAACAACAATAGGGTGAGTATACGTCATAATTGTGACAAAATATAATATGCTTACACACAATATAGTCAAGAATGGAATGGCCATTGGGAAATTAACTATTCGATGTCATTGCTGGACCAAAAAAACGTAATGAAAGGAAAAAAGGACAGACATACTTCTGTCACCAAGAGGATTTTCTATCACCTAGGGGCTTTTCTGTTACCAAGAAGAATTGATGTGGCCCTCCGATTTCTCTTTGTACTTGATATAAAGAATTCTCACAGAAATAGAGACGACGGACATTTTTGACATTTTGATTTTAAAACCAGGGGAAGGGGAGTTCCTTTCACCAAGAAGAACCTTTATACCGTTTCAAGACGCTATGACCTTGGTATTAAGAGTTATTGATACGAATAGGTAGAGTCAATAAAGTTTTCTCTTGGACCAAGAAAAAACCTATATACCAAATTTAAAGTTTTTTATGACGTACGGACAAAAACATGTAAAAAGCTTCTGTCGGGTGCTTAGTAAATGTTAAATTGACTATAAAAAGGATTAATCCTATTTCTTCTTGATATCCTCATCCTATCCCTTCTGTATTGAAATGTGTAGGCATTGTCCTTCTTAGACTCCTTCTTTAAAATATTCGGGCTATTGCCGGTCTATGAGTGACAGCGGACGAAGTACATATGAATGTGCAATAGGCAAGTAACCACAGCAGAAATATTACCACATTATACTTAACTAAGTTTTAAAAGAATAAAAATGTAACTAAGAGACTTTTTAAATGTAACTTGTCTGTGTGATACACGAATTTAAAGAGTGTTTAATAAAAAACAATCTTTAAAACTAGGACTGTATGAGTTTTAGCGTTTAATTAATGGTAACGTTAAAATTAATTATTATACCTTTATTTGGAGTTAGGGAAAAACCATTAATTTGATCATTGAATCATTAAATTTCAAATTTCTAGTTGAAACCACGCATTAAAATCATTTTTAGGAGATATATCTACACATTCCATAGGAAATTTTAAAATTTATTAACCGTTATAGAGCGGTTTGGGCTGTTCATGATTAATAACTAAAATATATTTTATTGAATTTGTCATTTTGCATCTATTAGCTTAGATTAAGACACATTTTTCACTGAAGTCCTCAATTTATTTATTATTAGGTATTATTTAAAATTTCACTCGATTTGGTGATAGGTTTAACCAGAAAACTGTTTTTGGTTTATTGAGGCAAAGGCAAATTTTTTTTTTTTTTTTTGCCTAGGTTATAAATATATGATTTTCGTCGACTTTCAATATCTTTCACATAAATGTCCGTTACACTTCGAATAAACATTTAAGATTTTATATAAAGAGCCTTGCAATGCCGAATATGTTGAAATAAGTAAGTGTAGCGACCTGAGATATGGCTCAAGTTCTTATTAATGTTACAAAACGTAATAATATACCGATCTTTCTTGAGCTTGCATTACTTGAACGACAAGAAATAAGTAATTTAAATTGAAACCAAATGGCACGTAAGGGCATGTTTATTACAAGAGCCTCAGCTACGTAAAATACACAGGTAAGAAGCGATATCGTTGTCGAAGTCTTGAGTGTTATTGCTGTAGTAAAAGCAAATGGCGGCAATAATTCCGGCCTACCTCAATGTGGTGTTAACAACGCTATAAAACTGTAGCTATAAGGCAATCTATATTCTGAGTAGGAGATTCCGCTGCATTTTTGCTGGCTTTTATATAGAAACAGGATATCTGAACATGCGAAAAATGAACGCGTAAGTATATAAATCAGGTCTTATGATTCATTTTTAGTGAAAATGTAATTATAAGTTTATAGTTTTTGATCATTTACGATCCCAAAAATCTATTTTGATATATGAGAAAAATATGTAAAATAAGTTGAAACTGAAATAGGAAATATCTTGTAAATAGGAATATTGTGTAATACCATTAATGGAACCTTAGTTAGTATCTTAAACTTGAAAAAGAAAAAGTTATGTACAAGGAATCTTGTTAACACCGAGTATAAAACAATTTCGTCGATATATTCCCATGCAGAACAATGCTATAAAATAGATTGGAAATTGGTTTTAAGTTCAAACAATTTTAAAATTTTTGACTTGATTAAGAGTAATTTGGCATAATCGTTTCCCTTAAATGTGGCAACACTGAATGTAATCTTGAATTCCGAAATGTTTGAAGTTTAGAATAGTTTGACGTCATGATTAAAATAGTTATATCGGCTTAGTATTTATAAAATACATATTTAATTAAATTATTGTTTAAAAATTAATATATTCTATTGGGGTTTACATGTAAACAATATCTCAAAAACGTTAGGAGAAAGAAATAATACTTAAAACATTCCTAAACACTTTTTAATTTTTTTCTAGGGTGATATAAGCAATGTTTATAAGTTAAATAGTTGAAGCAAATTTCAACTTGGTAGGACTTTATTGAGGACAATTATCGTTTCCAGAAACCGAGTTATGTAGCAATAGCAGTACCTGCGGCTTCGTGCGCAATTACACTTGGGAAAAACAGGGAAACCTTGAGTATATGTTTTATAAATGGTATTCGAAACAATCATGAGATAAATGATTGTCACTGAACGATACTCCAATCTCTTAAACTATTTTAGATTTAAGTTTAAATACTGGGTCTTAAAGTGAGATAACAAACCTGTTCTTTTATAAGTACCTTTTATAAGATTTCTTGAATTTTTTCTTCGATGTTTCATTATATTTTATTGAATAACTCCAACGGATTCAGTAAAAATTGAACTTATTTAGGCCAGTGAGTAGAAATCATTAGTATAGAGGGAGGCTTCAAAGATCTTAGCTTTTTAGTGAACACACATATTTCACTAGAGTTACTCCAAATCCCAATAAAAACCAACCCACTCAAAGAACAGCTTATGTACGTAACACGAAGTTTGTAAAGCATAATTGACTTTGATATATCAAAAACAACAAACATTTACTATCACCTGTTTAAATCTGTATAATCCAATATTGTTCTCAACTTAACAGGCAATTAAAAACTCATTTAATATCTGATGATTAAATTAAGTCCAAGATACTTGATAATAGAGAGTTATGAGAGATTTCAAGACCTGTGGAGAGTATCTCGCAGATATTTTAGAAACATGAACAGGCCTATATGTTAACTAGGGACGCTAACAATGTCCATGCACAATTTCAGTATAAGCGATTAGTAGTTTCTACATGAGTGAGTACACAAAAAAAAAACAAACAGAGACGCCATTAAATGTTTTTGTAATGGTATGCCCAAAACAAACATGTACATAAATACATTAAACACCAGACCATGCCATATGTAATTACATAGAAATTTTCGCTTATTGGTAAAAGAAGGACAATCGAAATAAGCAGATTATATATACAAGACTGATATAACACTAGAAACCACGAGTTTCATTATACCATAACATTTACTTTTGTTAAAATACCTAACATGTATTTACCGGCGTTTAAAATATGTTTAAATAGACTAGAAGTTGAGTAATAAACATCTAATTACTTGATAGAGAGTAAAAGGGAATTATAGTTAAGAGTAAAAGGCAATTATAAATGATTTGGAATTAAAACTAAGCATCTTATTGAAGCAGTATGATGCACTGATGATGATCCACTGTCGTGGATTACCATCTTTCAAAATGAATTAGATTTTTTAAATTTTACTTTTACCTACATTAAAAAAAAATTAAATTAAATTTAACAAAAAGTGGCTTTGGATTTGAAGCACATCATATAAATAAACTCTAATTATCATGTCTTTAACTATGACTTATTCTTCCGATCCTCCATTTAATTGCAAGAAGAACTAAATCACATATAATTCTTCATTTTAAGTGATATGCGTAATCTGTGCCTTATTTTACTTTCTAATATTTCAGTACTTGTAGTATGCACGCTTTTCTGACTTAATTTAGCTCCATCTATTTTATTTAGCCAACTGCAACATAAAGTTTATATGTCAAGCTGAAATATTTGGATTTCTCCAAGGTTGTTATCATTAATACTAAAATTGTTCGGAACGTTATGTTCTACATTTAGCGTTGAGTTCGACACTTCCTTCGTGGTAGCAAAGTCAGTTACCTCACCACAAGATGCGCAGAACAGGCTGGTACAGAGGGTTCTGCAAGTTACCTTAGAACACAAGACATGTCGGCAGCAAAGTTGCACGCACTTAAATGTTATGTGCTCCCTGAGGACAACATCAGCCGCGTATCGTTAAACTTCAGACGTTAGGCTGTACACAGAAGATAGGAGTAACAGTTGTTATGAGTAAACAAATACAAAAATATCAACTACAAATATGTTTAAATCCTTTACTATAGTTTAAGCCAAGAGTGTACTTGAAGATATTAAACATATAAATTTTTATGAAATTATTTATACTATTATATTTAATAAATAATTTAATTAATTAATTAATTTTATTTAATTAATTTATTTAATTTCTTATTGTACAATTTTAAAGTTAAGTTCTCTTCTAAATTAATGTAGCTCACGCTTGAACTAATGTATACAATGCTCGCAAAATATTAAAAGATGTATTTTCAGGTTCAAGTTCAAAATCAAGTTTCATTCGCGCTTATGATGTTGTAATGTAATGCAAGTATAATAAAAGAAAAAAGTTTTATTTTTGTAATTTGAAATAAATATGGATATTTAAAAATTGTTTATTGTTAAAATCGTACCGAAGCCAACAAACACGTATTTTACAAAATCATTTAATTTTTTAGCACCTACATTATTTAACAAATTGCTAAACAACATAAAAGATATAAGTAATATAATGTTTTTCTTAAAAAATTAAGACTATGGTTGTTTACAATTCAGAATATTGAAGATTTATTGTTTTATATTTGTAATTAGTTGTTTTAGTTTTCCCTACTACTGTACTCCACTGTACTTTTGCTTTACTTACTGTATATTGCCGTGTGTATTATAATTATTATAGTTATGATAAGTATTATAGTTATTAAATAATAAATTCTCTCAATAGGTATTTAAGTTGTTTTGTCTAATGATTTTGTTAAGTGTTCGTATTATAAATTGTAGTAGTTTTGAAGAGTAGTATTTATTGTATATTTGATTGTGTATTATAGATTTAAGTATAATTACTTTATTTTTGTTTATATAATTTAGTTGCCATATGAACGGTGATATTTAGGATTGCAGTAAAGCCTCCAATCAGGCTAAGCCTTGGAGGATTAAATATTTCTCACGATATACTTATTAAATGTATGTATGTATGTAAGGTGTTGTTTGAGAAATAAATTTCTTTCTTTCTTTCTTTTTTTTAATAATTTGATTAGTTATTTTATTACAATGTAAATTACATCCATAATATTCTGTATTATATTATATCTGTTATTACGAGAACATAAAAGAAACAATATACACCGATCGCGCATCGGGATAACTATACGTCGGGGAGTGATATTTACTTCCATCATACACCCCAAAATTATAATCAATACGCACCCCAAAGATATAAAATACTACACAAAAGTGCTGAATAAACAAACTCTTTATTGACTACTGAAGTACTAATGAATCATTTCGTAAGGAGGGTAGACTGACGTCTTTGAAGTCCGTCAACATCTTAATTATGTCTCAACAAACAAAAATACGACCCACCCTTCTGATTCGGTTCCAAACCCTTTATTTAACTTTGATGCCACTTATGTGGATCGTTTCCTGTACACTTCAATGAGAATAAACATTTAAAATATCGTCCTATGAGTATTACACTGTCTTTATATTTGTGTAAATCTTTTTGTTGAGGGAGAGCAATGGCCGAGGGAGAAAATCACTGACGATTTTAATGAAAGGGGTACTAACCCATTACTTTTAAGTAAAATTGTACTTAAAAATATGTTTGCATTTATTTTACGACAAAGGATTTGTTTATTATACAACTTTATTTTATGACTTGCAATAATAGGCTTATCTTTTAAATATTTTATAACTACCCTATTCATCATATTTGTGCAAAATACTTAGAAATAAAAATATTTTAACAAAATACATCGTAGCTTTTAATTTTATTCTCATAATTTATCTTTTAACATGTAATTACATTACACAGTATCATGTAACACACTTACAATTCTATATTATATTATTAATTTCTATTTAGTAACGGGTGTGTTGTAACATAGCTCTGCTGACGATTGGTTTATTGGTTACGAAACACTTTAATATTCTCTGGTATTTAGCACTATAATGGTACTTTTTTAAACTTTATATGAAAATCCACTGAACAAATTATTTTTCTTTGTGGCTTGGGGTCAGAACAATATTGAGATACTTGAGCAAACTCTTGTATTTAGAGTAATTCTTAACGGTCATTAATAAACTTAGTATTATATTAATGTACCTTATAGTCTTTTAACTTGTAATATTGCATACAGAATAGTACAAAGTTGTAATCATGAAGCTTAATATTGTTTTATATCAAACCACCAACATAATCGAAAGGTGTAAAGAATACTTTTGTTGTTTGATATAACTATTATTAACTAATCTAATAAGGCGTACTTAACATTAGAATGCTCTGTCTCAAAAATTCTACGGATTAAAAAGTATTTATAACACATTCAGAAAACAAAGCGTATTGGGATGAATGTACAATTGAATAATCTTCTTATATGATGCACTGAATATTAAAAGTATTTTGTGAATCGTTATTAAATACATCAAAAATTTTGTAACCCTTTAATTAATAACTATATAATAAATTATATGTTCTAATAATATTATAAATACGAAGGCAGCTTTGTTTGTTTGCTTTGCACGTAAACTATTCAACCGATTGCACTGAAATTTTACATGGATATTCTTACAGTGCATGGGATGGATACAGGTCTGTTCTTATTTCGAAAATCTCGCCAGCCTATACCGCGCTGGTTTATAAAGTAGCAAAAAAATCCCATATTGGTCTCTAAAGTTGCAAAATATTAATTGTGAAAGCCTGTCAAAAGTAATCAACTGCTCTGAGTAAATATTACATGACATTACATTACATAAACATTACTTCTTTTCTAATTTTTTAAAATTGTTATATAATGCCCATAGAATAATATACAATATATTTACCATACCTTAAATATCCACAAATGCGAGTAATACAACTAGATGTTTAATTAATCAAACACTATTTTTAATTTGTTTACAATAATAGTGTGTAGATATTTTAAGGTGTTACCATTAGTTTTCACCCCTTTTGGATATTTCAGTGATAAGGGTAAGTACTTATGTACATTTTAACTGTCTTAAAATATAAGATGACCTAAATTTGAATCCGAATACTCCCTTTGGAGCATTCAGGAAAACTACGCTAGATGAAAGTCGATGGACGGTTATTTTGAACTTATATACCAATTAAAGCTCTAAATATTATAAAATATTACAAATATATTTCACTTTATAAACAAACATACACGTAAATAGTGTCATTAATAATGTAAATTTAACTGTAAGTTTTTAGAAAATATTTAGCCTGAGATATATAAGACATAGTTACTATTTAACCTTTACTTTAAATTTAAAGACTGTTTCAAACTCATTTTTATTTTGACATAAGTAGACTTCTCTGATCTGTGATATACATTTCTTGATCGGGAACAAGTGAAATAAACATACTAAGGCCGGAGTAAATTAAAACGGCCAAAAATATACACTTGTTAACATAATGTCTTGATCGTGGGAAGAAGGAAAACTCAACATTAGTGTCGAAAATATAGTTCAATCGAACCAGAAGTGCTCAATCAGGCGCAAAATTGCGTACGAAGAAGTGGGTAACTGCTAGTAGTTCATAATTATTTAAGAGTTATTGATATGATTAATGTGGAATTCATCGTTCAAAATTAACTACAATTAATGATTAGACAATTCTGCTTTCAATTACCCCTAGTTAGCAAATTATCTGGATTATCTCACTCTGGTTTTGCTCTCGGTAAATGTCGTGGAATTAAATTAGTAAAAAAGTCCCATATCCAGAAATTATATATTAAATATGTTATAATTATATGTATCTAATACGTATTAAAATACAAGTGCAAACTTAATCAATGATACTATTATAACTCCAACTTACGTAATAATATTTGTTACAATAGTGAATTATTTATATTGTACATACTTAGGAAAATTTGGATTGACTTTGGATTTTACTTGTTTTGAGGATCTCATTGCACGGTAAAAATCAGACTATCGTTTAATACAAGCAGGGTAAATTTTTAAATTACCATTTTCATTAGATTGTTAAATCAAATGAATAAAATTATTTTTAACGCAACACATATAGTTAAAACTGATTGTACTTTTGATGCTATGACTATTCAATTAGTACAATCTAAAATAGTTTACTTCAGAATTTAGCATCCACTTTGACTGCTGTATATATCTTCCTCGACGTAAGTCCCTAAGCCTATCAAACGGGTGCTAATGCCACATAACTGCATGCGTATCACTCGCTGTAAGCCATTCACCCCTTCCTGTAAATCAAAGTCAATCCCTTCCCTCCTCACCGTCCCGAGGGAGATCCTTGTCCCACATACAGGATTGTTAGAAGAATAGTGCGAACTGATCCTACTGTCGAACACAATTTCCATGAATAGTATATTAGACTACCTCATTACCCGTTCAATGAATAGAGATAGTAGGGTGAATATAATACATAAATTTAATTTTTGTTAATAAGTTTGTTCCACCAGTCTAGTTTTCCATCCCTATACTTTTGTACATCTGTCTGGAATGGATTATCCGTATTGTTAAGGAATTATACTTGTTACAAATATTTGTATATCAAATCATCAAAGTAAATAATAATTTCCAAATTTTATCCTACTTTTTCTGAAAATCCATTGCTTACTTTATGCTTTTTAATCGCATCTATTAAATCAACTGGCTTAATTTTAATATTTAGTTTTTTTTACCATATTAATTTTTTTATACTATTCCTTTTATTCACTATGCGTTCCACTGTATTTCTCTTTCTAATGTTTTTAAAATTATTATCATGCCCTTAGAATAATATACAATATATTTTGCATTCCTTAAATATCCACACATGCGAGTAATTAATGTTTTTTTCTCTTTTAATATAAAATTACTCCAATCAATACTCAACAAACTTAAATGAATGCTTAACCCGTGAAAGGAAGTAGTGGAAGTTTGTTTAAAGGTTGAAGAGTGACTGGTGAGTTTATTCCAACATACAATGACTTTTTTGCTACAGTAAATGTTTTCAAAATTAATTGTAAAACTTACTTGCTTTGTTTCATTAATCGTGCTATATTATATCACTTAACTTTGTCATCATTATGTTCTTTTTTAATCATTTCAGTTTTTTATGATCTATCATGAACTAGTCCTTTAATAAATCCTTCTAATAAAACACTTTCATTTATTAATACTCCACTTTTAGCTTCCTCGTCCGACTTGTTTGGTCCATCTGTTTAGTCTTGCCCATCCGTCTCGATTTTTCCATTCTTATAGATGTTCATCCGTTTATTTTGATCCATTCTTCTAGTTTTACGCATCCGTCTCGTTTTGTCCGTCCGTCTAGTTGTTCATCCGTTGAGTTTGATCCATCCATCTAGTCATGCCCATCCGTCTCGTTTTGTTCATTCGAACAGAATTTCATCCGTTTAGTTTGGTCCATCCTTTTAGTTTTTAACCATCTATCTCGTTTTGTTCATCAGTCTAGTACTTCATCTGCTTAGTTTGGTTCATCTTTCCAATTTTATGCATCCGTATCGTTTTGTCCATCCGTATAGACGTTCTTCCGTTTGGTTTGGTCCATCCTTCTAGTTTGACCATGAGTTTCGTTTTTTTCCATCCATCTAATTGTTCATCGTTTAGTTTGGTCCATTCATCTAGTCTTATCCCATCCGTCTCGTTTTGTTCATCTGCATAGATGTTCATCAGTTTAGTTTGTTCCAAACCATACAAAATCATCATTTTTTTACTTAATGTGTCGATTTTTAATATTGAAACACTGCTATGAAACCTAACTTAATTAACAAACATTTGAATAAATCACGAGGGAACATATTAAGGGAGAGAGTTTCTCTAGACTTTTAATTTTTCATGGACCTTAATTTTAATTAGAAAAGAATAAGTTCTATAATAATGGATATCCACCCATGAGATTTGGGCGAGAATCATTGAAATCAATCACTCAGTAGACTGTCAAAACTTTTATTTAGCCTGCCGAGATAATGTAAAAATCATTTCTTTATAATAATTGTCTGATTCTAGCAAAAAAATAAATAAATAAATGAGCTGTAGACTTGAAATTTTGCATGTGACTTTAGGGAAATCTGTTACGTGACATGTGCTGTGGCGTGCTATTATCGTTTATAGTTAGGAATGAATCTAAAATTCAGAAGTCCTACACGTAAAGCAGTTTTTGTTACATTCGAGAAATACCAAAGGGGTCATATTGCAATGATCCTCACCGTTACTCCACAATGCTGTAGTTAACATTCAAAGTGAATTGGTATTTCGGCTTTATAGTTGACAACATCTGGCCGTTATGTTATGTGGAATTCCATTTCTTTGGTCGATTATTTCAGCCCGTAGTACGCCAGCCATTGTATAATACCAAGTCAATATTTATATATTATCTGAACTTTCAGAGTTCTGAATTCTGAAAAATAGTGAAAAGCATATAGCTGAAAACAGAATAATGCTTTCATAAAATACGTCTACTATTTTCTATATGTTAAAAAAACCAGTTTTTGTGGTATTATGAAATTTCAAACAACCCTTAATACGGATAAAACATATATTGCTTCTGGGTAAATTAGATCACTTTAGGATCAGAAGAAATGCCCTCTCTCTTTCGTGGAACAGAGCCATTTGAATTTCTAACCCTTGATAATAATGGTATATATTATTTTTCAATTTATTGAGTTTATTATTATTAAGTTTCGAGTATATAAATTAGTTGCGGTTTCTTAATATAAATCTACATTATTAATTTTACGTTTACATTACATTACCTGTGAGTTTCAGCAAATAAGTATAGTTATATGCTTAAGATAGATACATAAGTTTTTTTTCCAGCGTCCATTTTACTTCAAAACTTATTTTCTTCACATTCCAATATATTGATTTTCTTTCAATCATAATATAATTCCTTTGCCAAAGTGGTATCCCTTAATGGCATGTGATAGTCAGGAGTCCTCGTGATATAGCGTGATACTTTTGCCAGAGTCTATTCTAGAAAGAGTGTTTTTGATGTGGTTACGACTGTCTTGGTTTACATTGGGAAAAATCACTTTTTGATCTCTGCCCATCACAGGGTGGTGTGGTAATTTGTTTGATCATATCTCTTCCTTCATTTTCTTCTACTTACCAGCCCAGCGTGAGAGAAATAATTACTCGAAGGCTGCGGTGCCAGTAGAAAGTTTGCTTGAAGTTTAATTTAAATATGATAAACATTCATTTCGATGATGGTGCTTGTCATTACAGGGATTTGCTGATCATTAGCAAATAGTTTTACATTTGCCTTATGAATAAATAAAATCGCTACGAAAAAGTCAAAGAATGGATAAATTTTAACAAAGTGAATAAAACATGATATGTTATTTTCACATGTGACGTACTAAAAACACGTAGCCTAAAAAAATGAGCTAAGAGTTGGAATTTTGTACGCAGCCTCAGCGAAGCCTGTTTCGAGATCGTAGTGTAGCTTATTCCGTACTTGTTTATTTTGAAAAGTACCCATAACAAAGTAATCGAGTATAAAACGATCTTTAAGATTAAAATAATCAATAATTAAGAGTACTTGGAACGTGTAGGAAAGTTTGTTGTGGATGTAGAATGCAGAAGTGTGCTAGTAAACCAGTGACTTCAGAGGCCAGAAGGGTGGTTGTGATTTAATAGGGAGGGATGACTGGAGAAGTGAGGGAGAGACCGAGGTCAATAATTTGCTGGAAGCACTCCAGAGGGATCAAATCTGCCTGCTGGTCTCCAGAGGGAAGTATATCTCTCAAGGAATAGTCGAGCAGATTTGTCAATGAATTGAGGACTGTCACAGCTGTTTTAAAATCACATCTCCAGGATGAAAGATAAACATCTGTGCATAAGAAGAACCTCTACAGGAATTAAATTTGTTATGAAAATAATAAAGAAGACTACTTAATATCGAAAGACGTTCTCGATCAAAAGTGTGTACCAATGTATAAAAATAGAAAGGAAAATGAGTTAACATTATTATAAAATGAAAACCTTTTAGGACGCAAACATAAATTACGTCAACAGATTACTAACTCAAAAACCATTATTTCTGATAATAATAAAGTACATGAAGTTTCTCATATTTTTTAGTTTAAATGTTACTTAGCATATATCAATTTTAATTAATCACTCTGGCCTTTACAAGTCTCAGTATTAGCACAAGCGCAATGTATACTGCCAAGAAAAGAAGCAAAGTAAGTTAAAAAAAAAAAAAAACAAGTAATTTTGTTGGAATTATATTCAAATTCTAATAATATAAATAATAAGTTTCTAAAGAGAAACACGATGTAAACGGTTGCGTGTAAAACAGATAACACAGTTTTCTTTTTTAACTTTTGACAGAGGTCACTGTTTTAAAATTCAGTAGACAACTCTATTATAAATTAGAATTTAAAATATAAATTATGCATTTTTACATCAGTTATGGTTGGTTTTTAGTACATTGCAGTTTAAATCCTTAATGTACGCAATGATCGTGTTAAATGTAAAATTTCTTAAAATAGGAACTTTCAGAAGAATTTCTCAGTAGGACATTCATCAAAAGAAGCATGTGTGTCAACTCTTCATTTATCAGTTGGAAAGCTTAAAATTTATACAGAATATCACTAAAAGAATCTAACATTTTTAATTGATTTACAGAAAATTTGTGCACTAATATTGTGTATCAGTATTTTTATGAAAATTTTTTATACAATATATATTGAAATATATAGATTTATTTTACATAAAAATTAAATATATTATTTCTGAGATACTCATAGAGGAGCATAGCTATAATTTCTTACAATAGAGTATTAATATTCAGATTACCCCTGCATTTGGTGTCTACTTTTATTTAAAACTTATTTTGTATTACTATGACGGAAAGGTTTACATGAGAGTTCCAAAATACATTCATTGTGTACAAAATTTAGATGTTAGAATATAACATAAAACAAAGTTCCATATTATTAAATTTTAGATTCTAAGATTTCCCAAAAGAAATAAAAATTCTTTTCTGCTCGTACTAAAGAAGATGCAGTGTAAAATATTGTTAAAGTCTATTAAAAACGATATCAATGATATATTTATATAAAAAAATAAATAAATTGAATAATAAAAAGCTCAAATATGTTAGGAATGTGACATGAGGACATTATTTGACCAAGGGGACTCGGATGGACAAAAAATTTTTTTTACCGAAAATTGTTTTTTTGTGATTTTGTATTCCCTGTTTCATTCTTTTTCAGAAAATACTTCACTTAAGATTTTCTGATGGTTAGTTCTTTTTTTTATAGCTGTTTTTCTAAAGAATTGCAAAGAGATTTTGACGTGCAAGTACCAGAGAGCGATGGCCAATAAGGAGGCCTATGAGCATAAAGATCATTTCCACCTGCCTAAAGTGGTAATGGACAAAATAAAACCAATATTTAGGGACTTGGCTTCACCATACCTTCTAAGGAAATGTTTACACGGAGGTACACAAAACCCCAATGAATCCGTCAACAACATAATTTGGTCTCGACTTCCTAAAAATACATTTATGCTAAGGTCAACCCTTGAACTAGGTGTATATGAGGATGTTGCTTGCTTCAATCAAGGTAAATATTGTGAGATGTTTAGCTTTAACAATTAGGCTACAAGCCTGGCAACAATTTGGTCAGACAAATGAAACAGAAAGATGAGATCCGAATCCGACAAGCAGAAAATGCCATCGAGGAATTAGAGTAGAAGTACCGGCAGAGGGCAAAATTAACCAAATTAAGACTGGAAGAGTTGCTTGAGGAAGAAGAGGACCCAGATAACCCAGAATATGCCCCTGGACACTATTAACTGTAGTTTATTTTTGTATTTTTATAGAGTTGGTTACAATGAACTTCAAATGCGTTTTCTGTAAAACTATGTTTTTTGTTCGATAGGTACACTTTTCTCAAGAACTATTATAGGTAGCCTGTTGATTCTTTTTTTAATTTGTTCCCTAAGTAATAATCTACATTTTGAATACATATTATTGCCTTATGTTCAGTACTTAATTTTATACATCAGAGTAAATTGTAATTTTTTATGATATTTTTTGCATAAAAAGAAAAAAAATGTCACACGTTTATATGAAAAGATTTTTTATAACCCTGTATTCAAAATGTTAAAAAAAGTACAAGGAGCAGAATAAAAAACAAATAATATTCTGTTGAGGTAAAGATAATTATGCTTCTAATATCTGCTCCCAATCAATTGTCAAACAAAATCTTCAAGACCAATGTTTATGGCAATTCAATATATCACTTGAAGGATGAATTAATTACTCGCATTATTGTACATAAGAGTAAGTGTTTTCATGATTCTGCACTAAGGTTACATGTACCAACCCACAGTGGTTGAACATCAAGTCCACTAATCGAGTTGCTTCGCAGATCCCTCACGGTGTAAATGTTGTTATCCTCTACTTCCCACACCTGATAAGCCAAGTGATGAAGAAAGTTGGAGTGAGTGACTCAATTTGCTCTCCTGTCACGTCCACGGGCCCTCAGAGTGCTGCTCACCTCCACGACATGGGGTAATCCTCACCAACTCTCGCTTCAGCTCTCTTACCGACTTAGACTTAACAACAAGTAATCCCCTGGATGCGGTTGGGGGGGAGGTCAGTAATGTGTACAACTACACTAGTTTATAAGTGCCCAGAAAATCTCCAAGTAATTCATCTAATCCAGTTGAAACAGTAGTAAGATTAGTAGTTTTTCCAGCTCTTCAAGCCACACTAATGCTCAAATAATTACCACTGTAATACCACTGGCATAGGAGTTACTCAACAGTTTAATCACGAGAATTGCAACGAGTTTTTGTCATATAAAATTTATGTTTCGTAAATGAAACAGGATTTTCCGGACATTTGCCATCATTCAGTGATGGAATACAATAAGTAATCCCACGTTTCAACTACAACTTAGGTTAAAATGAAATAAACATACCAGACCGTTGTGAAACGCTAGTCAGGAACCACAACAGCCATGTTGTGTGTCTATTCCATGCACAAAAACTCTAAATCATGCAATTTATAAAAACTAATCAATAATTATTAAAACCAAACTACTACAGGTCACAATAGGTCTGCACTCAGCAGCCAACCAAAATAAAACTGTATTTAGTAGCTTTAATGAGTAGCACTCTTTGCTCTTATAGTGTAGAAGCCGAGAGGTAATTTACACCTCATAAACATAAAATATGTTTTCCTTGAACTTGATAGACATTTGTCTAAAAAGAATCGATCGCAAAAAGTGCTTGTCTTGGTCGAAATATGAGGGTATCAAAAGGGTTTTTAATATATTTATATGAGATGTGATTTCTTACATAATAGTTTTCATAACTCTAACTAATTTACCCTAATTTACATAAACTCTAAACAATTCAAACTATCAAAAGCATAAAAATTGTTAAATTAGCGCCAGCTAACCACATACAGAACTTAAATAACTTTTAGTCTCTTTATCTTGTTATTTGATTGTAGTATAACTATTATTTATGTGAATGTTGAGTTTAGCTCCATTTCACCTTCCTTTTATGTGCAGCATCTGAAATCTGATGGGGTTTCACACTTGACTCTTGAAATCTAGAGTCATGTTCGTCTGAAGGGATCCAAAAAAATAGTCGGCGAGAACGAAACAATTAGTTCTAACCAAACCCTCCCACTCATGGAGCTAAACTCAACAATCGCATCGAATCAGGCCTTCCTACCACAGCTGCTTTATGTGTATTATTTATTTATCGGATGGTCGGTTTAAGTGTGTTAAAGTATGAGAAATTTTAAACTGAAAGAGGATTATTTCATATTTTTTAACGATTTTGATATCATTCTATTTCAGTCTCCAAAACCTCGTGGCTGATGTTTAATTCCTCTCTTAGGAAGTATTCCTCCATCGCTTGTAGAGTGAAAATTAGCTCATAGATGATGAGAGCAATATCTGCTACTCTTAGTCTTAGAAAAGCTAATTTCTAAGGAAACATTTTTGAATTATTTTTAACTCCATCAAAAAAGATTAACGATGAAAACATATCGTTTAGAATTGCTTCAAGCCCTTTATGCAGCTGATAAGATTAAAAGAGTCGATTTCGGTGAGTTTATCCTTGGTCAAAAGGAAACAGATGAATCTTTCGTTTAAAAGATTGTGTTTAGAGATGAAGCTACTTTCCACACTAACGCGAAAGTCAACCGGCACAATGTATATGGGGCACTGATAATCCACGGGAAACAATTGAGCATGAACGTGACTCGCCTAAGGTAAACGTTTTCTGTGCAATTTCAGTCAATAAATATTTTGGTCCCTTTATCTTCGAAACTGCTACTGTCTACAGTAACTGAGATGTTGGACAATTGGCTGTTCCCTCAGCTGGAACAAGAAGCACAACCATCATCACTACCAAGCACTAGGGAGTACCCGCTGACCAGTCTTAGGAGAGTAAGAATAATTTGCTGAGCATCAACCGCAATTATATAAAACTATTGTAAATTTACTGTTCATGATACGAGGTTGAGTGGTAGAGAGGGCTTAATATCCCTAACTCTGCCTCTTTAACACAGGTATTTGTTATTGATGGAGCGCCACCACATTGGCACTTATCTGTCCGTGAGTACCTGAATGTCAACTACCCGAGGCGATGGATCGGCCGCCAGGCAGTCAGCGACATAGCACTTCATCACTGGCCTCTAAGAAACCCTGACCTTACCCCTTGCGATTTTTTTCTTATGGGGGTATGTTAAGGATATGGTGTTTCGGCCACCTCTCCCTGCCACTGATGATTTAAAACAAGAAATAACAACAGCTATCCAAACTGTTACACCTGATATGCTACTGAGAGTGTGGAATGAATTTGAGTACCGAGTTGATATTGCTCGGGTGTCTGGAGGAGGTCATATTAATAATATATCTGAACTTATTTTCGAGTGAACAAAAAAAAAAAAAAAAAATACTGTTTGTAATGATGTATAACAGAAGGTTCTATTATGTTTCTTCGATTAAATACAAACTTTTAAAGTTGTGGTATTCTTTTTGAATCACCCTGTGTATTACTTCTGTGTCAAGAAAAGAGATATTATTGATTGCAATAGAATGGTAAACATAGCTATTTAAGATCATTACCTTTAACTTAGTGCGCTAATTAGTTAGTTATGCTTAGGTAAGACTAAACTGATATTTTAAAACACCTAAAACTGAATGATATTAAGTTTATATTTTCTGTATTTCTGTACTGTAAACATTAGATTTTAGCCAAGTCGTTTGTAGTCAGTAATTACAGTTAACATTGATATTCATTACCGAATCAAATAAATTATATCACATATCGTAAAAACGATAATATTTTAATTGCATAAGATATTTAATTTTTCAGACAATTTCAAGTTGCCATGTTAACGTTAGCAGAAGTTAAACCGAGTCGGAGATATTACCATCTTACCAATTAAACGAAACGAGCACTCAAGTAGTACTCTCACTGACTTCATTACCCAATTAAAATGGCAATTAGCCAGAGATTAAAACATGGCGCCTTACTTGACGCAGAATGGTGTAACACTGTTATATACTACATCGTCCTAAATATTACTTGTGATTAAAAACGTAACCAGTTTTATTATTGTATTACACAATGTAATTAAGTATTCAATTGACATTCAAGACTAAGAATGAACATTTATTGCTATACACAAGGTAGGTGAATGCCACCTAACATGCTTCGCTGAGTTTGCATTCAAAATTTTAAACCTACACCTCATTCCATTAGGCTATTTGTTAAAATGTTATTTGATTGTTATAAGTTTTTTTACAAGATCATTTATTCTCTGATTGTCTCGTTGACATCATGGTTACCCTTAAGACTATTGTAAAAAGATTTGTTAAAGCTCAGCCAAATTCCACGGAATGACTTGAGAAGGACATGGCCTATAGCATTTTTATTTTTTGATTTGTGTATGAGAAACATCAAGTATATGTCATTCTGTGGGATTTGGTTGAGCTTTGGCGAATGTTTTAAAGAGGCTCTAAGGGTAAATTGAAATAGACCTTTAAAATGACATTTTACAATATGGAAGTGGTATATTGAAAATTTAAAGTTCCCCCTTGAAGAGTGGGGTAGATTAATTTACCATAAAAAAATCCAAAAAGGTAATTTAATAAGTATGCTGAAGGTTGTACGTTGGTATCTCAATCCGTTTGGAATATATTCAGACGTATCAGGGCTTTATTTACACCCTTTGATGTAAGGGGTTGTTCACCTATAACTTTTGCTAGGATCATCGTAGACATGTTTTGTTCATTGTGTTTCTTTTTAATTCACCTTCAAAATTTCATGTCACAAGATAGGCGTTGAAATTTGAATATTTAAAGTGACCCCTCTCTATTGAGAATATTGTTATCCTTAAAAAGTTGAAAAAAATATATTTAATAGGTATGGTGAAGATTTTACATTAATATCTCAATCCGTTTGGAACATATACAGGATTATCAGGACATAATTTACAACCTGTACATATATACTTAAACAGAAATAAAATTATCCATCCTGTCGAGACAATGGTAATAGGTTTCGGCAATGCTCAGCTATTAAATATTAAACTGTTCGGCGATGGTTCAGGAATGCCCATTTTTCAATTTTGAAATAATCGTAAATAGTTTACCTCCTACATAAAAATGTTTATTGATTATAAACTTGTCAAGTGCACTATATTTTGGCATACTTAAGCTTTTCCATAAGAAGAATTAAACGTAAATGGTAAATGTATTTTTAATAAGACAAGATAACATTTTTAAGTTATTACTTTATTTGCTTGTTCAACTGTTTTCGTGTCAGGTGAGAAAGTGTGTAGTCCCCAGTTTTATCAAAGAGCTGTAAGATACATAAAAGGTTATATCTCCAATGTTTTATGAATTAATTTTACTACATATGCAAGTTTATATCAATTCGTGTTTATATCAATTCGTGGAATTTGGCTGAGCTTTAGCGAATCTTTTTACAGTTGTCTTAAGGGTAACCATGATGTCAACGAGACAATCAAGAAATAAATGATCCTGTAAAAAAACTGATAGCAATCAAATGACATTTTACACATTGATTATTACAGCACTTTGTCATCTTTTGTTTCAAGTCAGGAATTAGCTTATTCTTCTGCAGTATTTTGTGTGCAAAACTCTCCTTCCTAGTTTTTTAGACGTAAATAGGAAAGTGAAAAAATATAAGCAAAACAATTCACAGGTGCTAAAATAAATATACTCTCCTTTGGTTGTACTACGAATAAAAATAAAGACTAGACTAGTATAAAACAGTCAAGGATAATCAATTATTCCGTTTACATGTTTGTTGCACTTGAGTGAGATAGGTATTCGATAAACGTAGAATATAAATGAGAAATATAATCAACTGTACAAAATCAAAACACAGAAAGTAATTAGTATGGTCTCTAAGCCAGTTACAAAATTAAATCTGAGTCAAAAGAGCTGCCCTCCAGCCGAACCCTCTCACTTGAAAGGACGCTGATACGAGTGTTGGGTCCTCTCAGAGATAGGGTCAAAGGTGAGAGTCGGATTGAATGAGAATGTTGACTTCATACACGAACTAATCAGCGTGAAAAGCCTTTTATGTATCATTCTTTGAAGATCTAAAAATTGATAATCCCCTGAGAATGACAAAGCAGAGTTGTATGTAAATCTGTCTATAAATGGTTTTAGGAATAACACGAAAAATTTATTCAATCATTCAAATTTTTACTTATTTTGGTAAAAGTCATTGTGTTGTTTAACTATAGTGTTTGAGAATAATAACATTTACGGAATTTCGTTTGGAAGAATATGAAACAATTTTAAATTCTTGACAAATTGACGAATAAAATATGATAAAAAACTGCTTGACTGAATAAGGTGACATTACGAAATTACTAAATTACTGTAAAAGAAAACTATCTAATAAGTTGATCAGTCACTTAAAAATTAATGTAATGTTTTGATAATTTGAAATAATCGACAAAATAATCGATTGTTTTATTCTTAGGACGATATTTAAGGGGATCGGATAAAGTCAAATATTTTATTCCAATAAACAGAACTATTAAAAGTACGAAGTACAAGTGATTTGCTAAGAATTATTTTTAGCATTCCCAGTCAGGTTATAACTTAACGTACATTTGTGAAACACACAGTAATACAAAGTGCATACATGTAATCGGTTATGTATGTTTTATTTACCAGATGAACTTAGATTGATAAAAATAATGTTTATAACAAATTAATAATACTAATATATAATAATAATAATATAATTAATAATATGTAAATTATTAAACTCAATAACAACAGCTTAGTACATTTTTTTATCATAAAAAAATTTACAAATATATTCTTAAACAACAAAGTGTTTGATTATAAAAATATTTTATAATATAGCTGCTCACAACTCAAATATTATTATTCGAAACAATTGGAGTAACAATGTATGTTTTGTTTTTCAGTACCATGATACGTTTTCTAATATAATCGAAACAAAACTGTCTTAAAATGGTAATGATAGACATTTCAGTATGACTTTAGTGTACAATGTATTCCATTAAAAGTAATCTTCCTAATACTTCATTATATCTTATAGGAATTATGTTACGGATATAACATTATTTTCAAGAGGTATAAACATTTCAAAATAATAGTTCTATCATTACTGTGATATTAGAGAATCACTAAATGTGTTTCGATTATTTATAGCTAAGAAAAAAACATTAAAAATGTTTCTATTATTTGCTCTAAATAGGATCGCAAAGTTTATATCTGAATAGTTGATTATTTTACATTCTATTGCCCCATCATTTCTTCAGATATTTCAGTATTGCTCAGTCAAGAAATTTTAAATATATTTTTCACTGAAGTTGAACTTAAATAATCAGAGAATAGATAGACAATATAGTAATGAATAGTAGCTAACAAAATGTCTAAAGGACATGACAGTTCACATTCTTAACGTTCACCTTGCATTTGTGTAAATATTTGACCTGAGGAAAAGTCGCAGGAAATAACCGACACGGAAATGGTACCGGAACGGAAATGGTTATTGGCCGACAATAACAATCGACAACTCAGAGCTGCGACTGACAGTGTGTCAGGGCTGCGAAGATGATTGTGTGGAGGAAATTCTATTTATGAACAGGCTTCAGCGCGTAGAGTTTTCTTGGGTTAGAAACTGCGATTGGCTCAGCGTCAGCGAACTATCACTTCTGTATATACGTCTGTCTGCCATTCCATACCTCGAGAACAAAGTAACCTATAGACTTGAAATTTTGCTCGAGCTTCATTTATATGCAGGCAACACGAGTAGAATGACGATACATGTCACTCCATGGAATTGAGCTCAGCATTACTGAACATGGGTTTTTGTGGGTAACCTTCATGTTAACAAGAAAATCACAAAATAAATTAATTTCAAACAAACTGAGCACGATTATTTGTCATTTTGAAATTGACATGTAACATATGAAACCCAATAAACTTATAGACGAACTTTGCATGAAACATTAAACTACACGTGGTTGGCGGACTACTGTCTTGTAAGTATTAATATGTGACCATTAATACTTACAAGATGAATAGTTTCCCATTTATACGTTATAAATAAACGGTACGATAGAAAATAACAGTAGTGCATCATTTAAGTTCAAAATAGATTTTGAAATTTACATGGAGTTGTACATATTGTGTTTTTGTCACAAGAAATTATTTCGTAATTCTATAGTTTTCCTCAGAATGTGAACGGAATTTTCAACATTTTATTCTTCATAAATGATAGGCTACAACAAATGGTTTTTTAATAATACTAAATAAAGGTTTATAATATAAAAATATTACTCATTAAAAATTGATACAGATTTAATGCTAAACATTTAGAAGTTAATTTTCAATCAACCTCAGTTTGGAACCGGAAAAATGTAATACTTACCATTATTGTTGAACCTCACTATGTTGTAATAACCAGGTTATAAGCTAAGAAATTTAAGTAAAACACACAACACAGATACGTCTACGTTTATCACCATAGACCTATTTTTACGTATTATGAATTTTTTGTGTGCTGGTAGGAATAATTTTCCTCCAACCTATAGATCTCATATTCTATTTCCTGGGTGTTTATAATAACAATTGTAATGAAAATGAATGTAAAAATTATTCATAAAATCCAAAACAGTAAAATCCAACACTAATGCGAAGTTTATATTAAGTTTTGCTTGTTGTAGTCATTGAAATTATTTTCTATCCTGCAATATATCTTTATAATTTAGTTAAGTCATATGGTTTGAGTTGAAACAAAAAATGAGAGTTTGTTTTACTTTTAAAACAAACACTAATGTTTTAAAAGTAGCTTATTACAGAACATATTATAAATTAAATGTAACTGATATGAGTATTTTATATTAATAAAGCATTAATAAACCATTTTCTGTCATTTATAAGGCTAGAAAACTGGAAGAATCAAAATGTGATCATTTAAAAAATTTGGAATTATATCAATAGGCACACTTTCCCCATAGTTAAAATGTAAGGTTTCAATACTCGTAGCTAAATTATTAAGTACCTAATGAAAGTTATTGATTACAGGTGATGTATTTTTTGAAATTGAAAGGGATAGCCATTTTATGAGACATTTTTCCTCTGAGTAGTATAAAACACAAAGGGAAGCACTTCTGAAACCTATGTCTCTTACAACATCAATGACCGCTTCATGTAAGGCAACAAATAAATGTTACGGTCAAACTTCTTTATTGTCAAAGTTCCTATTGGTTCTCTAATACGTTTATGTCTTGTCCAATCTATATTACTTTATTGGAAGACAAGTTTCTGAGTGAATTTAACGTACCTTTATTTTAGGATGATACTTGTGGACCATTCTTTGGTGTGCAAAATACGAGAATACCATTTGTAAAATTTATATAAATTTATAATATCTTCATCCCTATTAAGTAAGACAGCGCTTGTATGCAAAAGTGAATAAAAAAAACATACAAAAAATTTAATTTATTGCGGTAAATAAAAAAAACATACTTGTTCATAAGCCTTATTAGCTTACGATATGATTTTTCGTGTTGATAAGCATATTGGAGAATATAACAAACTCTTCTAAAAATTATTGTTTATATTTAGCTTTTGTTTGAAAATCAAGAGGGTGGTGTCCACAAATCTTCCAGAATACCGTTTTGTTAACCTATTCCAGGAACTTTTCAATGTTTATGATGATTAATTTATCTAAAGTAAAATTTGATAAACATAGAGGATTGAGTAACCTATTATGTGATAGATCTAGAGCGTTTTGTTATTATACTAATAAAAAGGTACAATAAATAAAATCCAGCTATGCATTACAATTTTGTAGGAAATGAACTTACTGATGATATATGTAATCAAATTGTTCATAGTCAGATACGGATGGATTTAAATTTTGTAATAAATAACAAAACCGGCAAACGGAACAGTATCTGACAGCTTATTTTTGCTAATCAATACTTAGTGTTCTATTCGTGGACAGATCAAAGGAAACTCAAATTAAGAAATAGGATTTCTATAAACATAAATGATACTTTATCATAATTGAATTAATCTAAAGGTAGGCAAACTATAAAAACGCTCATCTTATCATCGTACTGTACTGAGACACAGGATGTTTGAGTTTATCCGTAAAACCTTTTTGAGTAATAAGCCTTTTTAATTATTCAACAAGACACCCCTTTAGATAAAGTACTGAATGTACATATGTATATTAAAAGTACACAAAGTGTTGCCTTTATTCCTCGAAGAGATCTTGACAAAGGGGGAAATGGCATAGTTACAAATCACAACGATCACAAACGATCAGCCTATAATACATTGTATTTCTAATCGGAGCTTCAGCGGGTGTGCGCGTTAAGGTATTTCATTTAAAATGTTATATTTTCGATAAAAGGTCTAAAAAATATCTTTTAACTGGTTACACACCATTTAACTCGTTATTCTGAAGATGAATTTGAGAAAATGTCCATTATAACTCACAGGTAATTTCCTTAATACACCTTTTCTCTATAGCAAATGTTTTGTTATGAGTGTAAAATATTGTTCTACAATGGCAGAGAAATAGTTTGAGTATTAACAGTATATAAATATACCTAAAAGAAAGTTGGGTTAGTTACACCAATTATAAATAAAGTATAACTTTACTGAGTATAATGATCTCTGATTTGCTAAATTCGTCCACTACTAATTGCAGAATAACTATTACACTATCGTAAAAGTGTAATGAAAAACTACGTAACTACAAAGATGAAAAGATTCTTATTTAATGGTACCGAATAAAAGAGCCAGTTAAATTTAATCAAATGTTCTGTATACACCTTGTTTTAAGACAGCACTACCATATATTTAATTAATATTTTCAATTTTGCTTAAATGTATGGTCTTGAAAGCACAGATTAGGTTTCATGGTAACAACGATTCTTATTTCAAACCCTTCTACGACGACTGTTAGCAAAGACTAAGAAAATATCCAGATAGGAATAGGGATAGGGATAGGATAGGGATAGGAGTTTTAGTAAAATTATTAACTGAACATTTGAGCAAGTCCGACTGTTACGTATGCAGTGCTTGGTCAGTACTGTATTACAATTCTTTGTTTAAAGGTTATTTTTGACGATGGAAGGATTGTGAAGGAAACAGGATTTTTCCGGACATTTGCCATCGTTCAGTGAAACAAGAAAACAGTAACACTACGTTTCGAGATCTGCAATCTGATCTCTTCTTCAGGTAAAGAACTAACCTAATCTCGATCAGCAGATCTCGAAACCTAATCTCGATCAGCAGATCTCGAAACGTAGTGTTACTGTTTTCTTGTTTCACTGAACGATGGCAAATGTCCGGAAAAATCCTGTTTCCTTCACTGTATTACAGATAGCAAAGACAATAACATTAACTATCTAATATTTACTATAAATTGAAAGACTCTAATAAAACCAATCTTAGGTGCCTTTTGACAAAAGTAGGCTTCGCAGACTATATATTTATATAGTAATTTCTTTAATCGGGGAAACAAGGAAAAATCAACTATGACACAATTTCATCGAAATTGCATGCGATTCCGCAGGTAACTGTTGGTTATTAATACAATTTAATTTAATAAGTGTTCATCCATTTGTTATATTACGGTGGTACTGAAATAGCCTGACGTGCTGGAAAATAATTGCAGTAAAAGGAACGTGAGTAAGTTACGCAGACAAGGTTGTTGTTTCGTAGCACGGCGATCAGGTATAATCCAGGTACGGTTCCAACTCTCACGTTTTCAAGGGACGAAATTCTATCAGGTTAACAATAACATTTCATGATTTCAGGTTTAGATTATGATTTTCTTCATACGTAATCAAATATTTTCTCATATTTAATAATCCACTCAGCCCTATCAGCGAACACTCTTAATTAATATTATAATACTTTTTGACCTAAGAAAAGAGATATTATTCGATGCCCATCAAATCTAGATGGAATATCGAATAATCTTATACATGAAAATTAAAATTATGCTATAATTAATTGTTTTAAATAAGTAAAAAATATTATTTAGGTTAAATCTACCGCGTAAACAAAAATATTCAAGTACACCTATTAAAAGGCAAAGTTTTTAATATCACTTGACACTTTCTTGTGTACAGGGTGTGGTAAAAAGATGGGGTTCAATGATATTTCAGTTTTTCTGAAACTTAGCAACTTTGCCATTTGAATCGACCTGAAGCTTAATTTTCTTTTCTTAACGTTTAAACCGATAACTTTTTCAAATTTAAAATTTAACGGAGAATCTACAAATGATGTAGTTTGCTCACATATGTCTATACGTTGCTGAGAAATATCAGATTTACGTACAAAAACACGGTTTTTTTTAGAAAAACTGAAAATAATTCATTTCAGACCTAATTTTTGGAGTTAGACTTTTTTATAAACACCATTGTATCACATTTACTTTGCATTATAACCCAAAAAATTTTGTCACACCAAGAGCCACTCACCCTGTACATATATATATATATATATATATATATATATATATATATATATATATATATATGAGTTATGTAGTATAATTCTAATTGTAATATTTATCTCTATAAACAAAATAATTTCATCAATAGCATGATATTTTAATGTTCTGTATTTAGGGCTTCCTATTGTAACCGATATCCTGAGAATTCTTTGAAACTTCTTTGAAACGTTCCAAGTAATTGGAGAGTAACAGTTTAGTAGATGTTTTGATAATCCAGAGCAGGTTATGTTTTATTTAAAGTTCTAAATAATTAAGTTGTATAAATTTAAGTTTTATCACCCCTCATGTGAAATGAAACGGCGAACGAAGCTGGTTAATAACTGAGCTGGATTCGTATGTTGGTTTATGTAAAATTGCTAGTTATAAGATAAGTGGTTTATAAGAAATTGCTATTCTTACCTTTCAGTTTGTTCTCCTGAAATAACATTAAATCAAAAAGTAAAATGTAGAACCTGACTTTTGAGAGAAAACTTTTTGTGCGATTAGTTGCAAAGATTGATGTACTTAAAAATGTGATTTAAAACACTAAATTAAAAGTACAATTATTAATATTAAGTAATAGATTTTGAAGTATAAGTTTTTAAGTTTTTAACTTATTTATCTCATTAAATGCTGGAAATTAATATAACCAAATAAGGATAGAGGTTATATTTAATACAAGGCTCAAGTTTTGATTTTTGTAGTAACGGTGACGGTATAGTGTGGGAGCAAAGGGCTAGCTTACACTCTACAAATACACAACCTGCTTTTTGGTGAAATTGATAGAAGGAGTTTTCCAAAGAAAGGAATCAATCATCAGCCTCGTTGTTTTGGGTGGGATGATGGAGAAGGGGGGGGGCAAAATCGGAGAGTATATAATAGGATTTTATTTACACACTTAAAACCAACAGGAAGAAACAAAAATTATAGATGCATCAGCGTCTAGGTGCGAATAAAATAAATTTTATTTTCACTCAAAAATGTGGTGTTTTAGGATTGGCTTTAGCTGACCTAACTTTCATTTTCGTATCTGATGGTTGGTTTAAAGTTTATCAAGCTAAAAACCGTGATTTGGGAAACATGTTTTTTATAATTTATCCTTTTTGTTACGTTGAAACTGAGATCTATTTCTTTCTAAGAAGAAATTACGCTACGAATTTCACAACAATCTGAGCTGTGTGCTTCTACAATGTAAAGAGTCTCTCAGTTTCCGGTTAAAAACAACCGTTCAGCACATAGTCTTTGTAGACCTCTTAATTTGTAGGAAAGGCTAAGTGCGAAGCCAAAATCAAGTTTAATATGTTAAAAAAAGTTAAGGGAACATGTTAAAAATTCTGCGCTGTACTTTCGTACTATATATTTATATAAACTTCGTTACTAAAGGTTGGCGTAGAAGTTCCTCAGAGTTTCACTAACAATTCAGTGTAATTAAGAAGTCAGCTGTCCCTCCCTCTCACCCTCCCAGCATCCCGTCCCACTACCGTTCGTCGATGTCCGCGGTTTCCGATTGTGATACGATTCGTCGAGCTTCACGGTGCTTTGCCTCGGTTTGCATGAGTCATCCTAATAGCGTAGGTTACGTCTCACTGCAGTTGCGGTTAAACATACTGCGTTTATTCCATTAACACAATAGATTGTGCAGATTCAGAATGACTAGGACTGGAGATTACTAACTTATGTTCCTGACTTTGTTTCTTAAAAGACATAAATTTGGTCATTTTCAATAAAGATAACCATAAAAATATAACCATGTATTTTTCACGACTAGCACTGCAGCTTAGTCGCAAAAACGACATCTAGCTGTGTTCAAGCTTGTAGCTTGTTTTATGATGGGAATATAAAACAAGTGATTAGTAACATAATTATTTTACATTTCACATAACTATAAAAGTAATAAATGTTGTAAAAACCGAAAAACATTCTCTAAAAGATGCATGACAAATTATTTCAAAATAGCTTTGTTCAAAAGTAACGATGCCACATAGACTGTATGTGATAAAGGAGCTGTTGCAAAGATAGTTGTGACGTGTTTAGGACAGCGGAGGTAGCAGAGTTATCGCAATCGATAATTAGGCCACCATAGATATATGTTTAATGGTGAGGGGGGGGAGTGAGAGGAATAGAGTTTCAATAACTTGACAATAATAGGGAACTAAGCCTGTGACGCGTTTCATCGACATAACACACATTATGGAAGGCAATTGAATAAACAATTGTGGTGCTTTTGGTATTATATGAAGGCTACTATTATACTGTGTCCTATCTACTACTTATAAATCGCGCGATATAAGTAGGTTTACATGAGATCATCATAAATATGTTACTAGTAGCACCAAAGTCAAAGTTAACCTTCACCAGTGCTCACATGATCTGAGATTGAATTAGGGTACTATTTAGAGGGATACTTATTGCAAGAAGTGAAAAACCGAAGGCCGTACTGATGGTTAGGGATCATTTTATCATTTTGGATCGGTACTTTCGTGACCTTAGATCACGTGCTAGATAGTCGAACGTAAGTCTAAAAAGTACCAAGCTGAAATGCTCGTGGCCATCAGTACGGGTTGCGGCCTTGCACTTCCCACGAAAGAATATCCTTGGAGACAGTAGCTAAATTCAAGTTCAGATCACGTAAAAGCTCGTAATGGTTAACGTTTCTATTTATAACAAGTATGTACCGATTTACCTATTGATATTTCGTAATAATATGTAGTAGATAGGGACAGAGCATAACAGTGGCGTCCGTATAATACAAAAATATCATTATTATTAACTACTAGTACATTGTTTCATGTATTTTTGTATTTAGTAATTAAAATATATTATGAAAACTGTAATTAATTACTGTGTTGTTAAACCGTCTGTTAAGGTCCAAGCTGTCACTGGTAGCATAAAATTATCGCATTATAATTACATTCCTCAGTTATTATCATTGTGACCTAGGGTAACATGATACTAGAGGTGATCCTATCGATTCCATTCGTTGCCGCTACAAAATGGAAACAATTTTAATAATATATAGGCTTCGGACGAACAGACTGAAGTCAACTCTAGCTTATTAATTTATATATGGAATGTGCTTTATTCAGCTTAGCGACCCTTTTAACTCGATTTGAAATTAATTCTTTTTCTGTCAATCGTAAATTTATCGTTTATAGTTCACTTTACCTTACTGTTGGATTATACGATTAAAAAATAATTCCAAACGCTCAGTAAAAGTAGTTTAACAAAAAATAATTAAGATATTATTTCAGGAATAAAATTAAATATAAAATACGTTTATTGCTGTATAGAATAAACTATTAGTGTTTTCTTCCATTATTCCTATGGTTTTTCGGATGCTCTCTCAGCTATTGGGTAAACAAAAATGAAATAAAAATCAAGACCAAGATGTATTGTTAAGCCAATTAACCATTAGAATAAAAATTCATCGGGATGAGAAGAAATAAAACTATAAGGATTTCTAGAATGATAAACATCTGTTAAAAGTTTGAGTTTAATAAATACTGAAATACCATGATGATCTTTTTAGAGGTTATACATTTCATTAATGCCGTTTTCTAGTTGAAATTTTATGTTTGAAGAAACCTTTAAAATACCATTACTCCAAGTTTGACTAACAAATCTAACACAATTGTGCTCTTTAATGCAGACTTTTGTCTTTTGATGTTCACAGAATTGCAGAAAAATTATTAATGTAATTTTAAGTATGTTGTAGGGCAATTTACATAGTTATATAGATATGAAGGTAGCTAGATATAGATACAGCTACTGATATAAAGGGAAAGGATTTGGTAGATAATAAGCATTTGTGTGATGAAGAAAAAGGTAAACCAAATTAATTTAAAGTTTCAATACTACGATTTCCCCAATAATCTTCAAACAAGATATAAAAATGAATTCCTACGCAAATTGTTGCTAAACGCTAATAGATTTGGGTAATTCTTCTTTTGAAATATTCGTTGAAGTCTAAGGAATAAAAATATGAAGGTTGTATCGATAGAAAGGTTTCTAGAAACTCTTTTGAATTTGAATAAATAGTAATAATATTTATGTATCACAATCCAAATTCTACTGATATTAAACAGCTGTTGACATTTAATAACATTCTTTAATGTTTATGATGAAGTTATTTAAAGAGACTTGTGTATATTTTTCCTATTAAATTTTATAATATTAAGTAAACAATGCTTGATTAGTAGTGCGACGCAGATAACAAAGACAAAGTGACACTATACCTCTTATTCCAGATTACGCCAGTGAAGAATTAAACAAATAATGCATTGGTAGTTAAGAGTTTGTTTTTCGAAATAGCACCACAACGCTGTTATAAAACCCACTTTCATGAGCAGAGCTGTGAATATTTGCAGGTAAGGTTCTCAAAACTGTTAGGCTTCCTTGAAATTGAGATATGAAATTTTTATAATGTAATAAAGAAAACTAGAGGAATAACTCCAACATGCATCAACGAGCCATTCTTTCCCAGACTGCAGTTCGAAACCAACAAGCCTTCTATACCTATTTACGCAAACCTATTTATTATAAGCGATGATTTTGAAATGTTGGGTGAACTGGGAAAAGATTTGCCCTCTATACAGGGAGTAGGCTTCTGCGTCCTAAGTATCAAAATACATTTTCTTCATCGGGACAAAACTAAACTCAACAATATCGCTAGATATATCTTAGGTTGGAAGTATATATAGAGAAGGAGTGTAAATAAACGTCTTTTTGCCGAAGTAAGTTTTTAAGAGCTATAAATATATCTATAAGTATAATTAAATTAGTATAATTTTATAACACCATTGTAACTTCAAAGCTTTCAATCCAAAACTGTCTTAACATAAAACGTTTACTATACGAATTATAAAGATATTTGAAGCCTAATTAAAATTCTGCATAACTTACTAACAAGCACAAATTATCCAGTATGACCTAATTTGCTCTTGCTTTACGCATTGACTAATATTTGCTGCTAACACACAATAGCACAGAATAACTCATATCGACTTTACTTTATCTTCCCACACAGACAAGAGAATATCCTGGCGGGAGGGCACTCTCTGAGTGTTATTGCGAGCCTCTCACGGCCAAAAATAACTTAATTACCACCCTTTGTTATTTGAGACTCGCTCAGACCTCTCCCTCAGATCAGCTTGCCCATCTCTTTTCTTTTAATTCACTGACTCGTTACTAACTGCATAATAAAATACATTTCTTAATCGAAACTTTTAAGTTATAAAATCTTTAATAATAATAATTACACTGATCTAGATATACTGAATTCAAACTATATATTGATAAAATTTACGTAGAAATTAGTAGACGAGAACCGAGAGACAGTATGCACCTTACACAACCTGGGTCGAAATGGGTTGAAAGGGTTAAAAATATTAAAATATCAGCGTTAGTTGAAAGGTATAGACTGAAAGTATCAAATTTAAGGCCCTGTATACAGGGTTAGTTACCACCTGCGTGGTATGTATAGCTGTCACATAAATTACTTTAGTACTTTAGAGAATCCAATAAAAGTATTTGTAAAATTGTTAAAAGCTCCATAATGACCCAATTTGGTCGGTAGATGTGGTTTTTGGGAGAATTTTAAACATGTGTTGCGTAGCACTTAAGGAACTAATTGCACTGAAAATTGTGATGTCTATAAAAGTTAAAATTTGTAATCGTATTTTAAGCGCTTATCACATAAACGCCCTATTTACACCAGTTTCATTTGTACATTTCCAAAAAAGAACCCCGTTCCATCAAGTTGGTCCCCATTTTAATGATAGTTGCTGTAAAACCTTTACATACCAGTTGTCTGTCATAACGCTTATAATCAGCTAACGCTCATTTAATATTCATTTAAGTGTTTGACGGTTTAAGAATGTAAAATATTGTCTGAAATAATCATTTTTAACTTTTCTGATATCCTCCCATTAAGACCTGCGCCAAACTTTACTCGACTGATGATCAGTATCTTTATTAAGAGCATTTCTGTACCGATTCCATTCTTATGTAATACACATTGGTGCTAGATTCCAGGACTAAAGCCTTTTTTCCCTCATAAGCCATGTTAATTTATTGTATTAAAAATCTCATCATTTTTGTACAATTTAATTTTTTATAATGTATAACACTACGTTTCGAGGGTTGTAATCTACCCGCTTTTTCAGGTGACAAAACACTAAAACTACATGTGATAAAATCTTATAAGTAAAAAAAAAACATGATGATAAATGTATTATATACTATTATTTTTTAACCCACCCATCGTCAATTAAAATTTGAAAATAAAAAATAATATATATAATCTGAGCTGAAAGGAATTTAGAAACAAACGAAAGCAATACTAATAAATCAAAGGTTAAAGTTATACAAATCTGTTTCTGCATAAAGCGACGCGGACTGTACATTCTCCCTCGAACCAAGTTTAATGGTTGTCTCCTCCGTTGCTGCTGCTGGCCTAAACAAGATAAGTACCTTGACTTTCCCACATTGACTGAAAGAGGCAACAGAGCTAACCTCCCCTTCTTCCAAGATGACGTGTATGAGATAAAGAAACTGCTACCTTTCCCTGTGTGATATCGACAGAAGGCAGCCCCACCTCCAACGTTACCTATCCTGAAAATCCTACTATTTTGGAGTAAGCACTTAAATCCTTTTTAAGATTGAGAGGGATGAGGAATTTCTTACCTTCTTGTCCTATGTGAACAGACAACTGAACTTAAATCTGTTCAAGTCGTTTAGCCTCACCGCGTTCTAATGTCCTTGTGCCACGAACCAACCTTGTTGGATACAGTATATAACAATGATGATCTATTAAATCAACTCGAATGCGAGGTGACTTTTGAGAATGTGAGGAAAGATGTGGCTTTGAGACGATGAGATCCGAAGCTTATTTATCAAATCAGTGAAAACGATACTGCTAACCTCAATGCACTTACTTCTCAGTTTCACAGGTTACCTGGGCTGCTCCTATGCCACAAATTAAAACAGTCGGAAACAGTACTGTAGCGTTTTGGGTTACGTTGGTTTTAATTTTAACAATTTTGTGGATTTAATTTTATATGAAAATAAAAACGGGTTTTTAGTTTAAAGTAGATTGTTAGGCGGTAGATAATGATTTTGAAATGTACTCCTTTGCCAAGTCTGTTTATGTTACTTTAGGATAGTAGTTCGATTCTGAGTTGAGCCTTTGTTTTATCGGTTTTTTACCAACTATTACTGGGTTTTTGGTTGTTTCTGATTAGGAAGGTTGTAGGTTAATTTGTTGGTACGGTTGGGCCAATGAAATAGCTCGGTGGTCGATATTAATTATAGGAGGGAGGGGGTTGTTTAAACCAAGCGTTTAAACCAACGCTTTTCGACTTCTTCCGACGTTTCTGTTGTAAGAGCGCGATTCCATGCCTGTCCGTTCCGTGTGTATCAACATATCCGAGAATGATTTTGATTGATTACAAAATTTCTTTCCGATTTACTTTAAATCGTTTTCCTGGCCTGTACCTAATTTATAGGGTTTCTTGTTATAGGGAAACATAGAAAAACCATGCTGCTGACCTCAATGCAATCAATCAGTGTCACAATCAGTCGTTTGTACTTATGGAGTTCTTACGCTACTATGCCACAAACCACCAAAGTCGGATACACTCCATAAAATGGCGCTTGATACAATCACTTTTAACCACGAAATTTAGCCTAATTCTCAAAGCCCGACTTTCAATACTAAGCAAAAGTTCCATTTACTCCATTCAACTGTGAAATGAAACATTAGGGATAACGCAAGAACCGGACCAATAACGAATTAATATTACTTATAATTTTGTAACTACATTGCTAATTATTATATATATTATATATATATATATATTTTGCAAAGAAGAAATGGAGTTTAAAGTACCAAATAGCGCTGGTGTGAGAAAAGTTGTAACATAATTTCGCGTTACGGCGAAACTTTAATGGATTTCACCAGTTGAGAACTGTTTCAAGTTAAACGGAAACATAAACACACCCACACCACAACTGAACTCGATCTGGAACGTAGGGAAATTTAAATGAAATTGGCTTTTATCCACTGTCAGTTGCGTCTGTTGTAATGTTATATTCAGTTTTTTTTTAGAGATACACCGATTATGTTTATTAATGATAATTTCTACTATTTTGTTATTATTATTTTGTTAAATCGAAAACAGTAATTAGTAAGTTACTACTTTTTATGAGCAGAACTAAAAAAGACTTTCTGGTTAAATACATGCATATTTTAAATTACAATACTCCACTTATTGGCAGGATGAAACTCGTGTCACAATTTGTATGGTTAATAAGACGCATTATTTATTTCATGTGTGACCAGTTTCATAAGAACTTCTTAAATGTAATAAACCCTTACAAACGTGAAACAAATTCCCGATTGACAAAAAAATAGGAATTAAAAAATTTACTATAATTTTACAGAGCTTTAAAATTAAAGGAACCATTTCTTAAAAAAATCCAACTATTCAATTAGATACAGTTTAAACCTGCGGCAACCGAAGTATTTCTACTATTCCATTATACGTTTTTTTTCAATGAATCTAATATATGTGTTACTTGAGTAAAGTATCAGAAATAAACTATTTGTGACCATAATATACAAATTTTGAAGTTTTCTAAAAAGTCAATATAAACTAAATATCCCTAATTAAAAAATGTATTATTAATTGCAGTAATTGTAAAATACATGTACTGAAACTGGCTTTAATGGATTCATCTTATGTCCTTTGGTTAAAAAAAATTCTATTGACCTCCCTTTCCACATTGTCAAACAATTAAAAAGTAACTGCTCTCCACAGTTAACGAGCTAACGTGGTTTCAAGGCCAAATAAAAGTAGACAAATCATAAGTATCGCATCAGTTGACTGGGTGAGTTTTAAATGGTTGTATAAAACATAAAATAAGAAATTTATAAATGGAAATAGTAATGGCCAATGTGAAGTTTTAAACAAATATACTCCTTGCAAATCTAAAAATACTTTTGGATTTACAAGAGTACACTGTTTTGGCACCAAAGCTCCTGAAAACATACAATATTTAACCAAACTCTAAAAATGAAGTGTAAAAATTTATTTAATTTTAAGATATAAGTATGGTTAAGTATAAGTAAATAACCATTTGGGGTTAAAGTTAAAGTTATTTATGCTACTCTAATATAGAAAAGTATCGATAATATTATAATTAATTAAACTATGTATTATTAGATTACATAGCATCTGGTGGTAATGATCGGTTCACTTGAAATGATCACAATTAATAATTTCCGAAAGACTTCTTCTTCATAATCACCATAGTCCCCTCAGGCCGAGTAATTGATACATGATTGATTACCCCTCCCCCGCCTGCACCCCCCGCCAGCCTCCCGCGCCAATTCATGCCGCAACTACGTCCTTGTCCATGCCAACTCGCCGTCACTTCCGAAAACAATCGGCATTTGTTTCGCTTCACGCTAGCTAAGTTATAATCTATTGGTTCAGAGTGAGTCATTTCTGTCACTAAGTATCTAACAATTGTTCTCTGAAGACTCGATACAACGATTACAATGCTAACAACCGGATCTAAAACTATCTGTTATTATTTAAATACAATTCTAAAGCATGAAATGGAAAATGTAAGTGTAGAAAATTTAATTACTTTATGTCGATGATACAAAGAAAAACATTTAGAATGAAGTTTTCACCGATGGTCGGCCTTTATGAAGAATCAAAAAATCAAGAACTCCTCAATCGTTAAGTAAAATCAGGAATATTATCTTTCTATTAAGGAATAGATAAACATTATTTTTATTTCTTACTGATCATGAATACTGTATATAATAATTTGTTTATTTATGTAATATGTTTAATATAGAAACAAGGTATAATAAACTGCTGAAAATTACTGCTATAATTCTACAATAAGAAGTCACGTAAATTATATGGGAGCAAATTTATTCACGAAATTGAAAAAGTCCCTAACTTTAAGCTTTTTATTTTACACTTTTGCTAATATATTTCATAGTTTTAGATAATAGTTATGTTATAACATATCTTATTTTGATTATTAAATGATGTGTTGTTTTAATTATTATGGTTGAGAAGGAGTTTCAAGAGTGATACCAATGCAAAATTAGGGTCCCGCATCAACTTTGCACTCGACCCCGCAAAAGCTAAGGCCGACCATGATTGGAAGAAATGGTTTTCTTAGATTCACCATAATCCTCATTTATGTTTCCATTGGTACGTATCTGGGTTTGTAAAAGATTTTTTATGTGAAATTTATGTTATAGAATAAATTTCCTAATACAATAAAGTTGAACATTCTTTTACTATTTCTCTTAAAATTACCGATATTTAGAGTGGGAAACTTAGACAATTCGTAGTCAGGGTCTCCCCCCCAAAACTGCTTTGGATATAAATGTAAGATTTTTACAAAATGAGTTGTAACTTGTTTTGTTTGTAAAAAAAAATAATTTCGTGAAGAAAAACATATTAAAACCATGTAATTTTCTTAAATGATATTAAATTAAACAATATAATTTTCCTAGGTCATATATGTATAAAGAATATGTCACATTTAAAATCTTTTTATTTGGGCCTCAATACAAACTTTTTTATATCAATGGCATTAATTTTATGTAAAATTATAACATCTTTTAACTTTTTTCTGTATTTATAGAGCTATGAATTTAACCTAAACATATTTTCAAATCCACAATTGATTGCACCTACACAATGTTAGTAAACGCATCCACGGACAGGTGCACAACAATTATTTACTAGAGTTAATATGGGTGGACTATTATGACCTCACCTCTCTGTTATCATTGCTATCACAGTTTATTTTATCCCTGCTCTATTTCGCTGCTCCAGCATTTACGCCATTGGTCACTGATAAGAGGACACCTGTCGAGCATTCATGCACAGGCTCTCATGGCTAGGCGATTGCAATAGACAATTGCAATCAGTTTCCTTAGGTTAGAGCATATGTTGTAACTTCTGAAGAGGTTGGAATAATTAAAAAAACTATAAATAAAATAAGTTTTATAAGCTTAGTATAGTAAGACAAATACTATAAAAGATAAATTAAATTAAAATCAATAAAATAGGTAAAACATTGTAATATTTTCATGTAGTAATTAATACAATTTTGTAATGCGATTTATTTACTTTAAATATAAATAATTCTTATTAATGAGAAATACATTGTAAACAAAAATGCTTGATGTAAATAAAAACAATTGATTGCAAATAATCATAATTTTAATGGTTGCATGTGATTTACATTACGAATAATTTTAACGCAAGTAATACAGTTGTTTTGTAAAAAATTATAATGCAATGTTTCAATTAATGTTCGCCCATTATCAAACATTTAATGGAGTCAAAATATTTCTTCCTCTTCCAGGACAATTTCGTGATGGTATTATAAGTATTTGTGACATTAGGTATAGAGGTTTTACAATTGTGGTAGGCTAGTATGTTTTTTCATTAATTGTTTCGTATTTGCCATCGTTCAGTGTTACATAAAATTCAGTAAAACTACGTTAGAGATCATCAATCTGATATATTCTTTAGGAGCATAAATGATCAAATACATAACTAATAAAATGGAGGTTTCCAAATTTCATCATACCAAAGTATTGTGATAAGTTTATCTAAACAATTACTAAAAATTGTTGTGTGCCAAGAACCCATGTACACCATATCTAAAACATGCACTTACTGAAACACTTATTCTTACAAACTGAACTGAATAATAGTAAATTCAAAAATGTATGCAAGCTGTAACCAATCACAACAGAAATAAAATAGTGATAAATCAGGAAACGAGGATAAGCATTTTTATTGACTTAGTATGACTTCCATACAGTAATCCGTTTTTATTATCTTATTCTAGTACATTATTTTGTTTTATATTTTAGTTCTTTTACTAAATTCGCTACCAAAGCAGTATAATTTCAAATAAAAGTTAACCGGATTGTCCTCCTATAATTTTATGAATAGGTGATATGAATGAGAAATACATCGTATACTAATATGCTTCATATAAATAAAAAAACTTGATAATAATCCTAATTTTGTATTGGTTGCATGTGATTTACCTCACGAAAAATTTTAAAACAATTAATACCTTTGCAGTGTGAAAAATTATAATGCAATTTTTCATTTATTTTTCGCCTATTACCATATATGTTAATTGAGTAAAAACTTTTTTCCTCCTGAAAAATTTGGAGATGTTATATAATTAATCATAATTAAATTAATTTCCTTTTAAGAAGGAATCACCCGTATCTCCACTAATCTTCGGATTGAACTGGAAAGACATGGTTTTTTGGCCAGACTCGCCCATAAGATATCGACAAATATAGGTGACAATTGAGATTCCATTGCCATTCGCTTTCTTTGCTCTAGACTTTATTATCTAACACTTAGTGGAAGCCTAAATGAAGCCTTGTTCAAATGTATGTGGAAATTATTTAAACCGATAAAAATTTTCCGAAGAAGTAGCTTCCTATTTATTCAATAGAGCATGAAAATGTGAAAATAGTTCTAGTGGAAATCTATAAGATTAGGAGGAAACTCTAAAAACACACAAATCATCCTCTTTACTATTTTATTATTATTTATTTAATTAACATAAAAATTATTTAGTGACATTACAATGCACATGTTTGAAGATTATTTTTCTATATATACGATCTGACTCATAAAATAGTGCAATAAAAATGAGTCATAGAGAGGACGCCATCAAAGATAGCGACGAACTCTGTTGACCCAAGGGGAGATTTCCATACGGCTGAACGACGCGGCGACACGATGTGGGGGAGGGTGGCAGTGTCAGTAACAGCCTCTAGGAAGTCGCCACTAAGGGTCGTGTGTCGAGGACATTAACGGTTCTATCATGTTTTATGTGGCTGCGTCAGACAATAGAATCAATTACAGAAGCTTCCTTCTGACGGCTTGCCTAATAGCAATGGAATCACGCTTGAATAAACGGAGAATTGGGGAGAACGAACGTCCTTTCAGTAGTCATTTTGAAGAAAATATAAAACATCACTGCTATGGTTAGGGAAAATTTCGACATAGTTCTTTCTATAGCTCAATTCAATTTAGAGATAGCCCCATGAGCTATATGCACTTTGATAACACTCAGTCAAATCCCGAAGAGGGACATGCACCATCATTAAAATCTATCTAGTCTATATAAAAATAAAATTATGCAACCTTTTACAACCAAACCACATCTAAAATGCCATTGAGCTAAAATTATAAAAAGTGTTTCTAATTATGTAATCTTGTCGTTGACATTACCCATAAGATCAATTTTAGAAATGTTCTCTAGCACTCAGCCAAAACCTATTGAGGTAAATTCATCATCAAGAAACTGGTGTTGCCTATACTGTATAGAATTGAAGCTTCATAAAAAATTCCAGGCGTGTAGGCCAGTTCGTTCTCCAGATATCGTACAGATAGACAAATATACAAAAGTATTTTTTCCAGCCTTTCGAGTCATAGGCTTCGCTAACGCTCAGCCAATTCGGTATGGCTGCAGATAGTAGTAGTTTTATTTAAATTTCAGTTAGTACTTGTGTGAAATTGTGTTACAAGATGCGATACAAACTCAGTAAGCCAAGACAGCATCCTGTCAAGGAACATTGCCGCCAGCGTCTTGTACAGAGCAATCTCACTGTTGTTTTGAACACGTAACAATCTGTCTGAGGATGCGCTGGGGAGCTCTAGCACTACCCTATCTTGTAGGGAACATCGCCTGCGAAATTAAACCCTATTACAAGTCTCCCTCAACGAGCCATTGCTCAGATTTAGAGGTTCCTGTGCGCTCATTTTATACCTTAGGTAGGTGTTTATATAAAGGGTTTAGGAGTGACAGGGAGTTTTTGTAGCAATTGCTCGGATGCTATTATATAAAATCCAAACTTGGGTAATTTAATGATCAAGGGAAAGGTAAATGATGGCTTGCCCGACATCTAACACAATATTCAAATGCACTTTTGAATGTTGTGTTTAACTTAAAGATAACTCTCCAGATATCCAAAAGGCTATTCAAAGGCAAATTAAAAATTTTTTTCAACGTTAAAGTAATTTTCTTGAAATCTATTACACAATTCAAAGGTAAAATTTAATAAAAATAATCGTCCCGACATACAACACATCATTCAAAGGTAGATTTTTATTGTATGTTTAAGGTGAGTAGTAACTCTCTCGACTGCAAACGCTTAATATTTAAAATACGATTAAAATGTATTGATCGTAAGTTACCTAGCTCTAAATTATAGACCTTATTTTCAATGATTCAACGGTTGATAGATAATGGGTACAAGATAGTGTCCTAAAAATTTAAAGAACACTCGTAAAGAACTCGTAACAATCGACTGACGATGTTTGCTCAGATTGTATTTTAGTCAGTAATTTTGCTGAGGTAATAACGATCCCATAAGTTTTAAGCTTAAGTCTCAATAAAGAATACCTATTTGTATTGCCTATTTAGGCACACAATCTGATTTTTACTGAAAATAAATAAATTTTTTTTCTAAGAAGAAACTGATCGTTTGTAACGAAATGTTTTGTGGAGATCTAAAGTGAGGTGTTTGAAAAGTTAAAATATGAAACGATATATTTCATGTCACATTACATTTATATCTAGATGCACCTATAACTCCTACAGTTAGACGTTTATTATTAATATATAACTGAACACTAATAATACAGATATATTTTTTATATATATATATATTTTTATTTTTATTTGTATCATATATATTTTATATATATATATATATATATATATATATATATATATATATATATATATATATATATATATGGTTGACGCCGATTTAACATTTATTTAAGTGATGGCCGGTTTTAAGTATATTGAGCAAAACAATTTGATCTCTGTAAAAATTATTATTTCATATTTTTTACGCTTTAATACACTTTCATTTTAACTTCTACATAAATTTGTGTGGGTTATTGCTAATTTATTTAATAAGTGATAAAATGATAAAATAGAATAGAGGAATAAAAGAATAACTTTTGGAAGATGGGTAGTAATTGGTTGTAGTAATGTAGACGATAAGTGCTGGTATATAATTGCATGTTTATTTTACAAAAACGTACTCAGTAAAATAAATGTTTTATAAGCAAAAAAATGAATAAAAAATGTGACTGAAATAATTAGCATCATTTTTGTCATAATTCGGTGTGTGGTGCCAGTAGCTTGATAACGATAATGCTATATATGTGTCCAAAGCTAAAATATCTTCGCATTTTGCAAATTTAAATATTTATTTTATTTTTCTAACTGTATATGCGATTTAAAGGCTACACATACTCGTATATAAAAAAACTTGATGTACTCGTATTTGGCAAAAATCCATTGACATTGTAATGATTAAAAACATGGGTCTCGCGCAAGTTCCCGAAAGAATTAAAACTGTGCTCATAATGAATTTGGAATTCTGAATCTTATAAAGCCAAAAAATCAATGAATCTACTGAAAATGTCAAGTCGGAGAAGCTTATACTGTGAAATATCCATGCAGAACATTTTCTAAGTTCATTATTGTCGCTAGATTATTTGGAGTCGTAACTGGATAATAGACATTTACCATCGTTCAAACGGTTCTAATAAAAGAAAAACAACGCTTCCAGTTCTGAATCCGCACACCGTTTGTTTTACCTCTTTTTTAGGTGTGGAATATCAAACATGAGTTTAAACATGCATAAAAGTCAATAGTTAAACACAGCGATGACGAGTAAAATAAGCTTTGACTTAAAGCTAAAGTCAAAATATTGTGGGAGAAACCTTAAACATATCTGAGCAAAGCACCAAGCCAGGAGTAACACGTAGCAAAATCAGTTTTAAAATACTTTGAAAAAATTACAATAAATGAAAAGGTGGTTTAAGATGCAAAAAATTCATTACAATTGAGTGAGGAGTCTCATCGCAAGTATAAAAAGTTATTTGGACTAAAATATTTTAATATTAAAACAAAAACTAATATATTTATGAATTTAATTTTCTTTCGAGACAATTTTCCTGCTATAATGACAGCCACAAAGAAGAATTAATCATACCGGCCAATTTTCATGGTTTTAAAGTTTTTATAAAGTTCAATGGAAAGGGAATAAAAATAGTTACAAAGAATTATAAAAAAGTATCTCATAAAATAGATTTGAAATTAAACTAATAAAATCTGACTGTAAATTTATAGTTTAAATAGTTTTACAAAGCTTATTTAGAAGTGTGGTCAAAAATAATGAAGACATTTAAGTGCAACCAGATTCTTCACCACCTATGAAAGAGTTGAAATTTGTATCTTCTACCACTCAATTCATTGGGAATACATAGTCTTGGGTTTGAAAATTTTGACGTCTTAGCCCAGTTGGAATGAAAAAAGGAAGGTGGAGCAGAAACAGAAGTATAAATTCCAAACAATGTCTATAGATCACACCGCCTTTTCCTAAAGCTCTCTTGTTGTTAGATAATATATCACTGAGTTAATTAAAGATACTGTTATAAAAAATTATTAATTAATGATTACGTATGTTAAGTAGTTATTACGTATTAAAATTAAGTATTATAAAAATATAACTACGTACACAGAGTACATATATAGCATAATGCTAAAATTTTATGGTAAAAAGAATACGAATAAAAGTTATAAAATGTTGCTTACATTTCCATAACGATTTGCGTATGTTCCAACTCTTTTTCCAAGAGTGTTTCTTTATTCATGGTTTTGAATTATTTTAAGTTTTTATTTATCAATAAACATCGTACTTCAAATAAAAAATATTGGATATTGAGTGAAGATCCAGTTCACCTTTCCCTAGCATTTAAAGCTATCAAGAGTATGACACCTGAAATACCGTAGAGTCATGTTTGTCTAAAGAGATAAAAAATTCGTGCGACGAAGAAGCTCATACTGAACTCTTTACATTGTTTTACTGTACCTAGATTACACTATATTTTGTATTTTGCGCGTCTCTAACGTCAAACAATGTGAAGAGTTCATTTATTTTTCACCGACTTATTTTGGATTCCCATTCAATCAATCCTTCACATTACTGCTATGTTATGTATGGAAACCATAACTAGTAATATTTTAATTAAATACTTGGGTAAATAAAACAAAATTGTGGAAAAATTTTTATGTGTTTAGTAACGGATGTAAAAATAATTAGAGATACGGCACGTCACGTGTCATGTATTTGCACCAATGTTTATTGTTGTTGTAATACACTCTTTAGCTTACTGTAAACTGGGTGAAGTAGTTACGTGGCGCCAATTTAAAATTGATTAAAACCATATTGATGTTACAGTAATAGGTTGATTACGGTCTGTAAATATTTTGCTCTAATCGTTTAATTGTTTTAGATTGCAATAAATCATAAAAGTAGTATCATAGCATTAATACTAAAGTAAAAACCCGCACGCAATTGGAAATGAGATACTATGACTAGCGCCCCTTGCGGTGTGGTACCCAAGTAGCATCTATATCGGAGAAAAAATATAGGCTGGAAAAAATACTTTTGTACTTTTGTCTATCTGTACGATATCTGGAGAACGAACTGGCCTACACGCCTGGAATTTTTTATGAAGCTTCAATTCTATACAGATATTTTTTCTCAGATCATGTCTTCCTAACTTAATACACCAAAAACTATCCCTACAAAATCACAAATTAATGGTTATGTTACAACTAGATAAAGATATTTCTCCAATTCAAGGTTCTGTAGATGGATAGCTGACGCTGATTCATCATTTATTTACTCGTCTGGTGTGAATTATGTCAGGGTGAGATGAAATTAATATTTATTTTTTTAGATCTTTCTATTACAACCTCCATCCGATCGACTCCTTTCTTACGGAAACTTTCTCTATTTATCTCAAGAAAAACATCCTATGGCCTTATACACGCAAATTGGGCCTCGGATACTAGTGATAGTATTTTATCCTTTGCATTACGTATTATTAATCCATGTATAAACATATAGTGAAGTATTAATAGGTATTATGCTGGCTATTTACAAAACCTGATATCGCTTTTGTAACGAGTGTATTAATGTAAGTTTTATGCAACCACTTATTACGTTATTTACATCATTTTTACCTGATTATGTAAAATTATCATAATTATAGGAGTGTGTGCGTGTGAATGTTTATTATAGAAAAGGTCGATGATCTATCGTATGCATTTTTTACGTATGTGATTTTTCTGATATTTGTATATATGATAAATTAATTATATTTTGTATTATTTTAATATGTTTGTTTATACATTTTTTTGAAAATTTATTTATGATTTTAGTACATAAGATTGTATTTTTCAAAACTTTTTTTATTCTTTACATTGTCTAATTACCTTCTAATAATCACTTTATACTGTATAAAAATCTGATATACGTCTGTATTTTGGTTGTAGTCTTGAGCAGACGTGGCGGAAAGCAGTTTTTTAAGTGAGAGCGAGTTATATAGTCCAGTCGTATTACCTGATTGAAAAAATAAATGTTTTCTTACAGCAAAACTAATGGCACAATTTAGTCAAATACATCATAAATAAATTAAAAAAACCATTCCGAACCAAAAATTGTCTATTAGGGGGTATAGGAGGGTTGGTTTTTAGGGGTGAAAATGGTTTTTTTGCAATTTGTGAGTTAAACAATGCATCCTATTGAAAAATGTCAAATGTAAAAGTTGTTGGAAATAAAAAAATCTACAACTTGTTGTTGTAATCATTTTTGCCATAACCTCAAAAATTTCCCCAAAAAAAATCAAAAAAAAACCGTTTTTTTGGTTTTTAAAATTTTTTTCTTTTACAAAAATGGTTCGATTGAGCGGAAAGTTTGATCAAATATACTTTGTCCTATTCTAAAAATACTGTATTTTTTTCATTAAGAAATATTCAGCCGTTATAATAAAATTTCACTTTAAAAAAAATATTTTGATAAGTTTCAATCACCATTTTGAAACATTTTTTTTAATCAAAAAAGGTTCTCTGACGGCTCATTATTTTTGCTTTTTTAGTCTATTTTGAAGAAATGAAATAAAAAATATGTAGTTTAATTGAAAAAAAACTGCAGAAAAATTGAAAATAAAAACAAAATATTGACATTTTTCATTATACATTGTATTATTTACGTGGAAAAATTTTTATTATTTATTTAAATTCTAATTTTTTTATACCAGTGCTATTTGTAAGCATTAAGCAAAATAATAATGAATCATGCATATTAAAAATTATGTGGAAATATTTAAATAAATCAAAAAACATAATTCGAGTCTTAGTAAATTTTTTTTTAATTTGTATTTTTTATCATATATTTTATATTTTCTTTACAATATTTTGTACAATTCTTATTGAAATTGGAATCAAGAAACCATTATTTCTTTCCAAAAGTTTTTTTGAATATTTATGTATTTTTTTTCAGTGAACTTAAAAATATAAATATCTTTTTTTCATATTCTACGTCATCTGATCGTGATTCATACCATATTCTACTCAATTTCTTTCCCTGATTTTTTAAATGTAATGATTGTATCTCCTTTCATTGAAGGAAACACAAGATCGTTATCAAAACTATAACTCATTTTTTTTAATGTATTTAATGTTGGGATATCACCATCAAAATCTTCTTTAATTTCGTTAAGGGAAAATTGGCACTCGGATGATTTTTTTTTTAAGTAATACACGCAGTAACTTATGAAGTCGTCTTTAGAATCTACACTCGATGTATGTCTACAAGATGTTGAGCTTGTCCATCATAAAAAGATGACATGCACCTATTATGATAATAAGCTTGAACTTCATCTGATTCTTTGAGAAAATTCAGTCTAACTAACAGACTTTTATTAAATGATTCTGAAACATCTCTTCCCTTTAAAGTTGATAAAATTTTTCTTTAGTCTCAACCTTCTGCATGCCGCGAAATGCTCTATTTTGGTTACAAGGTTCTTCACAAAAAAACACAATGATGCTCAAAAATCAAAATCACATTGCTTCTTTCATAATCTTCTTCCCAATAGATTTTTTTTTCTTGTTTGTTCTTTGGAAGCTGTAACAATTGATCGAGGTCTATTGTATGCCGATCGACAACCATCATTAATGTGTGCTTCAGTTAATTTCTGAAATGTTTTATACTGCTGAGCATTGCTTTTGTTTACTTGGACGAAATAAGAGTATCTATCCCTCGACTTTTTATTTTCACCAAATCTCCATTCGCGCGGCTTTTACAAATGATACAAGAAGGTACCTTTTCCACCATTTACATTAATCTATAAAAATGTAGAAAGCACGATAAAATTAGTATACTGAAAATACGTAAAGATTACTAGATAAATAGCATGCGTAAAATTGTATGTACAGAGGACAAAGTTTTATGATCTGTATTATTTTTAATAATTTTTATTGAATAATTTGTATAAAATTTTGTTTCGCCAAATTTTAAAGTTTTACTTACGATTTGTATTTTATATGGACAAAAATCTTGTAAATTGCTAATCAAGAGGCTTATTTCACGGACACTACTCCAATATAACTTGATTGACGACAAAGCAGCTGCTTATTGAATGCTTAGAAACATACTGAGACCCGTATAATAGAAGAATAGGATTGACCCCCGCCCTTTTGCTTCAAGGACACTATTATATACCTGTACTATATATACCTGTTAATCCAACTTTCACATTCAACAATGTTTCTAAACTTTTCAAAATATTCGAAAATTCTTCAAACATAAAAAAAATTAGAATTTTTAAATAAATAATAACAATTTTTCCACGTAAATAATACAATGTATAATGAAAAAATGTCAATATTTTGTTTATTTTCAATTTTTTCTGCAGTTTTTTCAATTAAACTACATATTTTTTATTTCATTTCTTCAAAATAGACTAAAAAAAACGAAAATAATGAGCCGTCAGAGAACCTTTTTTGATTAAAAAAAATGTTTCAAAATGGTGATTGAAAAATTATCTAAATATTTTTTTAAAGTGAAATTTTATTATAACGGCTGAATATTTCTTAATGAAAAAAATACAGTAATTTTTAGAATTAGGAAAAAGTATATTTGATCAAACTTTCCCCTCAATCGAATCATTTTTGTAAAAGAAAAAAAATTAAAAACCAAAAAAACTGTTTTTTGAATTTTTTGGGGAAGTTTTTGAGGATAGGGCAAAAATGATTACAACACAAGTTGTAGATTTTTTTATTTCCAACAACTTTTACATTTGACTTTTTTCAATAGGATGCATTGTTTACTCACAAATTGCAAAAAAAAAACCATTTTCACCCCTAAAAACCATCCCTCCTATACCCCCTAATAGACGATTTTGGTTCGGAATGGTTTTTTTTTATTTATTATATGATGTATTTGACTAAATTGTGCCAATTAGTTTGCTGTAAGAAAACATTTATTTATTTGACCATTTTTTAACTGCTATTTCTCCTGGACTAATAAGGTATAAACTGTTTATTTATGTATTGTTTGTCTTTTGCACTGACCAGCTACTTGATTTTGGTCAGTAACTTCCTAAGTTTGTCATTTATTGTAAACATGTATGTAAATGTTGGAACAAAATTAAACAATATTTATATTTATGAGAGAAGAGCGACTAATAACTAATACTCTAATTTATTAACGCTTTATGTTTGAACACATTGAAAAGTGTCACGAGGTGTCATAGTTGGTGTCGTAACCGCCAACGGCACTTACTGTTACGTTATGAGTGGGAAGAAACGGGGAAATATCTCTCAGGCTATCTGACAGGAACGTGTTGTATCAAATGCAGTCAACAAAAGTAGTTTGGCAATAAAAATACGGTTGAAGCTCGAGTAGATAGCTCTCAAGGGAAATGCCACAGTTCTAGAACTGCTGTTTTTACTGTACAATAGCGATACCTGTGCTTTCATATTCTTCCGGGCCCCATTAAATCAATTCGTTCTCATTCTGGAATAAAGCAGCTCTGAGAAAACTGCAAACTGTTCTATTGTCAGTTATATCAGAGTTTATACGTGACTATGCAGTCTATTAATGTTCTTTTATTACTGCATGAAGATAAATTATGAAATAGCATACAATACTTATATCAGTATCGATGTATATGAGTTAAATTAGCAAATTTTAACGTTATAAGTAGTATACTGTATCACTCAATAAATGTATTAAGAAACTGAGTACAATTTGACATTTTACTATGAGACACACATGGAAGATATCTCGAGAAAGATATCCGTACACTTAAAATTTCGCATACAAATTCAAAAGATGGTGCATGTCCAAACATGAATTGTGGCTCCCAGGAAAAGTTTCTAGCACAGTTTCTATGAGACTGTAAAGGCTATTTTAAACATTTATTTGGCTATGATTATATGAAATAGCCTACATTTATTAAAATTTGAATCAAAATATTCCAGTAATTTAAATATTTAATCATTTTAGCTAGTACCCGATCACGTGATGTAAAGTTGGAGTAAACGGCGATAGAGATTTTAAGATTTTATACTATGATTGGTCTCACCGTATAGGGCATAACCACGGATAAATCTGGCAAATGGCAGTTTAAAAATGAGGAGTAGCCGGTATAATAAATACATATTTAAGGTAAAATGAAGTAAAAAAATAGAATAAAAAGAATAGTTAAAATGATGGTATACCATTCAAGTTGTTTTCCTTAAAGACAACCCACTATCACTTATAACCGTACTGTTATGTTTCAAACTCAAACAGTTTTTAGACAGAAACCGACGGCGAAGAAGCTCAAAATGAACTCTTTATATTGTTTTACCTAGATTACACTATTCTACGCGTCTCTGACGTCCAACGACGTGAAGTTCATATTGATATTCTTCGTCACAGACTTACTTTGGATTCCCATTCAATCAACTTTTCCCACCATTGCTGCAATAATTGTGGAAACCAAAAATAGTACTATTTTGATTAAACACCTCCATAAATTAAAAGTAATACATATAAAACTTGTAGGTTTTCAAATTTCCTATGATACAATGAGCATTTCTTTTTTCTGTGTAGCTAGAGTTTATAATATGAAAGTTCCACCATCATTGGTTATGTAACAAATCGCGATAAGGGTTTTAGCAGCTTTTTATCTCTTTATTGATGCTTTACACAAACAATTTAAGTGAATACTTTCTGAAATATTTGATTAGGCTTTACTGTTTTTTAAATGAAACCGGTTATTTCCGTACTATTTATAAATAAGCATTGAGTCTTGTAGTGATTATAGTGCAATAATACTTTCTGCACATCCCGTATTAGGCACATTCTGTGCAAAAAAGTATACAGAATGGGTTTGAATAAAAAGGTTTTTATTTCTATAAATTTCCATGAGAATTAATTATAATTATTATTGCCTCCCCATTGCCATAATTCATTGCAGCAAAGCTTAATGCTTTTTATTAAATCAGACTCAAATGAGATTAAAATCAATGACCGTATACCTGTTGTAAACAGTAAAGAAAAATTGCTAAAAGAATAATCAAACCAGTATAAGATTTTATGTAAAAAAATAAAATTAGCACTGGGTTTCGCTGGGACTTGACTAATAAAAACATTGTCAGAATAAAACTAAACAAGATTATTTAGTTTTTATGCAATAGTTAATTTATGCTAAACATTGTTAATGTGAAAGGTAATTACATCTTTCAAAAAAACTGTTTTGTTATACATCAGAAATAAAAACCCTGTATAAAGAGTGTTATATGGTATTTTTGTATAAATTAACTTTTAAATATATATTATTATTTATAAGTATGATTCAGTAATCGATCGTAGAAGGATACAAGAAGGACATAGTTATGAAAAATACTTATTTTCCCTAAAATAAAACTGTAACTAACCGTTTAGAACATTTAAAGTTTATACAAGGAGAGTCTCTAGTGAGGCCTACCCCAGCCCTACGAGGGTTGGGGTCTGTTGGGGCAGGGGTCCTAGTACGACAACGACTATCGTCAACCCCAGCTAGAGTCGCGTGGCGGGGACATTTCACGATTTATGTCCACCCTTGTTTATATGTGGGTCGGCACAGAATAGAATCTATTACATTTGCGATAACATTAATGGGGAATAAATTTAAGGGGATAGTTCTGTTGTTCAATCTGGTTCAATAATTGTATCGTGCAAAATCAATTAACTCATACAAGAGGAATATCGAAGAAGAACCTGACCTTTGATTATGTATCAGTTTATTAGGAATAAATTGCATCCAGTGCTAAAAACTGTGCCCACTTGAAACTGTGATTGTGCGCAACCTAGCGGCAAATGAAACACCTATTCTAAATATATTACAGTAAACAATTAAACGCATTTAATATTGAGTAAAATCAGCCAGTAATAAATAATTCCCAAGATTTAAAACTTAATTCATAAAAAGTAAGTGTACTATAAGATTAAAATTAATTTATGACTTGAACTCAAGATTGCGTTTATTTTCAATATGTATATATACTTTAAAGAACATACCTAGCTTTACCTAAGAAGATTTCTCCCACACATTATATGCGACTATTCTCTAGAAAATCAAAAACCTTTGAGAGAGTACGTATTGCCAACCAGTTCAACAAAGTGATTTCATCACAACTGTCACAAGATAAAATGTCTATTGACTGTACTCCATTTGCTAACTTTTTAACTCTCTCTGTAGCACTATAGTTAATTTTATACCTAGTTCAAAAGTTTTAGCTTTCGTTTTATCTTAATTATTTACTCCAAGATCAATAGATCTTTTTCTTTAAACGGAAAGGATGCTATGCTAAGTTCAAAATCTCTAGGAGTTTCCTGTAATTAATTATATCAATGAAGAGTACATGCTCAAACAACGACATTATTATAAGTCCGGCTGGAAGTTAAATATGTAATAAATTAATTTTGCATATTAAACGTAAAATTAATAAAGTATTATTACTGAGTGAATAATAATTAGGATTTTTCTCTCAATAATAGCATTCTAAATCTACTTCAAAATTCCATGTTATTTGCCGTAGATTTTACAAAATCAGCCTAATGCAGTCACCCTCACATTAGCACTTACCAAATGTACTGCATAACTACACCGTACATGTTTTACCTCACCGCGTTAAAAGTTATATGAATATTTTTGAAATGATTACTTTGCCAAAAATGCCTAAAAAAGGTAATATGTTAGATCTTATAAACTCTCAGCTAAATCCGTTGGCTCACTTGGTACACTATGTATTTTAAATATGGCGGTTTTTTAAAACTTTTCCTTATTTCTCAACTCCGTTGTTTAGGAACCTACAGAAAAACAGTGTTCTAGAGTGATTTTTATAGTTGCTAAACAATTTTATAAGCAATTAGCATCTCCAACGGGTTTTGAGATATTGATTATTTGTATATTACATAAGAACTTTTCTGTCACCAACAACTGGTGATAGGAATGCTGAAACAAGTTGAAACTTGGCACATAAACTTATCTTTTAAATCACTACAAAGTTTGGTATTCCATTTATTTCTATTGTGGTGACCGATTAAACTTAAAAATATCCAACTCCGTTATTTATAAAACTATGGAAAAATGGAACTGTTCTAGATTGCTTTTAACATTTCCTAAACTTTTTTAGTAACATTGCTTTATAAGGAAATATTTTCAAGATTTTGAGTGGAAGTACAAGTAAATCCATGGGGAAAAATTAGTAATATTTCTGTTGTATATAATAACAAACCTATCTACTTACTTATCTACTACTCGTATTTTTACTGATCCGAAAGGACTAATTATAACACAGTTAAAAAAAAAATATTTTTGAATGGTCTGAGCATTAGGAGTTTATTGTCACATAGCACATATTGTAATAATCCACTATTTTACTGATCCGTGACAAAAGTGTGTGAACTCTACCTAGGAGTAAACAATGAACACAATTCTGCCTAAAATTCTTTTGTAAATAACAAAGCAGTATTTCAGCCCTTGCGACAGCTGGGTCCATATTGATGACGTCATTTGTAATCTTGACGTTCCTTTTCACTCTCGTTGCCTCAGAGAAATTCTATCGCTTTCTGTAGTGTAATATGTTTATTTATATTTTAACTTTCAATAGTTTTTATAAATAGTTAAGGTATTGAGGAAAAACTTCTAATTGAGTAAGGTAAAAGTGGATTAATACACTTTTCGCTACCATTGATAGCACTCTAAGTTGAAAACATGACTCATTCAGTAACCTCCTGAAAACTCTACAGTTTAAAACGATTTAATTTTATTACGTAAAAACCCCTTTACTCAAAAGGGTCCTGATCCTACAAGAGTCGAGTCCTGATAAAAACGAGTTAAGAGTAATTATCGAGAATTAGGAGTAACGTTTACAAGCAAGTTTATTACATTGTATATTTTGTAAAATATGTGTTATAATAAGATCACATGGATTTAAATATATTTGAAAAATATTTTAGTTACATTTAGGGATAAAAAAAAGTTCCGGTAGCATGATAAATTAACCCTTATTAATATTTTCTCGTACATATAACTATCATATATTTTTTATAAAACTATGGATAAAATTATTTATTAAGTTAATTAAATAAATTAAAATCTAATGGCAGGAATTTACTATGGAAATTCCATCTTTGTTTACAGTTTGTACTTTGAGTAGGAATAAAGGGATTTTAGTAAAAAATATAATTCTTAAATATTTATGAGTTGTGCTTGGTGACTTTTCAAAGTTGCACGGTAGTTACATCCGTGTTACTTTCTGTATCACGGAATTGTCGCAGAATAATCATCTCGTTTTTGAAATATTATTTCTTTGTTTCAAAGGTATAGACCATTATTGTCTTGGCTTTTAATTGTCACGATGTATATTTTTAACTCTATTTATTTTAGAGAAACTATTTATTTTATTTAGAATCGAAAGTGACTCGATTCTCCTGTCGAGGCCCAGTAACCCAGAACATAACGAGACACAATACAGCGCCCTGAGGGAGACCGTGTTACTGGTGACGTCTAATCTCCCCAAGCCTCGGGCTTGGCTGGATTAAAACTTTCTGGGATGGGAAATCCACAACGGTACCATTTGGCCGTTTTATCGCAATACATTATTCTATATTTCATCTTTATTTACAAGCTTATTATATTGTTACTATCAATATTGCACATTGCATAGTTTATTTCATGAGTATTCAAAAGATATAATATTTTACTAGACAAATTACAATACTTACTATTAATACTTTATTAAAATTTGTTTACAGTTCTCGGTTTGATAGGGAAGGTCACCCACAAAGACAAACCTGGTATTAAACAGAAAGGTCAAGATGGATAATGGTTTTGAGTGGGTAAAACGTTTCCTCTTCTTAACCGTAGTTTTGTAAATAGCAAAGAAACGTTAGGAAAGCTGAGATAAATTTTAGTCGCTTGCCATTTTTCATTCTATAATATGAATACATTTTTAATCTTTGTTAATTTTTTATTTGAATATAAATCGAATTAAAGAGACGCAGAAGGGTTGGAAATAATAAACAATGCTATTCTTCATATATCACGTTCTTTAAATCTTTATAATAGTTATATCAAAGTCATTTTATGAGAAAAAGGCAGAAAACAGGGAAATCTGTCCATTTTGACTCATTATTATATGTTCATACTATAAGTGGTATTTCTAAATAAATTATCTGTTTTTAATTTATATGATATTTTACCTTATAGAGATAAATTATTATATATTATAATTAATTTGAAGAATATATTCATATTTCATTTGTATACTTATAACTTATTTACAAATCTCACAAATAAATAAACGCCGGTATTCTTCTCATTACCTTCGAACATTGTGAAATTTTACTAAACCATTAAAAAATATCAGCATGCAGGTAACAACTTGGTCCACAGCTTGTGAGGGTAAGATTCGACATGGTCTGAATATTGGAGTAGTTCTTATGTTAAACTAATATTCTTGATATAGGCCACGCGATATTAAATCTTTCTTTGAAAACAAATTATTATATTTACTGTACTTGAAAGAAAAAAAAAATGTTGGCAGATAAAATATATTCAATATTGTGGATTAAAATCACCTAAATTGATCGTGTGAATTAATTTTTTATTAATACAAGATGATTATGACTTTTATATTCAAGGCAAGAAAAAACAGTTAAATATTTTTAAATAACTAAATTGAGTCTTATAGGGAGAATGACAAAATTTAATTTAAATATCTTGTATAGGTTTCATTTAGCCTGAAACTGGTAGGATGTCGCAAGGAAAGGAAGATTAAACCTTACTATTTGCAGGACACCGGAGGGTTTTGTAGTGTTATTTCTTGGTTTTCTGGGGCATTTACTCCTAGTGATGACTGCAGATATCCTGCAGTACAAGAGTAACGTTTTTTTTACCGTTGATAGACTTCCTAAAGAGTGAATGAAGTAAAAGCTCCAATTGCTTCACTTTTGCAGGTTTATAAGCTATCTTCCGCACACATGGCAAGAAACACCCATCTTTTTTCAACCTCTTGAAGTTTGTGAATTGTTATCTTAATTTTTATTTTACTAGTATTGTTCATTCGTTCTTGTTAATGTTTGCTTTTGAATTGGCCGAAAGCCTATCCTTCAAAGGGCTGAAAATATTCATTCTGTTTTTCTGTCTGCCTATCCACACAACATACTGTGAACAAACTTACCAATACAATTACAGTTTGGATAATTAAACGAATATTGTTAATGATGGTGCATTTAACTCCATGGTATTTGCTCGAGCATTTACATTAGTCGTGTCGGCAACTATAAAAGGCAACGAGAATATAACTGGATTAATAAATAAAAAAAAAAACAAACAAACAGAGTAATGAAAAAGTGTGAGATATTAAGGCAATATGTCCACACGATATCTCGAGAGATATGCATTATCTTCGTAGATAAGTAATCGAAGAAATCTTTACAAGCGGGGGTCTTAGTAATTATAAATGCATAAGCTTAAAGTTGCTGCCTGATTAGTCATAAGAGAGGTCTAATCTGATTGCTTTCGGTGATGAAATATTTTACACTTGGGACTAGCGGGGTGTCCCGGACACATTATTACTGTTCAACCCTGGTCTCCTCACTCCTCTCGCGATTTGCCATATACTGTCGTGTCAAAGTCGCCCTCCTGCCCTACACAGTCGTTAACTGACTAGTAATACTACACTTGAACTTTGTGTGAAGTTTAAATTTTCATAGATTATGAGAAATAATTAAATTGTTATGTACATGTGTCAATTAGCTATTTGTATAGAATGGAATGTAAAACTTTATTTTTATTAGATATAAATTAACCAATGACTTGATTTCCTTGGAGGGGCTTTATACATTTCATCTTTAGCATAATAAATTGACCCAGTTAATACTAATCCTAATAATATTATAAATTCGAAAGTGCCTTTGTTTGTTTGTTTTGTATTTACGTGTAAACTACTCAACCGATTAAGCTGAAATTCTACATCGACATATTTGCGGTCCCTGAGATGAATACAGACCTATGGTGCAATCCTTATGCACTTCCCCCCTCTGAACTTCCCAACTTGGTCTTTAAAGTTGTGTAATATTAATTGAATGAGCCTGTCTAATATGATCAACTGTTTTGTGTAAATATTGTTTATTATTTTTAATTTGTTTACATTTATAGCAAGTAGATTTTCTAATAAGTAACCTTATTTTTGTAACGAAGTTTAATACTTCACTGACAGGGTAAGTACTACTTTACGTTAGGAAAAATGCTCCACATTTTCTTGATCGTCGGAAGAAGGCAAACCCTAAATTGGCGTCTGGAATGTAGTTCACTTGAACCAGAAATGCTCATACAGGTGCAAACCTGTGAAATTGCGTGCGAAGACGCGTGTAACTGCTAGTTTTACAATAAATATATTTACAATTTGGAGAATTATGCTTACTCAGTAATAAATGCCACACTGGTTGCACTGCAACAGTTGTTCCCCACGTAGGTCATATTGAGAATAATATGAACTGTTAAAGGAGGCTGCATTATGTTGGCTATTGATTACTCGATCAAATGTTTTGAGAATTTGATATGTTGCACAGACATGGAGCTAAACAACTCTATTATTGAGTCTTATTCAGGAGTCCAATATTAAGGCATACCGTTTTTAAGATTACTTCGTATCACGTTTAGGATTTTCAGAGTGGAAAGATTTTGTTAAATTTCTTGGCTTCTTATTGCAGGCAGAAACAAAGGTTTCTGAGGCAACCATATAAAAAGTTGCAGTAAAATGACCAGCACATCAGTGAGAGGTGTCAGGGCCTAGTGGAGAGGTGTGCTGTAAAAGGAAAAATCTGCATTTGCCTCACGCGTGTGAGTCGCACAACATAAGCCTAAGGTTCGATCTTGTGGTACCAGCGACCATGCTATCCGTCTACTTTCCTTTGCTACATAATGTGCCTGAAACTTACCTCGTAAGATATATAAAAATTGAAATATTGTTAAAATGAACAAAGCCCTTCCTTTATAAAGACTGTTACTTTTGGCCTTACGTTTTTGTTCTTCATCTATCTTGTTGTTTCAGATGACGTACAACAGTAAGGGCTCATATTAGGTTTTCTTCAGTACTTTACCTTATCTGGTTTGTGCAGATGTGCTCTTCATTTGGGTTTTTCTGTGCGTCACATATTCTCTACTTGCTGTGAACCCTCTATTTTATAATTGGTTTTTTTGACGCACAATTTGATATCACAACTATAAGATAGTTAATTTTTTTTTTAAGTTGGCTATTATGTATAATTTTTTGTATGTTTCCTAATATTTGCAACAAAAGTATTATATAGCAAATTCTTGTTTTATATAGTGCTAATATTTATTATGGCTTGTTATTAACTTTTGTTACGATAATCTTACAAACCCTATTTGATTAAAAACCTTTTAGTTGGTAAACAATATCCGAACGCAATACTGAACAAATTAATGATGATTAGTGTACCTAAAAGGACCTTTTACGGACCTACCTACCCGAGTTAAATTTGGTACAGTTGATGATATTTTGTTCTTTGATCATTGTTTTTCTAGTAGTCATTTCACATCTATGGCTTAAAGTACGGAGAATCTTCTTTGAAAAAGCACCTTCAGAAAGGAAGACTTGAAAAACAGTAGCCAGATGAAGAGGACCCAGAAAACCGTCATTTACAGCTAGAGAGAACAGATCAAGGCATTAAAAGTATTAACTGGATAGGAATTTTATGATCAAAAACTTTATTTCTAGCGTGAAACCCACTCACATACATTCATCTCACTCCAATCAACAGAGACCTGGAGTTTATAGCGGCAGTAAATGGAAAGCACTAATCCCGATAATTGGGTGGACATCAATACCATGTGATAGCACTCTGAATGTCGACTTGTAATTACTCAGTGGTCTTCACACAGAACACTGTTACACTACACTGATTACATGGACAGTCAGGTAAAATGTATGCAACATCTGTATATGTATATAGCATATTGCTTAAAAAAGTATGAATGCATGGATAATATAATTTCAGAAATTTTACATTATTATATGTAACAAAGAGACAACACTAGGTTTTGTGAATAGAAATAATTCGTATATTTATGTGTTTTATTAATCTAATATATATGGTTAAACATTCAAAAAAGACCTAAAACTAAAAGCGGCGGCTTTTACAAATGAGAAAAAGTAAAATATTCCTAATAACTCAACATGTGTGATAAAAATGCAATCAATATCTGGGCAAAAATATAAAAATATATTTATTTCTAAATTTCAAATAAAATGTGAAATGTCAATAACCATATAATATAATTAAAGAAACTGAAAATACAAAAAAAAAAAAAAAAAAAAAAAAAAAAACATGCAGTCCAAACTGAGGAGAATGCATCATAGTTATGAAAATTAAGAGTCAGTTTACATATTAAGTTGTTTTGCTATAAAACATCTGATATCCACTATCGACTCTCATTATAAAAATTCCTTTTAATGTGGAAAAATATAACTCAATATAAAACTTTGTATCAATTTGACGTTTTAAGTATAGCCTTTTCCCAACAATGTTATGAAGTTTGTAGGGAAGAGTGTGTTATGTGATCTTAATATTGCCTCTTCCATATTTAATTAAGTATATTTAATTAACTGGTATATAGTATAATTTAACTATTGGTTAAAAAGTGGCAATTAAAATTCTCCATTGATAATATTCAGAAATGTTTTATGAAATATTGTGTCTTTTACTTGTGAAATATTGGTTCATTGCTCTTATATTAAGTTTACATTAATATTGCTCTATAAAACTATAATTTTCATCAATATATTTGTCATGAATATCATTGTGCGTTTTGCACACAACTGATAAGGTTGTATCTTATAAGTTTTTGGCATTTCATTACAACATCAGTATAAACCCATGAATATCTATTCACCACACTAAGTTTGAAATATTCTATTAAATTAGAAAGACTTAGTAACTAAGAAATAAGAAGAGAAGTCGTATTTTATTAATAAAATGAGTGCCATTGATTGACAATAGGTTTAAATCCTCTCTGTTAACAACCTTACAAACAAAATATAACACAAAGACATGACATCTCTTTTAATGATAAACAAGGTTATATACATAATATTTAGGTCTGTAGGTATTTATATCTACCTATCTGCCCTAACGATATCTTGAGTACGAAATAAACCATAGACTTGAAACTTTGCATGGAACTTCATTTCTATAGGCAGATGGTGCAAGACAATCCATGGGATTTGGCATATTGGTAGTAAAAATCTTTACATTGGTGTTATGGGTAACCATGATGGTAATAAGACAATCGAAGAATGCAATATTTTAAGACAACCTGAGTATAATTATGTGTAGTCTACTGAAATTGTACATAGAATTAACATTTGGAACGCAAACCCAGCTAAGCCTGTTCTGCTACAAGTGTTGATGTGTACTCATACCTTATAACTGATGCCTTTAGCTTTAAGTTACAAATTTATAACGGTTTTTATTTATTTTCTAAATTTTGTAATTTGTATTTATGATTCATTTCGTAAATAAATGAAAGTGATTATCTAAATACATAGTTTATGGTTGTTCCGTTCATAAAAGATTCAGATCATTAGTTTTATTGTAGAAAATATTCAATAATTTTCAAAGAAAATATGCAAATAATAAAAAATATATAAAGTTCAAATAAAACACTGTGTTTAGCACTGAAGTAGGAAACCTTAACAGCCAAGTCCTATGTCAAATAACATAGGAGATTAACCGAATACTGGTACATTCAATGCAAAACAACAGATTCTTCTCTTAATACGGAATACATACTGAAGAGGACTCCGAAAGCTTGTTGTTTTTGTGAAGTTTAAAATAGGTTGTTTTAAGTTACACTGGAGTATGATGAAAATTAATTTTCAAATCGGTTCTTTGTTCTCGATTGGTAATCGTGTTTTGCTTCTATCAACCCAGACCCTTCAGGGAAAGCCAATATTTCACGAAATCCCAAACTAAGTAAAGAGAGGTTTCCGGGGATCCAGTCAGGACCTGCGGACTAACGAACCATGTGCGGCCAGCCAGCGAAGCGTGAGGCCTCCTCTCTCTGCATACACCACTGGATAAACGTCCGGCACCTGGTCGGTTTTACCTTTCTCCCCTGAACAATAAGGTACTCATCGGTGGGAACAGTTAAAAATAGGTTAAATTTCTTATTCACTGGAAATACTATACTAACCTTATTTGTTTACGGCCTTAGATTACTTAATAAATTTATAGTTTCTCATTATTTTGAATCTTTTATATGTAATAAACGAATTAATATAAATCTTATATAATATAACGACGAGACAATCTTTCTCGGACCTTGGAATGATCTAAAATAGCATTATGACACATATTTGTTGCAGTGAAATAGTTATTAACCATCTGATTTTAACTCAAATACGTCATTAAATCTATGGAATTACATTAAAAAATTAAGACGTATAGTCGTATTTTTAAGCGAAAAGTAAACATGTAAACTTTGAAATATATCTACACGATATGTAACCGTACATAACTTAGGTACTGGTGCACATGTATTAAGGTTTGAAATTTTTTCTTTTGTTGAAGTGTAGAAAAAGCCGATGATCTTCGTGTTTGAATAAAATAAAAATTTTATTCCATGATGAAGAAGTTTAAAAATATATTTATTCACATGCACTCAATGTAAAAATGTCTCGGCACGTCATAAGTTGTCAAAATCCCTTACAAACGTTAAATTAAAAACCATATTTATATAAGAAAGTACACAGAATTTGACATTTTAGGTAGGTCTGAAAACACAATATCTTAACGTTGAAGTCTGTTTCCAGTTTTATGAAGAATAATTAAAGGTTATATTATAGCTTAGTGACCAAACCACTTTTAATAAATAATTCACTACTAATATTACATGCTATTTGTGAAGGCACTTTATGATAACATATATATTTTAGTTCCAGGGGAAAAGTATGATACTAATGTGACCTGTATGGATAGTGAATAAAGATGATTAATTCATTTTTAATTCTGATTTTGAAGCAATTACTTCCTTTTTCAGTTTCATACAAATGAAATTACTACCAAAAGATAGTCCGTACTTCATATTTCTTGGACCCCTTAGTATTTGTTGTAAGTTCATATTACAGTTCTTACAACTAATACCATTCCATATTAATTGTTCCGTATTTGTAGAGTAGATCAGACTTCGTTTTAGTTCAGTCAGCATCAGAGCAATGTTCATGCATGTTAATAAACGTAATTTGTAACGCTAGCTTTGGAATTTCATTGACAAATAGTTTTTACAGTTGGAGGACGAATATATCTATTTTTAACTGCTAAGTTTTAGCCTGGAGACAAAACGTGAGAAGATACTTTGAAACATAAAATACATATATTTAAGCGCTATGGCCAATCCAGAATTTTAAGTTAAAGTGGTTGAAGTTGTTGGACTCCAAAATATTTTGAAAGCTATTACTTTTGAATGAGTTTCAGCGAATAGGTTTTCTGTTAACAAAGGATGAAACAGCGTTCAATACACACATCTTTGTCTAGACAACCACCAGACTGACAGTTTTATTAATAAAAAAAATCATTAATAGGTTATTTGAGCATTTTTTTCCCTTACATGCTCATTTTATCATGCGGCTCGAGGAGATACTAAGAGTTCAGAAACGTAGAGTAACTACTAACTATGGTGTAGTAAACGGTGAGGAAATAACAACTACCTAACTGCCCGTATTAGTAACAGCCTGGTGATAAAACTTGTTATTCAAATCGTTGTAATAAAATACTATTACATCACAGCATTTGCTGCAACCATCGAAATCTTTGTATTCACTTTACATATATCATGACTTCCCAACTAAACAACCTCAATTATTAGTCTATAAATTGAACAAAAATACAAAAAAAAACGTTTTACAGTATGACCCAATTAGGTATATAGTATAGATTATTAAGAAATCTCTGGGCTTAAGTTACTAAAATAGACGACTTCCATCACATCCTCACTTACAGTAATTTTATTTTAGTTGTATCATGAGATTATCAATTAAAAAGTTCCCATCTCCAATAAATAATAGTGTTGAAAGTAATTTGAATTATTTTATAAAAACATTTTTACATCATGACCCACTTTCAATAAGAATTGGCCCCTTATTACTTATCAAAATCGAGACTGAATGACAATTCAAATAAAAAGACTTAAAGAGCAACTAATATTGATGTTCATAAGTCTAGCATAACAATACACTACTATTGAACCACTGAATAGAAAAGGTTCTATATAAAGTTTTAATCCAGCCAAGCCCAAGGGTTGAGGAGATTACATGTCACCAGTAACACGGTCACCCTCAGGGCGCTGTATTGTGTCACGTTTTATTCTGAGTTACCGGACCTTTTTGGATCGTATAAAAATACAACTACTTCAGGTTCCCTGAAAGTAAAATAGTACTAATGGGCATGATTAAGTACATAATTGTTGCCATAATAATTGACTTAAACTTAGTTTATATTTAATATTTAAATTTGTTGAAAATAAGACAATGTCATGTCAATGTTTGGTCTTCATTTCAAACCTACATATAAAAAAAATTGTGTTTCCACGGTCAAACTCTTTTCTACTCAACTCTAGACAGCTTATTATGGTTGGAAATATTTTGACCAAATTAGGAGGAAACGTTCAATTGAACTAGTTTTAGCCTAGGATAGTTCTTAAGCCGATTTGGAGCCAAACAGGGTTGTGTGATCAATAATAGTTAGTAAATAAAGTTCCGGAGAATACAGTTATGAATGGATCTTGACAAAAATGTTTAAGAACATTTAGGGGACGATTGTAACCCATGGATAGAAGTAAATTCCCATTTAAACCCAGGCGAGGCTAAGATCAGGGGCCAAACAAATCCTTGCTCTCCGTACAATTATCCTGCATAAAGTATACAAAATATTGAATCAAAATAGGTGTGGACTGTCTATGGAATTAATACTAACACTCTTGGTATAGTTAAAGTATCCTTATTTCATGAGCCCCTTTGGAGCTAAGGAGGTGAATCTCCAGAAACGAGAATATTTCCTCATGACATTCCTAAATCTCTAATAAGTCTACTGAATTTAAAATAAATTTACGTGGATGTTTTTGTGATAAATAGTAACCGTTCTAATTAGAATTCAATGCACCATCCTGCCCTACTTAAAATAGGTCACTGATAATCGTGACCAACATTGCGTGAATTTTTGTAACTTTTTAACTTCCAATGAATTCGTGTATAAATAAATAAATAAATAAAATAAATAAGGCCTTTTATTCTTGAGCGGATTTCAGTTTACAATCTGTTTTACAAATCGACTCACGTTCAAACTAATCATAACAGTACAATTCCTATTTTAAAACTGTGACACCCAAATATTGCGTGCTGGTAATTTACATAGAAAATTCATACTTTAAACAAGAATACATCATTAAGGTACCTATACAGTTTTAACTTCCTTTTTGAAAGTTTTAACAGACAAAGTCTTTATAACTGGTGGTAAGGCATTGTACTCCTGGGGTCCAAAGTACGAGAAGGACCTTTTTGTAGCCTCCAACCGCACACGCGGCAGTTGCAGCTTGTCGTCCTGTCGAGTGTGCCGTTCTCTTAGAGTCGCTCGCGCCCACTAGTTTCCGTCTCAGGTAAGAGGGTTCACCAGTTACCAAAACCTTATGCACCAATGTCACAGTTTGGAGCCTACAAATATCTTGAACAGAGTGTAAATTTGCTCTTTTGCGATAAGGTGAGATGTGGTCAAATTTTTTTAGATTATAAACAAACCTCAGCGCACTGTTCTGTATCCGTGCAAGGATGACATTTGCCTCTTGAGTTAAGCAGCTACCAAACACTGGAAGGGTGTAATATATTGATGGAAATACCAGAGAATTTACAATATGCAGCTTTGAAAGCATTGGAATTAACGCTCTGTATCTATTCAAAACTCACAATTTACACATTGCACGTTGAGAAATCAATTCAACATGTTTAAGAAAGTTTAGCTGATTGTCAATTATAACTCCCAGGGACTTTAACAAAAACACGATCTTCCAAACAAATACCCTCAACAGAAACAGAGAGAAGACTCCTGTTCATGGTCTCTTTAATGGATGGTGAGCAAAAATGCACCACAGAACACTTATCTGCATTCAACTTTAGGCCATGTCCCTCCGACCACTCTTTAAACCCTACGCAGATCAGCATTGAAACACTGCACCGCTTCATGGACCCTGGAGGGGGATATGTTAGAAGCATCTGAGAGTCGTCCGCATAGGAGAGTAGAGTGAACACGAGGACAATGCAATTTCAAGATCAGCAGTATATAAAATGAACATAACAGGCCCTAAACATGACCCTTGAGGAACCCCTGTATCCTTCGACAGCGAGGAAAGAGCAGTTTTCTTTTACCTTCGTCACCTGACTCCGTCCGCTCAAATATGAGCCAAACCCATTTTATAGCGATTTCATTAAACCTATAGAAATTTAATTTGGCAAGAAACAGTTCATAATTCACTGAGTCGAACGCTTCAGAGAAATCAAGCGTCGCCAAAATACTTCCAAAACCTTTATCTTTCGCTACATGCAGCTCATCCATAATGTTTATCAAGGCGGAGGTAGTGCTGAAAGACTTCCTAAAACCAGACTGATGTACAGGAAGAATATTTTCAGCCTCAATGAAAGCTGTCAACTGATTCACCACTACCTTCTCAAGGATTTTTTGACATGGCCGGAAGGATCGATATCGGCCTAAATTGGGAAATCACACTTGGATTCTTTATTTTGGGTATGGGCGTGGACAAGACTTTGCTTCCAGCATGATGGAAACACCAGAAGCAAGGGACAGGTTAAACCAAATGCGTAATAGCTCCCAAGCAATATGGGCTCATGGCTTTCACTAGCCTGATAGATATTCCATCAGTTTTCCCACAGCCACTGACGTAATGTTATTCATTATGCATTTGATCTCACCCTCAGTAACTGGCACAAAATTGAAAACCATGCGCTAGATCCTCACAAACATTGTTTCTGTAGAAATCCAGTTTCTCGAGGCTAATCCTGCTTCCACCACCATGCCTGCAAAGTAACCTGTTGAGGTCATCAGCTGAGAATCTTATATCGTCACTATTACGGTCATTTTCCAGCACTCCACCGGACCGTTAAAACACCCCAGAATGATTTAGAGTCCTTACAATTCAGCTTGTCGTGAAAGTAATTTCTTTTTGCTCTTCTGATGGCGCAGTTCAATTTATTTCGGTTGCCTTACAGTACAACGTTCTAGCAGCCGAAACATGACTATCATGCAGTTCTGTGTTTCAAATAATTTTTTTCTTTTGTGAGATCTCTTATCTCGTCACTCCGCCATGGGGCTTTCTTCTTGGTGACTCGCTTTCATGTTAACGGTACGCAGGTGTCAAGCAGTTGGACAATGTAGGTAGTTAACAATTGACTAACTTCATCGACCGAGGTCTTTTTCTCAATATCATCCCAATCAATACGTGACAATAAAGAAACATAAAGAGACCACATCGAAATTGGAAAAAATTTCGATAAGTTATAAATTTCTCCTTTGGCCTATAGTTGCCATACCTGAGATCACAATATAGATCACAGTATAGATGATAATTAAACTGAATTACATGGAGGAATTGCCATAGTCGTATTATCACAGTAACATACCCCGTGTAGAAATATTAAAGTTAAAGAATCATTAAAAAACAATTATAAAATATCAGTTGCTGCAATATTGTTGCCGAACTATGACGTTCTCTGAGGCAACGAGAGTGAAAGGGAACGTCAAGATTACAAATGACGTCATCAATATGGCCCCAGCTGTTGCAGAGGGATGAAATATCCCAGAAATATTTATTTATCATAAGGTTTTCCTCTAACTTCCATATACGAGAAAAACAAATACAAATATAATCCAAAACCTATAAAAGTGGTTTATTTATTAAACTTATCAATGTAGATGTTCACAATAGTTAATCACCAGAAAGAATGTTACAAGTTTACCGTTTAGAGACGGGTACCATAGTGATTTTCCTGGTATATTTATTACAGTTGTTAAGACGTCGTGGATTTAGGTGTGTCTGCTGAGTATTAATATAGTCGATTTAATCACTCGTCTGTTTGTCTGTAGACGACATATCGAGAACCAACTAACCCAATAATATTCAAATCTTAGATATAAAATTTTGCATAAAGCTTAATTTATATATTAGCAAAACCTATTGAAATTATAGTGTATGGAATGTTCCTGTGTTATTGAATATTTTTACACTGGTCAGATGGGTAAACAAAGCGGCAACGAAGGTAACCATGACTGTATTTCAAAGACAGTATGGGAATGCCATAAAGTCATGAAATTGCTGGCGAATGCCAATACATTTATTGGATACCTGGACATAGAGGGATCACAGGTAATGAAGGGGTAGATAGTTGTGCTAACTTAGGACCAAACTGTTCTTTTACTGATTATCTTTCAGTGTGGGGCGTACAAAAAAGTTAATTAGTTTATTATTTATTCGGCTAGTCAGAGCGGAATAATAAACAATGCTAAAAATTAAAATATCTCTTATTCAGCAACAAACAGGAAAGGTCAATGTTTATATGCCTATCTCCGTGTGATAAATAGAATATAGTGCTTAACTATAACCATTCGGTGTCCACTATAAGACAAAAGTCCGATCATCTCGGGTTCATTCTAATCAGTACACTTAAAAGAAATAATCTCCCTAATGCGAGTACTAACTTATGGAATCATAAATTAGACGTTTTTGATTGATCGTAGTGCCTAATAATTGGCGTTAATCCTATATACATTTCTATGTGCCTTAGTCGTCTAACGCATATTATATAATACACCGCATTCACTGACAAATGGCCATATTGAATGTTATCTCGTATATCAATACTTTTAATGATATGGAGGGGTTTGAATTTCGTTGTGGAACAGTGGACGTAAAAGGACGTAAATAAATTGAGCCGCTGATTATTTAAACATAACGGACACGTTTCAACGGAACTAACTAAATTACTCCTAATCCAAAGCGATATTACTCTGTGTTTTTATTTTAAATTCTACATTGATTTACTCGATTGTGTAATTAGTCTATACATTTACACTATCTTTAGTGAGTAATCTTAAAAATATTAATTATTTATATTACGTAGAACAGTGCAACCTGGTATTCTAATTTACTTACTTTAACATGAACTCATAGCAATGTAGTGAATCTATAAGGAAAATGTACATAATTTTCACCCGGTATTGTCATTGTTCACGATCGGAAGTTAATCAACATCCAAACGGAAGATGATACAAATATCAACCTAATTATCTCAAACTCTTATTTTCAAATCCCTAAAATACGAAATTGTGTTGAAAACTGGTTGTATCATTTACTAATTTACCTTTATATAATATTTAAAGTTTATATTTTTAACTTGGATAGTAATAAACTTTGCAAACTATGTAATTCCACGATATATCCAATTAATGGGCTGTGTGAAAAATTAATGGGTTTGGAAACAAATGAGACCAAAGAAATTACCCATTTCGGTTTTAAGGAGAAGCCGACAACCTTATAAGCATCATTTGGAAGTAAAGTCCACCGTAAAAATATGTTTCTTAAATTCTGTATTAAGTGATTGTATAGCGGTAAGGGTAGATGTCTGGCTTTAGTTTTGAACTTCTACAAAATTTTTTATAAGAGCAAACAGTTTCCAGTGTAAAATATTTCTCCCATTGTTAAATTCTGTCAATTAGTTACCAATTAAAAAAACTCGTTATTATCATATCTTAATGTTGTAACTTATTTTCATTCGTTATAATTAGTAACAATAATTTTACATGAAACAATTGTTTATCTCACAATGTATATTCCAGATTTTAACATATAAAATAAGGGTATTTCTACTAATCCTAAAAATGAAATTTGGAATTTGAGATTTTACATACCTATGGGTAGAACATGTTTTCCAAAGAAAATAACTAAGAAATTAATGTTTTGCTATATTTGTCACCAAATTTGGTTGGCCTAAAATTTCTTACTTTATAAGACTTAATTATTTGTAGAATGCAATTGTTCGCTTTGAAAAATCTAGTATAAGAAAGTCCTACTTAATACGATTCTTTTTGGTGTTTTAAAATAAAACTTTATTTGTCACAAGAACTGATACTAAAAATTCTAAAATTTTTATTATGTTCAACTGCCAAATAGGAAAACCAAAAATTCGTTAAACTAAGCAATTTCGAAAACAACTATTATGCGTGTAGTGTAATAAAAATATACATATTACCACTTACGTCCAGTTGATCAAAATACTATGACAATTCATATAGGAATTGAGTTTTAATTACTTTGCATTATACACGTAAATGGATCCAGCACTAAAAGGCTGCCCTCCGCCGGGACACTATTCCTGTTAATGGGCAACGAACTCTGACTTTTCTCCAGAGAGTTCTTTTTAATTTTTGGACGTATTTCTGAACAAATTTACATGTCCATCTATGAAATTTGTGAATAGTGTACCCAACGTAACATATAATTGATCGATATATTTTCTTTTTTATTGTAAATATTAAATAAATAGTTGGACATTCTTTAACTCTCATAAAGAATTCAGTGCCCATTTTTTCCCTATAAGAACACATCCTGAGGCTTCTATATATTGATATGGGAATTTGTCCTAATAAATAATCGTCTTCCGAAAAGATTGTCCTCCGCGCTAATTTCATCGAGATCACGATAGGAGGATATTAAAAGTATGAAAATATGATTCTTTTCTCAGGTCAATATCTTACTAGCTTAATTAACCGACAGTCAGACTCACAAATAGTTAAATAACTGCCAGACAACCAGAAACGTAGACATAAATTTGCCACTAACCTGAAGTATTTTAAGTTAAGGAACATTATATTTCAAATCAGTTAATTTTTTTTTTATTTATAACACTTTTTATACCTTTTCCTTTTAGATATCAACAGCAACTACTTGATATCTAAATTAACTCACTAACTAGTAACTAGTTGATTATTGTTGATGAATAATTTCTTTGTTATGGGAAATTACTCTTTCGAACCAAAACCTGGTCGATTTTCACGACAAAGAAATATATCGTAATCCGTGCTTTTAGTGTAAAGGTCAAATAAAGGATTAAAATACGCAACGATAGTTTTCTCCCAGTTTATATTTTTCCAGACAGTTAAAGCTGACTCTCAGACACATGAATAATAGTCAAATCATAATAAGAGCAATAGGTAACTAGACTGAATGTTCCCACTTGTATAAAAGAGTGTTTATGGTTAACTTACGCTGATTTAACATTCATTTACATGTTCGGTGTTTTTTTTTAATTGTGGTAAGTTCAGATAATAACGATCTGAGAAAATATAACCATTTTTTATTCTTAACCCTTTTGTTTCGTACCCTCACATTTTGACTTCCAATAACATGGCTTCAGCGAATTATCGTTGTTTCTTCTGAGGAAAAATTACTCTATCTACTTCAGGTAACAATAGGTTGTGTTCTTATACAATTAAAATTGGCTCTCCAAGACTATATTATATTCGAGCCCTGTACTATTGTAACATTATTTTTCTTAAAAACGCTACTTATAAAAAATATCAGAACACTGTGCCTGAACTAACATGTTTTAGAACACTTTAAATTCAGTAAATATCTTGTTTAATTTTTTGGTTAGATAATCTTTTCCACAGGGATATATTTTTTCTTCTCCTTATGACTTGTTATGAATTCTTACCAATGGAGGTGTACGAAGTTTTAATTACGATTTTTATGCAAATATAATGAATGAATGAATAAAGTTTATGCCAGAAATTTATATATACATATATACAATCTATCTTAGATGAAATAGCTATTATTTTATACATACAGCAGCTTATATATAGACGAAATGTAAAATAAGTATAACGAATAGAAAAATAAATGTAACTATACTGGAAAGCCTACATGGGCAATCTGCCTGTGCGTGGCCTAGTTGCATCTAGCCGCCAACATAAAATTTTAATAATACGCTGGATATGTTAGTAGTAGAATAAGGTAAAAAAGATAAAGGGCCGTATGTATATTGGTTCTTGAATTTATTGAAAGTGATTGTTTGTATTCAAGCGGTGGATAATAAAGGAAATAAAAATGGTATGTGTGGCTAAAACTAAATGATCCATTTATGACGGAGTGAGATGAGAGAGAGAGAGAGAGAGAGAGAGAGAGAGAGAGAGAGAGAGAGAGAGAGAGAGAGAGAGAGAGAGAGAGAGAGAGAGAGAGAGTGTTCGGTTAGTAATTGTAACAACGTCATGGTCAAGGGTCAGGTCCCTAGTACCCGGCAGTGATAATGATCTCCGCCTCTGATACGCCTAATTGCAATAGCCACTCATTGATACGATTTTTAAAAACTGACAAGGATTGTGCGTTAAAGAAATTATAAGCGTGAGAGAATCTTGAAACATTTCTGAATAGTATATTTTATATGTAATACGAATAAGTTGTGGAGAAAGATCTATATAGTTGTAAATTGGCTAATCCTGTGTCACGGGCATATCGGGTGTTATATGAATGGGGAATTTCTGAAAATATAGATGGAAAGTGTGAGAAGATGTGAACTATGAGAGATTTTATAAATAACTAACAAACTGTAAGGATTGATAATTCTTTAAATAGAGTGTCAGTAGGGTAACGGCGTTTTTTATTAAAGGCAAGTGTTAGCAACTGTTTCTGGGATAAAAAAGTCTGTTTAGAGTTTTACTAGCTCCCCCCAAGCGATATTTCCAAATGAAAGCATAGACTGAATGTAAGCGTAGTACGCCAGCTTTATCTCACTTGAACATCGCTCAGCTGTCTGAAACCAAAAATCAACCGATGTAATTTTTTTAACTAAGTAATCTATGTGATATAACCATATCATCCTATGATCAAAATTAACTCCAAGATATTTGTAAGCTATTGTTTTATATATGCTTTCACATGTGCATAAATCAATCAGATAGTTTCCACAGCTATGAATTGTCAAATTTTTCAAATGGTAGTCACAAATAGGGCAAAGAGATATTGGCAAAAATTGTTTTTAAAATATTATATATAACGTATTAAAATCGTTAATACGTTTTGATCAAACCATTTCTTTAACGTCATGAGATCACCCTGAGCTTTCTTTTGCACTTCTAACCAATTACTACCTTTGCGAAAAATTAAAGTGTCATCTGCAAATAAAAATGTTTACCGTTTAAATTTATTTTCGAAATGTTATTGATATAGATTAAGAATAAAATTGGTCTGAGAGTACTTCCTTGAACAACTCCATAGTCCACTGACAATGTATCACTAGCCACCCTGCAGACAGAAACATATTGAAATCTATCACTAAGGTAGCTTGAGAACCACGCAAGGGTGCTTCCACGAACTCCAATAGCTTCTAATTTGTTAATTAATTTGTCTCTCTTTACCGAGTCAAAACCTTTCTTGAGATCTATAAAAACAAGCTTTGAGCGATTACCTCTTGAAATAGAAGCATTTATTTCTTTATTTAAGTCAAATAAGACATCGTTTACATTTTTATCGCTTCTCAACCCATACTGACACCCACTCAAGCTATTGTTTTGATTAAGATAGGTTACTAATTGTTCTTTAATTATTCGCTCCAATATCTTGGAAAATACGCTGAGTAAGGAGATCGGTCTAAAGTTGCTTTTATAGGTAAATTCATCTGATTTATATAAAGGCAACACTTTAGCCATTTTAAAGGTATTAGGAAAGACACCCAATAAAATACTTAGATTAATTAAATAGAACAAGGTTTTAGTAAAGAACTGAATATTTGCCTTAAGAACATCAGCAGAGACACCATCAAAGCCGGGCGCAGATCCCCCCCGCAGTGCTTTCACGTACAACGTCTACCTCAGTCTTAATGTTCAGGGTAAACACACAGTCTAGTCTAAAGTCAGCGTCATTCACAATCGGCACTCCACCCGAATCGATCGCATCCGCCAAGTCCTGCCCCACGTTTACAAAACAAGAATTGAAGCTGTTTGCAGATTTCTGTATTACATCGGAAGTAATATCAGAAACCATTGGCAGATGTTTTTTTATAGGAAAGGAAGAGCTCTTGTTATTTTTTCCACTTAGCTCATTTATTACCGACCAGAATAGTTTGATATTTTTTTTAACTAGCGATTTTATCGCGATAATAATCTCTTTTCGCTCGCTTTATAGAACTACTGAGCTGACGTCTAAGATTCCTATAATCGGTTTTAATTTTTAAATTAAAAGGTTGTTTTTTTTTACAGATTTACTAAGTTTATCTCTACGCCTAATCAATTTAATTAATGCCGAAGTTAACCAAGGTTTTAAGTTTTTAAGTCTGATGGTTCTATTAGAGATTTCTCTTTTAGCTGTAGACTCTTTTAGCTACAAACTATATTTATAAATAGCATCACGCAACCCAACACGGGAGCCCAGTCGACACGAGCCAGGCTGTCCGTGAGAAGAGTGTAGTCGATGTAAGAACGAAGCGTGTTTAATATAAAACATATCAAAGCAATTTAAAGACTTGGATAAAATAAGCAATTACGGTATCTTAATTCATTTAAATTTCGATAAATCGTTAAATTCTTTTAATTGAAATCAAATGGTTTTCAGCGTATACCCGTATGAAATATTAAGATTAGAGTGAATGGTAAATTTCATCAGTCATATACGATTTGATTCCATTGCCTTTTAAATATAATAAACAATATAGTGTTTATGGTATGTAATTTATGTGCAGTAATTAAAAATAAATAGTTTTTTAACGAAACATACATTTTTGACACATAAAATGTAGGACTAAGAGAACAGCGAGTCCCCCTATTGAGACAACATTCCCGTATGCCTCACTGAAACTTCTCTTCCATGTATAACCGAAATGATTGCTCACTGTAACAACCGACCAACAGGATACGTCAATTTGTCTAATTGAAATGTTATACCTTCAGTGTTTGTTTTGATATCACGTCGAGTGGGCAAACCTCCATATCGTGATTGAGATGTTCTCTGATTTAATGTGAACTTGATGTTGGTAAAGTCCTTACCTATATAGCAATCTGTGGGACTTACATTGATTTATCATACTTTATACGTGTTTGTGTATTGTATGTTAATGTATGCTTCTGTGTGCATATAAAAGTAATACAACATGCATTTGTATGTGTTGGAATTTTTAGAATAAGATTTATCATGAACTGACGTATTATTTGTCCACAATAGTTGATTCAAGTGTTTTATATTAAAACGAATTACAATTATTTAACACCCGCAAAGAGTTACATGTAAAAAAGGCAGAAACTAAATCCTTTTGACAACTATATAATTTAAATAGCTTTGATTAAGTTTCATGGGCAGATTTTACATTACACTGTTATACTGACTACAATTTAATCAATTACCTCTGCACACAGTTACCTATTGTATAACATATATGTCATATTCGTATCCTATTAATTGGGAATGATAAACGCTTATGAAATTTAATGAGGTTCATCATATGCTATTCTAATCTCCTGAAAAATTTAAGAATATTTTGGCTTTTGGTTTAACAATGGTCTTCAAACAATTTTTTAGGAGATCTGGAGTTGGGCAGTGAGACAGTTTTTATTAAAGAAATACAAAAAATATCTATGTATTATTCCGTACACTGCTCTTTAATGAATAACTCTAGAAATAGTGCAGTAACCTGATAGTGTTATGCACCTGAAAAAACATTTTCTTTTGTTGTAGACATTGACACCTGGCTCATAGTAATATGTGTATATATTTCTTTCTTTCTATTTTTTCCTCTACTCTTTTCTACATGCATACATTTGATTCTTTTTTGTATATATTTCTTTCTTTCTATTTTTTCCTCTACTCTTTTCTACATGCATACATTTGATTCTTTTTTTCCCCCTTTTATTGTAATAAATTATTCCAATGTAGTATATGTGTAAGTGTAGATGGATGTATAATTGATTGTATAATTACTGTTACTATTTATTATTGTTGCTATGCTATTATTGTTGTTTTCTATATAGTCTATTTTATATGTTATTGTTATGTTGTAGCAATTTATTTTGGCATTGTTAATAATTTATAATGTGGATCATTTTCATTAGCTTATTGTTGGATATAAGAATATCTTATTGTTTCTTCCATGTACTAATGGTGTTACCGTAAATAAATAAGTAACACTTAAATTGTTTTAGACAATTGTGCAGGAATAATAAGCCCGTATAATCTTAGTGAAACTCCTTATAATGTAGCTAGCATTTCTGTTTGGAATTATATGTTTTAGCTATACGAGTATTTGATTCGCCTTGTTGCTACTACCAATATGCATACTTGGTCTGAGAGTCATACTTAAGTCAAAAAATGATTTATTTTATTGCCTTGATACAGTTTGCTTTGTTACATCGTTAAAAAGTACGTGCATACGTTGGTCTGAAAAGCCACCTTCAGTCAACAAAGGATCTGTTTCTGTCCGGTTTGATCGACTTTAAGTGCAGTGAATTGCTGGTGCTTTAGTAGCATTTGTATGGTTGCTCTGACAAAGAAAAGTAAGCATGCATATATTTGCTAACTCTCCTTCACTAAAACAGCGCCTTCTTCATTTCATAGTAATTAATTTCCAGTATAAATTATTTCCAGTCCCGATTACCTGTGAAGAGCATAATACACATGCGAGTCTAACTCTAATTTCCCAGGGAAGTGGGTACTTGAAGAACAAAATATGAAGATTGCGAATCATTTAGTAACGCTATGGTTGATTTTTAAGCAAATCTTTTTTGTTGTATTATTTAAGTAATGAAGTAATGATTGCATAGTACGTGTGTTTTTAAATTTAATTTTTGTAGAAAAATTTGAAACCCAAAATGTACTTATAAAGGTTGAAACCTCTTTTTAATTACCTGCATGTTGTTTATGTTCATGAAAAATCTTTTTCCATTTGCCCGCTTGAAGCGTAAGACAAGTGATAATCAAATTTCATCTTTAGATAACATCGACAAGTAAAATAACAAAATACTGTATATATCTTCTAGGGGCTGTAATCCTATTACATTAATGGAATGTTGTGTTTATCTCCAGTTCACCTTCCTCCTTATTACAGCGTATTGAACATGATGCTGTCATAAACTTGCCTGTTGAAATCTAAAGTTACGTTAATTTTAAAAGATCCAAAATAAATTTGGCGACGAAAAAGCTAAAAAATAATCTTTAAATCGTTTCGACATCAAAGTCACGTAGACTACAAAACATAAAAAATGTATAGTCTAGTTTAGGTGGAGAGATATTCTCATTGTACACCAGGCCCAAAAAATCCTTATATAAATTAATTTCTTGAGAGTGAGGAATATACAAATTTCATAGATATGCAAAGGATTATAGTGGAACTAAAATTTAATGAGAAGTGACAGTGAAGCTTAATTGTTTGGAGGGTGAATAAAATTCAGATCCAAACGACGTTTTAAATCTGTGTAATTTGCATAGTATTGCTTGTAATTTTGTTTTTGGAGTAACATAATAAGTACGTAAAACAATAATGTAGAATACAAAAAACTGAAAAAGGAAAATTATAAACCGATATGGTTCTCTAAAATATGACATATTAAACTTTTATAACAGTTAACATCGAGCAGTAAAAGACTTGTTTAATCTGTTTCAAATATAAATGTAAATTTATCCGGGACTAAAAGGCTACCCTCCGCCGGGACGCTCTCCATGTTACCGGCTAATCTACTCTGGCGTTCCTCTGGAGAGAGAGAGTTTCTCATTGTTTTTGTGATGGATTATATATTTTTAACCGATTTAAGTATTTAAGTTTTTGTTTTTAGAATTTACGTACGCTCAATTCCGTCAAATAAACATTTTTCGACATTCCAATCATAAATCATAAGATAATGAATAATGAATAATGAATATTCATATTTGATATTGAGGTGGGAGTAGTTATTATTATATATATATATATATATATTATATATATATATATATAATATATAATAATAACTAAAAAATAATAATAATAATATATACAGTATATAATTATTATTTTTTATATACATGAAAAAAATTAATCACGTCTTTTGGGAGACATTAATGAATAGACAGCCATAAAACTCCACTAAACAACATAAATTATTACATTCTAGTAGGCAGGAAGCTATAAATACACCTTGCTATATTTTGCCATATTGAAACTACGAAATAGCTTTAGGAAAGCGACACAATAAAGTCGGTTGTTGTATACCCTGGGCGAGTAAACGAACCATATGCGAGGTCAGGCAGTAGAGCGTTAAATCCCTTCAGTTACATGGACGCAAACTGTACTTGTTTTATTTTACTTAAAATCAACTTTTTTGGTATAAAACATGCAATATGGAAATATATAAAAAATTGTTTGAAACTATGGCTCAAATTCAGAGATTCATAAAATAATATTCTAAAAAAATAATATAGATTTTCTAGGAATTAAGATGCTTCCCTATATGTTATGTAAGATATATGTGTCTTCTATGTATATAGAAGTAGTTTCAAATAGGGTAGGACTACGCCATACCGTATGTCACGTAAAAGGGCTCGGTTAAATTTGCATGCAAAGTTTCAAGTTAATGGTTCCAATTAACATCCAGATATCAATCTGAGTTATAGGTTTTAGCAATACTCAGCCAAATACCAAGAAGATACACGGATAATCATAAAACTATATCTTGTTTAGACACAAATAAACTTTTATAACAGAGTAACAAGGGAGCCGAAAAGGACTTAACGATGTCTAAACCAATGAATACAAAACTGGTTGAAGCGAAAGCACTAAGTTTTAAGTACGAGTACACTGAACTGGCATAGCAGTTTAGCTCATACGCATATGGAGATCGGGTCCTGTGTGAAGTCAGTAAGTTTCATGGAGTAACTTCAAAATTTATTTAGACACTTATCGTATTATAAAGCTACCCCTTGATGATCTGCAGACAACAGTATACTCCATGGCTTAAAATATAATTATTTTAAAACACGGTAACAATTAAAAATTGAGTCTAGATGGCATGTGAATGCATAGGTAAAATATTTATTCTGAAGTAGTTTTTACATGTACTTAGTTATATAACGTTTATTGGGGATTGCGCATATTTAAGAATAAAAAGGGGTTTACGTTAAATTTTGTAACAGTTATTTTTGCCGAGTGGACCTTATGTTGTTATAGGCCTTCAGGTTTCTGACTAAAAAAAAAAAAAAAAAAATGTAACAGAAAGCAAAAATATTAAAAAATAATAGGTTATATTTTACTGAGATAAACCTTTAACTTCATGTTTTAAAACTGTATATGTCACCGTTGTCCTTATGTATAGTATAGTATGTATAGTATAGTATAGTATAGATAATACTAAAATAATACCATAGCGAATAATAACAATTTTTTGAACACCAATGACCCGCCATTTTAGTACAATCAATCTGTTTAGGTCGTATTTGCGGCACTGTGTTCTATTGAAAAAGAATTTCAATTTTGTATGCAACTCGGTCTAAGCTCCCTCAAAACCTGTCCTCTGACTCCGTGCGGGCCGCCCCACCGGTCCACTGTATACGTGTTAAACTAAATATTCATCTGACCTAATAGGATTTACAGTTTTATACCTTAACTTGTAATAGTTAAAATGATACTAAGCTCTGTCCCCGGACTTAATTGACACCCTGCAATAATCCGTTCCACTGACGTACGGACTGTAAATATTTTATATTGTACGCGAATCACAGGTTAGAAAATGTACGCGATAACTGAAAAAACTACGTTAATAAACATTTATATAACAGTAAATACATAAAAATAATATTCTTCAAAAACATTAATTAATTTTTCGTTTAAATCTGTTAATATATTGTGTAAAACTTTATTTCCATTTATACATTTATCCAACAACCCTATTATTACACTTACAATTCACCTCACCTTAGACCTGTTTACAAGTTAATGTTGTATTGCCAATATATTGTTGACTATTTTCTTTATAAAAGCAAAAATGAAAATTTGTTTGATAAAAATATTTCTGGTTTTTTATGCCAGTTTGTTGTTTTTACAACAAATATTACTGCTCTGAAAAACTAACTGAACGATGGCAACCAAATTTCGTCTCTTACAATCTCTAACGGCATAAAGATGATGCCAAAAAAACTTTCAACTGATAATAATAATTCCAAAATGTCCGTTTTAACCTTAAAATTACAATAAGTACAAGAATAGCCAATTTAGTTAACATATTTAATCGGCTAAAATATTCTAAAATAAAATAAACATTGAACATATGTCTCACATATGCTGTTTGCTATACATTTGAATTTGAACTTTCGCGATAAAAAGATAAGGTGTTGTTTTTTGGAATTAAAATAATAAAGACAAAAAGTTTACTTCAAACCCTAGAAAGAAACAACAAATATGATTGAAACACTTATAATTTTCAAGTTCCTAAATGATTTTTAAATGCTTATATATTTCAAAAAAAATTATAAATCCATCCAACCAAGTTTAGAAGAAATCTAAGGGAATTATTGAGATTTTAAACTAGGAAACAAACAGACACACAGAAAACGAAATATAATTGTATATTATGCTGAAATGTAATGATTAGCTTTGGAAGTTACTAATACGAAAACATAGCATGTTTTTAAAAATTTTTACGTTTAAATGAAATATTATTTTTTAGGAGTTTATCCAGCAATTAACTAATAATGTGAGGTTATAACAGTTTTAAATTCTTTTGGGAAAAAGCTTGTATTACTGATTTAGTAGACAATTAAAACTTTTCATAATTCTAATCTAAATGAACCAAATTCCAAAGGTCCCAAAGATAAATGAAAATTCAAGATTTGAAAGTTGTTGAAATAGAGGATGAAGCTGATTAATTTGGCCAGCAGGTGTTACTATGTGATACGGCAGTTAGCAACTTGGCCACCTTGGGAAGTTCACCAAGTTGACACTAACTTTGTTACTTGGCGGTACAGTGCAGCTATGGAAATCCTTGCTCTATGTATTTTCTTGTTTATAAATTTACAGAACATTAAATTATGCTTTTAAAATCTTCTGAATATTTTCATTAACTAATGAATTCATTTATATTTAAATAACATTAAAGACAAAACACCGCTTTATAAGGTTAGTCATTTATTAATTCAATACTTTACTATGCAGACTACCAGGTTTTAAAAGCAATCTGAAGTAATTTGGTTTACTATAAACTAAAAGTGTGATTTCTCTCATAGCTCATTTAGACGGCTTTATCCAGGCTTATTCTTTCAAATATTGGTATGCTTGTGAAGTATATATATTCGGTATACTTTGTCGAAATCCTAGTAGTCAAGTAATTAAGTGACTTAAAATATTGTATCATTATTGAAGGTAAATAAGTACATTATTTTAACAGTTATTACAAGTTCCTTCATCGATTTAACTTCCCTAATGAACCCTCTCGTACTTGTTAATATTTCGTAATTTTCTTATGATTTTTTAGTGTCCACAAGTATTTTTTTCCTCCAAGATTCTTAATTAGTTTAAATTCTGTTACAAGAAAACAAGTTGGTATAAACATTTTCTGTGCTCACAAAGTTACACATAATTCCATCTTGGAATACAATATAAATCGTACATAATAGACATTTACATATTTAGCAGTAAGTCTTATGCCTTGAACAAAATTTTATTCAAATTCAAAATGTTTACAATTGTCTCAAGCAACTATTTATTAATACATGATAGTTATAATTAAAAATTAATGTCAAAGTGTTGACTTATAATTCTGCGACATAAATATTAGTACATAATGCAATATTATTTCATGTCGGTTGATTCTGTACAAAACTCACATAATAATGCGCTTTTTGACTTGAAAATTTAACTAAATTTCATGTAACATTAACTTAATCAATTATGTTAAAATGTTCAATATTTTTTAATATAGTTACGCAGAGTAGCTGTGTAGAACAAAATGTTCTCAGATTTTCATTTGATTTTTAAAAAACAATTAACTAGTTTCATCCTCAATAAAATTATTTATTAAAACTAAATAATATATACATATATATTATATTTATATTAAAATTATCGTATAGTTAGTATAAATATTGTTAGTCCTATATCCACAATGATTTCAAATAACATTCAGACATGTATTTTCAAATAAATCATATTTTTAAGATAGCACTGAGTGCCTTCCATTACATAGATCCAATACCCAATTATTGATTCTAACAATTCTTACTTTCATTTGAGTATACTAAATGAACTTACAGTACATTGCTAAAATATATAGGCTTATTTTTGTATGCATTTTAATTATGTTTTATTTCCATGTCATTTTATCTTTAATGCTTATTCCGAGGCATATAAGTGTTTTAAAAATATTTAGTTGAAGGCATTTATAATTTGTTGTGGTTATACTGTTTGTGTCACATTCAAATCTCTTGCTTCGTAGATGAAACTGCATCATATCTGTCTTTTTGGGATTTATAAAATGAGCCATATCTTATGCATACTTGACCATTCATTAAATCACAGTTAAGTTTCTTTCATCCACCAAGTAGTTTTATTCTGAGATTAGAAGTTATATCTCTTCTGCATGAGTATAATCATAATTATCCAAGCTGGACTTTTTGTATCATATTTGTTATAAGAGTTATAAACAATGAATGGTCCTACATGTATATATAAATAATTGTGTTTTTATTCTTTTTAGGTTATTTTATACGTAAGCTCTCTTCGCTACAATCCCTGATAGTTTTTAGACTGCTGTTTTGTTGATTAGATTTAAAAAAATATATAGCCATGGAAATTACACTTTTGGAAATGATGAAGTAAAAAATATGATGTGGTGTGAACAATTTTGTAAACTAGTATTTTACAAATAGATCCTTCTTTGTAACCAATAAAAAAAAGAAAACAGTGTTATAAAGGAATTTTTAAATTCATTTCTACTATGTTAAAGTAGAGATTTTATTGAGCTAAGTGTTATGTATTTCTCATGATAAGTATAGTGATGTTCAGTTTATTTAAAAAATGTAACTAACATTCTGACTATTATATAGTCACCAATTAATTTCCTGTAGATATTTCTACAACTTATTTATTTAAAAATGTTTTATAGCACGTAATGTATCCGTGTTTATATGCCAATTTCAATTAGATCAAGTAATGCATTACTTAATTCTTAATGTTTATAGGCTAATGATAAGAATAAAAAAATACAAAGAAATGTAACATTTTAAATTATGTATATCATTGCTGTTACAAACACTATTAAGTACACCATTTCGATAAGCAATGAAATTCTAAAATAAACTACTGCAGGGTAACGTTTAGCTGTAACACAAGTAGTACAAATTTATTTAGCTTGTATATTTAGCCCTATTTGTTACAGGAAAAATCCTGGAAGCTTTGCAAAAACGCAAATGCATTTTCCTGCGGAATGACTACTGAGGTATCATCACTGCTGGTTGGCCATTTAATATATGTTAAACATTTGTTTTTATCATGACAATCCACGTGATTATGCTGAGCGTAAGAGGACATCTCTATATTGGTCTTGTAGGTAAGTATAATCGCAACGAGAAAATGATGAAGAAATACATGTTTGAACGTGTAGCATGAGTATTGAACATAATATTTTGCATGCAACCTCAATGAGTCTTGTTGCCTATTCCTTCATTGTTTAATACCAGATAAATAATCATGTATGTATAATAGGAGAAGTTTTATTATAAAGTCTACGTCCAATAACCGAGGAGAACACACTCATGTATAGTACATGTGTGGCCACTACCTTTCCAGTGTTGAGATCTAATCTAAACTTCCCCAACATCAGTGGGATAAGAGTGGAGAAAAGTTTTAAAGGTCTACGTAAACAGTTTCTTTCAGGCTTAAAGCGAGTCGCTAACAGAATAAATGAATTCAGTTAGTTGATTTCATAAAAAATTAGATATAAAAATCTTAGACATTTTAATATGACGGTATTGTTTTAAATAAGTGCAACAATTAAATACATTTTTTAAAGAGAAGCCAATCTACAAGATAGTTAAAGATGTTGCTTAGGTCTATTATACTTTTTAATGTCTTACCAAAGTAAGATTTATGTCTTATCAATTAAGACCTGAATATAAACTAATTAAAATACACTCATTAAAAAAAACTTATTAATGAAATAATGAACCCGTGCACTTTCTTAAAGAGATTTAAATTTATGTTTACTGCAGAAGTTATTGAAATTGTCAAATATAAACATTAAATTTTGCATGCTATCTCAGCGAACAATAAAGGAGTTTTCATCCTCTATTCTGGCACTTTCAGATAATTATTAATGGTAATAATAGAATTATATATTTAATTTCCATTGGTGAGTATCAACACTTAAAATTACAAGTTTATTCTTTAATTAATACCTTATACATTTAATTTTAATTGTCACAATATTAGTAAAACTTCAAGTTTATGAAATTCTCTAACACTAAATAGGTAAACAGTAACCATGCTGGACTGGAAGTAATAGTATGCAGATGACTTTATAAAATGATATAATCATCAATTTAACCAGATTTTCTCTGTTAAATATATTTTGTAGGGTTTATATAAAAAATAAATGGGAGAGCCATTTGACCCCTGGTTGACACGTCGAATTTTGGATATGTTTATAGATAATGCATGTTGAAATCCTGCCAGTGACCGGTGCATTTTTGTCAGTAACTTGTACTTTCCTCCTAATTCCAATTGATATGTTCCTCGCACAGGTCAGTGACCCATGAGGACGGAAAGATTAGGGCAGATCCACTTGATAATTTTAAATACCTGCAAGATACTGTAAATAAAACTATGAAGTTATAAGTATTGTTTCGATATTAATTATCTAGGAAGGTAACAATAAATTTAGCTCGTGATAAAAAGTTATAATTTCTTAGTGTTTCCGCAAATTTTCATTATTTGTTTCGATTGGAAAGTAAATCATAAATGATAGATGGAAGAACTTCATACATTAAATAAAAATAATTAAATACAATCTCCCACGATTATAGTCTATTCCCCTGCCACAGACGCAGAAACACATAAATGAATAAATGATTTTATTCCTTCCAATAACAACAAAGTTAATATGAAGTAAAATATACTGTTTGTGTCAGAGTCCAGTTTCTGAATGTGCTTCAACAGCCGAGTCGCTCTCTATGGCATCTGCGTCTTAACACTATCTCTATCTCTATCTGTGCACATGTAGAGAGGTTGTATAAATTACCGTTCTATGAATAGGAAGAATCAGAGTCGTGCTTATCTCTATTTACAATCATCTTTTTGATATCATCATTTATTGCTTATACATTTTTTGGAATGTATTTATTGCAAAATTTCAATAATGTTTCATACAAAGTGTCTACCTTATTATAAATAGTATCACAGGTGTAAACCGATTTCCCATTACAATGCAACACACTCACGTCTAGTTTATCCAACGGTATATTCTTAAAATCTGTGTTAAAATTTCTATTTTTATTTACACGCAATTTGGTTTTGTAATTTATCTATGTATAAATGAAATTATGGAAAACCAGATACATAAATACGCCCATGAACTTTCACTCTACTCAAATCACAAAAATTAGCCATGGTTCAGAGTCTGGTCTATGGTATATATGGTGTAAAGGCAGTATAGACATTTTAAAAGTCTTCTTAGCGTCTAAGAAATAAAACTTTTCGAAACACACACTCAGTACTTAAATTTATGTTAAGACCAATGCAAAGACATATTTATAAACATGAAGTAACTGTGAAAATATATAGAACAATTCTGAAATATAGTCTAGTTTTGCCAGTCGACATACTACACAAAATAATTACTTCTAATTAACATGTGACATTGTTATTTTACTTTCTTTATCGTGGACTGTAACAAATTCAATGTTCTGATTGTTTATTGTAATGCAACACATGAACTTATAAGATTTAATCACTGGATAGTAACTGTTGACTTGTTGAATGTAATTCTCTTATTTATTATCTGATCTACTTTGTTAATATTATAAAATTAATGAACTTTGTAAGGGAAATTGATTGTATTTAGAGCATGAAGAAGACAGTACAAGATTACTTCTTTAAGCGCAAATATTTACGTCTGCCTCATTAATTAACTATAGTTTCACACAGTTATTTCACGTAACACCTTTGAAAGAGACATAATTATTCTACCGTCTACCAATACCACTTCACAAGAATTATTAACCAGAGTTAAAATAAAAACAATATTAAATGTCTGTGGCATGGTAAGTTTACAGACGCTCCATTAAGAGGAAGGTGAGCTGGAGCTGAGCTCAACATTCACAACATGAGTAGGTTTTACTTAATTTCCAGCCCTTTGTAATATACTAAGGCCTGAAATGAAAAGCTTCTTTATTAGAACAATAGTTGTTAATTCCAAGATCAATGTCGACTTATTAGCACCAAGTGTGCAAGGACTGTGATAATGTGAACAATGGCTTATTGTACGTGGGTGAGAGGTTTATATTGCCGTTCCTTTAGACTCCAGCAGATGTATTTGACTTCTTAGGCAATATTAATGTCCTGTGTTTAACATGTAAGGACTTTTATATTGTGTAATAATACATTGTACAATATGCGTTGCGAAGCAAAAACCTCAATATACAGGAAGCATTTCAGTATTTGTTTTGTTTGATTTACAGAGACCTTTATTATGCTATACTTAAGGGATTTTACGTAAATTTTAACGTAAGGTTTTTTCCATTGATTTCAAAACCATTACACTGTGTTTATGTTGTTATTCAAGAAAGGGTTTTAATCTACTTTACTATCAAATTGTGCTTAGTAAGATTGAAAGGTACGGAATTCGTGCTGTTATACTGAACTGGTTTCATCGTTAATCACCTTCAGTGTGACTAAATGAAACATTTATTTACTCATTTATCATAATTCTCTACTGTCATGACTGAAGTATTTCATGGCTCAAAGTTGGGACCTCGTTTATTCATTTTTTATGTAATCATATCAATCAGTGTAATCATCATATCTTCTACCTGTACTTCGTTACAACTTATTCAATGGTTGGTTGGAAAATAAAATCCATATCCTATAAGTTTTCCTAACATCAACTCATTGAACTGTAACTTATAAAATATTTCCGCCTTACTTTTTTCTTGTAACTTTCAATTGAAATATCTCATTGGAAATCTTTTAAAGTTGTGTAATTTATATTTTTCTTAGAAATTAAAAAAAATTGTTTATTAAGGAAGAGGAAATAGGAAAATTACGTCTTTATTGCAACTTGAACCTCAGATTTGCTACTGAAGTGTCTCAACTGAGAACGGGTTACTGTAGCTGGAACAGATAATAAACATATTCTACGAGTGTTTTTAATGCCAATTCTCTCAACAGGGACTTCTTGTAATGCACATTATGTAACATTGCATGTAGGCAATGTTTTAGATAAAAGTAAACCCACTATTGACACTGTAATCGCCAGTATGTGTATAGTACAATTAAAAATGTAACTTGGACTTAAATACGCGTGCTACGAAGTAAACCTTATCACTTTTCATGGAGGACGTTTTTGATTTGATCTTTGAGGTTGTTTTTAATAATACCATACTTTGTCCTAAAGTTGTATATGTTCTAAAATATTTTAAAACATCGTAAAGTTTACAAAATTCTCGAAAGGCTATGTGCATAATACATATACGAATTGTTTTAAAAACTGAATTTAAACAAAAAACTCGTTACGTAAATAAAATAATATAACAATATCACGTGATGAATTCATTCTCCCTATTTTATTTTTAATTTATCTACATGAATATATTAGTATAAAAAAAGATCGTAAGAGTATAAAACATAAATAAAAAAAATACTTAGAGGAAAGCAATGAAGATAAGTGAACTCTCTCTAAAGTATATCCGGCCATCTGTTGGCGTGTGTAGGTGAGTAAACATATGTGTGTTCGTTTTGTTCTCTCAGTCTAGTAACAAGAGCAACCCTGGTAATTAATTTATATTTAGCCTTTCGCCTTTGCGACATATCATGTCTGCACATAACAACCAAGGCTATGTTACTTGCACATTAAGAGGATATTAATTATATAATTATGGTGTAGTATTGCTGGGTAAACATTTAATAACAATACAAATTTTAACTTCTATATAGTGTTTATTACATTGCAATAAGAAAATCACTTGATCATAAATTATAATTTTTATTGCTCACTGTATGTACTGTAAATATATACTACATAATATTACAGAGAATAGTACAGCTACAATTTTGCATGATCTATGAATGATAACTTAGTAAAAACTGATATATATATATATATATAAATATATATATATATATATATATAAAACACTTCTCACTTCTATTTACCAATTTGCACCGTCTTCGTTCTTCTACTAGGGTTAGTAATAAAGTATCAATAACTTGTTAACCTACAGCCACTTCTGATCGTAAAAAAATAAAAAAAACTATGAGAAATGTTATCTAAATCTTTTAAATCTACATGATTACTGTTTGTTACTATCGCATGCATTCAATACTTGAAAATATAATTATTGACTCCCTTTCTGAAGGTTGAAGTAATATGGAAAACGTTTTTGGTTTACAAATTTAAATCATGTTTTTTCTGATCTTTGCTTTCTTTGGCTCTGTATGAATTTATAATTTATAATTGTTATTTGAAAAATGAAATATAAATTAATATACGATATTTGCAATGCATATAGCTGACCCAGAATACTGACGCGAAAGATTTTCAAAACTTCTGTAGTGGTTATCCCATTAGTTAAAAAAAGGATAAGCCTATGTTAATAACCTGAATGATCACATATATGTATCGTACTTGTATGACCACTGAGGTGCTCAACAGTGGTCTGAAACTAATCAAAACTTATCCAATAACAGTTGGATAACAACAGAGAAAAAGTTTCAAAGTGCTGCGTAAATAGTTTCCTTCAGGCAAAAAGACCTTGGCTAACAAATTGAATTACATTTGTTAATTTAACTCAGAGATGAGTTATCAAATCCCTGGCAGTTATCATAATGTTGCTGTACAACCTTCAAAAATAATTTATACGTTAAAAATTCACTTTTAGATTTAAAGTTGCGAGATAAATATTTCGTTTATGATTACTTATATATTACCTTCCTTTAATAAATGATTGATCGAAAAAAAAAAAATGTGTTTATAATACTGGCAGGAAATCAGAGACACTCTGTAGAAAAGGTGTATCAATCGTTACCATGTGTCATTTTTACGATAGTAAAAGGAATTGAATAGTCAGAATACTTAGTCTTTCTAAAATATTTAATAACACTTTCCTCCAGTAACACATTAACACTGTTAGTATCTATGAAAATAATACTAAAAGTATGCAGTAAAAAATAACTGTAGACTGTTAATAATGTGTAGTGAAATAAACCAATATAACACAGTATCAATGAAAAGGTTAAATTGTATGAACACAGCGGACAGATAGACGTTTTTTCCATTATTGGATATCTAACTCCATAATTAATTACTTTTTTGATCAATATACCAATTTCAAAGACTTGTATTACTTTTTATCAAGAGGTAACCTAGACAGAAAACATATAAATGGACCTCTCTTTGACCTCTTGACTCCTACATCAAAAAGGTCCTTTTTGGACCAAAAGAAACCTACGAAAAGGATTTCATGTTTTTAGGACATTCTTGTAAAATGTTCTCCAGATTCGCGTCTGGCTGTTACAGGTAAAAGATCAGGCGTCAGCTGGATTTTAACTTTTATCCAGCAAAATAAACTGAAGTCTTTCCATGTACCTATAGAAATCTGTATATCAAGTTTAAAACCTGCAGTACCTTCTCATGGAGTGTTATGGCACAGACGAATGGAAAAATACAAGATTTAAAAGGACCCTGTTGGTTCCTTAGTAACTCTACGGAGCTCTTGACTTGAAGTAAGTGACAAGTCACCTTTTGAAAGTATTCACAAGATTTTTAGGAGAGTAAGTTACGTATGTTATATATTGTAGGCGATTATAGAATATTCTCACATATTTAGGTTATAAACTAGGAAATTCATGATACTCTGTATTTTAAATTACTATGGCGCGTTGGCTATGGCACTCCCTCAGCACTAATTTTGTCTGATATTCTATGAGAACTTCAATATTTCAAATGTAAATATATAAACAAACTAAGTATAATCGTATGATTTTCTATTTTTTTAAAATTGTAATATTGGCGATGGTACGTTTGAAAGCATAATAGAATTTCAAACATTTGACATCGTTATGTAAAACTCATTATTGGAGTTAGTCCCACATGATGTTTCTAAAAAACAAAAAGTATACCAAAACATTTTAATAATTGAAATTTATTCTACTCATTAGGTGAGAAGGCACTTGGCACATAAACATGATATATAAGATTGTGTAACTTAATACATATTATGTTTGATTAAAGTTTTTAATACCATTCGGAGATAGATTATATGATTAAAGAATATTAATATGAAAAAGAAGTTTTAAATATGGTTGTAATTATAGTGCAAGTGCTTTGAAAATGTTTTTGAAAACCAAAGATACGTTTCAAAATAAAAAAATGTAGTAATTATGTCAGTAAATAGTTTTCTTAACTATGACTATGTGAAATCAATAATATTTTAAGAGTGTGTTTTTGGATTATTTAAATATCCAACTTTATTCCAACATGAAAATGCAAGTTATTAGACACAATAAGCTGCTATACGTAATACAAAAGATGTATCAATTATATTTGATGACCTTATTGGCGATTTTAAACATGTTATGCAGTTTATGTCACTAAATAGCAGACAACAGATGCAGATTGTAAGAGATGGATAACGTGGCATAATCGCATCAAAAAATAAACTGATATCTTACATGGATTAGAAACGCTTCATTTTTATGTTATTGTTCATTGAGGTCAAAAGGTTTTACAATAGTGTTTTGAGTAGTTTAAAAAAACACAAGTTTGACTTATAAGAGACGTTGTTAGTCAAGAACCTAAAACAGCTGTTTTACACAAGTGTTCGTAAACTTTGAGAAGGTAGTTTTGGGAATATAACAAACATGTTTAGACAGGGACATCGCGAAAGGTTAGCGAAAACATTTTTAATCCCTTAGAAAAAATGTATGTTAATCCTTTTTATATTCTTCAATTTAGACCTCCACAATAACCAGCACAGCAGATAAAAGTTTTTCAGAAATATCTTTATCGATCTCATGGAAACTAATGTTATGCGCGTATACAATGTAAATTTGGTTCAAATATTAAACTACGGCCTACGTAATTCAATGAAATATAGATACATAAGTATGTTTAAAAACTCGTTCTTATACTTTTAACCCATCTAGACCATTTTATGTTCTAAAAAAATTTTGGTTTCTTAAGTACAATTTAGAATTTTCTATCGATCCTTTTGTTAGTAATGCTCAATATTTCCACATTTAGTTTCCCTAATTACATGTATCAGGTTACAATGTTTTCCCTAAGAAAGTTGTATAGCCTACTAATCCAAATACATAATATCAGTATGTATCATCAATATATAATAGTTCATATATTGTGGCAAATATCAAAATAATAGTCCTAAGGATAACCACTGAAGAAGTATTAAATTTTAAGTATTTAAATACACACAATTACGTTTTTGAAGTCATAAACCTGTGTGAAACTAGAGTAAATTAACAAATTTACAAACTTTCTTGTACAATAAATGAAATATAAAAATAATAATTTTTTAAAATTTAAATGCTGTACGGTTTTAAAGGTTGAATCCCTTAGATAAAGAATGTTCTTGTCTTCTTGTAAGGTTAAATTAAGCAATGAGAGAGAACTCGAAGTGTCAGTAAATAAGTTATTTTAAAACGAATCTTTGAAAAAGATATTATAACATGTTTCTTGCATCTTTGTCCTCTTCGAACAAGGTATAGTTCTAGGTAAATAGTGGAAAAGAATGCTACTATTTTCACATTTTTAAAAATACGGAAAACAAAAGGCAAAAATGTTCTATGAATAAATAGAATGCAACAATAGCGTAATTCGAACATATCATCATCACTAATCTCCAAAACATAATTTACTAGTTATATGTCAAAAATGATTTTTTTTTAAATAATATTCGCCTTTTTCTTAGTTTTATTATTTATACTCGTACATCTCATTTAGTTCGGACATCATTTCAGAATCACTAACCTGCTCTAAATAATAAATGAGGCATATAATACAATGTTTAACTTGGATGTAGTGAAAAATTAGCAATCCATCACCCATAGATCCATCAAATGATATATACGAGTATTTATTTGCGGACACAAATTCTAGGACCATTTTAATCAAGTCATAAATTTAGCCACATAGACATCATGTAGCTTACTCTTGGGATATACAAAGGACGTATAACGGTTGGTTGAATGGCTGAGGGCAAAGGTGAGTGAGAGATTGGATTAAAACATCCCCCTCTCATACGACTAATCAGCTCAAAGACTTGCATATCATTTGAGTATGTTTTGTACACACACAATCGAGTACTGGCTCTAAATGTTCCTCGGCATATCCTTGCGATACAGTTTTAGATTAAAGTAATCAGAGAAGATAATATAACTCAAAAGCCTATTAAATTATTTTATTTTAACAATCCCTAACAATCGTATACTTTAAAACATAAAATTAATAGTAAGCAATGGACTAATGAAAAATATTATTGAGCGAAAGGTAAAAGGTTCAAATTTGCCGTCCATTGCCTTTTGTATCCCAGAATTAATAAACGTCTTCCTTAGACCTTGAGGCATATAAATGATAATTTCCAAGCCTCTATGACCTTTCTATTACGCAGACGGATAGACATTGTATAACGACTTGGATTATAGATTATTCCAGAGTTATAATATTTAAATTATCAATAATACATCCAAGACGATATAAAATATTTTTGATTAGTAAGCTCCTAGTGAATATGAAGTACAATGTATTACTAAATTTGTTAACTATTAAATATTATCTGGTTTGTCTAAAATAAAAATCACAGTTCTAAATAAAAAACAATGGATTTATTTTAAACTGGCAAATTAATAAGTTCAACGTTTCAGAATTTTTTATCACTCTATTTTCCAAAAAGAATTGAAAAACCTTTTAGTAAATTTTAAAATTCATTTGGCAAGAAATAAAAATATTAATCAAATATATCAAACCAAAAATAAGAGCTCTCTTCTAAAATAAAATAATAAAGTTTTAAAATAAAAACGAAATACCACTAGGATATAACTAAAATAAAAATGTTCACTTCTAAGTTCACTCAAAATTCAAAATTAAAATTTATACTTCTCTGTCCACTAGTTGAACCTTAACTTTCAAGTCTCTGCAATTCAGATTATAACTCTCTCAAACAATTATTAAAGTTCAATTAATTTCCAATTAATAATTCACAATAAAACAGTTCCAGTTAAATATTAATAAATTACTACTTTTCCAAATCTCAATTAAAGTTATTTACAAAGTTCAATTTTAATTCACTTTTCTTTCAAGCATGAACCAAATGTAACTTGTATGATTCTATTATGCTCTTTTGTTCCTCGAGAATAAGTTATTCAGATTGCTCAGTAATTTCTATGAATTTAATTTTTCCTATAAAAAAGACAACAAAATTAATTTAATATCAGATCAAGAAGACTATTTCAATAAAACGTACAATAAATTTGGTGCTTACCTCAAAATCACCCGCGGAAAAAAATGTTAAGAAACACGGCGCACTGTAATTAACTTATATACGAAAATAACCAAAAGAAGGGCGAAAATTATGAGCGGGCGCTTAAATACTTCCCTTTCCAACCAACTTTACAGGACATCCGAGGTGTTCTCTCATTGGTCCAGCTGTATCAAACAAGGAGAACAATACTCGCAACAAGACAAGTTCTAATCAATTCAAGGCAGTCAACCTGCCTGCCTAACAATTTAAAACTACCAGTACTAACTTGCCAAAGGATTACATGTTCGATTTTACCCTGACATTTCACAATCTAATCTAATATTAAGTCCCAAAATTTCGATCCCAAAATTTTTATTTAATTTAAGTTTTAATAAAAAAAATAAATTAATGTAGCTTTAAAAACGCTACACATTGATAAAATTTTAAGAAGGAATTTCCGTGATCACATATTATAAACCTACCAAGTTCTTTATCAATTAAGATAAGTTGTCTCCTTTAGAAGGTGATGCTTTTTGGGATTGCTAATTTAGATTGTCTCTGTAAATGTTAAAATGGAGCTTAGTTCAGAGCTTATAAACTTCAGAGCAATGTGTTCAGAGCTTATATCACCTCAGTGTATACGAAAGTATGGGGTGGGGCATAGTAAATAATAAATGGCGCGCTGATTCTTACACACTGATGTAAAGAATTACAATTTGCCTGAGACGACTATTGTAGAAAAAAACATGGTAATAATGACATAATATTTTTAATTTTCTTTCTACTGTTGCAAAATTCTTAAATAATTTGTTATAAAATACTTAAATACTCTGGATCATAGTAAATAATAATTCCAAGGATTCAAATGACCACGAAAGTTGACATATACAAAATAATCTTGTCTAATAAAAAAACTACCACAAAATGTTCCCTTCAAAATTGAGACCTAGGACACCAAAAACAGCCTAAAGAAATTAGATTTAAGGTGATACATTAATATTAATAAATAATCACCAAAAGGGTTAAACACGTGTAACTTCACTATTGGTTTGATTGATAAAAAATTTAATGAATTACTTTTATTCCTTACTGTCTTGTTTAGTAAGAAAAATGTTTAAATTAGATGAGAGTGCCGATAGCCGAACTGTCTAAGACGTTGGACTTTGAGTCTGAGTTAAGATAGCGCAGGTTCGAATCCTGTCTGTGACCGTTGCACTTTTTATCAATACCATCGAACTTGTACTGTATTGTCTCTCCTCCTTATTCAGTTTGAAAAGATCCTCGCACATGCCGGTGGCCCATGAGGATGGACAGAGTAAGGCGTAAAAGGGGATCGGCTGCCCAAAAAAAAAGTTCTCGGCGTGGTAACTGTTGCTATACACAAAATTCATACTTATTGACTGAGCTCTCGATAATCTGTCATTGTGGTCGAGTCAGTACAAATTGTTTTAACGGAAATCACCACGCCTACACTAGATATGGACGTTTAACTCAGCTGCGTATAAGAGCGTTCAGATGGATTATTGTCTTATCATACTATTCTATATTACAATGAATTATAATCGCCATAGTTGGAATGGATAGTGAATGTCATACCTCAGCTGACCTGTCAAACCTCAATTTATGTTATCAAAGTGCGCACTACAAAGTTACTTTAATGTGGCTAGTTTTAAAAATTAAATGGAATATATCCGTGAAATCTAATTGCATTAATTGGAATAGAAGATTAGTGCTATGATTTAAATAATTGCGGTATTCAATTAAAATAATTACTTAAATAAAGATAAATTAAGTGGATTAATGGACTTTTTAAGCAATGAATAATGTTATGTTAATACTTTCTTTTTGCGGATATATATGGAAAGAAACTTACTGCCACCAACAGGTATATAAAATCCGAGGTGCTATTCTTCGGCCTACCACCATTTCCGGTTACTTGACACTTTCGTCTTTTTTACATTTTTAAATAACTGACAGGGAAACGTTATTTTTATTGAGTCAAATATGATTGTACGAATCAAGCTAATAGGAAAAGTCTGTTAATCTGAAATAAATTCATGATCAAAATATTTACAAATGACAGAAAAAAGATTTAAGCCCAGTTCATAAATCTGTTTCATGATCCAAAAAATAATTTCATTCCCTCATCCAACCATCTCAAACTTTTAAAGAATAAAGCAATTTGAAATAAAGAACATTGATAATGATAGAAAAAAATAGAAAGGAAAGATAAGATAAATTTGTAAACCTGAACATATTTATTTCTTAAAAAAAAAATCATTCCAGCTGAATCAAAAGATTTTATAGCAAAAATACTTCTATTGTAATTTATTTCTAATGAGATTTAAAGGTAATAAATATCTCGAAATTCAGTTAATATTCCAATAAAATGTCTTACAAGTAGTTTATGGAACGTCATTAGCATTTAAGAGCACTATTTACTTTTTCTCCTTTAATAATTGAGTTTTTAACTATTTTAAAGTTTTATTAGCCACCATGACGGAACAAAGCTGTCCAACGAACTTAGTACATATATTTATTTGTGAAATACAACTTTGTACTAAGTTTTTATTTGTTTGTTTTATTTTTTTAAATAGGACATAAATCAACTTGAATGGGTGGTTTTGGAATCTATGGGGTCATATTTGGCGAAGTTATATGGTAGTTTTTCTTAAACGCTTTGAGAATAATTGTAATACACTGATTTTTTATACACAAAATCCACATAAAACGCAAAATTAGTAATGATTACCCGTATACCCAGCTCATTCTCCATTCGTTTGAATGACACTAGACCAGGGCGAGGATTCAGATGGCGAAAATATGCTGAATGTCCAAAAATGGATAATTTGAAATAATTATATTTGTAGAGGCCATATAGTGATAAAAATTTCCTTAGAAACTATTTATTATCTAATCTTTCTGCCACAGTAAAACACTGGGTTTACAAACTACGAAATAGTAAACTGTATAACAATGTTTTGTGATTACATTTTGTACTGATACATCCTAACCTTGTGAACTCTGTGAAAACATCTGATTTACATTGTGGCATGCTCAAATACCAGGAAGATTACAATTTTTCAATTCATAATTCAACTAGCCCCGGCTACATTTACATCGTCATTAAAGTAATACTCCGTTCATAGCGTCTGCACAATCCTGTTCTGGGTGCAAGCAGTTCTGTAACTTGGGTTGACTTCAAAACAACGATTTTTAAACCACGAGTTAAGAATCTTTATAATTGAAAATGTTGTGGTAGTCCCAAATTTATCATAATTATTTGGATCAACGTGTTGATAATAGTTGCTTAAAATAAGAGCAGAAAGGTCTGTCATGTTTCCATCTCTTTTTAAATCATCAAATCTGACTAAAATTAAGTCTAAGAATATAATGAGCAATAATTCCTGCAATGATGTAAGGGGTGTTAAACCTGTTTGAACTACAATTCGTACCTTCTAAGAGTAGCGATAGTTAAGGTCTCTACTTTTTAATTTATTTATAGAACCATTGTTGATGTTATGCTTGAGAGGAAATTAAATGATTTTTGTGTTGATATTTCGTATATTTAGTACAGCAACGTAGAACATCCATACAGAATTAGAAGATAGATCGTTGATCCTTGGTTTTTATTTCTATTGGTGAAACTTCTGACTGTCAAGGTCAATTTTATCATTATATCCTTATAAAATTGGGCGTGTTACTTTGTGGATAAACTCAAAAATTCAAAGCAACAGTAATTTGTTTTGTTCACATTCATGACCTGTCAGTTTGGTCAGTTACAATAATAATGTCATGCAGCTGCAAACTGTCTAAGTCTATATTCAACACAGAAACGGTGAGGGAAACGGAAACACATTCAAATATAAAGACAAATATGGAAATGGAAATGCCATAGCTCCTTGACAGTACTCCTTTGGATATATAACATTTACAGCTATATTCATTCTAAAGTTAAGGCTGTGATAGATTTGAGCTAAATCCCATTTAGGGACATTCACCTCCTCAACCTCTGTATTGATTATATAACAATGTAAAAAATTGGTTAAAACGGAAAACTGAAGGAAACAAGTAACCTCAGTTTGCTTACAAGTATTCTTTCATTTGATTACTTCTGGTTTCCGTCATTACTTCAGTTATCCATTAGTAAAAATGTAAAATAATAGTGAAAAATAAATAAAGTACAACATGAGTTATTTAAACTTTCCTATAAACGTAGCTTAGAGCTAAACTTCGTCTCTACATAAAGTATTTATCATACAAAACGCACACACACAGATACTTACACAAACAAATAATAATTGTATCGTACACATGGGATTCATCCATGGCGTACAGAGATCAGTGAACACCAAGCATGCTCATTCATCACTAAATAATACGTACAGTTGCATATAACGTACTTTCATTTGCAATTGTTGGATGTGTAAATAGAATAATTTAGCTAACTGAACACTTTTAACGAATCAATTCTACAACCTCGTAAGTGCAGTTTGGAAACAGATGCATTTATCTCAAATAATATTACAAAATTTACCACGGAGAAGTAAGAACCTTTATGAGAAATGTGTTAAACGTGTATTTATGGTAACAAAAGAAATTCATCTAAATCGGTCAAAAATTAAAATATGAAAATATAAATAAAGTATGATTTATTATAAATTACCATAATTTAGATCTAAATATACGAAATTACATAAGGCTAGTTCATTAAGATCTATTCAAACATGTTTTTCAAATTTTAGTAACATTTGTAAGTAGAATAAACTTACACAATTGTAATGGAACAATTGAGTTTTTCTTTAATCTTAAAATAGGTAATAGATATAACTATGCATTTGTATTATTATTTAAATTTTGTTAACTAATATACTTCACACTCTCAGATAATAATTATATTAATACATTTTGAGCAAAAAAACGTATTATATTAAAGGTTATTAAATATAGACTTGAAGAATTTTATATCAAGGATTTTATGTTATGTCATGTCATGTTATGTTCACACTAAGAGAACCATGTTTTGTTTTACATTTAATAACATTTTATTTTACTTATTCCCAATTTAATTATATATTAGTTTTCTAACAAAAATAAGACGTTTAATAATTAATTTGTATCATCCTTGCCACCGGAAACTCATTATTTTATTTAGAACTTAAAAAACATAAAGATTAGTTAGAATGACGTTCTGAGGGCGTTGATTATTCCCTAACCATGATTGTATCAAATATAATATTTCATAAGAATTACTGACGATTTGTAGCATTATAAGTATTTAATTAGATGTTTGCGATACGGATCCATTACCCAATTAGAGACGTTGTCCAGAATAGATTGTATTGTGTGAATAATTGGAAACACAATACAACAATGGAGGTAGTGTTCCATTGGGCTTTTGTTTAGACTTTGGTGTCACGTGACAATAGGACAGTGATGTCACTAATAACTGCTGACACGAAAGAATACACGTATTATACACTTGTACAGCTACCACCCAGTTTAGAAGGCGAATAGACATTTGTTAAGAGTGTGAAAATAATTAAACTAAAAGAAATTTGAAACCACCAACAAACACATAATTCGTTGTGTGTAGAAATGAAGTTTCTTGCAAATGTACCGTCAGTAGATGAAATCTTTATCAAAATATCTTACGGATAGCTATGCTAATTGTGTTACTAATTGTCGCACATGTTAAAATGTCATAGGTTCAATGTAAAAATGTTCTTTATCATTCAGTCAAATGCCACGAGTGTTAACCCTTATAATAAAACTTGATGATGCTGACGGTGCAAGTTATGAAATGGAAATTAATGCAAAGTCTATATGTCAGTTTTCTCTCGAGATATTGTTCGGTAAGAAAAACAAAATTAAAATCTTCCAGGCTGTAAAATGACAGACTTTCCTAACGCTCAGTGAATAAGTTACAACAATTTTTTTATGTGATTTTGAATAACGTCGTCCTCATTCCCTCCGATCATTCAGCAGCGTACCCTGTGATGAATAATGAGTTTCTTAAAACTGACTAGGGAAATTTTATCACCTAAAGATGCAAATGGCATGATTTTTCTGAAATAAAATACCTGACAGTAGGAATATTTAGAGATGTATTGTCGTCAGAATAAAGGTAAACGATGACACTTCTCCCATAGACGGTTATGTAACTTTGTACATAGATTATTACAATTGATATGGTCACTAAAGTAAATTATTTATAACGTTACTCTTTTTTCCTAAAACATGAATCGACTTAAAAGTGAAAAATAATTTCACACGTACTTATAGTTCAAACCTTTGTGTACTTTGATAAATTTAGCTCGTAGCTGGATTAAATTATTTTGGTAGAGAGTGAGGAATTTTCATATATTAATTATGTGGTTCACGGAAATCTTTAGGTAGGCAACTATTCTAAAATCTTTTAGTGTTGAGTTCGTTTCACAATTTGGCAAAATGAAAAAATTTAATACCATTTAAGCACAAGTGAATCAGCACAGGCACATAGTTCAAACGTGTGTTACTGCTTTAAAACTTAAAAATGACTTCTGACAGTACATAGTACAAGTCTTATTTTGGTAAGACAACTGTAAAAAGGTTAAACAAATTATTTTAGATCTTTTTAAATAATTGTTAGTGGTTTGTTTATTGCGACAATTTAGCTAATCTGAAGTATACATTGAATAAAATAATTTATTATGTACATATACAAGCTCTCAAATATACTTAAAAGACTTACTTGCACAGTATCAAACAATTAAAACATTATTAGAGATTTTTAATATGTTTAATAATAAATATGTTTATTAAGTATTTAACTACATTTCCAGTGACTTATTGACATGTTTAAGCTATTTTAATTTTACCACCGGTGAGTTAGTTCATGTTAAGGAAAAAAAAACAAGGTACCGGACGTGTATCCAGTGGTATAAGCAGAACGAGGAGGCTTTACGCTTCTCTTGCTGGCCGTACATGGCTCGTTAGTCCGCAGGTCACCGGAAACCTCTCTTTACTTCGTTTGGATTTCATGAAACATTGCCTTACTTGGAAGGAACAAAAGTTTGATTTGAAAATTTGTAAATACATAAACGGTTTAGAAAATTATCTTAAATAAAAATTTAAGTTTATTTTTTTACGAGCTACTGGAAACTCAACTGATAAATATCATGTTGCCCACATCGATTTTAGTTAGGATTCTAAATTCTGGGTAGAAACTTTGTTACCTTGGATGCTTCAGTATTATGTTTTCTGTGGTATCCGATGTAGGACATGACTATTAAGTTTCCCTCCTTGAATACCAACACAGAGTTTTAACTTCAGCGTTTACAATGGATTTATTATTTACATTCGGCCATCGATGTCTTATTTTACCAGATAATTTAAGATTATATAGAGGTCAAAATAGATTCAAAAATGTAAAAATTTGAACAATTATTTAATCTCAACGTTGATAAAAACAAGTAACGTTGATTTTTCATTTACTTGTGGGTCTAACTTTTTGTTTTAAAAGTAAAAATAAAGTAAAGATGTCTTATATTACCCGACGAAGTTAGGGCTAAAAAGCCCTCTCTAACACTTAACCTTGGAACCAACAGCTTAAAGGTAATTTCCGAACTACCACCAACGGCCGGACAGGCGGGCTGATTGCAAGGCCAGGGTCGATGAACGGTCACCTTTCCAAGCAGCACCCACGCTCGACTTCCTTGATCCGATTATTTTGCGATAACCATTGTACCCGCTACACCACACCATTGGCTAATGAGTTAGTAGTTTTAATGTGAAATGAATAAATAATAAATGATAAGTTTTCCAAATATATTATTTCGTAAATAACTTGCTATCGTAACTGGTTTTGAAGAGTTATTTCGGCTAACTATATTGCTCAGATTATTGTCAATATTGGTAGTTTCTGTCATCAATAATCTGATTCCACTACGTAGTCCTTCACAACATCCTACTCCTCAGCAAAGTGGGAATATATCACTGAAAGCTTGCCCAGTGGAAAGGTGATACCTCACGTCCACATGTCAGCACTTATCAGTGGACGTGTGCAAGAGGATATCACACGTGACCATTCTATTTACGTCGGAAACGAATATATTTTAGAGAAACAATAAAAGTGATGTTGATTGTTTGACATAGATTATATCACACTGAAAATGTTCTCTTCACTTTTTAAATATTATTATTGTATACAACTTTTTAATTTTAATTAATCACACCTAATTTAGTAAATGTATTAAACATGTTACAAAAGAAAACTACTGAAGTATTAAACTAATAAAATGAAACATTCACTTTATATGTGCTCTACCACAGTATTTGCTCTATTAAAATAATAATATTATTACCAATTTTAACTTAAAACAAATACGAAAGAATTATATTAAAAACAATTCCTATAAGAGAATTACGGTGTATGATACACTATTGTAATAAATTAATAATTATATTTGAATGATTTAATAGCTATACTTATTGCACGAGAGAAGTCTTTATATCGAAACCTAACTGAGATAGTTTCAAAATTTCATTGCCATAATATCAACATTGAGTTCGTGATTTTAAATGTCTCACCATTGGGATTAAGCTGAATCATTTTACATTTATCTTATAGAAATGCATGGGTGCAACAAGAAAAAGATTGGATTAGTAAATTTGTAAACAGATGAGCTGTATCATAAATGATTTTTATATAGAATATTATTACACATGCAACTTAATGAACTGAGTTATACATTTGAAAATCTGGATCTTACCTCAACAGAACTTGGTATCGACATACACCTACCTTACAACTCATCGATAAAAAAAAAAATAAAATTTTGAAATAATATTAAATCTTGCTTAATTTCAACACTTATTTTATGGTACATTCCTTAGAGATATTCAAAATAATATATTTACCCGTATTACAGCTATTACTCTTAAGTTTTGAATTCAATAAACCTTAGACGAGTTTCAACGTAAATAGTAAGAATATATAGCTGTTTGAGTTAAAAACACTGAGTTAGTATTTAAGTAGTATTCAAATAACTTTACTGTTTTTTCTTAACAGTAAAATCCTACATAAGATAACACAGGGAATGAACATCAGATCTAAATATCCAAGCCAATAAATTGTCCACCCAGAATAACAGATCCATATTAAATTTGATACTGGCACAATGTTGTTTTTGTGAGCTTTCAAGGGGTTTGTACAAAAATTTAATTTATATAAATCTTTAATCCGTTTTTGTACTTTTGACTTTTCAAAACAAATATCCGGGTCTGTCAAGAAAGGCAGTGTTTCACGAAATCCCGAATGAATAAAGAGAGGGTTTCGGTGAACCAGTCAGTACCTGCGGACAAACGAGCCTTATGGGGCCAGCCAGCGAAGAGTGAGGCCTCCTCTCTGCATACACCACTGGATAAACGTCAGGCACCTGGTCGCTAGTTTTACTCCTCCAAACCCGTAGGTACTCATGTTGGTTACAGCGTAATAGGTTAAATTAGTCACTTGTTGACTGGAATTTCGTTCATACCTATAATCAATAAAATGCGTTAGATCGTCTATTAAATTTAGTAATCCTTTAATCTTTAAATCAAATATTTCATTTATAATAGACTTAATTTCACAGTTATGGGTCCTTTACAAATTTTAGAGTACGGTTTTATGATAAATTAAATTTATTGTTAGTAATTTTGCAAATAAACTATTTACTTGGTTGGCATATTTAAATCTTATCATGTACAGAAAGATAAACTCATTTTAAGAAACTTAATGCAAAGAAGTAACCAATAACCGTATTGGATAAAAGTAAATGTTTATTCTAAATATTTGTTTAAATGTTGTGAAAATATATGTCAGATATATTTTGAGTGGTTTGTTGATAGTTTTGAAATAATGATAAACCTTGCTTTATTGCACCAGTATGGTGCACTGGTATTTAACCCTCTAAGTGTTGTTCATCAAAATTTTGATGGACAAGGTCCATCCTGAATGGTGTTCGTCAAAATTTTGAGGAACCAACATTCCCTTGCATAATCACTCATTACAGTATATTCCGGCAACGTATCGATTCGATTCAATATAATATAAGGAATATCCTTAGAATGCTGCGAACTTGAAAGCAAACAAGAAGATGAAGTTCGTCAGCTTAATTTGCAGATTGCTCAATGTAAGAAGGAAAATGAACAACTTAAGGAACAAATCGATCGACATGGGACTGTGAACACTGCAAATATAATAGCTGAGCACCAACAGAGAATCGATCTTCTCTCCGGTGAGCGCAAGTGTCTTCTTACTACCATCGAGGTCTTAGAAGCTGAAATAGAGAGTATGCGGTTGGAACTGAAACGGCTTGAGATACAAGTGTCGGAACAGCCTATTGTGGAAGATGATGAGAACGTTGTACTGGCTGAACTACCTACATCAGCTGCTACCGAGGCTACTCTGATCTTACCAAGTGTGACTGCTCCCCCCACCACCGCCATCAATCCTACCCCTCAGGCAACACCCCCACCTACCTCATCTGACACCTCTGATCCTCCTTGCGTCTCTCACCATACCAAAGACTTTAAAAAAGTGCTTCTTATTGGTGACTCACACTTAAGACATTCTTCTTTTGAAGCTGTTGTAAGAGGTGCACATCTAGAATGTTGTCCAGGTGGAAAAGCCTTAGATATTAAGAACAAACTGTTAGATTATATAGACTTAGATTTAGATGTAATTTCATGTAGGAGCTAATAATTTGAGACGAGGTTACCGGGGCAGGCCGGGCTACAATGGAGGACTCGGTAAACGCGAGGCCCTTCATAGTATTGCTGACCTCCTCTTCACTGCTAAAACCCGATTTCAAAACACAAAAATATTTTTTAACAGTGTTTTGACTAGGCGTGATATCACATACAAAGCGTTGTTCGATTTCAACTCGCAAGTCGAGTTGATGTGCAACAACTTTGATGTCACCTTTGTGGAGGCCAACTGTCACGTCAGTAAACGAGACCTCTCTCGAGATGGCGTACATTTTAACAGGAGAGCCGTAGCACGTTTGGGCTCTCTGTTTGTTGATGTCATGGCTGCAGCTTTGTATTCACCTCCTCCTTGCTCAGAGCCAGCGTCCAACAAACAGCTGGAGAGTTCTCCTGAGCAGGGAAACTAGCAGCGCGGGGGGGTGAACAACAAAGTCGACGTCTCAAGGTTGCTCATTTGAACATGCGATCCCTGAACACAGGGTTTGATGAAATGAGTTCTTTATTGAGCGATTTTGACTTTGACGTTTTTTGTGTGTCAGAAACTTGGCTACAACCTAGCACCCCATCAGAAAGTTATGGTAGCCTATACCAGGATATGTCTTGTTGCGAAGCGATCGTCACTTCAACCAAGTTCTTGACAGGCACCAGATGGGTGGAGGAGTGGCTCTTTACATCAAGGAAGGCATTTCATTTGAGCAACATTTCTTGTCTGAATACATAAATCCTGGAGTAGAACACATCTGTGTAATTCTAAAGTGGAAAGGAGTGCGGGTTGGGCTTTGTGAAGTGTACAGACCTTCTTATGTGAGATCCTCCAGCCTTGAGGAACTATTTCACTCGCTGTTTGTGGAACTGGCAGTACAAGTCAATACTGTGATTTATTTAGGAGACACAAACATTGACCTTCTCTCTGCCACAAGCAACGATGCAAAGTATCTCCGCCGTCTCCTGAAGGACTCAAATGCAGTTCAGATGGTTAACGAGCCTACAAGAGTTACAGGGACTTCAACCACATTATTCGACCATATTATCGTGGACAAGTCGACTGAAGTCAAGAGAACCGGTGTAGTAGACACTGCAAGCATTAAAGATCATCGTGGGCAGGTTATGACAGATCACAAACTTGTATTTTGTGAGATTTTTGTGCCTAAAGTAAGGCCAAGCTCAAAAACTGATCACATACCGAGATTACTCCAAATTTGACCCCGAAAAGGCAGTAGAAACTACTTCAAATGTTAATTGGAATATTGCTCTAGGCATGGAAGGAGTGAATGAAATAGAGCAGTTTATTACTAGTAATATTAAGAAAATATTTGATGAACATGCACCAGTTGTCTGCAAACGGGTAACAAAGAAGAAAGCCCCTTGGAGAAGTGATCAACTCAAAGAACTCACTAAGACTAAGAATAAACTTAGAAATCAATATTGGAGAACCAGACAGAGAAGTGACTGGAATCAATACAGAATTGTTAGAAACAGGTTAAACCAGTTAATTTGGAAAGCTAAAAAAGACTATTTCTCTGATAACCTTACTTGTACTAAGTCTTCTAAGGAATTCTGGAGATGCCTTCGAAAGTGTGATATTGTTCCTGATAAAACGAATAAAACTCTTCAAAACAGCTTAGAGGTTAATGAAATGAATAAATATTTTGTTGAGATGGGCTCAGGGTTGGAGGTAGATAAGGATTTAGTTAGATTCTTGGAAGCTAATAGAAGGGGTAATGGAGAAACATTTAAATTCAAGACTATTACCGATGATAACGTCAGATGGGCTATTGACGCAATAAAATCTCACGCTACTGGAACGGACGAGATCTCCATCCAAATGATAAAAGCTGTTAGCCCATATGCAATTAAAGCAATCACCCATCTTTTGAATGAAAGCTTTAGATCAGGTACTTTTCCCAATGCTTGGAAATTTAGTGTTATTCAACCATTGCCCAAAAATACCAACCCTACATCTGTACAACACTTGAGGCCAATTTCTATCTTGCCAGCAATGTCAAAGGTGTTAGAAAAAATAGTTATCGCTCAAATGAATGAATACATTGCAGATAATAAGTTGCTTCCTAAATTGCAGTCAGGGTTTCGCAAAAACTACAGTACCTGTTCAGCGCTGACAAATTTGTTCAGTGACATGTTTCAAGCCAAAGATCGTGGACTGCAAAACTCACTTGTACTTCTAGACTACTCCCAGGCCTTTGACTCGATCAACCATGAGATGATGCTGGCCAAAATGTGCTATATGGGCTTCGACGATAATACTGTGAGATGGGTCAAATCATACTTGGGTAGTAGGCAACAAGTCACTAAGCTGGGAAGTGACACTTCTTCGCCACTCTTCAAGCAGCGAGGTGTCCCTCAAGGATCCTGTCTGGGTCCACTTCTCTTCAATCTGTACACTTCCGATATGACAGACAGTATACAAAGCTGCACGGCTCATTTATATGCAGATGACTGTCAACTGCACTTGGCTTACGAACCCAGCAGGATATATTTAGCTGTCAACAACATAAACGCTGACCTTCAGCAAATTTCCGTATGGTCAGCGAAAAATGGGTTGAAGCTGAACGTAGGCAAGTGTAATGTCCTGCATGTGGCACCACAAACTGTTACTGACATGATGGATGACCAAGGTTTAGTTGTCAGGCTTAACGGAGAAAGCCCGGCTGTATGTAACACTGTAAAGACCCTGGGTGTTGTGCTAGACAGTGAGCTCACCTTTACCCATCATGTCACTTACGCCATTCAACGAGCGCTTGGTCGTTTAAGAGGTTTATATAGGTTCAGAGATCTTTTACCTGAGCCTACAAAACTTCGTCTCATGCAGTCGTTGGTTTTGTCAGTATTTCAGTACTGCTATCCTGCATACGGTAATAGTATTTCAAGGGAAAATGTCACTAGAATACAAAAGATGCAAAACACTGCAATCCGCTTCATTTTCCAACTGAAGCGTCGTGATCACGTGACCCCTTTCAGAACTGCTATTAACATGCTCCCCATGGAGGACGTGTGCGGGATACTCACCGGCTGCATTATACACAACACTCTGAAGCTCAAAGAACCGGAGTACCTCTGCGAAAAGCTCGTTTACCGGGATGAGGTCTCTCAGCGTGCAACTCGACAAAACAGGACCCTCCACCTGCCTAGGGTGAGGCTTGAAGTAGGGAGGAGAGGATTTTCGTACTTCGGTCCGAAGTTGTACAATGGTCTCCCCGGTAACGTCAAAGCTTTAAACTCAGTTACCAGTTTTAAAAAACGACTAAAGAGCTCTTTCTGTGATTTGTAAATTCATGTTTTTTTTTTGTAATTATGTTCTATGTGCATGTAAGTTATTGTCAGTATAAGTTATCTATTTAATTAGCTTAGGACATATTTATTGTACTTGACTTGAGTTGTACTGAAAAACAGTGTAAACTGAGTATCGCTTGTAATAAAGGCATTTTTATTTATTTATTTATTATTTATTATTCATGCACCATTGGATTCGGGAAAAAAGCCTAAGGAATAGTGTAGTTTTATTCCTCTTTGTATTGTAGTTGCAACGTACCAAGTTCGTAGTTTGGAACGTAAAAGAAAACGATGCAGTTTATTGTGACCGCCATGTTGTCGCTGCCGTTCTGATTTGTTTCTGTGACGAGTCGTGTTTATTAGTAAGTTTTATTTGTGTTTTAGTGTTGTGTTTAGTGTGTGGTGAGTTGTTAGATATTGTAGTAGTGCAAATAAATATATTTTAGAATAAATACATTTCTTTTTACTGAAATATGTTTGATGAATTATCGAATCTGTGTAGGCTTTGGCTAAAATTCATTTCAAGTAGTTTGTTATTGTTTTTCACTCACTAAACGTTATTTTAGTTCTGAAATAACAACTTTCACAACCAAATATATATTTACCGTAATTTCTTTGGTTACGGTATGTATGATAACTGTTTGGACCATTCCAGGGTCATTGTTAGTCGCGTAGGCTATATACTGTTATTTTAGTAATACATGTAGTTGTGGAATCAAAATATATGTAATATATTTGGACATAGTTTATGGTTTTCTAAAACTACATAAAATTTCCCATCGGATGTAAACCATAGATTTATAAATTTGGATATAATACAAGCTATGAAACACATTTTATACTTTGCTGTTTGAAAATTTTTCGCAAAAGTTTTGAGTAATGACAAAATGAAACTTTTTTCGACTCTTCAAAAAAAAGTTATGGAATTTATTTTACTACTGCTGTATAGTTTACTTAATTCTGAGTAATAAAATATGCAATAAACATGCATTGAATTAAAACTGTATTAGTAAAACTTTTATTAGCAAACTCTTACATATACACCCTATTTTCACAATTTATGCGCATCGCTGCTTTTTGTTATATAGTGTTATTATAGTTTCATAAATTTGTATAATCCTCATGTGTTTCTGAAACTAGAATAAATTTGACACAAAATGGCAATCTCACTTTTATAGTTTTCTTACTATAACTTGGTTTGCTAGGTATGGTCCCCCCCAAATAAAAAAAAAATGAAAATTTTGAATTTCATGGAAAAAAATTTTGAGTAAACATTTTAAGGCCAAATTTAAATACTAATATTATTATATGTTTAATTCTGAACACAAAAATATATATTTCTATATATATTACTTTTAATTTATATTTTTAATAAATTTTTTTAAACCCTTGCACGAGGCTCGAAAACATGCCGCCACTACAGGAAAAAATGACCGCCACTTGGAGGGTTAAATTTTCAATTGTATATTTTGCTTAAAATTACATCAAACTAAAGATCTAATCCGTTGTAAATAAAACAAATGGTTGATTTCACAATGAGGTGTTGCAATCTTTGAAGTGCATAATTTGTGAACATTCCTTACAACCATTACCTACATCATTTAGTCCATCTATGAGCGATGTACGTACAATTACAAAATCCGACTACTTAGGCACGTCCAAAAATAAAAATGCAGTCACTATTTAGTTTTATAAAGTAACAGGGATTAATAATAAATATATTGAGGAACCCACTTTAAATAAAGAATACAATACTAGAATTATGTGCTATTACTGAAGGCAATTTACACACAAAATATTACGCATACACAACATTTATCAGTATGTCCCCAATTGGTTATATAGTACAGTAAAAAATCATAGGAATTAATTTACTAAAAAGACTGCTCCTATAATACTATGAATTAAACACGGAAACTAACTAATTGTAGGAGTAATTATTTTAACTCTCATTAAACACAAGATTATTCTTAAGAATGTTTAAAACTTCAAGACACAGTATTCAATGGTCAATGTAATTTTAATTATATTATGAATTAAATACTAAATAAATTGAGAGACATTGTATAAGAATTAGTCTACTTATATTTTTATAATTCGTGGTTAAATGACTCATTCTTTTAAAAATCGTGAACTAGATTAAATTTAGATAACCATGAATCTAGCATCACTATACACTATAATTGAACCATTAAATAGGGAAGGTTGCTCTCTCTTTCTATAAAGTATAATCCATCCAAGCCCGAGGGTTGGGAAGATTACATGTCAACAGTAGCACGGTCTCTCTCAGGGCGCTGTATTGTGCTACCTTTTATTCTAGGTTACTAGACCTTTATGACCTCAGGTGTGAATGAAATAGACACCTCTCTGAAATAGAAAGAGCACTCAATCATTGAGTACTCCTTAAAATAGGTACATTCAATTTTGGTTCGATAGACAAAAATCCGCTAAGACGTACCAAAATATTTACTCCGGCGCATAAAAAAATTTGTTTTATGGATAGGTGAAAAAAATGATTGGTAATAAACGACTGACCATCCCAAATCTTATGTTGTTGATGTACAAGATATAGCTTCATAGGGCACATACTCAGCATTAGAAGATTTAATTGGAGAAGGTCGTTATGATTAACAAACTTTTATTTCTAGTGGTGAAGCCCACTCACATACATTCATATCACGCCAATCAACAGAGACCTGGAGTTTATAGCGGCAGTAAATGGAAAACACTAATCCGATAATTGGGTGGACATCAATACCATGTGATAGCACTCTGAATGTCGACTTGTAATTACTTAGTGGTCTTCACACAGAACACCGTTACATTACACTGATTACATGGACAGTCAGGTAACATGTATATAGCACATGTGTATATATAGCATAGTGCTTAACAGAGTATAAATTCATGGAACATGAAATATGATTTTAAACATTTTACAATATTACATGTTTTTACTTGTAAAATGTTGGTAATATTAAATAAGAATTATATTTCTTTGTACAAAGTATAATTTTATTCGTTGTATTTGTCATAAATAATTGTTGGTCCATTCCGTACACAACTGTTAAGGTTGTGTCGTAACAATTTGGCATATCTATAAAGGAATCAGTCTAAACCTATAGGGTTTACTATTCACAACACTAGGTTTGAAATATTCTGTTAACTTAGAAGGACTTAGTAACTAGGAAATACTTTCGTATATTATTAATAACATGAGAGTGTCATTTATTGACACTAGGTTTAAACCCTCTCTGATACCAATTTAACATAAAAATATAACAGAAAGACATGACCTCTTTTTAATAACCGCAACAAGTTTACAAAAAAAATATTTTTTAATCATATTATCAACGGAAGGGTTGAAAATGTCTGTCGGTCTTTCTATCTACCCATATCCTCACGTATCTTGAGAATGAACTAAACTATAGACTTGAAATTTGCACGGAACTGTTATTGGAAGATGGTGCATGTCAGTCCAAGGGATTTGGCAGACTGGTAGTGAAATGTTTTCATTGGTCTTATGGGTAACTAAGCTGGTACCGAGAATATTGCAGTACTATTATGTAGGCTACACATTGGACGTTGAAATTGTACATTTAATTAACATTTTGCAGATAAAATCACCTAAACCTGTTACGCTAGTGGTGTCATATTTTTTAAATGATAGGTTAATTTTGTAATAAAACATTTTTGTTTATATGCTAAACTTTGAAATTTGTATTTATGATTTATTCCGTGAATAAATTTAAGTTAGTATTTAAATATATCATTATATATCATTTATAATTTTTTCGTTCATACAAGGTTCAGATTATGAGGTTACGTGTAGAAAACATTTAATGAGTTTTAAAGCTTATATGCAAATAGTAAAAAAATATTTTAAAACTTCAAATAAAATCATGGTGTTTTATATAGAAGCCTTAACAGTCAATTCCTATATGACATAACATAGAAGATGAATGGAACACTGGTATATCTAAGGCAATACAAAGTGCTCCCTTAATACGGATTACATATTAAAGAGGACGTCGATAGCTTGTTGTTTTTGTGAAGTTTAGAATAGTTTGTTGAAGTTACACTAGAGTTGATTAAAAGTAATTTTCAAATCGGTTGTGTGTTATGGGTTTTTAATTTAATTTTTTTTCTTACAACCCAGTCCCTTCAGGGAAAGTTAATGTTTCACGAAATCCAGAACGAAGTAAAGAGAGGTTTCCGGTGATCCAGTCAGGACCTGCGGACTAACGAACCTTGTGCGGCCAGCCAGCGAAGAGTGAGGCTTCCTCTCTCTGCATACACCACTGGATAAACGTCCGTCACCTGGTCGCTTTTGCAGTTCTACCCTGAACATTAAGGTATTCATCGGTGGAAAATGGCTTATAATAATAATACATTTACCTTATTAAATTTATATTTAAAAATGTTTCTACACTGCATGAGTTGTCAAAATTTATGACATAAATAAAATATCCAATCTATAAGTTAATAAATGAGATTTCACATTTTAGGAAGGTCTGAAAACATAATTTCTTAACGTAGAAGTAAATTTGTAGTTTTTGGAAAAAAGATTAAAGGTTATACATTTTAGTTTTTAAACCACTTTTAATAAACAATTCACTAATAAATATTACATGTTATTTGTGAAGGCACTGTATTATAAAACACACACACACACACACACACACACACATATATATATATATATATATATATATATATATATATATATATATAGAGGTCATGTCTTTTTGTTATACTTTTTATGTTTTATGTTTCTTTATATATCTTTAAGTTCCAAGGGAAAAAGTTTGATGCTAATGTGAACTGTATGAAAAGTGAATAAAAATAATTAATTAATTTTTATTTACTCTGATTTTGAAGCAATTACTTCCTTTTTCAGTTTAATACAAATGGAATTACTACCAAAAGATAGCCCTTACTTCATATTTCTTGGACACCTTAGCATTTGTTCCACTTTTATATTACAGTTCTTACAAATACTATCATTCTATATTAATTGTTTCTATATTTATTTGAGTATGTGGTAGATTTGACATCGTTTTATTCAGTCAGCATCAGAGCAATGTTCATGCTTGTTAATAAACGTAATTTGTAACGCTAGCTTTGGAATTTCATTGATAAATAGTTTTTACGGTATGAGGACGAATATATCTATTTTTTAAGTGCTAAGTTTCAGCCTTGATATAAAACGTGAGAAGATGCTTTGAAACAAAAAATACAATTATTTAAGCACTATGGCCAATCTAGGATTTAGAGTTAAAGTAGCTGAAGATGTTGAACTCCAAAATTATTTTTAAAGCTGTTACGTTTGAGATTTTTTACTTTTGAATGAGTTTCAATGAATACGTGTTCTGTAAAGAAAGGTACAAACAGCGCTCAATTCACACAGATTTATCAACCATCAGGACTGACAGTTTCATTAATGGACGAAATCGTTCATAGGTGATTTGTGCATGTTGTTTCCTTACATGCTCATATTATCGTGCGGCTCGATAGTGAAGAGTCGACAAAACGTAGAGTAACTACTATGGTGTAGTAAACGGTAAGGAAGTAACAACTACCTAACTGCCTGTAGTAGTAACAGCCTGGTGATAACAGTAGTTTATTCACTTCGTTCCAATAAAATGCTATCGCTTCATGGTATTTGCTGCAACCATTTTAATCTTTGATTTCACTTCACATACCTCATTTCTTACGCAAATAAGCAATCTAGGTTAATAGTCTGTAAATTGAACTAAAATACAAATTATTTTTACAGTATTTCTCCAATTGGTTATATAGTATACATTACTAAGAAATTTTTGGGCTTAATTTACTAAATCAGACTTCCATCACACCCTGATTTGCAATAATATCATTTTAGTTTTTATCATGACATTACTAAAAAAATGCTCCCATCTCCAATAAATAATCAGTATAAAAATTAATTTGAATTATCTTATAAACAAATTTATATATAATGACTAACCTTCAATAAGAATTTATTTGCCACTTATTACTTATCAAAATCGAGACTGAATGACAATTTTAATAAAAAGAAATAAAGAGAAACCAATTTTTATGTTCATAACTCTAGCGTAACAATACACTACGATTGAACCATTGAAGAGAGCAGGTTCTCTATAAAGTTTTAATCCAGCTAAGCCCAAGGGTTGGGAAGATTACATGTCACCAGTAACACGGTCTCCCTCAGGGCGATGTATTGTGTCACGTTTTATTCTGAGTTACCGGACCTTTTTGGATCGTATGAAAATAAAACTATTTTCAGGTTACCTGCAGGTATGAATAACACTAATAGCCATTATAAAGTATAACATTTTGCCATAATATTAAATTGACTTAAACTTAGTCAATATTTAATATTGAACGTTTAGATTTGTTCATAAGAAGACAATGTCGTCTACAAGTTTTATGTGGTATACATATCAAACGTACATATACAAATTTTATTTCCACGGTTAAAACTCTTTTATAACTTTAGATGCTATACGGTTAGAAAGAATTTGACCAAATTCTGAGCACACTTACCATTGAACTATTAGAGGATAGATCTAAAGCATACTTGGATATAATATTGTATAGAATTTCCCTGTGTTATTGATATTTTTACATTGATGAGATGGGTAACCAAAGCGGCAACGAAGGCAAAACCATATATAGTAACTCGGACGGCAGGGCTGCTCTGCAGGCCTTGGCCAACACTGACTGTATTTCAAAGACAGTTTGGGAATGGCATAAGGCCATTAAATTGCTGGTGAAAACCAATAAAGTTATTCTAACATGGGTACCTGGACATAGAGGAATCACAGGTAATGAAGGGGCAGATATTTGTGCTAACTTAGGAGCCAACTGTTCTCTTTCTGGTCCTGAACCAACATGTGGGGTTTCATATAACTTAGCAGCACGTAGACCAGTTGCCAAGTAGGTGTTTAACAAACACCGACAACTTTGGAGAAAAACTGAGGGGACCGTACAAGTAAAGCGGATGCTCAACGGACCATCAAAGATCATTGCAGCAGATGCCCTTAGAATGAGTACAACGAAGATCCGTAAGATGACTGGTTTTATTACAGGCCAAAGAATATTCCGAAGCCACCTGAACAGAATAAGTATTCTGGTTCAAGAAAACACTGTGCAGGAAATGTGGCGAGGATGATGAAACAGCCGAGCACGTCATATTTGAATGTCCCGAATTACAGAGGAAACGCTCAAGGTCCATAGGTTTTCATAGGCATACGGAAGAGGGATTGGCTCAGGTAAGCATTATTCACAAGATATCTTGTTTTTGTAAAGGCCTGGGATTTGACACAGCTAAACCATGAAAAGGGTGTACAATAAGCAGAATGGCTGAGAGGCAACTACCTAGCCCAGGAAACCTGGCCCTCTTTTAAAAAAATGGCGCTAAAGAGAAAACTTCTAAATAAATAAATTTGTAAACAAAATTAATGAAATAATTTATATATTTTTTTATATATTACTAAATGTAGCCACCCAGCAGAGGTAACTTCTTACTATTCTATACCTTTCAGCTGAAACCAAACTAACACAGCAAAAACTGGTGTGTCACTCAAAATATGGCAACCTTATGGCGATGCAGGACCAGGATATAACTAACTGGAAATGTCGAGATTCTAGGGTGCAAGGGTAATTTAATAAATCTTGTCTACTGCGGGAGATGACTGTTGCAGTTCGTCCCCTAGGTGTAAAATTTTCTCGCCAGCTTAGACATAAGGGTGTGCCACCCCCTGCCTGCTTTGACTGGAGTGACTGGTTCAGAGCTGGCTTCCCATTCTTCATGACTTGAGATAAGTGCCCTAAATTCATCCTCATAGATCTCAACAGGAGGATCTATTAAGATTGCCATGTAACTCTAGAAGCAGCGCAAATGTTATCACAGCACTAGGTGCAATATCTAAGTTTCTTGTCGTGAGAGAGAGAGAGAGAACACACATGTAACCTTACTTTTTGCTATATCTCGAGAACGATTGCATCTGCAGAATTGTTTGTAATAGTGCACTCTTATCCTATAAGGAAATGATGGAAATTGAATAATTCATCTACTATCAGTGATATCATAAACCTATTATTTTTATTTGTTTGATACTTCCAATCAAACCGTCCCTGAATTATCTTTATTTGATTTACGTGTAGCAATATTGTTTATTGTATTATCTTACAATATTCTATGTATAATAAAGGTTAATAAGGCAATAAACTTGCTATTTAAATAAAGTTTTACATTTTCCAAATCACAACAATCAAAATGTGATGAATTTTTATCATTTTTATCTTTTCTATTTGTTTGAAAGCCTATTATTACATTTCGAGGCTTTTCCACCAAAGATTTAGTTTTAACAGTCCAAGTCTGAGCTTTAGAAACAGGAAGTGAGGGATATTCATGAATTTGCCACCTTCTAAACGCCATTGTTATCGGCTGATCAGAGTCAGTAATCTTTAGTAATGATAATCTTATATTATCATCAACACGAACATAAGGAACTTTCCAAACAATCTTATTTATTTGAAATGGACAATCTTGAAGACTTGGTGTAGCTTGAAAAATTGCATTTTTATTAGTTGATGCGCGTATCAGCACTAATTCTTGTTTTACATTCAAAAGTATTTTTTTATAATCTTCTGCAAACCCCAATAACAATTGGAGCGGTACACAAAATGAAAAATTAGTTTTATCTGCAAGAACGTCCATCGATGGTGGATTCCAGCCTGCATTCTTAATCCAGTTTTCATCTCCCGGTTTCAGTGTAAGTATATTTTTCATAGTACTAGTTATACCAACACTTTTTACACGATCAATTTCCGTTCCACAAATTTCATATCTAATTTCATCAAATAAGAAAGCGATACAGTTATTAATTAGACTTGAAGTAGTATCATCTTTTAAATCAGCAGATTTAATAATTTTTCCCCTTCAATTAGTAAAAAACTTTTATTAGGACACGTATATGCGTCTTGTTGATGAACAGGAATACGAATTTCATCACTATTTTTAAAATAATTAGATGTGTATGGATTGTGAGAATACCATTCCCATTCTATAAGCGATTCATCAATGTCTATATTTTCATTAACATTTAATATATTACTCATTTTTAATTCGTTTAAATTCCGGAAGATTTTGTAGAAAAATTAAATTTTTCAATGTTAACGGTTTCAAAGTTCGAACATGACTAATATATTTTTTTAAATTTATTATTTCTTATACTAGAAACGTTAGTTGTAATACTGTTATTGTTATTTTCTCTAATCGGAAATACAATACCCATTATTTATTTCTGTTTTTTTCTTATATCAACTCTTTAATTGATTTCTTCGTTTCTAAAGTTCACTAAGTTCCCTTCTTGATCCTCTAATGTTATATAAAATTCACCTAATGTTGATTGTTTTGTAATTGGTAAGTATTTAACAATGTTTGGTTTTTCAACAACTTTATAACCAGGTGCTACAGCAGGATAAAACTCATGAAGCACATGGCCTTCTATCCCGTTTCTATAAGATCCTTTAACAATATTACAAGTGATTCGAATGATATCCACTTTATTAATTGTGACCTGATTAGTTGATATATGCCATTTATTTGCTTCTAATTTTTTACTATTTGTAAATCCTAATAGATTCGCTATAGAATTTGGAACTGTAAAGTCTACAATTTGATTACATAATATTTCACAATGAAGTGTGTTATTATTTGCAACAAGATTAAAAGTGGTAGAAGATTGTTTTTCTTTTAAATCTTTTATAATATAATTCTTAATATCTTCTATCTCGTATGCACCAGTTGGTAAACTCAGCACGTCTGTACCAATCTTGATTTTATTATTTATATCTTCTTCAACATTTGGAATTGAATTTATGTCATTAAATCTAAAAATCCCATTTCCCACTCATCAGACGAACTCAAATCCAGTGGTGGAAAAAGAGAACATTTTAAATTTGAATGTTTTCCAGTAACACAAATCATCTTCGCACGGCTAGAAAGTCTAAACACAAATGACCACAATTCACTGTGCCGGCTCGTTGTCTAGGAAAATAATTATATTTTATATTCACTTTGTTACCATCAACACTTTTTAAATATTTTTGAATTTCAATTGGTGGACGTAAATTCCCGAAACTGTCGAAATATTCAACATTTAAACCTATTTTGTAAAAACATACCCAGTGTGTACCTTGTCCTGCATAACTGTCTAAATTTATGATTGCAGATTCTTTATTGCGTATTCTAATTGGTAATAAATCACGCATAAAAACCCCTCTGAAATGTGGTAATTTAAGTTTTTTTTGCACATTTTATTATATATTTATTCGTTAATGGTCTATTAGCTAAACGATCGATTATTTTTGACGAGTACATTGTGATTTTTTTTTGAATGACCAGAACCTTTATACTGTCTTAAATATAGACCTTTACCTTTTTTAACCGTTTTCTTTTTACTAACTTTCCTTTTTATTTTTTTCTTTACATTTAGAGCAATTGTTTGACTTTTTCTTTTTTCCACCTCCTCCTCCTCCTCCAAGTTTGGTTTTTGCTTACATGATATTAGTAACTGCCCATGCGGCTGCTTTTTCACCTAAACTTGAATCAGATGCTTTAACTCTTTCCCAAGCGCCTTCAGCTAATATACGATCCGCAATAGATCTCTGTTTATTATCACTATACTTTGCATACGCTATATCGTGTTGACGGCACAAAGAGTCAAGTTTATTAATTCCTTTTTGACCTAATGCAAGTCTCTTATTCAAATTAGTTCCTGGGCCACAAAACTGGTAATTTGGTAAGTGTATTTCCGTTGGTAAAATATCGATTGCTTTATTTAAAACTGAACCTGCTGCATTGGCAAGTGATGTTATCAGTCCCGAGCCTTTATAACTACTAGCACAACTGTTTTTATCCTAGCCATAATATATAATTGTATTAAACTTATTTATCGTCTTCCAATTCTTCTAATATTTCTTGAATCGTATCACGAACATGTGATTTAAAATTATAATAATCATTTTTTAAAGTTATAAAATCGTTTTTAGTAAAATTTTCGAAATACTTTTTTAAATCTAAAGTGTTTATTTTTATTTCTTTATCGGTTTGCTCTAATTTTTCTCTAATTGAGTTTAGTTCTTGTCTTATCACAACATCGTTATCATTAATACTGGCACTAACATTGACAATCCTTCTTTTTTTAACCAGCGCGATGTAATAATTTTGTATATTGAAAATCGATTTCTCTCTATTTTTTATTTCATTTTTCAATTTAGTTTCAAGATGAAACCGGTAACTTTTCCCTGAAAATCAGTTTTTAATTCTTCAACTTTATCATTTATTACTGTAAGACAATTTTGAATAGCATCGCTGAAAATACTAAAATTTATTGCATCATTAGGTTTTGCCGCATCACCTAGATTACAAATTCTCTTATTTAATACATCATAGTTTCCATCACCGTCGATATGGAATCCATCACCCTTAGGTCCTCTCAGATTACTACTAGAACTAATACCACTACCATTCGAAAAGTGACCAAACTTATCAACACTCATAGCTACTATCAGATACAAAGTTTGAAATAAAAATGGAAAATACAAGTATTGTAATCATTATTTATTAAAATAATTTATCTCTTAATTCATATAACTCTTCTAATATTGAATTTATTTCATTTGAATGTGCTGTATTGCCCGCCTTTTGAGAAGCCAATAATATTCTCAACCTATCGACCAGTTCGTTAGGATCATCATAGTAAATTACATCTGGTTTTAAATTAGATAATATTATTCCACTGTCTGCTGCCGTTTCCTGGTGATTAATTTCATCATCTGTATAAGTGTTCATCATCATCATAGAATTTGCTTTTCTTTTCTTAAATATTGGAAAATTATTATTATCTTTGTTTGACTGTGATTTTGTTTTTTCTAAAGAAGAAAAATTAGACAATACTATTCCACTACCTGAGGCCGCTTGTTGTTGTTGTTGATTACCACTTTCATCAGTATTAGTGGTCTTCATAGATTTCGGGTTTCTTCTCTTTAATAATCGAGAAATAATATTTTTATACTTGATGCCTCTATTTGATCTTATTTTTCCTGTAGACGAATAATTAGATTTATGTACATTGGTTTGCATTATAATTAAATAATAGTTTTTCTAAATCATCTTCAGAATAAATATATGCATTAGGATTATTCATAAATATTAATTCATAAAGTCCTCGTGTTCCTTCATATCGTATTCCATCAATAATTAAATCATCACCGTCAATATCTACAAGTTTATAATCGATTTTCCAAAAATCACCTTCAACATGTAACCCGTAATTATGATCAACATGTTTAGTGCCTGTTATTAATTTAGAAAAATATTCTTTGGCTATTTTACCTGTAAAGTTTTTTCAATATAATATTTAGCAAGTTGTTTTCCTTCGGGTGTTTTTAATAATTCCTCACCCGTAGGCCGGGTTTGATATATTTTTTCAAAAACATCTGATCTTGCTGGAGTAACAGCAGTTGTTGTTGTTGTTTCCATTTCTTCCTCTTCATCCGTTCCAACTGTTTCCATATCACTGTTATCATCATTCGGAATTTGAATTGCTCCTCTTTTAGATTTTGGAATGTCTAAAGTACCATCATCGTATTCATAATCACTTTCAAAATCATGTTTTGTTGGTAGATTAATTTTCTGTTTTCTTTTTAAACCCTGAGGAGGATTTACAACTCGTAATTTTACAGGAACCGAATCAGATTCAATTTCGTTTTTAAATAATTTTCGTTTCCGTTCAATTCTTTTATTATTGTCTTGTTCTTGTTCTTGTTGTTCTTCTTTTATTAGTTGTTTTAAACGGTTCTGATACAGGTTTCAATTGTTTTTCCCACAATTCGTCCGTGTCAAATTGTTCTCGTTCAATCGATCTATGTTTATTTTTTATATTTTTTTTCTTAATTTATGTATTTCTTTAACCACATCGTCTTTTGTTTTGTTTTGAAACCATGAATCATCAAATTTCTCCATGATGTTAACTCAACAAAACGTGTGACTACAATAATGAAATTCTAGCTAGTTTGTAGCTTTTATTAAAATCCTGTTATAAAAATATCAAAACCCGAACGATAACGTCCATTATTTAAACTTCTATATTTGTCAATCACTACAAATTTATTTTTCCCTCGATTCCATACTTTGATACACATTTCTTTGAACTGTTCAAATGACATGTCTATATTTACATGATCATTATATACATGGTGTAAATTTTTATCATCTTGTTTAAATAGTATTATCAAGTTTGCATTATCTCGTACTAATTGTTTTGGTATAAAACTATATGTTTGACAAATATAAAAAGTGTCAATCTTACAATGACGTCCCATTGCAAAATAATTTTTTTATGTTTTTCTGTCCATCGCAAATAACATCGTCAAAAATCATAATTAAATACGGTTTAATTTCATTAGGAAATGGAACCTCATCTTTATCAGAGAAAGAAAAATATCCTTCTCCACTTATATTGTCCAATACACATTGTAAAAATGTATACTTTTGTTGAAATATAGATTTTGAAAAAATATATACATTAGAAAAAAATAATACTTTTGACGAAAATAATAAGTTTAAAACTAAATTAGTTTTACTGCAGTTAGAAGGACCGCATATTATACATCTTATTGTATCAGGTAGTAAATCACCGTGTCGTTTACTTTTTTGCATTTCACCAGAATTTCCTTCTACTAACTTACCCAAATTTAATATCGGTAACTGAACAGTTTGTTTAATAAATTTCATTTTACCAGCTCTTCGTTACTAATCCAACTGTCGTGTGATTCATCGAATCCTAGCCAGCGTACTAAAACTTTATCACCTTTACTTCTTATTATCTTTTCTATCAAATAAATATCGTTAAATTTAGTTTTACTTAATTCTTGTTGATAAAATCCACCTTGTACTATTCCTCCTCTATCGTCTTTCAAAATGTAAGTAACAGGAAATGTAGATTGTACTTTCCATATTGTATAAATTTCATTGCTCCATTTTGGTAAATAACCTTTTGCAAAAATATTACGAACTCTGCTTATCCTAACTCGATCACCAACCTTAAATGATTGTTTCAGGTAAAATGTTTTTCTTGCATTTATAATTCTAGTTAATACTTTTCTTTCTTTTTTACTATTAACTTCAATTAGTCTCATTCCTATTGTACGGTGTACGGTATTATTATATTGTTTTACCAAATTAGGTAAAATATTTAGCCAACAATAGTTACCTTGTACACTAAACGAAATCCACATTTTATTTTTCAATGTGCGATTCCAGCGTTCTACGATGCTTGCTTTTAAATAAGAGAAAGATTTATAATGATTAATATTATATTTATTGAATAAAGATTGAACTTTCACATTAAACCATTCTTTTCCTGCATCAGTTTGAATATGTTTCATTGGAAATTTAGATAAAATTGGGTCTAATGCTAGCGCAACATCAGTAGCGCTTTTTGATTTTAACGGAACAGCTATTGCAAATTTGGAAAAACAATTAATCATTGTCATTATATATTTATAACCTTTTTTACATTTAGAACAAGGTATTATTTCAACTAAATCCGCTTGATATAAGTCTTTTGATCCCTTCAATTCTACATATCGTCGAGGAAAATGTTTACGTGCTTGTCTGTGCAGTTCTTTTGCTATTTCCTCTTTTACACTCATAGCTGATATGAAAAAGTAAATAACACTAATTTATATTTATAAAGAATAAGTGCAAGGTAAATAGAAAGAAAACATTTTTTTTCAAAATCACACACATTTATTTATTTACTATACACAATTTTCACCATAGTTACAAAAGTAACAGTCCTTTATTTTCGGTTGTGGACCATCATTTTCACAAAGTCTGGGGAAAAAAATGCTCTTGACAACGTAGTGATTTTAATATGTCCTTGTCGTTTTTCAAATAAACTGGTAACTTATCATAAATACAATCAATGTTAACAATGTGATTTAATATATATTATTTTGGTAGATATTCTAATTGATCTTTTGACAAATTTGTGTAACCAATTGTGGAACAAAGTTTGATTGCTGTATTTTTTTTCCAAATTTTCCCTAACATATTTTGTATTCTTCCACCAATTTAAAATTGCATGTACATTTATATATGCGCAATTTGATGAATTATGACTAAACACACATGGCTTCAATATATCTACATTCATTTGTTTTCTTAAATTACATAAACTAGGACAATTGAGATTTTCAAGATTAATTACTTCAACATTGAATTCGGATAGCAATTTTTTGTAAACGTTTCTTTTTCACTGCCTTTTACATAAATTTTACCTTGTATTTTTATATTTTTAAAAACGTCTTTCAATTCAGAATAGTGTTTAACACCAGAACTCCATTGTAAACCGTGAAGTTGTTTCTCTAACCAGTTGACTTGTTTTTGTAAATGTGTAGGGAGATTGTTAAAATTACACGGTGGTTGAAACAACTGCAGTTGGTACACTTGTTCGTTCGTTGATATTAGAGCAAGCTCTTTTATGACAAAATCGTTGATAATGTTTTTGAATCCTTGAAAATTCAGTATAAACTCCATCCTATAAAACAAAAAATTAAAATAATATATTTTAAGTACTATATTGGTAATTTAATCTCTTCCAAAATTCACCATCAATAGTATTAATTTGTTTTTTAAATTCTGTCCATTTATCAAGATCCATATAAGCGAAATTATGTTTATTATCTTTATTTACAATACAAATTTGAACTTGGTTTTGCCAGCCGCTAACAACTACTTTCATATCTCCTGTAACAATAAAAGTTTTACTGTAAGAATACTCCATATTACCTGTTCAGTTTCAACAAGTAGAATGAATATGAACTGAATATTATCACTCAAGCATATTTAACCAATAACAGTAGCAGTTCATTGAAACTAAAAAACCAACAACATTTTGATTTTCTTTAAGTAACCATATATAATCGTTAAATTTTTGAAAAATGATGTTATTTATTGGAAGATTTTTATATATTGATATATAACAATATTCATTGTGTTCTGAAAAGTCTATAATTCTAAGATTATCATAAAAATTGACTCTCAAAAAATCTATTGTAACACTTCGTAATATATTAATATCTAATAATCTAGAAACACTAAACTCAGTATCACCTACAAATATTGCATAATTTGTAATACACCCATCCTCAACATAACAATTTCCCTTTTTATAAAATATATGTAACCATTTATGTAAATGATTACCTACGTAAGCTACAAAATCTGAAGAAATTTGATGTGAATAAATTTGACCCAAATACAATCTAGATGCATAAAAAGAAACTACATGCACACAATCTTTATTTAAAGTTTTATTAAGAATAACATTACTTTTCCAAGAAAATATTGCATGTTTTTTTTCAATACATTGTTCTTTACAAAATAGATACCAAAAATAATCGTTTTCTATAAAATAAACATCTTCATATGAAAGGTTAAGCAATATTTTAAATTTTAATTCAAGTGGAAGTGAAGAAATATAATGGTTTATTAAATCACTCATTACTATTCACAAGGTTGGCGACCTTGAGACGGTATAAGTTTCACAACTCGTCTTTCATTAACACACATGAAGGTTTTCCACTCACGTTGCACTTGGCTTTTTTTCAAAGTTGATTTAAACACTTCTTCAAATTCAGCTATTCTTTTTCTAAAACGATCTCTGTCTCTTGCAATTTGTTCCCATTCGGATTTTCTATCTTCATACTCATCTAACATATAACATTTACTGACTACAGGATTGGAAAATGATACTGTTCTATAATCGAGTCAATCAGTTGTATCTTCATCATCATCATTGAAATTATTATGTCTCAGTCTAAATTCAGTATCAATAACAGAAAAATATTTTTTAAACTTTTCCCAATTACCAATATCTAATATGAAAGTTTGATTGTTTAATTCTAAAACAACTTTTGTTTCATTTAAATGTTCTCGCACAAAAACTTTAATCACATTGGTAAGTTGAAATAGCCTTTCTTTAAGAAGTTCCATATTTAATTACCTGTATTAACACACACACAACAACTAAATAATCACTATATGAAATGTTGTTCGTTACTAATGATTTCGTTCACAAATAACTCGGTTTTATACTAAAATTATGACGTCATTCTTATGAATCATGACTTATATTATTTTTAACCAATCATATCAATCCTGTAATGTATACTTATATAATAATAACATATTGTTAATCACCTGATATCTCTGGGCGCATGACTTAATCACACTGGTATTTCCTGTGCTGATGCAACAAACAACCTTGCACTGCTGGCTAAAACTTACTCCTCAGCTTATAAAGAAACCTCAAGGCTGTATCACACGTTGCATAACTACACTTATTTACTCTACACACGCTTCGTCGAATCCATTTCCATAGTGAATAAATACTTATTATTATACTGTTGCAACAAACTTGCACGTGGCTTAATCACTCTGGTCATCCGCTCTATTAATATTAATGAATTAAAAAAACTCCAGATGGAAAACTACTTCCTGCCCATGTTTTGTACCAACATACAATATCAGTAATACCACAAACTATTACAATGATCTCATATCGACGTCATAAGTAAACTACGTATAGCCGTGTGTTGTCGCAGTTGTATGACGAAATGTTCTTACAACTCAAGGTCGAGGACATCGGGTGACCATGAAGGCCAAGGTCGAGGTCACCGGGTGACCTTGAAATACAAGGTCAAGGTCATCGTGTGACCTTGAATGCCAAGGTCAAGGTCATCGCGTGACCTTGTCGGGGTCAACGAACGACCTTGCGAGGTCAATGACCTGAGTAGGCGGAGGGGGAGGTCATTGACCTCTGTGGGCGATGGTAGTGGAGGGGGAGAGGGGGGATTGTTGATTCCGCATTCCTAAGTGATGACGTCATGTTCCAGAACATACATTTCCTCTCTACTTAAATAATGACTATTTTCAAGCGAATTTCAGTATTTACAAACTGCTTTTCAAATTAACTCAGGTCAATTACATAATAAGCTGAAAACAGCATAAAATAAAGTATACATAAGTGGCTACCTAATAACTTAAATTAATTTCTTTTAACTTCCTTTTAAAACTTCTTAAGGGTAGGGTTTTAAACAGCAGGTGGTAGGGCATTGTATTCCTTGGGTCCAAATTACGAGAATCCCCTCTTGCCCCTCTCCAGGTGAACCCTCGGCAGTTGCAGCATGGCGTCCTGCCGAGTATGACGTTCCCTGACCGCCGACTGCAACATCAATCTTTTGACGCAGGTCTACAAGTGTCAAAAACCTTGTGGACTATGGTGAAAGTTTGTCTCCTACAAATCTCCTTAATAGTTAACACACTTGCTTTCCGGCGGTAACTTGTAATATGGTCAAATTTACGAATATTGTAAACAAACCTTACTGCACAGTTTTGGAGCCTATGAAGAATTGTAAGTTGTTCCTGACTCAAGCTGTAACCAAACACGGGAAGTGAATATTCGATTATAGGGAAAATAAGGGCCTGCACAAGTTGCAACTTTGCAGCCTCGGGAAGAATATTCTTCAGCCTGTAAAGCATCCTAAGTTTGCACATAACTCTACGATGTATCAACTCAATCTGGCTATTGAAAGTAAGCTCCGAGTCTATGCTGACTCCAAGAATCTTCAGCCTATCACACCTTAATAAATCAACACTATTGAGCGAAATATTTCCCATATCAGCATTTAGGGTCTGTTTACCAAAGTGCATGACCGAACACTTTTCAGGGTTCAGCCTGAGACCGTGATCTTCTGACCATTTACTAACTGCTAACAAATCATTTCTCAGCTGAATACAAGCCTCGTTTGCCTCTGAGGGATGGTAAGATAGCAAGAGTTGACAATCATCTGCATAGGCATGCAATGAACAGAAATTTAACTGGCTGTCCAAACCTGCAACATACAAAATAAACAGAATTGGCCCCAAACAACTCCCCTGGGGAACTCCTACAGCTTTAGGTAACCATTCTAAAAACTGACCATCAACCTTTGTCACTTGAGACCTGCCTCACAAATACGATGAAAACCACCTCAGAGACAAATCATCGAACCTGTAAAACTTCAACTTTGCTAGTAAGACATCATGATTTACCGAATCAAAGCCTTGTCTGTAGTCCAGGGCAGCTACGACACTGCACATTTATCTCACCAGGTTCAAATAATTCTTAGATATCTTTATTACCCGAGAGTCAAACAATATAAAAATGTTATAGGTAAGCAAAGCATGATAGTGGGACTTTAATTTTGTGAGAATTTACAGTGAAGCTTAATTGTTTGGAGTGGTGATTGTTTTATAAATAGCCTAGATTTGTTAAAATCAACTACCTCTTCTGAAAAAAGGTTTTCTGTTGAAATAATATTATGATTTTAAAGGAGAGATGGACTACATTCAGATCCAAATCATAAAATCCATTTAAGTTGCTGAGTTGCTTGAAATTTTGTTTTTGAAGTAACATAAGAGGTACATAAAATAATAATGTAGAATACGAAAACTGAAAGCGGCAAGTCATAAACTGAAATGGTTCTCTAAAATATTACACATTAAACTTTATAAATGTACACATCGAGCAGCAAAAAAATTGTTTAATCTGTTTCAAATATACATGTAAATTTATCCGGGACTAAAAGGCTAGCCTCCGCTGGGACGCTCCCCATGTTACCGGCTAATCTACTCTGGCTTTCCTCTGGAGAGTTTTCTCTTTGTTTTTGTGACGAATTATACGTTTTTTAACTGATTTTTGAATTTACGTAAATGCATGTACCTTAGTACATTGCAACAACTTGTATTCTGCTAAAAATGATTGTTGTTTGATTTTTCTTGATTCCAATTATAAATTACATTTATACGATCATGAATATCCATATTAGCTATTCAGGTAAGAGTGGTTATTTTATATATATATATATATATATATATATATATATATATATATATATATATATATACGAGTATATATATTTATATACATATATGTATAATAGCCACATATTATATATACACATATAATATACATATATATATATATATATATATATATATATATATAAGTAGATATGAATATGCCGATTCTGGCGCACTTTTGGGACAGTCAGAAAATCAATGTAAAATACTGTCCATTGAACCATAAACAAATCTAAGAAATCTAACAGGAAACCACGAATGTAAAATACTGTCCATTGAACCATAAACAAATCTAAGAAATCTAACAGGAAACCACGAATGTTAAATAACCGAATCTATAGCTGTTTTACTGTTCATTGTAGGCTTCTAATTTCTTAAGCTGTTTTAATGAAAAAATCCAGAAATCTTAATAAAAAATCTTTATTCTACAAAGTTAATTGTAACACAGTCTTTATCTTTAATAGTCTTCTTTCCAGTAACAACCAAGTGTAATTTTTCATTTTTGTTCAATTCTTTAATCTTTTTTTCATCCAAAACAGTCAAAAATCTGTTCGGTAAGTGTACTTTATAATCTTCCAACTCGGCAATTATTGTAAACCCGAATTTATCTTTCATTTTCTCCAGATTCAAAATTTTGTATTTCTTATTTTCTTCTAATTCTATTAATTTCTTGTATTCTTTGAATGTTAAATCACCAACCTTATTCAACTCTTGTAACAGTGCCATTTACATAGAAAAGAATTAATACTTCTACACTTTTAAGGTGAAAAATCAACACTATACTTCCAAAATACACAAAAAACCGGGTTTTGACCCTAAAAACACGGTTTTTAGGGTCAAAACCACAGCTCTTAAGGTGCATATACTAGAGTTTTTTGAAAAATCCTGAAAATCTACTGAATTTCTCTAATTATTGCGAATTTTTAGCTTTAAAGTTGATAATGTGAACGATATTTCTCGAAAATTCTGTTGTAAATATATTAAAATCTTAATGAAAAATCTTGGAAAAGTTAAAGAAAAAAATATTGAAAAAATAGTATTATAGAATTTAAATTACCCCCTACAAACCAATATAGTAATAAAAGTACTTTTATTACTATAACTAAACTATTTTTTCAATAATTTTAAGTCTTAGTTTACAGATTTTTCTATAATAAATAGAAGAATCTACAGCTGTTTTACTACAATTTGTGCTGATTTGTGTAAAATTCTAGTAAAATTCTCCACTTTTCAAAGTGTTAGTTAAACAAATTTTTCTTCTTTAAATAGAAGAATCAAAGGCTGTTTAACCATAAATTGTGCTGATTTTTATCAAATTTTGATAAAAATCCTTAGAAATCTACTGAATTATTGCTATTTTTCAGCTTAATAAAAAGATATTTTACTAAATAGTAAAACTTGGCACATTCAAATTTTCCCTATTTAAATGGAGCGGAAAAAGATAGAGTGCCCATACTGCAAAAAAGATGTTTTCGAACATCATTTTACCCGACATTATAAGTCGAAAAATCATCTAAAAAACAAAGACATTTATGAAAAAGAACTAAATTATTTGAGGACTTGGGCTAAAGAAAATCAAATTGCCGATCACCAAAACATGTATAATATAGAAAAATTGCGTGAACTAAAGAAAAATTTTAAGGAAAGTAAAAAAGATCTCAATCTATTTAAAGATGAAAAAATTCAATCAATCGCTGAAAAATTGTCCATTGAAACAAACGATAAAACTAAGTCTGAAATGATCGAAGAAATTGACAAAACGCTTAATGAGAAACCTGAAAATATCATTGATGTCGAAGTTTTATCCTCTATCCATGGTCTTTTCAAGCAATACATTTTAACGAATTTAAATGAAAATTTCATGTCAATTTACAAATATCTTTCTATTTTGCGTCCAGAAATTAAAAGTTTAATCGAAAAATTTCAAGAAACCGTTAAAAATATGAAGGGCTATCTCTCTTTAGAATGCGAATACGAACGTACTTTAGTGAACGGTGAAACACAAACTTGCCCAATGTATTTTACTATAAAAGCAGACGAGATCTTTGACATAAACGACTTTATTACTAAGCAATTTAATAAATTAACACATCGAGAACAAACGAATCATCCAAATAAAGGTTCTGGATGGACATTAAAACGCTGCAAACAACTAGTTTTGAGCCTTAATAAACACGAATTTATGAACGCAGGATCATATATCGATTTACCAAAGAAAATCAAAGATAAAAAAGCTTGTATAAATATCAAAAATAAAGATGATTATTGCTTTATTTATTCTATCCGATGCGCTATTGAAAAACCCGAAAGAGACTGCGAAAGATCAAAACAATATGAAAAATTTGTAAATGACGAGATATTTTCAGGTTTCGAGTATCCAATGTCCTTAAAAGATATACAATTATTTGAAAAACGAAGTTACAATTCCAAGTACAAATATCCAAAAATGTCTATCAATGTCTACAGTTTTGATGAAAGTATTAAGGTTGTTCCGTTACAAATTTCTGAAAAATATGATGCAGAATTAAATATTGATCTACTGTATGTAAAACAAGAAGACAAATCTCATTTTGTTTTGATAACCGATTTAAGTAGGTTAGTGAGTTCTCAAACATCCAAACATGGACATAAAAATTTTCTATGTAGGAGATGTTTAAGCCATTTCTACAAATCTAGAGATTTAGCAGACCATTTAGAAATTTGTAAAAATCACGAAGTTTGTAAGCCAATTATGCCATTTCCGGGTCAAACAACTAAATTTACTAATTATCAAAAGAAGTTTAGCCATCCGTACGTAATTTATATGGACTTTGAAAGCATATTAGAGAAGATTCCCACATGCAAAAACAATCCGCAAAAATCGATCACAACCAAGATTCAGAAGCACATTCCATATGGTTTTACTCTATACTTAGTGTCTAATGTGACCAATCGTATGTACAAGCCGATATGTTATCGAGCAAAAAATGAAGAAGATTTGCCAAATGTTCCTGCAAAATTGTTTGAAGAGCTCAATAAATTATCGAAATACATAGCTACAAAATATAATTCTAAGAACAAAAAACCTATGAAATTAACTGAAGAAGAAGAAATTTCATATCAAAATTCAAACGTTTGTCATATTTGTGAATGTGAGGGTTTTGATAATCAAACAAGAAAAAAAGTACGAGATCATTGTCATTTAACAGGTAAATTTAGAGGTGCTGCTCATTTATCTTGTAACTTGAATCTCAAATTTCCTCAAAATATTCCCGTTTTCTGCCACAATATGTCATGTTACGATACTCATTTGTACATAAAAGAATTGGCAAAACAGTATGGTAATGTTGATTTGATCGCAAACACAGATGAGAAATATATAAATTATTCTGTAAATTCTGGATATGGATATGAGTTTGAAGATGATAAACCAAGAAAGTTCATCAAGTTTTCTTTCGTAGATACGTTCAGATTTATGGCATCGTCTATAGAAAAGTTAGCTAAAAACCTCAAAAAAGATGATTTCAAACATACAAATCATTTTATACAAGATGGTCTGAACGCAATTCTAGATAGACAACCAAATGACGAAGAAGAAATCTTTAAAATTCTATCTGGAAAAGGCATATTTCCTTACGAATTTATCGACAGTATTGAAAAACTTGATTACACAGAAGAATTGAGAATTCAAGATTTCTATTCACTTTTGACAGACGAGAGCATATCTGAGAAAGATTTTCAACACTACTTAAATGTATGGAACAAATTAAAAGTAAAAAATCTAGGAAATTACTCCGATCTCTATAACATTCAAGATGTTCTATTGCTCGCTGATATCTTTGAAAATTTTAGGAATATTTGTTTGAATTGCTATAAACTTGATCCAGCACACTATCTAACAGCTCCCAGTCTTGCATGGGATGCTATGTTGAAATTAACGAATATAGAATTACAATTAATTAGTGATTATAATATGTATTTGATGATCGAAAAAGGTATTCGCGGAGGCATTTCTCAATGTATTAAACGATATGTGATAGCAAATAACAAATATTTAAAAGATTTTGATAAGACAAAGCCTGAAAACTATTTGTTGTACGTCGATGCAAATAACCTTTATGGGTATGGCCTAATGCAACATTTACCATATAACGAAATCAAGTGGATGGATCCAAAAACTTACACAACTGCAGAATGGAAAGAAACAATTTTGGAACTCACTGGCGACGAAGATTATGGCTATATTCTCGAAGTCGATCTAGAATATCCGAAGAATTTACATGAAAATCATAAAGATTTGCCTCTTGCTCCAGAACATTATAACAACAAACTTTGCACAACTCTTTTAAACAAAACAGAATATGTTGTTCATTCTAGAAATTTGAAATTCTATCTGGAACAAGGTATGATTTTGAAACATGTGAATAGAGTTATTGCATTCGATCAGAAGCCTTTTATGAAAGATTACATTGATTTTAACACAAACATGAGAACCAAAGCTACAAGTGACTTTGAGAAGGACTTTTACAAGTTAATGAACAACTCAGTTTTTGGAAAATCTATGGAAAATGTGAGAAACAGATGTGATATTAGACTAGGAAATGAAGAATTTTCAATGAAACAGGCCAAGAAAACGAACTTCAAATGCTTTAACATCTTTGACGACAACTGTATAGCGAGTCACATGTACAAACAAAAGGTTAAATTTAACAAACCGATTTACATAGGATTTTCAGTTCTCGACCTCTCAAAATTGCTAATGTACGAGTTTTATTACAACAAATTAAAGAAGTTTGATCCAGATTTGAATCTGTGTTACATGGATACAGACAGTTATTTTCTAGAATTGAAACGAGATCCTTTTAAAATTATTAAAGAAAATATAGATGACTTTGATACAAGTGATTATCCAAAAGATCATGAATGTTTCACTACTAAAAATAAGAAGGTAATAGGGAAATTCAAAGACGAATTGAACGGCGAGATATTAGAAGAATTTTGTGGTTTAAGATCAAAGATGTACTCGTACAAATATCTAGACAAAAATCCAGTTAGGTGTAAAGGAATTAAGAGAAGCGTTGTAAATAAAACAATAAATATCGAAAACTTGAAGAGATGTTTGTTCGAAGATAAAGAAGAATTTAGGGAGATGACTGTAATAAAAAGCTATAAACATGAATTGTATACCATCACCATAAACAAGCTGGCACTGAACGCTAAAGATGATAAGAGAAATGTCCTAGAAAATAAGATCGATACAGTACCGTATGGCTATAAAAATGAAGCAAAATCTGATATATTAGACGAATTAAATAAACTTGGAAACTTTGAAAATTGAGAAATAACCGGAAGTTTTTACGAATATGAATTGAAAAAGTCAAAGCTGTAATTTTTTCTATATAAATGGAGGCCCAAAAGAAATGTACAATATGTCAAGAATTTAGACTTTTTGAAGAATTTTCTAAAAATAAGAATACCAAAGATGGATTATACTATTATTGTAAAGATTGTAATAAGAAATATAGAAAAGAATTATATGATAAAATGGAAAAATTAACTTTAGAAGAGAAAGAATGCACACGCTGTAAAATAGTTAAGAATATTTCTGAATTTAACAATTGGCATTATAGTAAAGATAAAAAACAAGCATATTGTAAAGAATGTATTAAACAAATCTTTGCTAGACCAGTTCATTGCGTATGCGGAAGAGAAATTCAACATTTCTATAGTCTTAAAAGACATTTACAAACAAACTATCATAATTCGAATGTTTAACATTTTCATCGTGTAATTTAGATATTCTATAAATCAGTCGAGATTCTGCCATATTTGTAGTAAAATGATTTCCGTTGTATAAAATATTCAAAGATTCTTTCATTTGGTTATACAGATTGATAGAATTTGGTTCGTCATCAATGAACAAAATCTCTAATTCAGGATAATTTATTTTTAGATGTTTTAATCTTTTCGGTATTTCTCTCTTTTGAGCTCTGATAACGTAATAAGGATATTCCCACATGTGATTCTTCTTAATTAACACAAAAACATGGTGTTTTTTCTTATCAAAATCTTTACATATCATATCTCTCTTCATTAATTCCATTCGCAATTCTTGATTCTCTATTTTCAAGGATTTCATTTGACCTGAAATTTGTAACTGTTTTATTTCATCTTTTAACTGCTTATTTTCGTTTTCAAGTTTGTACACACCAAATTTACGAATGCTTGGTAAAACATCTCTCGTAACCCATTGTTGAAAGCTTTTTGCTTCTATTTTATGAGATCTTAAAATTAACGAATAAAGTCCTGATTCATTAATGAAAATAGTATCTTTGTGAATATTTGCGAGGTGGCCCTCGAGGGCTACCTTATCTTTTAGATAAAAGTATTGAGATTTGTCACCTTCATCGACATTATTTCTAATCGCTTTTTCTGTATTGTTATATTCCAATATTTCTGCAACATCTTTAGCCTTAAACCAAAATTCATTATTTTCGTCAACAATTTTTAAAATTTCTTTATTATTGAATTTTAGTTGATTATTTCTTAGATCTATGACTGACTCCATTTAGATAGAAAAAATTTAACAAGCAATTTTTATTTTGAGAGACCTGGTTCATTAATAAAAACAGTACAGGGATGAAGATTGTTAAGGGGCCATTCGAATAGACCCTTGTTTTTTAAGTAAAAATATTGAATTTTGTCATCATCATCAACGTTTAATATGATTGCTTGTCTAGTATTTTCATATTCTAACACCTCTGCAACATCTTTAGCCTTAAACCAAATTTCATTATTTTCGTCAACAATCGTGCAAATGTCTTTATTATTGAATGTAAGTTGATTGTTGAGTAGGTCTACAACTGACTCCATTTAGATAGAAAAGAAATTTAACTAGTAATTTTTATTTTGAGAATAAAGGCCAGATTCATTAACGAAAACAGTGTTATTTTGGAAGTTTGAAGGTAAGCTATTTATAGCCCCCCTTATCTTTTAGATAAAAGTATTGGTATTTATCATCATTATCAACTCGTTTGGAAAGTTTGAAGGTAAGAACGATTCGTTCCCCCCTTGATTCATCATTCTTTCGACAATCTTAAATAAATTGTTGTTTTACTCTCATTATTTAATAAATTTCCCTCAGAGTCTTGAATAGTCAGAACGATTTTTTGAATTCTTTTAATATTTTTTCTAATTGGAATATAATCAATTTCATTCGGTTTTTCACTGATTTTTTGATCCATAAGCAACATTTTGAAACGTGAACGTGGAACGTAAAAACGTAAACACGAACGTGAAACGTGAAACACGATCGTGAAACGTAAACACGAACGTAAAACATGAACGTGAAACGTAAACACGAACGTGAAACGTGAAACACGAACGTGAAACGTAAACACGAACGTAAAACATGAACGTGAAACGTAAACACGAACGTGAAACATGAACGTGAACGTGAAACGTGAAACACGAACGTGAAACGTAAACACGAACGTAAAACATGAACGTGAAACGTAAACACGAACGTGAAACATGAACGTGAACGTGGAACGTGAACAGATTTACCGTTTTTCTGTTATTTTCATAATATAAATGCTGCTCAGTGGTCTGGCAAATCTACTTGATAAAATATTTGTTACAATTATTTTTACATTATCTTTACTTTTTATTTACATTATGAAAATAACAGAAAAACGGTAAATCTGTTCACGTTCCACGTTCACGTTCATGTTTCACGTTCGTGTTTACGTTTCACGTTCATGTTTTACGTTCGTGTTTACGTTTCACGTTCGTGTTTCACGTTTCACGTTCACGTTCATGTTTCACGTTCGTGTTTACGTTTCACGTTCATGTTTTACGTTCGTGTTTACGTTTCACGTTCGTGTTTCACGTTTCACGTTCGTGTTTACGTTTCACGTTCATGTTTTACGTTCGTGTTTACGTTTCACGATCGTGTTTCACGTTTCACGTTCGTGTTTACGTTTTTACGTTCCACGTTCACGTTTTTACGTTCCACGTTCACGTTTCAAAATGTTGCTTATGGATCAAAAATCAGTGAAAAACCGAATGAAATTGATTATATTCCAATTAGAAAAAATATTAAAAGGAAATTTATTAAATAATGAGAGTAAAACAACAATTTATTTAAGATTGTCGAAAGAATGATGAATCAAGGGGGGAACGAATCGTTCTTACCTTCAAACTTTCCAAACGAGTTGATAATGATGATAAATACCAATACTTTTATCTAAAAGATAAGGGGGGCTATAAATAGCTTACCTTCAAACTTCCAAAATAACACTGTTTTCGTTAATGAATCTGGCCTTTATTCTCAAAATAAAAATTACTAGTTAAATTTCTTTTCTATCTAAATGGAGTCAGTTGTAGACCTACTCAACAATCATTTTACATTCAATAATAAAGACATTTGCACGATTGTTGACGAAAATAATGAAATTTGGTTTAAGGCTAAAGATGTTGCAGAGGTGTTAGAATATGAAAATACTAGACAAGCAATCATATTAAACGTTGATGATGATGACAAAATTCAATATTTTTACTTAAAAACAAGGGTCTATTCGAATGGCCCCTTAACAATCTTCATCCCTGTACTGTTTTTATTAATGAACCAGGTCTCTCAAAATAAAAATTGCTTGTTAAATTTTTTCTATCTAAATGGAGTCAGTCATAGATCTAAGAAATAATCAACTAAAATTCAATAATAAAGAAATTTTAAAAATTGTTGACGAAAATAATGAATTTTGGTTTAAGGCTAAAGATGTTGCAGAAATATTGGAATATAACAATACAGAAAAAGCGATTAGAAATAATGTCGATGAAGGTGACAAATCTCAATACTTTTATCTAAAAGATAAGGTAGCCCTCGAGGGCCACCTCGCAAATATTCACAAAGATACTATTTTCATTAATGAATCAGGACTTTATTCGTTAATTTTAAGATCTCATAAAATAGAAGCAAAAAGCTTTCAACAATGGGTTACGAGAGATGTTTTTACCAAGCATTCGTAAATTTGGTGTGTACAAACTTGAAAACGAAAATAAGCAGTTAAAAGATGAAATAAAACAGTTACAAATTTCAGGTCAAATGAAATCCTTGAAAATAGAGAATCAAGAATTGCGAATGGAATTAATGAAGAGAGATATGATATGTAAAGATTTTGATAAGAAAAAACACCATGTTTTTGTGTTAATTAAGAAGAATCACATGTGGGAATATCCTTATTACGTTATCAGAGCTCAAAAGAGAGAAATACCGAAAAGATTAAAACATCTAAAAATAAATTATCCTGAATTAGAGATTTTGTTCATTGATGACGAACCAAATTCTATCAATCTGTATAACCAAATGAAAGAATCTTTGAATATTTTATACAACGGAAATCATTTTACTACAAATATGGCAGAATCTCGACTGATTTATAGAATATCTAAATTACACGATGAAAATGTTAAACATTCGAATTATGATAGTTTGTTTGTAAATGTCTTTTAAGACTATAGAAATGTTGAATTTCTCTTCCGCATACGCAATGAACTGGTCTAGCAAAGATTTGTTTAATACATTCTTTACAATATGCTTGTTTTTTATCTTTACTATAATGCCAATTGTTAAATTCAGAAATATTCTTAACTATTTTACAGCGTGTGCATTCTTTCTCTTCTAAAGTTAATTTTTCCATTTTATCATATAATTCTTTTCTATATTTCTTATTACAATCTTTACAATAATAGTATAATCCATCTTTGGTATTCTTATTTTTAGAAAATTCTTCAAAAAGTCTAAATTCTTGACATATTGTACATTTCTTTTGGGCCTCCATTTATATAGAAAAAATTACAGCTTTGACTTTTTCAATTCATATTCGTAAAAACTTCCGGTTATTTCTCAATTTTCAAAGTTTCCAAGTTTATTTAATTCGTCTAATATATCAGATTTTGCTTCATTTTTATAGCCATACGGTACTGTATCGATCTTATTTTCTAGGACATTTCTCTTATCATCTTTAGCGTTCAGTGCCAGCTTGTTTATGGTGATGGTATACAATTCATGTTTATAGCTTTTTATTACAGTCATCTCCCTAAATTCTTCTTTATCTTCGAACAAACATCTCTTCAAGTTTTCGATATTTATTGTTTTATTTACAACGCTTCTCTTAATTCCTTTACACCTAACTGGATTTTTGTCTAGATATTTGTACGAGTACATCTTTGATCTTAAACCACAAAATTCTTCTAATATCTCGCCGTTCAATTCGTCTTTGAATTTCCCTATTACCTTCTTATTTTTAGTAGTGAAACATTCATGATCTTTTGGATAATCACTTGTATCAAAGTCATCTATATTTTCTTTAATAATTTTAAAAGGATCTCGTTTCAATTCTAGAAAATAACTGTCTGTATCCATGTAACACAGATTCAAATCTGGATCAAACTTCTTTAATTTGTTGTAATAAAACTCGTACATTAGCAATTTTGAGAGGTCGAGAACTGAAAATCCTATGTAAATCGGTTTGTTAAATTTAACCTTTTGTTTGTACATGTGACTCGCTATACAGTTGTCGTCAAAGATGTTAAAGCATTTGAAGTTCGTTTTCTTGGCCTGTTTCATTGAAAATTCTTCATTTCCTAGTCTAATATCACATCTGTTTCTCACATTTTCCATAGATTTTCCAAAAACTGAGTTGTTCATTAACTTGTAAAAGTCCTTCTCAAAGTCACTTGTAGCTTTGGTTCTCATGTTTGTGTTAAAATCAATGTAATCTTTCATAAAAGGCTTCTGATCGAATGCAATAACTCTATTCACATGTTTCAAAATCATACCTTGTTCCAGATAGAATTTCAAATTTCTAGAATGAACAACATATTCTGTTTTGTTTAAAAGAGTTGTGCAAAGTTTGTTGTTATAATGTTCTGGAGCAAGAGGCAAATCTTTATGATTTTCATGTAAATTCTTCGGATATTCTAGATCGACTTCGAGAATATAGCCATAATCTTCGTCGCCAGTGAGTTCCAAAATTGTTTCTTTCCATTCTGCAGTTGTGTAAGTTTTTGGATCCATCCACTTGATTTCGTTATATGGTAAATGTTGCATTAGGCCATACCCATAAAGGTTATTTGCATCGACGTACAACAAATAGTTTTTCAGGCTTTGTCTTATCAAAATCTTTTAAATATTTGTTATTTGCTATCACATATCGTTTAATACATTGAGAAATGCCTCCGCGAATACCTTTTTCGATCATCAAATACATATTATAATCACTAATTAATTGTAATTCTATATTCGTTAATTTCAACATAGCATCCCATGCAAGACTGGGAGCTGTTAGATAGTGTGCTGGATCAAGTTTATAGCAATTCAAACAAATATTCCTAAAATTTTCAAAGATATCAGCGAGCAATAGAACATCTTGAATGTTATAGAGATCGGAGTAATTTCCTAGATTTTTTACTTTTAATTTGTTCCATACATTTAAGTAGTGTTGAAAATCTTTCTCAGATATGCTCTCGTCTGTCAAAAGTGAATAGAAATCTTGAATTCTCAATTCTTCTGTGTAATCAAGTTTTTCAATACTGTCGATAAATTCGTAAGGAAATATGCCTTTTCCAGATAGAATTTTAAAGATTTCTTCTTCGTCATTTGGTTGTCTATCTAGAATTGCGTTCAGACCATCTTGTATAAAATGATTTGTATGTTTGAAATCATCTTTTTTGAGGTTTTTAGCTAACTTTTCTATAGACGATGCCATAAATCTGAACGTATCTACGAAAGAAAACTTGATGAACTTTCTTGGTTTATCATCTTCAAACTCATATCCATATCCAGAATTTACAGAATAATTTATATATTTCTCATCTGTGTTTGCGATCAAATCAACATTACCATACTGTTTTGCCAATTCTTTTATGTACAAATGAGTATCGTAACATGACATATTGTGGCAGAAAACGGGAATATTTTGAGGAAATTTGAGATTCAAGTTACAAGATAAATGAGCAGCACCTCTAAATTTACCTGTTAAATGACAATGATCTCGTACTTTTTTTCTTGTTTGATTATCAAAACCCTCACATTCACAAATATGACAAACGTTTGAATTTTGATATGAAATTTCTTCTTCTTCAGTTAATTTCATAGGTTTTTTGTTCTTAGAATTATATTTTGTAGCTATGTATTTCGATAATTTATTGAGCTCTTCAAACAATTTTGCAGGAACATTTGGCAAATCTTCTTCATTTTTTGCTCGATAACATATCGGCTTGTACATACGATTGGTCACATTAGACACTAAGTATAGAGTAAAACCATATGGAATGTGCTTCTGAATCTTGGTTGTGATCGATTTTTGCGGATTGTTTTTGCATGTGGGAATCTTCTCTAATATGCTTTCAAAGTCCATATAAATTACGTACGGATGGCTAAACTTCTTTTGATAATTAGTAAATTTAGTTGTTTGACCCGGAAATGGCATAATTGGCTTACAAACTTCGTGATTTTTACAAATTTCTAAATGGTCTGCTAAATCTCTAGATTTGTAGAAATGGCTTAAACATCTCCTACATAGAAAATTTTTATGTCCATGTTTGGATGTTTGAGAACTCACTAACCTACTTAAATCGGTTATCAAAACAAAATGAGATTTGTCTTCTTGTTTTACATACAGTAGATCAATATTTAATTCTGCATCATATTTTTCAGAAATTTGTAACGGAACAACCTTAATACTTTCATCAAAACTGTAGACATTGATAGACATTTTTGGATATTTGTACTTGGAATTGTAACTTCGTTTTTCAAATAATTGTATATCTTTTAAGGACATTGGATACTCGAAACCTGAAAATATCTCGTCATTTACAAATTTTTCATATTGTTTTGATCTTTCGCAGTCTCTTTCGGGTTTTTCAATAGCGCATCGGATAGAATAAATAAAGCAATAATCATCTTTATTTTTGATATTTATACAAGCTTTTTTATCTTTGATTTTCTTTGGTAAATCGATATATGATCCTGCGTTCATAAATTCGTGTTTATTAAGGCTCAAAACTAGTTGTTTGCAGCGTTTTAATGTCCATCCAGAACCTTTATTTGGATGATTCGTTTGTTCTCGATGTGTTAATTTATTAAATTGCTTAGTAATAAAGTCGTTTATGTCAAAGATCTCGTCTGCTTTTATAGTAAAATACATTGGGCAAGTTTGTGTTTCACCGTTCACTAAAGTACGTTCGTATTCGCATTCTAAAGAGAGATAGCCCTTCATATTTTTAACGGTTTCTTGAAATTTTTCGATTAAACTTTTAATTTCTGGACGCAAAATAGAAAGATATTTGTAAATTGACATGAAATTTTCATTTAAATTCGTTAAAATGTATTGCTTGAAAAGACCATGGATAGAGGATAAAACTTCGACATCAATGATATTTTCAGGTTTCTCATTAAGCGTTTTGTCAATTTCTTCGATCATTTCAGACTTAGTTTTATCGTTTGTTTCAATGGACAATTTTTCAGCGATTGATTGAATTTTTTCATCTTTAAATAGATTGAGATCTTTTTTACTTTCCTTAAAATTTTTCTTTAGTTCACGCAATTTTTCTATATTATACATGTTTTGGTGATCGGCAATTTGATTTTCTTTAGCCCAAGTCCTCAAATAATTTAGTTCTTTTTCATAAATGTCTTTGTTTTTTTAGATGATTTTTCGACTTATAATGTCGGGTAAAATGATGTTCGAAAACATCTTTTTTGCAGTATGGGCACTCTATCTTTTTCCGCTCCATTTAAATAGGGAAAATTTGAATGTGCCAAGTTTTACTATTTAGTAAAATATCTTTTTATTAAGCTGAAAAATAGCAATAATTCAGTAGATTTCTAAGGATTTTTATCAAAATTTGATAAAAATCAGCACAATTTATGGTTAAACAGCCTTTGATTCTTCTATTTAAAGAAGAAAAATTTGTTTAACTAACACTTTGAAAAGTGGAGAATTTTACTAGAATTTTACACAAATCAGCACAAATTGTAGTAAAACAGCTGTAGATTCTTCTATTTATTATAGAAAAATCTGTAAACTAAGACTTAAAATTATTGAAAAAATAGTTTAGTTATAGTAATAAAAGTACTTTTATTACTATATTGGTTTGTAGGGGGTAATTTAAATTCTATAATACTATTTTTTCAATATTTTTTTCTTTAACTTTTCCAAGATTTTTCATTAAGATTTTAATATATTTACAACAGAATTTTCGAGAAATATCGTTCACATTATCAACTTTAAAGCTAAAAATTCGCAATAATTAGAGAAATTCAGTAGATTTTCAGGATTTTTCAAAAAACTCTAGTATATGCACCTTAAGAGCTGTGGTTTTGACCCTAAAAACCGTGTTTTTAGGGTCAAAACCCCGGTTTTTTGTGTATTTTGGAAGTATAGTGTTGATTTTTCACCTTAAAAGTGTAGAAGTATTAATTTTTTTCTATGTAAATGGCACTGTTACAAGAGTTGAATAAGGTTGGTGATTTAACATTCAAAGAATACAAGAAATTAATAGAATTAGAAGAAAATAAGAAATACAAAATTTTGAATCTGGAGAAAATGAAAGATAAATTCGAGTTTACAATAATTGCCGAGTTGGAAGATTATAAAGTACACTTACCGAACAGATTTTTGACTGTTTTGGATGAAAAAAAGATTAAAGAATTGAACAAAAATGAAAAATTACACTTGGTTGTTACTGGAAAGAAGACTATTAAAGATAAAGACTGTGTTACAATTAACTTTGTAGAATAAAGATTTTTTATTAAGATTTCTGGATTTTTTCATTAAAACAGCTTAAGAAATTAGAAGCCTACAATGAACAGTAAAACAGCTATAGATTCGGTTATTTAACATTCGTGGTTTCCTGTTAGATTTCTTAGATTTGTTTATGGTTCAATGGACAGTATTTTACATTCGTGGTTTCCTGTTAGATTTCTTAGATTTGTTTATGGTTCAATGGACAGTATTTTACATTGATTTTCTGACTGTCCCAAAAGTGCGCCAGAATCGGCATATTCATATCTACTTATATATATATATATATATATATATATATATATATATATACTCTCCCAAGGTTTATACAAACAGAAAATCAAGCGTTCATATTTTCATTTCCAAGTACCGAGAACCCTTCAACAGAAACACACATTTAATAAAACGAACAAATAGAAATCAAAACAAGAATGAAAACAGCACACACACACACACACACACACACACACACACACACACATATATATATATATATATATACTTTTTTTAATAAAACGAACAAATAGAAACCAAAACAAGAATGAAAACAGCACACACACACACACACACACACACACACACACACACACACATATATATATATATATATATATATATATATATATATATATATATATATATATATATATATATAAATTTTTTTAATAAAACGAACAAATAGAAACCAAAACAAGAATGAAAACAGCGCGCGCGCACACACACACACACACGCACACATATGTAAAGTATAATCAAATTGAAATAAAATCAAAATAATCCTAAAATTTATGACACTCTGATGAACGTTGAACATTTATCTTAGTTACAACCATAGGATAAATAAATGTGGTATTAAAGAAAAGCCTAAAATGTTCTCCTACACCATACAAATTTAACCGCATGAACTTGGTAACCCATAATAGAGATTTCGCAAGATATGCTATATTCAAATATTATTTCAGAAAAAACAATTGCGATGGTCAAAATAAATGCCTCGATGTTTACTAAAATTCAAAGATTGTTAATGGAGGCAATCTCCACTTCCAATATGACATACTACTTAGCTATTCCTAAATCCAAAAACGTACGTCATGATGAACGTAATTAAATTAGGCCACTTCAAAATAATGATCAAATTATGATTTTGTCGGACAAAGGCAAAGTCATTGAATTTTTGAACATTGTTTATTATGTAAAATAAGGAGAACGTTATTTTGTCTTTTACTTAGCTCAGGAAATGATTTGTAACTAAGGTATTATGAGTTGGCACATGGACTCATGTTAAAATCTAAACAATTATATGAGCTTAAGATTCGCTAAATTATACTTTTCACTTTGAATTCTAGTAGTTCTAAATAGTAAATTTCTCAAAGTTCAAAATCATATATATTCTTTCTATTTGAAAATCAACAACTTTTTAAAACCTGTGTTCATGTCAAAACTTTTGTTTATATTATTTAGAATGTTTGCTATCAGGAATTTATTCTTTAGTTTTTTTATACAATGTATTTTTGAACTTTAAGTTGCTGTTTTAACACCAAAATCTTGCAGAATATTTGATATATACAGAGAATATTTTTTAATACTCGCAATGAATTTTATTAAAATTATTCTTGATTATTGAACTGTGATTTGGTTTCTAAAAGTATTATTGAATATAAATTATTGTATCTATTGAACACACTTACACTCTAGATAAAGCTTTTCTGTAATTTAAATACATTCGACTAAAAGGTTCTGGCCTACGTTCTTCCAAAGTTACACTTCTATCTTTTATCAGTTTATTTGTTTATCATGGTTTAAACTTGTTTGAGCGAAATTAATGAATTTCATCAGTGATAAAACTGCACTATATAATATAAACCATCACATAACAGTAGGCAGTAAGCTATAAATACACCTTGCTATATTTTGCCGTATTGAAACTACGAAATACCTTTATGAAAGCGATCCAATAAAGTCGGTTGTTGTATACCCTGGGCGAGTAAACGAACCATATGTGAGGCCGGGCAGTAGAGCGTTAAATCCCTTCAGTTACATGGACGCATACTGTACTTGTTTTATTTTACATAAGATGAAATTTTTTATTATAAAACGTAAGATATGGGACTTAGTCCAGGAGAAATAGCAGTTGAAAATGGTCAAATAAATAAATGTTTTCTTACAGCAAAATAATGGCACAATTTAGTCAAATACATCATAAATAAATAAAAAAACCATTCCGAACCAAAATCGTCTATTAGGGGGTATAGGAGGGGTGGTTTTTAGGGGTGAAAATGGTTTTTTGCAATTTGTGAATAAACAATGCATCCTATTGAAAACAGTCAAATGTAAAAGTTGTTGGAAATAAAAAACATTACAAATTATGTAGTAATCATTTTTGCCCTAACCTCAAAAATTTCCCCAAAAAATTCAATAAACCGTTTTTTTTTGTTTTAATTTTTTTCTTTTACAAAAATGGTTTCATTGGGCTGAAAGTTTGATCAAATATACTTTGTGCTATTATAAAAATACTGTATTTTTCATTAAGAAATATTGAGCCGTTATAATAAAATTTCACTTTAAAAAAATATTTTGATAATTTCCAATCACCATTTTGAAAACATTTTTTTAATCAAAAAAGATTCTCTGACGGCTCATTATTTTCGTCTTTAGTCTATTTTGAAGAAATTAAATAAAAAAGTAGTTTAATTGAAAAAACTGCAGTAAAATTGAAAATAAACAAAATATTGACATTTTTCATTATACCTTGTATTATTTACGTGGAAAAATTGTTATTATTTATTTAAATTATAATTTTTTTTAATGCTGAAGAATTTTTGAATATTTTGAAAATTTTAGAAACATTGTTGAATGTGAAAGTTGGATTACAGGTATATATAATACAGGTATATAATAGTGTCCTTGAAGCAAAATGTTTCTAAGCATTCAATAAGCAGCTGCTTTCTCGTCAGACAAGTTATATTGGAGTAGTGTCGTGAAATAAGCCTCGTGATTAGCAATTTACAAGATTTTTGTCCATATAAAATACAAATCGTAAGTAAAACTTAAAAATTTTGCGAAACAAAATGTAATACAAATTATTCAAAAAAATTATTAAAAATAATACAGATCATAAAAATTTGCCTCTGTACATACAATTTTACGCATGCTATTTATCTAGTAATTTTTACGTATTTTCAGTATACTAATTTTATCGTGCTTTCTGCATTTTATAGATTCATGTAAATGGTGGAAAAGGTACCTTCTTGTATCATTTGTAAAAGCTGCGATGGAGATTTGGTGAAAATAAAAAGTCGAGGGATAGATACTCTTATTTCGTCAAGTAAACAAAGCAATGATCAGCGGTACAAAACATTTCAGAAATTGACTGAAGCACACATTCATGATGGTTGTCGATCGGCATACAATAGACAGGCATATCAATTGTTACAGCTTCCAAAGAACAAACAAGAAAAAAAATCTATTGGGAAGAAGATTATGAAAGAAGCATGTGATTTTGATTTTGAGCATCATTGTGTTTTTTGTGAAGAACCTTTTAACCAAAATAGAGCATTTCGCGGCATGCAGAAGGTTGAGACTAAAGAAAAATTTTATCAACTTTAAAGGGAAGAGATGTTTCAGAATCATTTAATAAAAGTCTGTTAGTTAGACTGAATTTTCTCAAAGAATGAGATGAAGTTCAAGCTTATTATCATAATAGGTTCATGTCATCTTTTTATGATGGAACAAGCTCAACATCTTGTAGACACACATCGAGTGTAGATTCTAAAGATTTCATAAGTTACTGCGTGTATTACTTTAAAAAAAATCATCCGATTGCCAATTTTTCCTTAACGAAATTAAAGAAGATTTTGATGGTGATATCCCAACATTAAATACATTAAAAAGTAATTGAGTGATAGTTTTGATAATGATCTTGTGTTTCCTTCAATGAAAGGAGATACAATCATTACATTTAAAAAAGCAGGGAAAAATTGAGTAGAATATGGTATGAATCACGATCAGATGACGTACAATATGAAAAAAAGATCACTGAAAAAAACATAAATATTAAAAAAAAACTTTTGGAAAGAAATAATGGTTTCTTGATTCAATTTCAATAAGAATTGTAAAAAAATATTGTAAAGAAGTAAAAAATATATGATGAAAAATACAAATAAAAAAATGTATTAAGACTCGAATTCTGTTTTTTTTTATTTACTTAAAAATTTCCACGTAATTGTTAAATATGCATGATTCATTACTATTTTGCTTAATGCTTACAAATAGCACTGGTAAAAAATATTATAATATAAGTATAATGAAAAAATGTCAACATTTTGTTTATTTTCAATTTTACTGCAGTTTTTTCAATTAAACTACATATTTTTTCGTACCAGTAAGATTAAACGCCGGGGCGGCAAATCACGAATTTGACGTTACCAACGTATTCTGCTCACCCTCCTGAACAAAAAATATATATAGTACTATGGGGTGCAAATGACAAATAACATGATTTTAGGGGGTATATTGATAAGTGGTTAAGTTCCTAATGTTTTAATGTTCAGTTTGTGTGCTGTGTCTGGATAATCTGTTTACTTGAATATTATCTGCGGCCGGGACTGATAGCAGCCTGATAACGTACCTGTTATCTGAGTTCTCCGGGGCATGGGTCAGTTCTACACAAGATATCGTGTTCAGTAGGTCGGATTGAGTGAGTGCGTTTACAATGATGAATCAACCATCCACTAGTTCAACCAACCCTAGTGAATTGTGTGTGTCGAAGTGTTTCGTAGGGCACGTAAAGAGTTTACGTTTTAACCAAAACGAAATTATCTCTTTTTTAATTGAACATGGAATTTTTTAAAATGAGTGTATGTGTTCGTCGTGCGGTCGAGTGGTGTTTTTAAACCGGGAGACTTTGTCGTTTCGTTGTGATAGACGACTTTTTTGTTGCTGCTGCTCAGCTGTATCCGCCAACACACTAATGGTATGTGTTCTCTGATCCATCTATATATTTGAGTTTTTCATGATTTATTTAGTTTTTTAACTTTACATAATTGCCTTTGCATTACATTTCAATTTATATTTTTGATCAGCCCCTCTAGTATTTTATATTTAACTGATAGGTACTATCTCGAGGGATGTTTTTCTTTTATTGCCATCAGCGCGGGGCAGCACCGAAGGTGCTGCCGAAGGCCGCGCTGATGGCCGGAGGCACTCGTAATTAATTTTTTTCTCGAAATTAAGAAAAACATTTATTTTTATAAAAATTCTGCTCATTTCTGTATTATTTTTCATTTACGTTTGCAAAGATGGCGGCGCAACCGGTGACGTCATCACGAGGTTCAATCATTGGCCACAAAAGGTCACGTGACGCTAGACGTGGATGTAGAACATGGAGATATTACTGAAAAGTTATTTCATTTTTCATTTTCTAGAACTTCGTTATTTCTCATTTCCACCCCATCAAACCTTATACTTTTTTCTTCTATATGACGATTCCAATAAGTTTTTAACGCAAAACTCGTATTTTTCCGCCCCGGCCGTTAATATGATAATTACCTATTTTTTATTTCATTTATTCAAAATAGACAAAAAAAGAAAATAATGAGCCGTCAGAGAACCTTTTTTGATTAAAAAAAATGTTTCAAAATGGTGATTGAAAATTATCAAAATATTTTTTTAAAGTAAAACTTTATTATAACGGCTCAATATATTTTAATGAAAAAAATGCAGTATTTTTATAATAGCACAAAGTATATTTGATCAAACTTTCAGCCCAATCAATCCATTTTTGTAAAAGAAAAATTGAAAACAAAAAAAAAACGGTTTATTGAATTTTTTGGGGAAATTTTTTAGGTTAGGGCAAAAATGATTACTACATAATTTGTAGATTTTTTCATTTCCAACAACGTTTAAATTTGACTGTTTTCAATAGGATGCATTGTTTAGTCACAAATTGCAAAAAACCATTTTCACCCCTAAAAACCACACTTCCTATACCCCCTAATAGACGATTTTGGTTCGGAATGGTTTTTTTTTATTTATTTATGATGTATTTGACTAAATTGTGCCATTAGTTTGCTGTAAGAAAACATTTATTTTTCCAATCAGGTAATACGACTGGACTAAGTATCATAAAATTGTTTGAAACTGTGGTCCAAATTCAGATATGCATAAAATAATACTTCCAAAATAAATATGCAATTTCTAGGAAGTAAGATGCCTCCCTACATGTTATGGAAGATATTTTTGTCTTCTATATACGTGTAGTTTTAAATAAGGTTGGACTACGCCAGACCGTATGTCGCGTAACAGGGTTCGGTTGAAGTTCCATGCAAAGTTTTAAGTTTATGGTTCAATTTAACATCCAGATATCAATCTGAGTTTCAGGTTTTAGTAAAACTCAGCCAAATACCAAGAAGATACATGCATAACCATCAAACTATATCTTGGTTTCAAGTAATCTGTTACAACAGATTAACAAAGGAGCCGAAAAGGACAACCATTGTCTAATTCTTTGTTTGAAGGTTATTTTTGACGATGGAAGGATTGTGAAGGAAACAGGATTTTTCCGGACATTTGCCATCGTTCAGTGTAACAAGAAATCAGTAACACTACGTTTCGAGATCTTCGATCTGATCTCTTCTTCAGGTAAAGAACTAACCTAATACATAATTACAAACTAGGTTAAAATAAACAAATCTTACCAAAGCGTTGTGGCACGCCTAGGCCAGGAATCACAACCACCATGTTGTTTGTCAACTTCACTAACTCTATAACCATGCACTTAATAAAAAAACTATACAAAACACTAATCATTATAACTGAAATACGGAATACAGGTCACAATACGTCTTCATTCCTCTACTGACCACCTACGACTGACCAGAGGGCGCTAGCCACAATGGTAATCGTCACGGCAGACCAAAACAAGATGGCGGAAATAAAACGGAAGGGGGACAGGAATGGGCCCTTTCGTTATTATTGGTTCATGCGAGATGAACTTCTCAAAACCATATTGTGACTCCGCATTGGTTTGTTACAAATATCTGGTCCGTTTGATACATTTGGTTTTCTCTTTAGTTCATTTTTTAGAATTGGCAACTAATGCGGCCTAATCTCAACTGATGGTTGACTGATTGGTTGGTCTGCCAATTTATTGTATGTTGCCTCAATTAATTTCCTTTTGAAGAAATGTGGTTCCCGATGTATTATTTTGGCTTCATCCCAATTCGTATGATGGTCTTTGGACCAACAATGGTGTGCAATTTTTGACTTTTCTTTGAGACCCTTTCTCGTGTTTTCTTTGTGCTCTTTGATCCTTACGTTTAATGGTCTTTTTGTCTCGCCTATGTATTCCCTATTGTAACTACATTTTATACTCCAAACACAGTTATTGGAATCCTGTGTGCCATTTTTTGGTTTTGTTTTTACTAGACTTTGTCTAAGAGTGTTGTGTGTTTTAAACGCGGTTCTAATGTTGTACTTTCTACCTACTCTTCTAATTTTCTCCGATAATCCTGGTACATAAGGGATTGACATAAACGCAAATTTATCACAGTTCTGTTTTTCTGACTCAGGAATGATTCTTCTGGTTCGTTTGCACTTATTTATTATTAATTGAGGGTATCCATTGCTTCTGAGATCCGATTCAACTTTCTTAAATTCCTCTTTTAATTAATCTTTATCTGAGCACAGGCTCTTTGCTCTATCAAACAACGAGTAGGCTACTGCTTCTTTGACAGATTTTTGATGGTTTGATTCATCATTTAACTATTTTCCTGTGTGTGTTATCTTTAGAAAAACAGTTGTCTTAAGGACATCCCTATCTCTTAATACACACACATCCAAAAAGGGAAGCTGGTTTTGGACTTCCACTTCCATTGTGAGGCAGATGGAAGGAGAAATACTATTAATGTGATTCAAAAAATTATTTAATTTAATGTCTCCATGAGAAAAAATAACAAAGGTATCATCCACATACTTCCACTAAATCTTCGGTTTGAACTGAGCTGAAGCCAAAGCTTTTCGCTCAAATTCCTTCATAAAGATATTGGCGAAAATAGGAGACAGTGGAGAGCCCATTGCCATCCCCTCATCTTGACGGTAAATTTTACCTTCTAACTCAAAATAATTGCATTGAGTGCATAGTTCTAACAGTTCCATAATTACTGGCACGTGAAGTTTAGTTCTATCCTTTAATGTTTGGTCCTCTTCGAGACGTGATTTAATAATTCGGAGAGTTTCTGGAACTGGTACATTTTTAAATAGACTTTCAACATCAAAACTTACCAGTTTGTCAGTATCAGTCAACATGGAATTTTTGATGAAAGAGTCAGTTTTTCCTACCAGTGGCGTTAAGATGTCCAAGAGGACTCTAGAAAATTCCCTGCAGGGTGAATTACGAGAACTAATGATGGGCCGGAGAGGGATGGTAGGTTTGTGGATTTCGGGAAGGCCATACATATGCTCCCTTCAAAAATTTTCCTCCGAATCCTTGTGGGCTGTCCCACTGGGCACTTTGAGGTCCCCTAATACGTTTTAAAATAGTTTTGTATTTGCATTAAAAACATGTATAGTTCTTTAGATAACTTACAATGGTTAAAATAATACCAAGCCTTCCTGGGACTTTATTGACACCCTGTATTATAACCCGTTCCACACGGGACGCACGGAATGTAAATGTTTTATATTTTACGTGAATCACAGGATGCAGATTAAACGCGATAAAAATAAACAAAAATTACGTGAATAAATATTAATACAATATAACAAGCTTAAATTATGTTCGTAAAAGATATTAATTAACTTTTTCGTCTGAATATGTTGATATATCATGTAAAACTTTATTTTCATTTATAAATTTATCCTACAAACCTTATTACTTTTACAATTCATATCAATGTAGTCCTACCAGGTAATATACTCTTGCCATATATTGTTAGGTATTTCATATCTTCATAAAACCGTAAAAATAGGCGTTTGTTTGTTAAAAAATATCTACCGTTTTTATTTCTGCCAAGTTGTGTTTTAACAAAGAAATATTGCTTTGGATACTAACCAACCGATTGCAACCAAATTCTGTCCCTCACAAGCTCAAGTGGCTAAAAATGCAAGTCAAAAAACTTTTACTACTTCCAAAATTTCAACTTTAAAATTGCAAAAAGTACAATACCTAATTTAGGTAACATATTTAACTGAATATTCTTAAATATTCTAAAATACAGTCAAAATTAAACATAAGCTTTTTGTTGTAAATGCAAATTTGTCAAATTTCACAGTAAAAAATATAAATTTGTGTCTTTGTTAAAATTAAAAGTAATAAAAAACAGCAACAATCTACTTAAACCCCAGAAATTAACAAATATGATTGACAACACTCATAATGTTTAAGCTCTTAAAGTGATTTTGAAATGCTAATATACATAAAAAAATTACAAATTCATCCAACCTAGTTTAGAAGAAAGCCAAGAGATTCGTTAAGATTTTAAACTGGGAAACAAACAGACAGACAGAAAACTAAATATAATTGTGTATCATGCTGGAATGTAATGATTGGCACTGATAAGGGAGCGTTGGAAGTCACTATTACGAAAATATAAAATGTTCGTAAAAAAGTTTACATTTAAATTAAATATTATTTTTAGGGGTTTATCCAGCAACCAACTAATAATATGAAGTTATGCAAGTTTTACATTCTCCGAAAAAAAGTTTGTATTATTGAGTTAGTAGACAATGCTTTTAATAATTCTAAGCTAAATGAGCCAAACTTCAGAGGTCCCAAAGGTACATGAAAATTCGAGTTTTGAAATTTGTTCAAATAGAGGATGAAGCTTAGTAATTTGGCCAGCAGGTGTTACTATGTGATACGGCAGTTAGCAACTTGGTCAACTTGAGAAGTTCACCAAGTTAACATTAACTTTGTTAGTTTGCGGTAACAGTGCAGCTATGGAACTCCTTGTTCTACCTATTTTATTGTTTATAATTTTACATAATATTGAATTACAATCTTAAAATCTTAAAAAAATTAATTAACTAATAAAAACATTTATATTGAAATTACAATAAATACATAGAACTGCTTTATAGAGTTAGTTATGTACAATTTCATTATTTTAACTACACAGACCATTGTTTTAAAAACAATATGACGTACTATGGCCTGCACTAAACTTCACAAAGTGAGATTTTCTCAAAGCTAAATTAGACGGATTTACTAGGGGTTGATTCTTTCAATGATTGGTTTGCTTAACAAGTATGTGTACTTGGCATACAGTGACGAAAAAATAAGTCTTTAATACTAATAACGGAAATAAGTAAATTTAAGTATAAGTCTTCTTTTATAACAGCGTTTTTTTCTTAACTCAAAAAATTTCTGTAAATATTAACAAAATAGTGTAAACCTTGTCCCATAAAAGAGACGTATTGTGACTAGTTGTTCCATTAAACATAAAACCAATTATATAATAGAATCTCTATTTTGATAAATTTTAGATTTCATGAAAATATTTATAAGTCATCCCAACTAAATAAAATATGAAAGGTGAAATTAACTAGATAACTTATTATTTCCTCGTAATAATATTGGTGGTAAATAAGAACATGATTTTAACTTGTATTACAGTTTGCATGTATAAATATCCTAATAAACGTTCTCGTACGTGTTAGCATATAATAATTTTCTTGTGTTCTTTTATATCTACGATGATTTTTATTCACCAAGTGTCTTAATTAGTTTTATATTCAGTTACAACAAAACAAATGGATATACAAAAATCTTCTTTACTTATAAAGAAACATATAATTCTAACTGGAAATACAATAACCATCGTACATAATAAGCATTTATATATTTAACACAGTCAATATTTTGCCTTGAAAAAAAAATGCCATTTGAGTTCAAAAACTTTTAATATTGTATTAATTAGCTATTTATTAATACATGACAGTTTATAATCAAACTTAATGTAGCATTGTATACTTAAAACCCTTGAACAGAATTATTTGCACATAATGCGATATTATTTCCTTGTCGGTTGGATCTAAACAACACTCAATTAAGAATGCGCTTTCTGACAACCTGTTCCAAAGTTCCCTGGAGTTCAAGTAACAATAACTAAACACATTATCTTTCTTAACATTTGTTACCATATTTATGCAGAGTAGGTGTGTAGAAACCCACGTTCTCAGTTTTTCATTTAACTTTTAAAAAGTAATTACCTAGTTTCATCCGCAATAACATTCTTTATTTTAAATAATGTACATGGTAATGGTTTTGTAACTTACTAAAAATTATTCATAAGTCCACTTAACTCCCTCAAAACTATGAAAATTACGGAATGGGTTGGGTGAATAGTTGATCACTTTCAATTTGTATTCTTTTCCTCTCCTTTCCACTATCTGCGGTGCAGTGACATCACCATTAATCAGTTTCTAATAACAGATAGATTAATTTTTACGCCATTTTCAGATTTTTTTGTTTCCCCAAATACATTTTGAGCAAATAAAATTGCTGTTCATGTAGAGCTTAACTGCTTTTCAAACCATTGATATTCAATGTAAAAAATTTACGTTTGTAACCTCATTTCCTTCTTTACAGTTTCTTTATGTTTCTATAAAGTATCTGTAAAGTCATTTCTCGTTCCATTTTATATGTTTTTTCTTCGTATCCCATGCTTTATTAAAGTACGAGAGTTTTATAAACAACAATAGATTATGAATATCAGGGATAGTAAACCAATACAATATTTTACCAAATAATTACTGGTGACTGAGTCTTTACAATTTCCATAATTCGTCCTTTATTTTGTATTGTACCTTGTACTATGATATTTCCATAATTATATCCACAATTAATTATAAATTAAATCTAGAGATATATTTTAAAATTAGTAATCTTTTCAAGATACCATTGAGCTGCCACTCCATTAAATTGCTCCTATACCTAATGATTGATTCTACCAATGCTTATTGTCATTTGAGTGTTAAAATGTAGTTTGGACTGTACGTTGCTACAATACATTTGGCTTAATTGTTTATTCGTCTTAATTATGTGTTCTTTCCACGTCATCCTATGTTTATTAATCATTACAACGTATAAAAGTGTTTTATCAGTATTTAATTTTAGCAATTTACAATTTTTGTATGGTTCTTTTTCCTCAATCTGTCTTAAGCACTGAAAATTCTTATGTACAACGCTTGTTTCTCTTTGTGGTTTCGTAGATGAAACTGCATGAAATCTGTCTTTTTTGGATTTATAAAATAAGCCACACCATGTGCATACTTGACCAATTAATTAAATCAAGTTTCTTTCATTCACATAGCAGTTTTTTCTGAGACTAAAAGTAACATGTCTTTTGCATAAGTATAATTATAATTTAACCAGCTGAACTTTTTCAATAATTATTTGTTATAAGAAGAATTGTAAGCAGTGAAGGGCCCTACATAAGTAAAAAAATGGGGTTTATTTCTTTTTATGGACTATTTTATCATCACTTATGGCCTCCATACTAAACACCCTGGTGGTTTAAGACTGTTGTTTTGTTGATTAGATTTAAATATATATAGCTATAAATAATTACAATGCTGGAAATGATGAAATAAAAGATATGAAATGATGTGAAATATTTAGCATAACTAGTATTTTAAAAATAGATTATTCTTTCAAACCAATCAAAAACGAAAACACATTTTAAAATTAATTTCTATTACGTTAAAGTAGATGTTGTATTGAGCGAGCTGTTATGTATTGATCATGATAAGTAAAGTAATTCACAGTTTATTTTCTCCAATTCATTTCTCATAGAAATTTCTTCAACTTTACTTCTTTAAACATTATTAAAACATATATGAGATATGCTAAATTTCAACTAGACCAAGTAATGAATGGTGGTTCTTATAAGCAATGTATTTTTCCGCCAACACGATAGCCACATATAGTGTTTGCCGGCTAATAGTAAGAATTAAAAATAAAATGAAATATAATATTTGAAATCATATAAATCATTGCTGTTACAAACACTATTAAGGAAAAAATGTCTATAAACAAGAACATAAATCTAAAAATAAAACTACTGCAGTGTAACATCTAGCTGAAACGCAAGTAGTACAAATTTATTTGGCTCGTATATTGAGCCCTATTTCTTACTTGAAAAATCCTGGAAGCTTTGCAAAAAACGCAAATATATTTTTCTGCTGAATGACCACTGAGGCATCTTCAGTGCTGGTTGGCTCGTCGTCAGTGTAGTCTATCACTCGGAGGGCTGAAAAATTACGTTTGTGCCATCTGCCTATCCGCACAATATCTCGAGAACGAATACACATACATACTTGAAATGTTGCATGAACAATCATTAATATGTTTTAAACAATTATTTTTATCGTGTCAATGTACGTGATTTTGCTGAACGTAAGGGAACATCTCTATATTAGTGTTATAGGTAAGTATAATCGCAAAGAGAAAATAGTAGAATAAAAAAATGTTTGAACGTGTAGCTTAATACAAATAAACCTGAACATAACATTTTGCATGCAACCTCAGCGAGTCTTTTGCGTATTCCTTCATTGTTTAATACCAGATAAATAATCATTTATGTATAATGGTGAGAAGTTATAATACTAAGCATAAAGTCCACGTCCAATAACCGCGGAGAACACACTCATGTATTGTACACGTATGGCCACTACCTTCCCAGTGTTGAGATCTAATCTAAACTTACCCAATATCAGTGGGATAAGGGTGGAGAAAAGTTTTAAAGGTCTGCGTAAAAAGTCTCCTTCAGGCTTAAAGCGAGTTGCTAACAGATTAAATTAAATTAATTAGTGTTGATTTCATAAAAAAGATATGAGAATCTTAGAGGATAAAATATGACGGTGTTATTTTATATAAGTGCAACGATTAAATACATTTTTTAAATATAAGCCAATCTACAAGACAGTTCAAGATGTTGCTTATGTTTATTATACTTATTAATATCTTGCAAAAATAAGTTTTATGTTGTATAAATTAAGACCTGAATATAAACCAATTAAATTACATAACTTAAAAAATTGTTTTAATGAAATAGTAAACCCTTGCACTTTCTTCTAGAGAATTACATTTATGTTTACTGAAGAACTTATTGAAACTGTCAAGGATAAAACTAGCTATGAACATATAACGTAGCATGTAATCTCAGCGAACATCAAATAATGTTTCATCCTCTATTGTGGCACTTTCAGATAACTATCACTGGCAATAATAGAATTATATATTTAACTTCCATTGATAAGTATTTAATCGTGAAATTACGAGTTTATTCTCTTTAATTAAACCTTTATACATTTACTTTTAACTGTCACAATATTATAAAAGTTCAAGTCCATGAAATTCTCTAACACCAAGTAGATATTTGGTAACTATGCTAAATGGAAGTAATAGCATGCAAATGACTTTAAAAAGTGATAAAATCATTAATTATCAGATTTTTTCCTTTAAACATATTTTGTAGGGTTGACACAAAAAGTATATGGGAAGCTAATTTTTAACACGTCTAATACGTTGGATTTTAGATGATATGGATGTATGGATGTTTTGGATATGGTTATAGATAATGCATATTCGAATCATTTTTGTGACATTAGCATTCTTTCCATCGAAGAATGACAAAACATTGCATTTGCATACCTACGAAGTTGTACTTTCTTCATAATTCCAAGTGTTATGATCCTCGCACAAGCCAGTGGACCATAATGACGGACAGATTAGGGCAGATCCACTTGATAATTTTAAATACCTGCAACGTACTGTAAATAAAACTATGAAGTTAAAATTATTTTTTCGTTACTAATTATCTAGGAAAGTAGAAATAATTCTAACTTGTGATAAAAAATCTATAATTTCCTAGTTTTCTCATAAATTTTACATTTGCCGTTTCGATTAAAAACTTTAAAAATAATAGATGGAAAAACTTCATACTTTAAATAAAAATAATTCAATACAATTTCCTACGATTAGATTTCCCTGCCATAGACGCAGAAACACATGTAGAGAGGTTGTATAAATTACCGTTCCATGAACAGGAAGGATGAGAGTCGTGCTTATATCTATTTATTATCAACTTTTTGATATCTTAATTCATTACTTACACATTTTGTGGGATGTATTTATTGCAAAATTTCAATAATGTTTCAGACAAAATGTCTACCTTATCATCAATAGTATCACAGGTGTAAAACGTTTTCCCATTACAATGCAACACACTCACGTCTAGTTTATTCAACGGTATATTCTTAAAATGTCTGTTAAAACTTCTATTTTCATTTAAATACAATTTGGTTTTGTAATTTATCTATGTATAAATGAAATCATGGAAGACCAGATACATAAATATGCCATTAAACATAAAAAGATATGGTGTGTGTGGTGTAATGGCAGTATAGATATTTTAAAAGTTTTCTTAAGGTCTAAAAAATAAAACTTTCGAAACACACAAACTCAGTACTTAAATTTATATTAATGTATCCAATGCAAAGAAACAATCCAAGACATATTTATAAACACGAAGTAACTGTTTAACAACATATAGAACAATTCTGAAATATAACCTAGTTTCGCCAGTCGACATAGTGCACAAAATAATTAATTCCAATTAAAATATGACATTACTATTTTACCTTCTTTATCGTGGACTGTAACACATTCAATGCTCTCCTTATTTACTGTAATACACCACATTAACTCACAGATTTAATCACTGGATAGTAACTGTTGACTTGTTTGTTATGTATTCTCTTATTTATTATCTGATCTAATCTTATTAGTTAGTTTATATTGTAAAATTAATGAACTTTGTAAAGGAATTTGTTTTTATTTAGAACATGAAGAAGACAGTACAAGATTACTGCTTTAAGCGTCAATAGTGTACGTCTGCCTCATTAATTAACTATAGTTTCACACAGTCATTTTACGTGACACCTTCGAGAGAGTCATAATTATTCTACATTCTACCAATACCACTTCCGTCTTCCTCCCATTGGATATTTAGTTGCCATCTTTCTATAAATCATGAAACATAGTGTCCATTGATATTTTATAATTTTAGAATTGCCTATTTCACAAGAACTATTAACCCCTTACAAAGTTAAATAATAACAATATTAAATGTCTGTGACAGCGTTAGATTCCAGACGCTCCACTAAGAGGAAGGTGAGCTGGAGCTGAGCTCAACATTCACAACATGAGGTGGTTTTACTTAATTTCCAACCCTTTGTAATATACTAAGACCTGAAATGAAAAGCTTCTTTATTAGAACAATAGCTGTTAATTCCAAGATCAATGTCGACTTATTAGCACCAAGTGTGCAAGGACTGTGATAATGTGAACAATAGCCTTATCGTGCGTGGGTGAGAGGTTCATATTGCCATTCCTTTAGTCTCCAGCAGATGAATTTTACTTCTTAGCCAATATTACTGTCCTGTGTTTAACATGTAAGGAATTTTATATTGTGTGATAATACATTGGACTATATGCGTTGCGAAGCAAAACACTCGATATGCAGGAAACATTTCTATATTTTTTTTGTTTGATAATTTAAAGAGACCTTTATTATGGTATACTTAGGGGACTTGACGTACATTTTAATGTAAACGATGGTTTTTAAGTTGATTTCAAAGTCATCACACTGTGTTTATTTTTTTATCCAAGGAAGGGTTTTAATTTACTTTCCTATCAAATTGTGGTTAGTAAGATTGAAAGGTATGGCATTCGTGCTGTTATACTGAACTGGTTTAATTTTTCATCACCTTCTGTGTGACAAAATCAAACATTTATTATACTCATTTATCATAATTCTTTACTGTCATGAAAGGACTAGTTCATGGCTCAAAGTTGGGACGTCGTTTATTAATTTTTAATGTAATCAGATCAATCACTGTAATCATCATATCTTCTACCAGCACTTCGTTACAACTTATTCATTGGATAAGTAATAAATAAAATTTTTTTAACAGCAACTCATTAAACTGTAACTTATACAATATTTCCACACCACATTCTTCTTGTAACTTGGAATTGAAATTCCTCATGATGTAACATGTCACTGTTTACAGGGTCTTAGATAAGGTAATTTTTTTATTTTGAAAGGAAAATATTTTTAGTTTAATGACATGTTAAGATCTTTGTTTCTTCCAACTACAATTAGGAAGTAAGAGCCGTCCTTCCTAAGGATGTGATATTTGAATTTAGTTTTATACAGTTTAACTTTTCTTTTCGAGTCCGCTGGGTAGCTTGACGTACGTTGGCACCAACGTTCCTTATTTTCGAGCTTGAGTCGAGCTAGCAACTGCTATCTTAGGGAAAGTTTAGGTAAGAGAACAGTCATCCTAAAGCAAAAGCCAACGCCTTCCCTTTACTTCCTTTCGTTTCCGAGTCGGCGATGATGAAAGCCTGTTGATCCGTTAATCATCGGTGCTATAGATGCTTCGGCTGTTTTTTTTACATTAATTCGGGTATGAGCTGAATTTGGATACTACTTCTCACTTTCTAACCCTGGAATTTACCCCTCCCCACTTTTCTATCCGGTTTCTTAGGGTTATATAGTACTATAAACTATCCCTGCCCGACTTCCACGTTATATATTTAAGCGGTCTTATCGTAATATCTTGTAAAGCTGTTTCATTAATATTTTTTATGAGAGATTAAACAAAAAATGCATTTATTAAAGAAGCGGAGGTAAGAAAGTTAGGTCTACTTTGTCACTGCATATTTGTTTCTGAAGTGTCTCAACTGAGAACGGGTTATTGTGGCTGGAATCGAGAATTAAACATATTTTACGGGTTATTTTATAATGCCAATTCTCTCAGCTGGGTCTTCAATCTCCAAAAGGGTTCTGATAATAGATTTTATGAGTGAACAAACGGAATAAAGGTAGGGGGTTCATACCTAGGTTTTAGAACAAAAGTCATTCCCTCGTTTAAGATCACGCTACAAAACAATACACTCTCAAAACCTTGCAATTGATGAATTCAAACTATATTTATTCAATAATTCACTTTTTAAATTTTTTTCAAGCATGTAACCCATCCTTCAGTATATAATAGAGTAATATATTTTGAAATCATGCACAACTTATTTAATGGTTCACTTGGCTAAAAAAGCTTTTTATTAGAGCTGAATATGATATGATATCGTGTATTGAACAATCTAATTCAGTAAAATTTAACTTTTGTTTCACTTAGGATAGTTTTCATTGTACTTGGTCCTAAGAGTAACTTAGTGTTTGTTTTTAGAGTGGTCGATAGGATAGCTCATTTAATGTATCTTGTAGTGAAGAGGAAAGAGGAAGGTACACCTTCGCGTTTAAGCTGTCAACTAAGTAATCCCCACCAACTCCAAACAGTCATCGTCTGCTGTAGATGGCCTTTTGAGCCATCCTTTCACCTCAGTATCTTCAAATTTTCTGTTAGTATTGCGTTACTTATGATCATCTATGGAGTTGACTAGATATGTGACTCTTCGGGTTTTGCTATATCTAGTGTAGCTATTTCATCTAAAAGATATATTTCAGTCACAAGTGAACTTTCTTGGTTATAATTTAGTTAATTAAAGATCAACATTTTAATAGACATATCTCATCGATGGGACACGCAAACTTAATCGTATATTCTTTATTATAAGATTTACCTCATATATTTTAAATGTACATCATGTAACGCATGTATGTATTTTTTTAATACAAGTACGATTCAAGTATAATTCAATTTATAATTTAACGAGGCAAACCTCATCACTCTGCATGTACAGACGTAATTGCTATGATGTTGAGAATTTGTTTACTAATACCAAACTTACTCCTGAAGTTGTGTACGTTCTAACAATACTTTAAAACATTGAAATATTTACACAATTTTTGAAAGGATAAGTTAAGACATACATATGCGATTCTAATTACAAACTGAATTAAATCGAAATCTCAACCTGTAAATAAAAGAATATAACGATATTATGTGTTAAATTCATACTTACTATTGTATGTTTATTCTATTGATATACATGAATATATTAGTATAAAAGAGGATCGTACCACTATTAAACATAAATAAAAAGACACTTAGAGGAAAAGAATAAAGAGAAGTCAACTCTCTCAAAATTAATTCCGGCCATCTGTTGGTCTGTAGGTGAGTATGCTTATGTTTGTTTGTGTTTATTCTCTCAGGCCAGAAACAAAAGCATTCTTAATTATTAATTTACACCTAGTCCTTCGCGTTTGTAAGATGACATGACACCAAGGCTATATTTTACTCTTACGTTAAGAAGTTATTAATTTTATAATCATGGTGTAGTATTTGTGGGTAAAAATTTATTAATAATACAAATTTGAAGTTTTATACAATGTTTATTTTATTTATATAAGGAAACCACTCGATCGCCAATTATAAGCTGTAATACTCACTGTATATACTGTACATATATACAAAATATCACATAAAATATAACAGCTACTATTTTGCATCATCTATGAATGGCTGAGATATATAAACTTTTATTTTCCATTTGGACCGTCTTCATCCTTCTTCAGGGTTTAGAAACTAAATATCAATAACTTGTTAACCTACAGCTATTTCTAACCCTATTCTTTACAAATCATCATAAATTATATCTGGAGGATCTTCTCCAACATTCTCCATACATTCTTAATCATAGATTCCCAACGTTATACTCTATAGGTATAACGTATGTTCTGTATAAAACAAAAGCTATGAGAAATTTTACGTAAATATTTGACATTTCATGATTATTATATGTTGCTATCGAATATATTCAGACACTTATACATATAATTAATCATTTTTGGAGAATATTTATTAACTGCAACTAAGAATACAAATATTTAATGTTTGCCAGCTTTTGAGAATCGTAGCATCTTTGCAGTGTAAATTTATACTGATACGTCATTAGCTAATTTATTTTGAAGCATTCTGTTTCGTTTCCACAAAATTAAATAAATTAAAATTTACATACGCTGTCTCTTAAAAGTGCGATCCATGTTCAAACCTCGGTTTCGGGATGGAATTTCAGCTAGCTATCAAATAATCATCTGAAGGTTGGAGTAATACGGCTAACGTTTTCGGTTTACAAATTTAAATAATGATTCATTCGGATCTGTGTCGTTATTGTCTCTATATGAATTTATTAAATTTTATTTGCAAAATTAAATATAAATTACTATACGTTATTTACAATGCATATAGCTGACCCGGAGTACTGACTTAAACGTTTTTCAGAACCTCTCTAGTGGTCTTCCTATAGGTTAAAAAGAATCATAAGCCTATGTTAATAAACTGAATGATCACATGGATGTATCGTACTTGTATGACCACTGAGTGCTCAACAGTGGTCTGAAACTAATCAAAACTTATCCAATAACAGTTGGATAACAACAGAGAAAAGTTTCAAAGGGCTGCGTAAATAGTTTCCTTCAGGCAAAAAGACCTTGGCCAACAAATTAAATTACATTTGTTAATTTAACTTAGAGATGAGTTATTAAATTCCTGGCAGTATCATAATATTGCTGTACATCCTTCAAAATAATTTATCCGTTAAGTATTCACTTTTAGATTTAAAGTTTCTAAATAACTATTGGGTTTATGATGACTTATATATTACCTTCCTTTAATACATGATTGCTCGAAAATAAAAAAAAAATTACTGTACAGGCAAAAAATCAGAAACATTCTGCAAACGTGTTATATCAAACGTTAAAATGTGTTATGCTTTCCGATGACAGAAGAAATTGAAAGGTCAGAATACAGAGAAAGTCTTTCTAAAATATTCAATAACACTTTCCTCTAGTAAAGCATTAACACTGTTGGTAACCATTAAAATAACACTAACAGTATGCAGTAAAAATAACTGTAGGCTATTAATAATGTGTAGTGTAATAAACCGATATAACTCAGTACCAATGAAAAGGTTAAATTATATAAACACAGCTGACAGACGTATTTCTATTATTGGTTATCTAACTCCATAGTTAATTATTGAGTTAGATCTTTATACCAATTATAAAGACTCGTATAAATTTTATAACAAGAGTCCACCTAGACAGACAAACAGACGGATGAACCTGTCTTTGACCTCTCAACCCCTAAATCAAAATGGTCCTTTTTGGACCAAAAGAAACCTAGGAACAAAATTCCATATTTCGAGGACCTTCTTATCAAATTTTCTCTAGATTCGTGTCTGACTATTACAGGTAAAAGGAAACCTGAATATTACAGGAAACTTCAGCTCTTTTAACTTTCATCCCGAAAATCAACAGAAGTCTTCCACGTACCTATAGAAACCTATATATCAAGTTTCAAGTCTCCAGTACCTTCTCATGAAGTATTACGGCACAGACGGATGGAAAAAGACGATTTCAAAGGACTCTGTCGGTTCCTTAGTAAATCTATAGAACTCATGACTTGAAGTAAGAGAACATTTGTGTTGAAGATATTAGTAACACTTTGAGAAGAGTAAGTTATGTATGACACAATTGTAGGCAATTATCTTACAGAAAATTCTTACATATTTAAGTTATAAACTATAAATTACGTAATTTTCTGTATTTTAAATTACTGTGGCGTATTGGCTATGTCACTCCCTCAGCACTATGTTCGTCTGATTTTCTGTGGAAACTCCAATATTGCAAATGAATATATGAAAACAAACTAAGCATAACCATATGATTTTCCACTGATTAAAATTGTGCTATTGTTGTAGGTTTGAAAGTATGAAAGCATTTCAAACATTTCCTTCATTATATGAAACTAAAATAAAGTATATTAAAAACATTTTTATAATTGAAATTTATTCTATTCATTAAGTGAGAAGACACTTGGCACATATACATGTTATAAAAGATTAAGTAATTTAATACACATTGATTTGATTAAAGTTTTAATACCATTCGGAGATAGATTATATGATAAAATAATATTAATATAAAAGAGAAGTTTTAAATATGGTTGTAATTTTAGTGCAAGTGTTTTGAAAAATTTTGAGAACCAAAGATAAGTTTCAACATTAAATATCTAGTAATTATGTCAGTAAATAACTTTCTTAACTGGGACGATATGTGAAATCATTAATATTTTGAAAATGTGTTTTTGGATTATTTAAATATCCAAGTTTATTTCAACATGCAAATTCATGTCATTAGACACAATAAGCTGCTATACGTAATACAAGAGATATATCAATTATATTTAGACCTTATTGGGGATTTTGTTCATGTTATACAGTTTATTTCACCAAATAACACATAAGACATATGAAGTTTGTAAGAGAGGGGTAACGTGGCATTGACACGGGTTTCAATTCGGACGAAAGTTTGTAAGATCCTTCCAGTCCGTGACTGAGGTAGTCAAAGATTGTTGAGTAAAAAGTTTTTGGATGGTTAAGCTTACCATAATCGTAGCAAAACATAAACTTATATATTATATATAAATTGGAAATGTTTCATTTTTTGTTAATGTTCATTGAGGTCAGTTGTAAAATAGTTTTTTGAGTAGTTTTTAAAGACAGTTTTGACTTATAACACAGATTTTGTTATTCAAGAATCTCAAACAGCTGTTTTGCACAAGTGATCGTAAACTTTGAGCAGGTAGTTTTGGGAATATAACGTATAATTTTATGAAAGGGACGTCATGATAGGTTAGAGAAAACATGTGTTGTATAAGTACACTGAATTCTTTTTTTTAAGTCAATAGAGATATTTTCCCTAATAAAGAAACTCATTGTCAACCACGATAATTTTGGTTGAGGTAAGAAATTGGACGGAAACAAAATGGTTAAAGAATACTAACAAGAATTTTGTGTCATATTTTCTTATCTTATAAAATAAGATCAAACCGTCAGAAGAATCAGTAAAGAGACACTGAGACATGTATAACTTTGATGGTAATTTGGATAAAAATAGCAATTTCGTTGGGTTGTCTGTTTGTGTGAGGTGGATTAGAGTGTCTGACAGTTGGTTAGAGTGTGTCAACCTAATATTTGATCTAAATACATTACCGTTTCATATTTTTAATCCTTTAGAAAAGTGAATGTTTTAATCCTTTTTATATTCTTCAGTTTAGACCTCCACAATAAACAGCACAGCAGATCAATTTGTGCGAGAAATTTCTTTATCGTTGTTCTGCGCTTTTATACAGTAAATTGGGTTTAAATTTATAATACAACCTACGTCATTAAATGAACTGTAGGTTTTGATACGAAGTTTAAAAACACACGTTTTAATTTTTTTTCACCCATCTAGACCATTTTCTCTTCTAATATAATGCTTTTTTCTGTCTTCTTAAGTACAATTTATATGTTCTATCGATCTCTTTGTTAAAAAATACTCAATATTTCCACAATAGGTTTCCTTACCCACACGTATAAGGTTAAAATGTTTTATTTAAGAAAGTTGTATAGCCTACTAATCCAAATACATAATTTAAGTATATATCATCAATATATAATAGTTCATATTTTGTGGCAATCATCAAAATAATTGTCCTAAGGAAGAACGCACTGCAGAAGTATTCAATTTAAAGTATTTCAAGACACATAAATACAGTTTTGAACTCATAAACCTGTGTAAAACTGGAGTAAATTAACAATTTTACGAAATTTCTTGTACAGAGAATGAAAAATAAAAAACTAATAAACTAGATACTTTTTTTACTTTACGGTTTTGAAGTCTGAATCCCTTAGATAAAGACTTTTCGTGTCTTGTTGTAGGATTAAATTAAGAAATGAGAGATAACACGAAGTGACACTAAATAAGTTATTTTAAAACGACGAATCTTTCGAAAAATATTTTAACATGTTTCCCGTATCGTTGTCCTCTTCGAGCAAGATATAGATCTAAGCACATAGTGGAAAAGAATGTTACTATTTTCATATTATTATAATACGGAAGAAACATTATTTATTCAAGAAAATATATATTGAATAAATAGAATGCACTATTAACAAAATTCAAATCTATCATCATCACGAATCTACAAAACATAATTTAATAGTTAATTGTCAAGCATAACATTTTTTATCGAAATCGCTTTTTTATTAGTTTTATTACTTAAACATCTCATTGAGTTTGGACATCATTTCAGAATCACTAACCTTCTATGAATAACGAATGAGACATATAATACAATGTTTCACTTGGATGTAGTGAAAAATAAGCAATACATCACCCAAAAATTAGCATGATCTATCAAATGATATATTTATTTGCGGACACAAATTCTAGGACCATTTTAATCAACTCATAAATTAGGCACATAGAGATAATTTAGCTTACTCTTGGGATACATAAAGGAGGTATAACGGTTGGTTGAATAGCTGAGGGCAAAGTTGAGTGAGAGATTGGATTAAAACATCCCCCTTCCCATATGTCTAATCAGCTCAAAGGCTTGCATATCATTTGAGGATGTCTTGTACACACACATTCGAGTACAGATTTAAAACCTTCAAGTTCTTCATTTGATATATCCTCGTAATACCGTTTCAGATTCAAAGTAATCAGGACGATAATATGATTCAGCAAACTACTACGTTATTTTATTTTACCGGACCATAACCACCTTATACTTTAAAAAATTAAATTATTGTAAGTAATGAACGAATGCAAAATATTTTTGAGGATAAAATCAAAGTTTCAACTATGCTGCTCATTTGATCATCTTTGCTTGCGTTTTGTATCTCAGAACTAATAAAGTTCCTCCTTAGACTATGAGGCATATAAATGCTAATTTGCAAGTCCTTGAGTTTTATATCACACAGATGGATAGACATAGTTCCAATTTTAAGAAGGAATTTTCTTAATCACATATTGTAAACCAACCAAATTCTTTATCAATTAATATCAGTTGTCTGCTCTAGAAGGCGATACTTTTAGGTATTGTTAATTTAGACTGTTTCCACAAATTTTAATACGGAGCTTAGTTCAAAGCTTATCAACATTAAGTTACTTAGATGTATACCAAAGTATAGTGTGGGACGTACACAGTAGATAAATATTAGGCTTTAAGGACTATAATGTCAACTTATAACTATACACTTATGTAGAAAAATTACAATTTGCCTGGAACTGGGATTGCTGACTGATGTTTTGACTAAGATAGCATTATTCATAAAAACATGGTCATAATAACATAATATTTATCACTTCCTTTCTAACGTCGCAAACCCCTTAAATAATTTTCTTATTAAATACTGAAATACTCTGGATCATAAATCATGGTTCCAAGGATTCTCATGACCATGAAAGTAGACACCCACAAAATTATCTTGTATACGAAAAAACTACCAAAAAATGTTAACCTAGAAATTTAGACCACCAGTTTTAAAATTAAATGTAATATATCTATAAAATCTAATGCTAATAATTTGAATGGATGATTCAGTCCCTTGATTTAATTACTTACGATATTTAATTTTAATTATTATTGGGATAAAGTTAAAGTAAGTAGATAAATTACTTTTTAAATAACGAAGAACGTTAGATAAATGCCAGTTATATTGCAAATTAGCTGTCTTTTGACACGTATAGATAGAAAGAAATTCAACTTATTGTCACTATCATTTGTGTAAACGTTGAGGTACCGGTAATATTTTTTGCCTATCACTATTTCCGGTTACTTGACACTTCCGTCGTATTTCCTTCAAATTCATGACCAAAATTAAATTACAAATGAGCGAATAAGGTTCAGGCCCAGTGCATAACTTTATTTCACTCCAAAAGCTGACAAAAATAATTTTATCCGCTCTTTCGGCCACCTGAAACTTTTAAAGAAAGAATCTATTCGAAATTATGAATATTGATAGTGATAGGGAAACAAAAATGGAAGAAATGAGATAGAGAAAACTAAAAAGCTAAAAGAAATTTCATAAAGCAAAATGATAATCCTTCCAGCTTAATCAATTGAGATATGTACAATTTTTATAGAAAGAATATTAATAAGATAACTTATTTCAAATAGGAAAATTGTTTTATACATATTAGGAGTGGGATATGCTGTAGGAATTCCAGAACACCATTGGATTTTCCTATATGTACACAATTAACGGGGTTTTAAATATTTTAAAATTTATAAAGGCTGTCATTTAAACAAAATTGAGTATAAAACTTGCCAAAAATACTTAGTCGAGATAGTTATATAAAAAAATGTATACAGTGTTTTAGATTAATTTCAGCATTTGTTCCAGAGCATTTTGTGATTAAACAATTATAATGAGAAAAATCGAAACATGTTTGAGATATAAGAAAATAATTTCAAAATGTTTACAAAATATTACAAGAATCCCAGGTATGTTTAAATTCTTCTCTAGGTCCTTGAAAAACGGATTTTGGCATGTTTAAGTTTTGAAAAACCACTAAAATGGAGGGAAATATTGCACCGAGCTGGGCAGACAAAGTAGCTGAGACATTTATAGTTTCAACTTTTTAAGATTGTTTTCTTCAGTTATAACTTTTAGTAGCCATGTTAAATAGGACATATCAATTTGAAATTGAGGGTGGTTTTAAAATCTTTGGGTCATATTCGGTGAAGTTATGTGTCCCTTAACTGCTACAAGGAGAATAATTGTAATATACTGATATTGTATACACAAATTTACATAAAACGCAAAAAATGAATTACCCTTACCCGTACACCCTGCCACCATTTGTATAAATGGCACTAAAACATGGTCGAAGATTCATATGGCGTAAATATGCCCGATGTTCAAAAATAGATCATCTGAGGGCATGATATTTTAGATTAATAACGAGTAATAGGTCATACATTGGTAATGCTGATACAGTTTTTAGTTTCTTAGAAAGTTTAAAATTCATCGTTCGAACCTTTCTTTGAGAGAATACTAGGTTTACAAACAACGAATAATGCACTAAAACAATATTTTGTGATTAAATTTTGTACTGATACATCCCAACTTATCTGAACTGTGTAAAAATAAGTAACTTACATTGTGCCATGCTAACTAAAATACCAGAATCTTTTCAACTAATACTTCAAATAGCCCCGGCTACATTTAGATCGACCATGAAAGGACTATACGTTCATAAAGTCTGCACAATTCTGTCCTGGTTGCAAGAAGTCCTGTCATACTCAAGGTCACATTCTGTAAACCACAAATTATAGTTTAACAAGTTGATAGTGGTGTAATCCCAAATCCTTCCTAAGTATTTGACTCAACGTGTTAATATTATTAGCAAATAAGAGCATCAAAATCTGCCATGTTTTAATTTCTCTTTGAAGCATAAAATCTAAGATTAAGACTAAGTATATAAATAGCTTTAATTACCTGTAAAGATATAATTGTTATTGCGTATCGGATTTAAAGTCTTTGAAACTACAGTTCAAACTTTCTAATAGTAGCGATAGTTATGGTCTCTACGTTTTCTAATTTCTTTCTAGAACCTTTGTTGATAAATATTATGCTTCAGAGGAAATTACATGATTTGTATGTTGATATTTCGTATATTTACGTACAGCATCATGCAAAATCCATATAGAATTAGAAGATAGTTCGTGGATCATCAGACCTATCTATCCATCAAGTCCATTCTTAGTACGAGGATCGTTATATTTATATAAAATTAGCTGTGTTATAGCTGATTTTAACCTAGAAACTCAACAAATTCGAAGTAAAATTATTTTGCATTGTTCACATTCATGACTACAGTTTGATCAGTGGCAATAATAATGTCATAGAGCCGTAAAATATCAGTCCATATGCAACACACAAATGCTGCGGGAAACGGAAACACATTCAAAAATGAAGACAGAAAAGAATTTTTTTTTCATAACTCCTTGGCAGAACTCCTTTGGATATATAAGCCAAACATTTGTAGCTATATTAATTCTTAAGATATCACCCTAAGATTAAGGTTGTGATAAATGCCAGCTAAATTCCATATAGAGAACCATTCACTTTATCAAACTCTGTATTGACTATATAACAATTTAATAAACTGGTACAACGAAAAATTGATGGAAACAAAGTAACCTCAGTTTGCTTACAAGTATTGTTTTATTTTTTTAATTCTGGTTTCCGTCATTACTTCAGTTATCCATTAGAAAATATTTAAAATAATATTGAAAAATATATACAGCAAAACATGAATTATTTCGACTTTCCTATAAACGCAGCTTTGTGCAAAACTTCGTGTTTAAATAAAGTATTTATCACACAAAACGCACACACACACACATACTTACACAAACATATAATAATTGTATCGTACACATGGGATTCATCCATAGCGTACAGAGATCATTGAACACCAAGAAACATATATATTCTACCTGCACACCTGTACTGTTGTAGACATGTTTATAGCACTCTTGGGAAATGCTCATTCATCACTAAATAATACGTACAGTTGCATATAACGTACTTTAATTTTCAATTGTTGGATGTGTAAATAGAAAAATTAAAGCTCACTAAATACTTTTAACGAATTAATTCTACAACCACGTAAGTGCAGTTTGGCAACGGATTCATTTTTTTTTTCAAATAATATTACTAAATTTACCATGGAGAAGTAAGTAACTTTAAGAGAAATGTTTTAAAACATGTATACGGTAACAGAAGAAATTGATCTAAATCGGTCAAAACTTAAAATATGAAAATATAAATAAAGCATGATTTATTATGAATTACCGTGATTTAGATCTAATTATACGACATTAAATAAGGCTAGATCATTAATATCTATTCAAACATGTTTTTCAAATTTTAGTAAAATGTTTAAGTAGAATAAACTTAAAAAGTTTTTTTATATTTTAAATATGTAAAATAATTATAATTATTATGAATTTGTATTATTATTAAAATTTTGTTAACTAATATACTTTACACTCTCAGGTAATACATTATATTAATACATTTTGATAAAAAACGTATTATATTAAAAGTTATAAAATATAGACTGAAAGAATTTTATGTCATGATTAAAAATACACTAAGAGAACCATTTTTTGTTTTAAATTTAAGAACATTTATTTTACTTATTCCCAATTTAATTATATATTAGTTTTCTTAGAAAAATGAGACGTTTAATAATTAATTTGTATCATCCTTGCCAACCCAAACTCATTATTTTATTTAGAACTTAAAAAACATAAAGATTAGTTAGAATGACGTTCTGAGACCGTTGATTATTCCCTAACCATGATTATATCAAATATAATATTTCATAAGAATTACTGACGATTTGTAGCATTATAAGTATTTAATTAGATGTTTGCGATAAACGGATCCATTACCCAATTAGAGACGTTGTCCAGAATAGACTCACCTACCACCCAGTTTAGAAGGCGAATAGACATTTGTTAAGAGAGTGAAAATAATTAAACTAAAAGGTAGAAGCATGTCACACCACCTGATGTAATATGATTCATTGACGCTCAGCCGTCCCATAAATTTGCAACCACCAACAAACACATAATTCTTTGTATGTAGAAATGAAGTTTCTTGCAAATTGACCGTCCGTAGATGAAATATTTATTAAAATATCTAAAATATCGGATAGCTATGCTAATTGTGTTACTAATTGTAGCAAATGTTAAAATGTCATAGGATCAATGTAAAAATGTTCTTTGTCGTTCAGCTAAATCCCAAGAGTGTTATCCTTTATCATAAAACTTGATGATGCTGACGGTGCAAGTTATGAAATGAAGATTCATGCAAAGTGTATATGTTACTTTACTCTCAAAATATTATTTGGTCAGAAAAAAATAAAATATTCCACCCCATGGAGTGAAAGGCATCCCTATCGCTCATTGAATAAGTAGCAAAAATAATTATTTTAAATGTGATCCTGCATGACGCCATCCTCAGTCCTCCCAGGAGTAAAGATCATTCTGCAGCATCTCCTGTGATAAACCAGAATAATGAATTTGCTAAGACTTACTAGGGAAATTGTATCACCTAAAGATGCAAATGGCATGATTTTTCTTAAATAAAATACCTGACATTAGGAATATTTAGAGATATATTGTCGTCAAAATAAAGGTAAACGATGACACTTCTCCCATAGGAGGTTATTTAACTTTGAGCATTGTGCAGTTGGATTGAATGGAGTGCGGATTTTGATACTTCCTGTTGGGGCAACGGAAGTCACCCATCCAAGTATGTGTACCACCTTGGCATGTATTGGAGAGGTGGAAGTTTTTAGGAGATAATATTTGAAGTCTAATAACAACCAAATATAACCAGTAATTTTAATGTCTAATGAGTCACATCCATGGAAGAATTGACTGTCATTATGTCCACAAACCAATTATTGCAAATCCGAAAATGCGCTCTTGAAATTGCCTTCTTAAAGTTTACCAAGTATTTTTACATTATTCTTATAGGTATTCATAATTTTAATGAGAAATATTTCACACAAATAAGAAAAAATTACTTTGTTTAAATCACCTTTATAACATGATTTGAAGCGATGAGCCGCAATTAATGTCCAGTATCATAGGATCACTTGTACGAGTTCGGACAACTTAGTTATACTAAGAATTAGTTGTAATATTTTTTAAGTAATATTTTTTTAACTTTGATTTTACTGTTGCAGCCAATATTGTTTATGGAATATCGCAAATTCTTACTTCTTGATTATAAGCCGTCCATCATTAAAATTTTTCGCCTAATCAAAATATTGTGATACCTACTTTAAAAGGTAAATGTTTTTCCGTAATATGTGTTTCACGAGTATTTGTTATTATGTATAATAAGGCAATGACCCTCAATTTTGTAATAATTTAATGGAACTTTTATCAGATGTTATAAGTTCAGTCATTACAGAAAATAATTAATTTAAGGTGGTGAAAAAAATATTTCCATGTTGAATTCATAAATCCCAAAGATAATTTTGTTGATAACAGAAAAAGTAGAAAGATAGAGTTTTACCAATCAACATTAAAAAAACAGGAATATAAAGTAAGAAATTTTGCCATTTTTTATCAGGTCAAAATAAAAAGGGCTGACGTTTAAAATGTGAAATTTTACAACATGTACATGAGTTGTAACTTTATACATTAACTTGCTTTTTATTTATAAAAAGATAGTTTCATTTAATTACATTAAACAACATGGCATTTTTTTAAACAGTTTAATTAAAAATATAGTTATCTTAAGTATTCTACTTTTTCTGTATTTAAAGAAATTATATTTAAGTGCAGTTTATGAATTTAACATGAAAAGTTATTTCTAAACCTTTAGTTGGGTTCACTGTATTAATACTGCAAGTATCTACTGCACATTGTGTAGTTAACTTTCAAGCAACATATGCTTGTAACTTACATCCAGGTTAATATGAAATTATTAAGCCTCTTATTAGAACCTCAAAGCTGTGCGTGTGCCTGCCTGATAATGCAAACAAAACGATCATTCCTCTGTGAAGGGACACGTCATTATAACGTATGCTTTATATAGGCAGCGTATACTAGTTTTATAACTTTCGTTGCAATAAATCCTATGAAGATAACACTCAAAGTATCAAAGTGTATGCCTTCTGTCCATGTGTCTGTCCATGCGACAATTCTTGATATAAAGACCTTATAGACTTGAAACGTGGTACATGGGTTCTCATCGGTGCAAGGAAGAACTTATTTTATTTTTTGACAAAAGATAACAGTTAATGGTAGAAATCAAAGTAATATATTTTAGGCTTATCTTGTGTTTCATCATGATAACAATAAGAATATGTCATATATATATATATTTATGAAACAAATGTAATTTTATTATATATATATATATATATATATATATATATATATATATATATATATAATAACATTTTATTTGTTTCATTCCAACGTTATTAATAATATTTTTTACGAAAGGCATGAGTACAATAGTTAATAGACTTAATTATACCTAGTTTATTTCTGATCATAATATTGTTGTATCTATATAAATATCCTAAATTTAGATGTGAGATATTTCTGCCATGTTCAACTTCCTAAGAAGTCATAAAATACTTTAATTAATAAATCCATAAAAATTAATAAATTTACTTTTTAAACGCACTTAATAATAACTCAGTGTTTAATAGATTTATTTTTAGCATATATTTACGCTATATTAAAAAAAATTAAACACACTTTCGTGGGAATTATATCAGATGGGTTGCTAAAAATGGGAGTTATAAAGTTAGAAAGGCAGTAACCTATCACTCCCATCAATACACTTTTAAGCTTGTGCTGAACCGAAGGTTTCCGAACTACAATATTTTTTATTCACTTTCGTAGAGTTTAAACAAACGTGTTCATCATTATTTATTTTATTATTAATAAATTTATTTATAAATTATGTAAGTTAGAATTGTACCGTTAATTAGCTAATTATATCTATATATATAAAAATGAATGTTTGTATGTTTGTCCTTTTATGGAATCGTGAACTATTGGACCGATCATGATGAAAATTTGTACGTATATGTATTTTTCCACGGAGAAGGTTTATAAGCTATGCCCATCCCTTTCCCGATTCAGGATTCCGCCCCACTGGTTACAGAAATACCCATAAGAATTGCATTGCAGCAAACATATGTTAACGTTTTTTCAAATTTTTAATCAGCTGTTCTTTGTAAACATATATTACACTTATAGTTTTAAAGCATAGAGTAAGCTTAAGAGAAACGACAAATTTTGTTTAAACTGTTTTTGCAATCACTGTTAAACATAGACTTTACTATCCAGATAATACAATTCAAATTTGACGTAAAAATTCACCTTTAACTGCAATATTTATTTAATATAAACCATGCTCATGCTTGATCAGAAGAGTAATGCAGATATCATAATTACTATCTTACGTTGGCTACAAATATAAAGAATGTTATAAAATCAACCTTAGTTGTTTTTTTTGACAGAAGTATGGTTCTCAAAACTCCGTGTGTACATATTCTCTCGATCGAGACAACAAAGCAAGCTCAATCGTGGCATCGGAGATATAACTAATTTAATCTAAAATTTATTATAGTAAAAAAAAAATTTACTAAGTAATATAAGGACTTCGGTTCTTAAGATTTGCGTGCGAAGCCGTGGGTAACAGCTAGATAGAGGCAGGAATATGGTACATACCTTCATAATACGCCCAAGAGGCTCACGATGGAACGACTATCAATTATCTCAGCAATGTTTAGAATGTGATAGAAAAAAGAATAAGTGAATATAGTGTACTGTTTTCAACGGGAAATTGCGTGCGAAGCCGCGGGCAACTTTTGCAAAAAATTATTGAAATGCGCAGCAAAGCGCGCCGGGCCCGCTAGTTTCATATAATGTAAATTTCACAAACTAGTCAGCCAGTATAATTTAATATTATTTTTATCCAATGTTCCGGAACTAAATTATTGGGCGGAGTAACTACCTAATTGGCACGCGTATGAATATTTTCTTCTAACCCTTTGTAGCAGACCAACTATGTGACCGATCAGACCTCGCGCGCTTTGTACGCGAGTTTACGTGTCCCACGTGTCTCACGGCTCACAGGGCACATATTATTTGAGTAGATGGCTACCAGTTTCATAACTTCTACTCATCGTCTAGTAACCACCGACTAGAAATAACCCTTCTTAGACTACAGCGCCATTGTCTCGTGCCAAGACGCCGACACCCGGGTTGTGAGTCTACACATTGCGAAGGGAAGTAAAATCTTAATGTTTTATAAAGTAAAACATCGTAGGCATAATTCCATAGAACATTGGATATTTTAGACCCACCTATAAGGCATACGTTTTTAGTTCTTGTATTCTAAATGGCAGCAACGTGGCATTACATACTTTTCCTTTACCATCTAAAAGTGGTGCTTGTAAGTTTTAATAATTAAACCTCGTATAAGTAAACTTTGCAATTCGAGTATTTATTACTACGACCTCAGAAGTCACCACCCCTCATGTGTTATCGTCATACGGTACAGAATGTACGATATATGTTAAAATAATTGGATGAATACTGTATGCTAGGAAATTGGCCGATATAAAATAATAAAATAGAACATGTACTTGGCACTCAAATATTCACACTTATTTTTTAATGTGTTAAATTGTAGTTCAATTTAGTGTTTTGTTTGTATAATCTTACCATTTTCCACATTCTTAAGACTGCTGTTTAAAAACGTTTGTAAAGAGAAACAGTAATAAAACCAGTCTAAATATGTATTTTAAAATGTTCAGCTGACACTCACAAACAATTTATGTTTTTATATATTATATTTTGTTGTATTTGTAAATTTAACAGTAACAGTTTGTAACAATATTGTAACCGTTTACATTTTTTACTTATTTTATAACGGCAAGCAGTCGAAATATTAAAGGAATTAAAATATTTTTTTACCTTTCTTTTTTTTCTTATACTTATGTATTCTTAAGCCAATAACAAAATTATCACTTATCTTCCGACTTATTTAGCTCAATAGATTCAAAATTACCTGAAATTTTTACAACAAATTTATTAACTTGTAATGAATTTACCTAGGTGATAAAATTTATAAATCAAATATTTTGCTAAATCTGCATCACCTTGTCAGGATACGTTGTCGACAAGCTCTCTGTGATGCACAATTTAGGATGCACTGGGGAGCTCTAGCACTACCCTACCTTGCAGGAAACATCGTCTGTGAAATTAAACCCCGTTACAAGTTGTCTCAAGGGACCATTACTCTGATTTATTGGCTCTCGTTTGGTTTAAATCTCAGGTTTAACATGCTAAGCAAATGTATTATAAAGTTATGTAAGAAACAAGATACAGTCGATGTGTAATATAAAACAACCCTAGTTAAAAGCAATAATGTTAAGAAATATACTTTATAGTTTATTTGAAAATAGTCAATTATATTCCAGATCTATTAGTATTTTTTAAGCATGCAACCTTTTTTTCCTAACATTCAGTAGAAATATTACTTCTAGGAAACAAACTGATTGTCAGGAGTGTTTGTTTTCGTAAAGGAAGAAATATACCTTGGTTGGATAATAACAATACAAAAAATTATTTTATATAGATTAGCTTATATTTATCAGCTTTGGTTTAAATTGTTTATGAGCTATGTGCTTTTAATTAAAAGATTTTCACTGGGAAATGGGAAAGGATTTGGATTTATCACGAGATGTTATCTAATTTAACTGAGGGGCAAAAACCGTATTTGTCAACTTGTTTTATAATTGCAACCACTATCAATTAAATGACAATTATAAAAAGCTATTGGTTTAGCCTTAGTGAAGCCTGCTACTCCTGGAGCTGGAGAAAAAAATTCATTTCTCTCTGTATATTCGCATGTTATCTTGTAACGACCTGGGATATAGATTTTAAATTTGTATTTAAGCTATAACTGTATATTTGGCAACATGGAGATTCGATAGTGGGTGTCACTCTAGATAATTTGGCTGAGCGTCAACGAATATGTTTTTTATTGGTCCTTGAAAAACTGGAATGTATAAAGTCGTGAGGCTGCAATAAGTATATGTGAACATATAGTGAGTAACTCTATGTGACATTTAACATGTAACACTTGTACTATAAAATGCTAAATGCCGAAATAAAGAGATGTCTCAAGCAAACTAAGTGAAGCTTATTGCACGACCCCTAACGTGGTGTATTCCTAAAGGGTTTTTAACTTCGCTTTATTTTTAAACAAAAAAACGAATTATTTCATACATTTTTATCTTTATTTATTTATTACCATTATAAGAAAATCTTACTTTTTATACCTTGGTTGGATAATAACAATACAAAAAATTATTTTATATAGATTAGCTTATATTTATCAGCTTTGGTTTAAATTGTTTATGAGCTATGTGCTTTTAATTAAAAGATTTTCACTGCCACACACGTTTTCAGTAACTTCCTTACTACATAATAATGTAAATCTAGTGGTTACTGCAGTGTTTACTTAAAATAAAACACATAAAATATTGCTATTAAATTACTATGGGCCTTTATATTCTTATCTAAAACATTATTGCCGAAATATTTGTAAAGTTCCATAATTTGCAAAGACATTTAATACCATTAGTGAAGTTGCCTGACGATGGAATCCTTGATACTGAAAGGCAAAAACAAATTAATATTGGAATATATGTTGCAATTTATTTGTGGTATTAAATTAAAATATTTCACATGCTCCAAGAATATTTACGTTTAACAATATTCATCTTCAGTTTGCTGTTCTTATTAATCGTGGTTTTTGTCGTTTAAATAGATGTTTCCATGGTAAATTTTCGTATAAGTCCAATTAAAATTTAAGATAATGATTATATATTAGTTACTACAAGATTATAGCTGAACGATAGCGGATTCTGAGGCAACGAGAGTGAAAGGGAACGTCAAGATTACAAATGACGTCATCAATATAGCCTCAGCTGTTGCAAAGGGCTGAAATATCCCAGCAATTTTTATTTATCATAAGGTTTCCTTCTAAATTCCATTTACAAGAAGCATAAATTTAATTTTAAACTATGACACTGTTTGCTCATTCTAGTATGACGTTTCTAGTTTTCACAGACAAAAAACATGGTTTCTATCGAAAGGATAGAAGACAAATTGTTTTTAACTAGTTATATTAAAATAAACTGAAATTGTGTGTCAAAACAAAAACTATAGTAATTTTACTATACATGTATCATCAAGTCAAATAAAAAATAGCAGTTCAACACTTACTTTGGTTATGTTAATTTTCACATCCATTTTATACAGTTTAAAAGAAAAGCATTAATTAACAGATGTGTTTTATAATACATGGATGATACAGAAATGGAAAGTTAATTTAAATTATTAGTACATTATTTTAGTACATTTTTTATCAGAAATACTCCTTTAGTATGTATATAATATAGTTCTAAATTACTTTGCAAAACGAACAATTTTAATATTATGCAGTCATTCAAATTTTTTACTTTGTACATTTATAATGCCTCAGCTTTGTGTATGATTATTTAATTGTATTTACAGAATCATATAATTGAATCAAATTGAACTTATAAAACTTGTAGTTATAAAACTTTTTTTATTTCAACATTTTTCAATTTTATTACCAAAGAAACGCAACTCAATTAATCTTTGGAAAGGATCACTGATCCGACTATACATTTTTTTTAGCGACTGAGACTAAATAATTCCTGTATTATATAAAAAGTTATATATAAAATTATTTTATTATAAAACAAAATGAAACTTTGTTTGTATGGTTGTTAGATGTAAAAAAATACTGCGTATGTTTTAGAGAAAAGCTTTTTAAAATTAATATATATATATATATATATATATATATATATATATATATATATATATATATATATATAAAAGTTAGCTTTTACTGCGCTATTTATTAAAAAGTGCACAAATTAAACACTGAGAGCACGTATAAAATATAATAATATTTGGATTATATAGAGTTCATTCTAAGTTAATTTTTCTGCGTCCCGGCTTGAACAAGCGTAGCCTACCTTTAAAAGACATTGCTTTCGTTAATGCATTCACGTATTATCATCAAAAAGTGCCGTTGGAATTATAATAATAACTTAAGATTATTTTTTTTAGATATATTTTATATCCATATTTAACTGTAAACATATTCAACAATCGCAATTTTTGTAATATTAAAAAAATGAGACAAATATGATTTTTAATTCTTATTTTATATATTTAAACCTATGTTCTAACCTTTTTTTTTAGTTTATCATGATTAGGATATTATAACCTTTTTGAAATAAATAATGGATATCCGCTTAGCAGCACATTTTTCGACCTATGTTCACAAGACAATATTTTTATGTTGAGTAATATCACCCACAGAAGTTTTTGACTCCTTTTCATTGGTGCCGTGAACACAAACGCTTTAGCATTTGATCTGATCCACTTGTAGGTAATATCGGAATCTGAAGATTGTGGGAGTTTTCAACCCCTGATTGTTGCGGAAGTTTCACAGCTGATTACGAGTTATCCTTGGATAATATTTGTTCTATATGCCAAAGTTTAACAAAATATACGCATAATATAAGGCGTTTTAAGTAGGTTTTAAAATAATAATTAATATTTGTCTTTTGATCTTCATCATTTGATCCGCCTGATTCCAAAAGTGATCTTGAACCTAACGTAAAATTATAAAATTCCCATGCAAATGTTTTACCAAAGCTTTCATAACTATAACAGATGCACACATCTAGACAATTTTCTTACGCAAAGTAAGGTATTATTAAGTTGTCAAATATTTTTACTTTAAATTTTTTAAATTTTAAATTTTTTACGAAAATATTAGTTTGTTAAGCACTGTTATTAGGACTTCACCCATTGGGAACCAGAAAGTGGTCTTCTCTTTTAAAGATCCAGTAACCCAGAATACAATGTGACACAATACAGCGTCCGGAAGAATACATTGTTACTGAGACATGCATCTCCCCAACCTTTGGGTTTGGCCATATTATATTTTTCTGGCCATTGGGCAACCTAGTCTATTCAATGGTTGAATCATAGTGTATTGTGATGCTATAAAATTAATAATATTTATTAATTAATGTTGGACTTGTAATAGAAATATTCAAGAATTTTAAATATATGATAAATAATTTATTTCTGTACAAGTCTGTCACATAGTTTCTACTTTGCTTATGAATATTATTAATAATACACTGTACATTGAACTATTTTGATACAAAAACTCCAGAAAAAGTTAAAAAGGATATTATTTAATAAATTGTTACCATATTAAAATTTAATTTATACATTAGTCCTGTTTACAGAATGTCAATTTAAATGTAAATGTATAAGTAATCAAAATATGATACATTAACTCAGGCGATAAAAGTATAAAACTTTCTGAAAATCTAGTTATGTCTATTTTAATATATTTTTCTCTCTTTTTTCATTTGAATTTTGATATAAATATTATATGTGCTTAAAAATTCTTCATATATGACACATATAATATTATTTGTACATAGATTATTACAAGTGACATGGTCACTAAAGTAAATTATTTATAACGTTAATATTCTTTCCTAAAACTTGAATCGATTTGAAATTGAAATATAATAATGTAAATCATGTGAAATTATTTATTAATTATGTGGTTTACGGAAATGTTCAGGTAGGCAACTATTCTAAAATCTTTTAGCCTGAGTTTGGTTCACACTTGGCCAAATTAAAAGAATTTAATACAATTTTAGCACAAGTGAATCAGCACAGGTACATCGTTGCAATATGTGTTACTGCTTTAAAACTTAAAAATGACTACTGACAGTACATACAAGTCTTAGTTTTGGAAGGCAACTGTAAAAAGATTGAACAAATTATTTTAGTTTTAAATAATTGCTAGTGGTTTGTTTATTGCGAGAATTTAGCTAATCTAAAGTATACAATGAATTAAATAATTTATTATGTACATAAAAAAAGCTATTAAAAATATATAAAGACTTACTTGCAAAGTACCAAAGAATTAAAACATTATTAGAGCTTTTTAATATGTTTAAAAATAAATATGTTTATTAAGTATTTAACTACATTTCCAGTGACTTATTGACATGTTTAAGCTATTTTAATTTTACCACCGGTGAGTTAGTTCATGTTAAGGAAAAATAAAAACAAGGTACCGGACGTGTATCCAGTGGTATAAGCAGAACGAGGAGGCCTTACGCTTCTCTAGCTGGCCGTAAATGGCTCGTACGGGGCTTTTTAAATATGTTTAAAAAATATATGTATTAAGTATTTAACATCAATTCCAGTCAATAAGTGATATGTTTAAGCTATTTTACTTTTACCACCGGTGAGTAAGTCCGTGTTTAGGAAAAAAGAAAAAAAACAACAAGTTGCCAAACGTTTATCTTGGGGTGCATGCAGAGAGGAGGCCTCACGCTTCACTTGCTGGATGTACATGGCTCGTTAGTCTGCAGGTCACCGGAAACCTCTCTTTGCTTAGTTTTGGAATTCATGAAATACTGCCTTCCCTGGAAGGGACAAAAAGTTTGATTTGAAAATTTGTAAATACAACAACGTCTTTGTTTAAATTCAAAATTCTGGGTAGAAACTTTATTGCCTTGGATGCTTCAGTATTCTGTTTTTCCCCTGTGGTATCCGATGTAGGACTTGACTGTTAAGGTTCCTTGCTTGAATACTAACACAGAGTTTTAAATCAAGCGTTCACAATGTTTTTATTATTTACATTCGGCCTCGTGAAAGGGTTTTTTCAACTTGAAATATAGTAGAAGTAATTGTTGTTATTTCTAACAGTTAACGTTTCTTTTATACACAAACAAGAATGTGTTCTATGATGGTGCACGTCCAACCATGTAATTTGGAATGTTTTTATGGATGTTTTTAGCTAAACCTAAATTGGACGTTGAGATTTTCAATTAAAGTGTTATAATTTAGGCACCAAGTAACAGTTTACACTGTATCAACAAACAACCTTGATTTAATTAGATTGATAGGCAATTAATTAAAAAATACAAGGATCACCTCAATTTTAGATTATATAGAGGTAAAAATGGATTCAAAAGTGTAAAAATATTGAACAATTATTTAATCTCAACGTTGATTAAAACAAGTAACGTTGATTTTTCATTTACTTGTGGGTCTAACTTTTTGTTTAAAAAGTAAAATAAAGTAAAGATGTCTTATATTACCAGACGAAATTAGGGCTAAGAAGCCCTCTCTAACACTTAACCTCGGAACCAACGGTTAAAGGTAATTTCCGAACTACCACCAACGGCCGGGCAGGCGGGCTGATTGCAAGGACAGGGTCGCTGAACGGTCACCTTTCCTAACAGCAGCCACGCTCGACTTTCCTTGATCCGGTTATTTTGCGATAACCGTTGTACCCGCTACATTACACCATTGACTAGGGAGTTAGTAGTTTTAATGTAAAATGAATAAATAATAAATACTGATCTCAGAAAAAGTTTTTTTATATAAATATTTGTACAATTTGTTTTGAACCCCCAAAAAACAACTAGTTAAATTTTTTACGAATAAATATAAAGTGTTGAAATAGTTTTCTAAATATATTAATTCGTAACTAACATTTAACTGGTGTAGAAGATTTATTTAAGCTACTATATTTCTTAGATTATTGTCAGTATTGGTAGTTTCTGTAATTATCTCACTGATTCCACTACGTAGTCCTCCACAACATCATACTCCTCCGCAAAGTGCGAATATATCACTGAAAGCTTCCCCAGTGGAAAGGTGATACCTCACGTCCACATGTCAGCACTTATCAGTGACATGTGCAAGAGGATATCACACCTGACCATTCTACGTTTGGAAAAGAATACATTTTAGAGAAACAATTAAAGCGATGTTGATTAATGGACATAGATTATAACAGACTGAAAATGATCTATTAATTTTTGAAATATTATTATTGTATACAACTGTTTATAATAATTCATCACATTTAATTTAGTAAATGTATTAAACATGTTACAATAGAAAATACTGAAGTATTAAAGTAATAAAATTCACTTAATATGTGTTCTACTATAGTATGTGCTCTAATAAGATAATAATCTTATTAAAAATTTCAACTTAAAACAAATCAAAAGAATTATATTAAAAACAGTTCCTATAAGATAATTACAGTGCATGATACACTATTGCAATAAATTAATAATTATATTCGAATGATTTAATAGCTATACTTATTGCATGAGAGAAGTCTTTATATCGAAACCTAACTGAGATAGTTTCAAAGTTTCATTGCCATAATATCAACATTGAGTTCGTGATTTTAAATGTTTCTCCATGGGGTTTAGCTGAATCATTTTACATTTATCTTATAGAAATGCAATTGTGCAACAATAAAAACATTGGATTAGTAAATTTGTAAACAGATGAGCTGTATCGTATGATTTTTACATGGAATATTATTACACAAGTATCCCAATGAACTGAGTTATATATTTGAAATCTAGATCTAACCTCAGTAAAGCTTGGTATTGGCATACATCTACGCCTTATAACTTATCAATAAACATAAAATATAAATTTAGAAATAATATTGAATCGTGCTTAATTTCAACACTTATTTTATGGTACATTCCTTAAGGAAATTCAAAATAATATGTTTACCCATATTACAGCTATTACTTTTAAGTTTCGAATTCAATAAACTTAGACGAGTTTCAACGTAAAGTAAGAAAATATAGCTGTTTTGAGTTAAAACACTGAGTTAGTATTTAAGTAGTATTCAAAGAACTTTACTGTTTTTTCTTAACAGTAAAATCCTACATAATGATAACACAGGGGATGAACATCAGATCCATATATCCGAGCCAATAAATAGTCCACCCAGGATACGAGATCCATATTAAATCTGATACTGGCAAAATGCTGTTTTTGTGAGGTTTCAAGGAGTTTGTACAAAAATTAAATTTTATTTTTATAAATTTTCAATCCGTTTTTGTACTTTTGACTTTTCAAAACAAATATTCGGGTCTGCCAAGAAAGGCAGTGTTTCACGAAATCCCTAACGAAGTAAAGAGAGGTTTTCGGTGATCCAGTCAGGACCTGCGGACTAACGAGTTTTATGGAGCCAGCCAGCGAAGCGTGAGGCCTCCTCTTTGCATACACCACTGGATAAACGTCAGGCACCTGGTCGCTAGTTTTACTCCTCTAAACACGTTGGTACTCATGTTGGTTACAGTGGAATAGGTTAAATTAGTCACTTGTTGACTGGAAATTCGTTCATACGTATAACTAATAATGGGTGTTAAATTGCCTATTAAATTTAGTAATTCTTTAATCATTAAAAAACAATATTTAGTTTATAATTGACTTAAATTCACAGTTACAGTTTCTCTATAAATTTTAGAGGATGGTTTTATGATAAATTTCACAAACCGTTAGTAATTTTGCAAATAAACTATTTACTTGGTAGGCATATTTAAATCTTATCATGTACTGAAAAATAAACTCATTTTAACAAACTTAATACAAACAACTAAGTAATAACCGTATCGCATAAAGTAAATTATAATTCCAAATATTTGTGTAAATGTTGTGAAAAAATATGTCAAATATATTTTTAGTGGTGGGTAGATAGTTTTGAAATAATGATAAACCTCGCTGTACTGCACCAGTACGGTGCACTGGTATTTAAATTTTAAATATTATATTGTGCGAGGTTACATCAAAATAAAGTTCTACTCAGTATAAAATAAAACAAATGTTTGTCACAGTAAGTGAGAAGTTGGCATCTTTGAAGTGCATAATTTGTGAACATTCCTTACAACCATTACCTATATTATTTAGTCCATCTATGAGCGATGCACGTATAATCCGACTCCTTAGGCACGTCCAAAAATAAAAATGCAGTCACTATTTATTTTTATAAATTAACAGGTATTAATATTAAATATATTGAGAAACCCACAATACTAGAAGTATGTGCTATTACTAAAGGCAATTTACACATACACTTAGTAAAATATTACGCATACACAGCATTTATCAGTATGTCCCGAATTGGTTATATAGTATAGTACAGAAAGAAATCTTAGCAATTAATTTACTAAAATAGACTGCTTCAATAATACTATGCATTAAACACGGAAATAACTAATTATTGGACTAATATCAGTCTATATCTCTTATTAAACACAAGATTATTGATAAGAATGTTTCCAACTTTAAGACGCAATATCTAATGGTCAATGTAAGTTTATTATGTTATGAATTAAATCCTAAATAAATTGACAGACTTTGTATAAAAATTAGTCTACTTATATAATAATAATTTGTAGTTAAATGACTCATTCTTTTAAAAATCGTGAACTAGAGTAAATTTACATAACCATGAATTTAGCATCACAATACACTATGATTGAACCATTGAATAGGGAAGGTTGTTCTCTCTTTCTATAAAGTATAATCCATCCAAGCCCGAGGGTTGGGAAGATTGCATGTCAACAGTAGCACGGTCTCTCTCAGGGCGCTGTATTGTGCCACTTTGTTTTCTGTGTTACTGGACCTTTATGAGATCATATAACAATTTAATCATTCTCAGGTTCACTGTGAATAAAATAGACACCTCTCTGAAATATAAATACTCAATCATGTCAATCAGTCAAATTGTTACATTGAATTTTGGTTCGCGATAGATAAAACACCGCTAGGAAGTTATAGTAAAGTGTACTAATTATTTACTCAGGCATAGAAATCAATTTATCTGTGGGTAAGTCAAAAATATGGCAATTAACGTGTGACCCTTGTGAATGTTATCATGTTGATGTACAAAATCTAGCTTCATCGGACACGGATTCAGCACTATGAGATTAATTTGGAGAAGATCGTTATGATCAACAAACTTTTATTTCTAGCGAGAAACCCACTCGCATACACTCATCTCACTCTAATCAACAGAGACCTGGAGTTTATAGCGGCAGTAAATGGAAAGCACTAATCCCGATAATTGGGTCGACATCAATACCATGTGATAGCACTCTGAATGTCGACTTGTAATTACTCAGTGGTCTTCACACAGAACACTGTTACATTACACTGATTACATGGACAGTCAGGTAAAATGTATATAGCAAATCTATCTATATATATAAAAATGAATGTTTGTATGTTTGTCCTTTATGGAATCGTGAACTATTGGACCGATCATGATGAAAATTTTTACGTATATGTATTTTTCCACGGAGAAGGTTTATAAGCTATGCCCATCCCTTTCCCGATTCAGGATTCCGCCCCACTGGTTACAGAAATACCCATAAGAAATGCATTGCAGCAAACATATGTTAACGTCTTTTCAAATTTTTAATCAGCTGTTCTTTGTAAACATATATTACACTTATAGTTTTAAAGCATAGAGTAAGCTTAAGAGAAACGACAAATTTTGTTTTAAACTGTTTTTGCAATCACTGTTAAACATAGACTTTACTATCCAGATAATACAATTCAAATTTGACGTAAAAATTCACCTTTAACTGCAATATTTATTTAATATAAACCATGCTCATGCTTGATCAGAAGAGTAATGCAGATATCATAATTACTATCTTACGTTGGCTACAAATATAAAGAATGTTATAAAATCAACCTTAGTTGTTTTTTTTTTGACAGAAGTATGGTTCTCAAAACTCCGTGTGTACATATTCTCTCGATCGAGACAACAAAGCAAGCTCAATCGTGGCATCGGAGATATAACTAATTTAATCTAAAATTTATTATAGTAAAAAAAAAAATTTACTAAGTAATATAAGGACTTCGGTTCTTAAGATTTGCGTGCGAAGCCGTGGGTAACAGCTAGATAGAGGCAGGAATATGGTACATACCTTCATAATACGCCCAAGAGGCTCACGATGGAACGACTATCAATTATCTCAGCAATGTTTAGAATGTGATAGAAAAAGAATAAGTGAATATAGTGTACTGTTTTCAACGGGAAATTGCGTGCGAAGCCGCGGGCAACTTTTGCAAAAAATTATTGAAATGCGCAGCAAAGCGCGCCGGGCCCGCTAGTGTGTATATATATTATATTGCTTAACAAAGTATGAATAGATGGATAATATAATTTCAGACATTTTACATTATTATATGTAACAAAGATAGAACAGTAGGTTTCGATCATTGAAATACTTCCTCTTGTTTAGGTATTAAATTATTTAATTATATATGGTGAAAAATGCAAAAACAACCTAAACTGAAAAAGTAATTTAAAAATGATACAAAGTAAAATATACATAATAACTCAAAACTTTATATGTAAAAGAACTCCATCACTACCTGGCCGAAAATATAAAAGATACATTTATTGATATAGCTAAAACAAAATAAAATGTTAATCACCATATGATGCCATTAAGGAAACTAAAAATATAAAACAGCATACAGTCCGTACTGAAGAGAATAAGCCCAAGTGATTTCTATGCATAAAACCAAGAGCTCTAAACAACACACGTCACATACACTAGGTATGGTGGAAGACTGGGGAGAAAATCAATATTGCCATTTACTGTGGTATAACCAATTGAAACAATATAACAAAATGCGGATAGTTATTAGGAAGATGGGTTTAATATTAGGAGATGGGTATATCCAATCATAGAAACTTAGTGTTTTTTTCTTGTAACACAAAGTTGAAAAATATCAGAATTGTTCTTTCAAATAAAGCATTGCCAAAAACAAACAGGATGTGATCGTCATTTTAACAGTTCTCACCAAACATGCTGATACAAAAATACTCACCAATCACTACCGGAGATTCGGAATAGGCGTGGTCAAGGAGACGGAGGGGATGCTCCAAACACAAAGCATAGTCCAGTTGTCTAGCAGCTGCATGGGAGCGGAAATCGGTATCCGCTCACCGAATACAACCGTGTGACCAGACAGTAGGTATGCATCGCAGTATGGTTTGTATTACTATACTTCCTTTCCTACAGTGGGAAGGTGGTTTCTCTTTAGTCATGAATTTTGATTTTCTAATAATTTCATATCCCTTACAAGTATGATGCAATACTATTTTCAAACAATTCCTGAATTTCAGAATTTTGAAGAAGTATTTCTTTTCTAAAAATAAAATGTTAGCTCCTCGCTGGAAAGGCTATGTTTTACGAAATCTTAAACAAAGTAAAAGAAATCTCCCGGTGATCCAGTCAAGAATTGCGGACTAGCAAACCATGTGCGGCCAGCAAGCGAAGCGTGAGGACTTCCCTCTTTCCAAACACCGCTGAATAATCGTCTGGCAACTGGTCACTTCACTTTTCTTTTTCTCCCCTAAACATGTAGGTAATCACCAGTGATGAGGCACCGGTGATAAAATTCGTCACTTATTCACAGCAAATTTGAATTTGATTACATCTGTTTAAGGGTGTTTGATTACTTAATTTCAAAGTCCGTTTAATTGGAGTGTATATTTCAAACTAAACAAGTGTTGAACATATTCCTCACTCACTGTAATTTAGCAATTGTTTATCTTTGAGATGGACTATACAATTTGAAATAGTGACACACATCTACCCGAGAGCCGGAAGCGTCCGGAACTCTCGTACAGATGCGCTTATGCATTGAAAAATTTCATTTGCTGAAGTTGCCGTCTTTGTGTTAATTTTACTGTAAAGAGTTTTAAAATACTTGTTGTAAAGTTGAAATGATCGGTCTGTCTTAAAAACCTACTTTTTGTATGTTGAATTGAATTTCCAGTTTTAGGAATCGTAAAGAGATTAAGGTGTATTTTAATAACTAAATAACTTGAAATAAATATCATATTAAAATTGTTATGTATTAATTCTGTAGGCATTTTATGATAATATTTATACTTCAGTTCTAAGGGATCAATCTGATGTAAATTATAAAATTTATCATTGGTCAGACTCTTAGAGAATCTTACTATTTTAATAGTAGCGGTGATTTGTTAATGGGTGAGATACAGAGAAGAAGTACTTCCTTTGTTGCGTTCATTTTGAAGAACGTACTTCGTTTTCGGTGAATAAATATTAAGGTACTAAAAAAAATTAATAAAATAAATTTATTAGAAAAATACATTTTAAATATCCATGAACGTAAGTGGTTTCCTAAATTTTTATAACTCCTGATTTTATACCTGAAAGTGATGGAAAGAGAAAACGATTTCTTAATGCTGTAGTTAATTCAAGATTTAAAGTTTAAGGGGTTGGTATTCAAAATTTTTGTTTTGCGTTGCACTAGATATTTTTGACTTCATAATTAATATTAATGAATGGGTGTTCTGTCAAAATACGAACAAACAGAGTTCTGTTTTTTATCAGGACTGACAGCTTTAAACTAAAAATGCATTATTGACAATGGTACAACGGTCAATCGCATAATCACAATACCAAACTATACGCAATGTTTAGGTCGTTGTAAAATTTTTAAATTTCAAGAATAATTAAAAACGAATGATTATATAGTCTAATGTGTTGCAGTGGCAATACAATTGTATGTTTCATTTTACAATAGTTGAAAGCAAATTTGAACTTCCATACCACAATTCTATCACACCGACATACATGTTATTCATTTCCATTCATTCATAAAAAATTAGTCCCAATAGAATATATCAGCGACTACATAATTATTGCTGAACGATGAGGAAACGACAGTGAAAAGTAACGTTAAGATTACAAATGACGTCATCAATATTGCTCCAGCTGTTAAAAAGGGTTGACATATCACAGCAATTTGTATTTGTCCTAAGGTTCCATCTAAATTTTATATACAACTAATACGACTATAAACCAAGAACTGTAAATAGTCTAGTATGTTCTCTCTAATATGTAATAAGTATGACAACTTTAATCCTTGACATTAGGTAGCATAAATTTATCAGGCAAATTTATCAGGTCCTTTGTTTCTTCTGTTGTTTTACATATACGAGTATAATATCATTCCATAACTATTAAATTCAGAATAATATAATACAATTACAGGCGTTTTATCATGGGTAAAAGAGACTAAAATGATCTGATTATCTGAAACTAAAATTTAAGTGATTTTATTTACCTGATAATTTATTGACTGGGCTGACATAAAACCTCTTTCAAAGACTAAAAAAGTCCAAAAAACCTCGATGGTGCTTGCATCGTGGGTTTTCAACTCCGTGTTAGTAAATAAAGAACGGAAGTATAATTTTAAGGCACGAAAACTAACATTTGGGTTGAATACAACTTAAAAAACGGGTTTGATGAGGCCATAACTTCATTCAATGGCGGCAATTCATTTTGAATGTATAGCTAAATCAAAAATTTATTCAGAAATTAGCGGCTCACGTTTATGATGATGCTGGATAAAATTAATATCTAGAAGGTGGAGTAAAACTTTCAGGAATATTTCAAAAGTACCGGAAACAGGCTAAGAGAAAAGTAATGAATGAACTTAAAGAGGCAGAGGACCTAAATTTCATATTCTATACCACTGGCTACTGTTGAGGCTAGCTTTAAATTTGTATAACTTGGCGTTGGGTTGGACAGTAAGGTTAAATTTGATTCTGCAAATATCGTGTTATTCCTAAATGTTATCCAAGATATTTAAATTAGTATAATATATTTGTAACTTTAATATGAGCATAGGAAATAGTTGTAGAGGCTTTAAAAGGTTGATATTAATCTTTTATTTTTTATCTATTGATGCTACATAATTTGATAATGTAAATAAATAAATAGATAATGGTACTGGCCAAGCAATGATTTGCGAATCTCGACGTTTAGCTCGGAGTTGTGTAGATATACTGCATTGAATTATTGCGTTGGTAGTATTCAAAGTGATATTTTAAACACGTTTTAATGGTGACAATTGTTTTACTGGACTCCATATACTAGTCCAAATTGTTGCGTTTATATTCTAATGCCAGATCACAGTATTACACCGTGTAATGTAATGTGTAGTCATGTAATGTCGCTTTCAGCAAACAATGATATTTGTTGATCCACAAGGGTTAAGGAAATCGTATTTAAAGTTTTAGAAACAAATAATTTTGATGTGTTTTTGGTGCGAAAGCAAAGATGAAACGCAGGTAAAAATTAATTTTGATACTACGATGATAATTCCATATTTTTCATCTTATGTTAATAATCAGTGACCCAGAATTTAGAACGATAATAAATGTACACATCAATCCTGATATTCGTATAAACGTCTCTACCATGAAAAAAGCACTATTTATGTCCACTTATTCTTATATGGAGAATTTGTATGAATAAATAGTGTTTTTTTATATACGTGACGAACTAAATTTATCAATAATAGTGTTGCACATCGTTAAAGTGTTTTGGTAGCATACTCATTTAATGTTATATGTTCGGTTGCATTTTGAAGGTTCTTATATGCTATAAAATTGAAAGCTTCAGGAAATCCAAAGCTAATAGAAAGGGGAAAGAGAGACAAGTTAATGCTAATTTCCAAAACTCAGACTACTATAATTCAATCAGTTAGAATGGGATTTTCAATGGGTGGAGCTAGTCCCAAATATTTCCAGCTTGTTCGGTCAGGGTAGTGAAAAGACCGTTTGGTATTCTACTTAGGTCTAATCAGCAGAATCACGCAAAAACATATGCGCTTACTTATATGAGGGCGTTCCATAATTATATAGTTAGAATATAATAAATTCCTAAGTAAAGGATGCTAATAGTATAATATTACAAAACGCACTAGGTTTAAAGCATAAAATATATTTCGGGTCTTCGCGTCTCTTCTGTGAAACATATTTTAAAATTTTTATATAAAAAAATAAATGATTATGTTATTTGAACACGTTACACCTTTATTTACCCGTAAAAATAAGGACACAGAAGTTTGAGGATTAATATTTTTTCTTATACGACTAACATAAAGATGACCTCCAGTAAAACCAACTTAGTTGAACTCCTAGTATGAACTCTTAGTTCACATAACCAGGTCGGAGAGACGATGTTAATGGATTCATAAACATAGCTAGTTTTGAAACAGTATTTACTTCAAGAACTGAATTCTCTCGGAATACTAACCATTGACCGCGAGATTCCACATTCTCTTGAGAGTAAGGACACAAAAGTTATCTTATTTTTGAAAAGTGTTACTTGCAGGTACCCTCACCTGCACCAAAATATTCATGGTTTTGCAACAATCCAGACATATCGGATAAATTCTTCGCAGCGTTAAGGCACAGACAATGACGTATCCATTGTCTGTGGTTAAGGGGTACATCGTTTTCAAGGCTACCAAAGATCAGTTCAGTGGTAACTGTGTGTCATATAAGGGAGGTCACTGCTACAGTAACAGTGTTCGCAACGAGAAAGGATACAGCAAGCTTAATATGGACCTTGAAGGAATCTTACTCTACGAATCTGAGTATACGAGCCGCATTGTAGCAGAACATTAGCTAGTATTGGCCCTAAGGGGCTTTGGATTATACCGCGAACTAAAATATAACAAGCCGAATGTCTTTGTTGTTTTTGTCGTTGTTGTACTCAATTCTTACTATATAATGTTATATACAAGGGAAGATAATTGATGGATTTTAACAACTTGTGTTGCGATTTATAAAACAAAACTAAAATTAGGCGAATTAAACACATAAGCAGACTGCACACAATAAAACTGCGAATGCAATACATATACTCAAACTATTTCTTCCTCATCCATTTTGATTGTGCTCGTAAAGTCAAATGAAATTCTACAGGGCAAAATGGGTCTGTAACGGTTTTTTTGGACTTTGTTGTATTGTCTCACGTAATACTTGGACTCTCGTATATTAGATTGGTACTTACTGTGGTATTAGCGTCCATCGCATCCTTTCTCTTTTAATTCGCTAATCAAATCCTTACTCACATTAATTTTAAGTAGCAGAAATAATGGCAATGGTTGGAAAGTTAAATTTGGTATGTAAAGGGACAAAGCTTTTGGCCTAACGTTTTTGTTCTTTTTTCTATTTTTAGTTTTATATGACGTGCCGCAGTGAAATAAAAAAAAATACTTATCTGAAGTTTCCTCAGCCTCTTAAATTTTTGGTGTTTGCGGACCCGAAAGTTTTTTAAAGAGCTCAAGTTTTTCTTACAACTTGCTCTGAGGTTTGCTTGCCGAAAGTAAGTTCATAAAAAATGCACTGGGTATCCGTATTTCATAGTTATTTAAATTGATTTTAAAATTATATATTACCCTATCCCTTTATTTTAAAACAGGAAGTAATTTATTTGAAACTTTCTTCTTTTATTTTCATGCATTTCATTAAAACAAATAAAATAAAATGTAATCCTAATTTGATTTTGAGGTTTTTAATACAAGTTTAAATAGTCAAGACGCCAAAATAACTTGCATTGCGTAAACATTCAACCTTGTATTTTAAAATTGATAACTAAATTTTCTTAAACATAATCTATTATCAACAATTATAGTTTTTGAGGAGGGAATCAAATGGGTAATACACCTTTATCGTATAGTCAGAGGCATAAATCATACTTATATTAACTTCGGACAACTAGATAATAGATAGAAAGATATAGCTTAATGTATACGTACACGGTTATATGACGATGATTTAATTTTTATATAAGTGTCAGAAGCGTGGTTTTGCGTGTTATCTTATAAAATAAATATTTCAATATTGGTAAAATGTATAATTACGACATTGATTCCACTCACTTCACAACAACGATATCCTCAGGAAAGTGCGAATGAATCACTAAAAGCTTCTCCAGTGGTAAGGTGATACGTCACGTCCACATGTCAGACCTTATCAGTTGTTATCAGTGACATGTGGAAGAGAATATCACACATGACCACCTCTATTTATTTTTGAGAAGGAATAGGCTTTAATTCTTTTATAAATATTAAAAGTTTTATTATAAAAGTTTTAATATAACATTATACAACTGTAATATAACTTAGCACACTGAATTTAATAACTGCAAGACAATATTACATAAGGCAACTGCTGAAGCATGCAGGTAATAAAACGAAATATAGGCCTTAGATATGCTGTACTATTCGATTATTATCTTATCAACCGAAAGAATGATAGCAATCTAAACTAGTTGGTACATGATATACTGTTGATAAGCGAATAATTTTATTACAGTTATTTAATAGCCATATTTATTACGTGAGGATTTGTGAAGCTTATCATTCGAGGAGCTTGCAGGTATTCATTTCTGTCCGTCTGTTGTATACAAAATGTCTCCAGAATTAACGGGCTTAAACATTTTGCATGAATCTTTCATATAAGCAATATTGAGTTCGTGTTGGTCTATATCATTCCATTGGATTTAAGTAAGAAATTTTACATAGAATTTTTGGAATTATGGAAACTATGGTTGCAATTATAAAAACACCAGAATAAATACATTTAAAAACAAACTGAATTTTATTATATGGCATGTTAACATGTAACATTACTATACGTATAGCCTTATGTAATAAGATATGACTTTAACTTTGACATTTAATTTTTGCAATGACTATTACATGACACCTGATGAGACATAATACTACCTTGTAACTTGATAATAATATTAAAACCAATTCACTCATTGTATACACTACCGAATGTAGTTTTTATTTGAGAAAAATGTTATTCTTAGTAAAAAATCTCTAAACAAATCATACTAGCATATTAATACAAATGATATGTAATATGTCCTACTAGATTTCAAATAAAATAAAATTTTTATGAAGTTCACTCTAGATAGTCAATAGATTATAACCGTTTTAGTTCATAACCAAGGGTTAGTCTTCAAAGAGAAAACCTTAAAAGCCAAGGACGACATGAAATAACACAGTCAACGAGCGGAGTACTCAAATATCCGAGGCCATAGAGTGTCGTCCCAGAATATTGGATCAATAAAAATAGGATATTTGCAGCGTGATTGATTTTTTATTAAGTTTCTAGGATTCAGTAAACAGGGCACATTCTAAAATTGATACTGGCTGCACGATATGTTTTGGTAAAATTTCAAGTAATTAGTTAAAAATCACATTTAAGTTTCATTTTAAACCAGTTTCCATATTTTTAAACGGTTTGGTTTCTAAGAATCATCCTGGTCTATACCGCGAAAGGCAATGTCTTGCGAAATCCAGAACGAAGTAAAGAGAGGTTTCGGGGGATCCAGTCAGGACCTGCGGACTAACGAACCATGTACGGCCAGCCAGTGAAGCGTGAGGCATTTCTCTCTGCATACGCCACTGGATAAAGGTCCGACACCTGGTCGCTTTTCTCCCCATGAACACGCGCTGGTGGTAATAGCAAAACATATTACCACTTATTGATTAGGAATTCGGTCCTAACTGTATTTACTAAAAGGTCTTAGATAGCTTTATAAACTTAGCAGTTGATATATTAAGTACTGTCTTTTGATCTTGTAAGATTTATAATAAATCTGTATCTGTATTTAAAGATTTATTTTGATGCCAGATTCCACACATTGTAAGATATTTTTTAAATGAAATATATACTTCAAATTCATATTTAAAACATAACAAGTAATGAAATACTCTCGTCAGATTCACAAGCTCGCCTGAGCAAAAGTACTAATAATCGTCTTATATGAAATTGAAATATAGTTCTAAATGTTTTGAACGTCCTAAATAATAAAGGAGATGTATTTTTAAAAGTGTAATGTTTGGTACAAAAATACACACATTGCCCAGCTGCACCATTACTGATGCTTAAATGTGTTCAAGTTGTTAATCCAAATTTTACTGACGTTAACATGAAACCGTAGGTTTAGTCCGTGTTTAGATAACCATTAGAAAGTATGAAAGAACTGTACTTCTCGCAATATATTAATATCACAACATTGTAAAATCAATTACTGTATACATGTAACATTAACTTAAAACATTTAACCCAAAATAAATTTATACATCCTTTATTCTTTTTTATTGCTAGAAATTGCAGATAACATTAAATTTTCAAACCTCATATCCAAAATAAGCCACCCTTTCCCCTAGACCTCTTCTAAATTTATACTACAAATATACCAATATATATAATATATATATATATATATATATATATATATAATTGTATTATTATGTAATGAACATGAAAAATTAGTGATATAAAATTACAACATAAATAGTAAATAACAAGTCATATAACAAATTTTAAAGCTATTACGTCATGAAAGTATAATCACATACACACGTTCAAACGTACATATATACAAACATACACCAACAAACACATTAATATAAATTTAATGGTACTCAATATTAAAATTATAAATAACAATATAAATAATAAAATAACAAGTTCTATACATGTTACAATAATTAAGAATTAATTTTACTGTTATTAGGTTAAAAAATATTTAGTCGTATTTCCTTACCGAAATTTTTTCTTTCTTTCAACGGAATAATTTGTGAAAAAGTTTACTTTTTAGTCACTTCTGAAGACACTATAAAACATTTAAAAGGTGATTTCATGTTTTATGAAGATAGATTAAAGAGATTATTAATATATTTTATTAACAAAACCATTCTGAATAATACAAACACACATGCATTACTAATACTATGTGCTATTTCTAACAAAACTTACGGACACATATCATTTAAACCTCAATACTAAAGGAAGACGCTGCTAAAATGATACTGTTAGATTCAAAGGCAGCTTGTACCATCTAATGTAGGGAATAACTGATAATATTTTATGGAAAAACTAAAAAAAATAATTTAGAGTCTACAAAGTGGAAAAAAGTATTTTACGTATATGGTTAAATAATGTTACATAGTATACGGAAATCTCTGGAATTACTTTATTAAACTACATTGTTTTAATAGCCTGATGTAAATATCAATCACAATTAAATTAAAATCATATTAACTATACAAATAAAGGAAAATACCTAGTCTAAGAATTAACTCCTTTTATATTGAAAAATTGTGGTTCAATTTCCGAGATCTTATGACAACCGAATCAATCTCAGATTCTCTATGGATGTAATAATCACCAAAAGCAATGATTATCTACCTAGTAATTTGAGTTGTTAGGTTCAGTTGATGCCAATTTAACTGCCACAATTATAATTTTTAAATCTTTTGTGCTTGTTTTTACCTTAAGTATTTAAACCTGAACAAGAAGGTAAATTTCGTATCTATCATTGTAACGCTGGAAAGTGTAATAAATCTTAGTTTTCATGCATGCATACGTTATTAAATATTATTCTACATATCCACATGTATAGACCTGCTGTATACATTTGACCGGACTATCCATGTAATCAGTGTAATGTAACGGTGTTCTTTGTGAACATCACTGACTAATTACAAATAGAGCCAATTATCGGGATTAGTGCTTTCCATTTACTGCCACTGTAAATATACACTATATACTAAATATGCACTACTCTGATTATTATACTAATCAACTAATTATTACCCACACAATAATCTATTATTTTAGTTTCATCACAAGCTTATTGATCAAACTGTTTCAATCTTCAAGGCATACTTTTTAATGTACAGTGTAATTTCAGTTATTTTCAAAAATAATGTACAAATAAAGGGAGCGACCTACTCTGAGAATATGTCTCCTTATACGAGTATATTCAAAGTTGTATTAAATGACTATTTCTATTAAAAGCCGTAAATAAACCCAATGTACATGATCTGATGTCTAGCGTCACAATACACTATGATTAAAATAACGAGTAGGGCTGGTGGTCCTCTCTCTATAAAGTTTTAATACATCCAAGCCCAAAGGTTTGGGAGATTATATGTCACCAGTAACACGGTCTCCCTCAGGACGCTGTATTGTGTCACGTTTTTTCTGGACTATTGGACATATTTTGAGATCGTATGACAAGTGAATCAATCTTAGGTTCTCTGTGGATGTAATAACCACCAATACCAATGATGAAATTCCTTATATTCCACTTAATATAAAAAACAACTTTTCTGTATTTATTTTATGGCTTACCTGTGTTTAAAAACGAGGGATTTTTTTTAGATATATGGATATCCTAGTTTAATACTTGTATCTTAGCATTGAACGTTTTAATTAAATAGAAATATCTAGAAACTCTAAGTTTATACAAATTTTTTAATTACTTACATTTTAATCTTGAGATTGTAAAAACTATTTTAAAATTCAATTTTTACTGTTGAATTATTGGTCGATATGGCTATACCTTTTTCATAATGTATTGGATGTCTTAGCAATGGTGGTATTTGCTTTCTATTTCTTATTTAACGTGTTCATGCTTACCATTCAGCAATTTTTTGTGTTAAAATTCTAGATCTAAAATCTCTTGAGTTAAACTTTGAGCGAACGATTTTAGGCTATTTATGTATATACCTATTTTGTGAGAGTGTGTAAGACTTGCAAACAGCAATATTTTATTTTACTTTATGGTTTTCTTTGCCCCCGCAGAAAAACTTTTTAATGTCAACATTCTAAATTCTCAAAGTAAAATTCCATCTCCAATTTTGGTAATAAGTAAATGTATTCCAGTTTTTATTCATTTACTCGTGGAGGGACAGAACAGTTATTCTGCATGTACGAGTTTAAATCAAAGAAGCTGTAGACTAGTTCATTTCACAATTTAGCAGAAATCTTAAAACTTAAGGCTATTAAGAATGTTGTTCCTCAACTGTATGGGTAGATTTAGCTTATTTATAACGGGTTAGGTTAAAATCAGCTAGTTAGAAAACCTAATCTGATTAAAACGTAAGAAGAACAAACTAAGTGTCTTTCAATTGGATGTTCAGCAACACGCTAGTTGCCTTCATACCAAATCAAAGAAGTCACGTGATATGGTGGTGCGACTTAATCTAATCGTGTACCACAGTAACGCGTTTTCACCACGATGAAGGACACTGCAAGTAAAGTAATCTTCACTGTTGTACTTTTTCATTGGGTAATCAGACTTTAGGGACCGAAATCTACCAGAAAGACAGTGCGAATCGTCTCCAGGTAGTACTGGATTGAACCACGAGCCAAAATAAAAAGGGAAAATATCATTGTTATTTTGACTCATTTTATTTCAGCTAGTTTATAACACATTATACTCAGTACAGGGAAGATAATTTTGGAAGTGGAGCAACGTATATCTCATTACGATGTCAACTATAGGAATAAGGTTGAATTTATGGAAATTAACCTTCAACGCATCATGCAGACTGACACCTTAGCAAATTATATGCGACCGTGTTATATGTTTGTAAAAACAAAGATGGAAAAGGTGTAAGATCTTGTAATGCATTTAAAACATAAATCGAAAATAATAGGCTTTAAAAAATTAATTAATTTAAATCGTTAATGGAGTACTCATTCAATAGGTATATTTACTTTTAAGTTGTGTTAGGCCGTAAAAGTCGCTAGAAAACTACGGTAAAATGTACCAAAACACACGGGCACTGAAAAAATTTTTAATGTGTAAAGGTAGTACAAATATTGACAATACAGATCTGCTTATCTCAAATTTTACCAGTTTGATGTACAAGACATAGATTTATCCGACAGGGATTTCGCATTAAACCTTTAACTGGAAAAGATCATTATGATAAACATAATTCAGTTATAGTCAGAACTCACAAATATCCATTTCACTGCAGCCAATTGTGACCCGTAGTTTACAGCGGCAGTAAATGGAAAGCACTAATCCCAATAATTAGATCGACTTGTAATTACTCAATGGTTTCCAGACAGTACACTGTTACATTACACTGATTACATGTAAAGTCTGATAATTTGTATACAGCACGTCTAGAAATGTGGATATGTAAAATAACATTTATTAACGTATGCATGCATAAATACTAGGATCTAGGACATTTTCCATCGTTACAATGATAGAATCGAAATTCACCTTCTTGTTCGGATTTAAACACTTAAGGTAAAACAAAGCACAAAAGATTTAAAAAACAATAATTGTGGCAATTTATTTGATTACTGACTAACCTACTGATTGAACCTAACTACTCAAAATGTAAGGTTGTTAATCATTGCTTTTGGTGTTTATTACATCCATAGAGAAATTGATTCAGTTGTTATAAGGTCTCATAAATATCCAGTGACCCAGAATAAAACGTGAGCAATACAGCGCCCTGAGGGAGAACGTGTTACTAGTGACATGTAATCTCCCAAACCCTCGGGTTTAGCTGTATTAAAACTTTATAGAGAAAGGCAACCTGCCCCTTTCAATGGTTGAATCATAGTGTTTTTTATGACAGACTTACGACAATCTGATTATTTTCAGTATACTTCTTTTAATAGAATGTGTCGCTTAACCAAAATTTTTAAATATATAATGAGGTCAGTTGTTACAATTTGTCTGTCACTTTATTTGTATATTATTTTCGATTTAATTTAAATTAAATTGTACATTGAAAATTATGTCTTGTAGTTGGAAAAACTTTCATCAACAATCTCATGATAGCACTAAAATAAGATATAGTTGTTAGGGTAATAATTGTGTAAATGGTATATAAATCAGGGTAGTATTGAAGCAGTGTAGTTTAGTCCAGAGATTCGTTAGTATGGTATACTATATAAACATTTGGAGACGTACTAATAACATCTTTTGCATTTTCATCCAATTTATAGACTATTAATTTAGGTGGTTTAGTTAGTCAATTCACGAAACAGTAAACGTTTCCCCTGTTTATAAATTTTTTACAATTTATCTTAGAATGTAAGTTGTGAATTGACACATAAATATTATATGCTCTTAAATTCCCTTCAGAATTATCACACACTACTACAACACTACATTCTTTATTCAGAGTAGGTTTGTCCCTAAAATATGTTATTAATTTCTTTAATCCATCTTCATAAAAATAAAAAAAACGTATTAAAATAATGATTGTTTTTCCGACGTGAGTAAATAGTTGAATTTGGTTTAATTTTATGTGGTAGGCCCATAGACGAATTAAACAAGGGTAAGATTTTCAACTTGATTTATACTTCAGCTAAAAACACAACTAAAATCTGAAATTCACGTGTATCAGTACATATCCCATGTGTACAGTAGGGCGATGTGTATTAGTGTTTCAAAACAACAATTCATCATTGAACATAACTGTCATTCATGGTTAATAAAATCTGCATATTAACAATAGTCATACAAAATAGGACAGTTAGCTTTTTTACATTGAAAGTTTATTTTAATACAATACACAGTCGATAGAGGGTATCAGAAGAGTTTTAGAGGAAAAAACAACTTAATATGTGAAACTGGGTATCAAATACTACGCACTACATTAAGGGGTAAACTAAATCCACTTTCTTACACTTAGAGATTATCATACTGCGAGGAAATTCCCAATAACAAAGGTTTCTTAGTCACTCGCAATACACGAATTAATATTTTACAATAACAATAACATCGAAACTCTTTATTAGTATTATTTATTTATCTTATCGCTTGTTGGTTTTGTCTTCTGTAACGAGCTATTTTGTTAATATATAAGTACTAAAAGGGTCTCATTATTTAATTATTTTAACATTATTAAAATTACCAGCAAACAAGCATGGAATATGTTTTAGATATAAATAACTTTTTATATGTTTTTTATGACAATAATTAGGTTTTACTTGAAAAATAATGGGATTTGGACATTTTTGATCTTAATGAGTTTCTAAAGTAAGAACACTAAGTGTCGAGGATTGTAAACTTACACTCTCCCTTAGATGTCAAAACCCCTAACTCATAAGAACCCTTCCCAGAAAGAGGAATCCATACTAAAACGGATAATGGAACCATGTCCTCTTTTTTGGTAAAGTTTCGAGTAGTTAAAAAACGTACAGTTATGTTTGATTTAAAGTAATTCTCAACAGTTTCTGTATTTCCGAATTTGGTAGTAGTATTTGGTTTCTAACAATAAATTTGGAGTCCCTCCCAGGAAAGTCAATGTTTCATGAAATCCAGAACGAAGTAAAGAGAGGTTTCCGGGGATCCAGTCAGGACCTGCGGACTAACGAACCATGTGCGGCCAGCCAGCGAAGCGTGAAGTCTCCTCTCTCTGCATACACCACTGGATAAACGTCCGACACCTGGTTGCATTTTTTCTCCTATGAAAATTTACGTACTCACTGCGCTGTCACTTATTTACTGAAAATTAAATCCTAACTACTTAGGTGTTTACAGCCAATACAGAAATTTATATTTTAAATATTTTCAATTTAACATCCTGGTAGACGAATTGATTTGAAAAGCCCAAATATTCTTTGAGTCATATCATGGGTAGTAATGTCTTAATACCCTATTAAAGTTTTTACCATATATAGAAAGTACTTCTGGTATGTTCAATTTTGAGATATGTTTTAAAATTACCATTTTTAATTTTTATATAACTGGAATTAATATATTGACATAGATTATGCATTGAATTTTTAATAATTTTCGTATTCAATATACAAATATTCAATATATTTATATTTTAAAACTCTTTAATTTATCATCCTGGTAAACGTATTGATTTAAAAATTCCAAATATTCTTTTAAGCATATCACGGGTATGTAATTGGCCTTATTAAAATCTTTACCATTTTTAGCAACTATTTGTAGTATGTTCAATTAGGAGATATGTCTATTCCCATTTTTATTTTTTTTTATTCTGTTTAATAAGCTTTTTACAACATACTAACTTCTAACAAATATTAAAAAATGAACTACAATTGGTTTATCTTTTCACAGTGGAATTACACTATTAAGGTTTTTATATACTCGTATGTTCAGTAGTCATTTGTACGTTTTACATAGAGACGCATTTGAAACGATGCAACTGTATATAAGATTTAATCTTTTGCTAATTTTAACAGCAAATTAAAGCCCTAGTTCGTGTTTAAATAAAATGCCTAGATAAATGTAATGTAAATAGGTTCCAAAAACATTTATTAATACTTGCCTACCTGAATATTTATTTGAACATAATATATAAATATTTTGTCAAACAATACTCTACTAATGAAATCCGCCTTTGAAACAGCCACATAAAGGTATGCAAAAGTTTAACAGTTAGTGTACACTTATAGTCGTATTTTTATTTATAGTCGATTTCAAGTCATGAAATGAAAGAGTAAAGAGATAAATAATATACTTTAGTACAAAAACCACTTTTAATAAAGTAAATACTATCCATATTATTTGTTATTTCTAAAGAAGATTTATCGACACTTATTATCTGTATCCTAGTTCAAACAAAAGAGATAATATGATGCAAAGAAAATTATACTTTGTTGGATACTCAGAAAGTTTTACCTCTTTTAATGTCAGTACCAAATTGTGGTATTGTTATGATATGCATTGTAAAAAATAAGGTTATGTATATATTTAATTTCTTATGTAGTGTACTTTATTAAGATTGACCTGGAATTAATATATTGACATAGGATATGACTTGAGTTTTGTAAGTTTTGTATTCAATATATAATCTGAGTGACAGACACGTAAGGAAATAAAATTGTTATAACATAATTAAATGTCGTAGTTAAATGATATTTTTTATTATGTCATATATTTAAATCAATAAATAGGATTAAACTTTTAGTTTAATAATAAACTATGATATAACCATTGAATAGGGCAGGTTGATCACTCTAGAAAGTTTAATCCAGCCAAACCCGAGGGTTGGGGAGATTGCAAGTCACTAGTAACACAGTATCCCTCAGGGCGCTGTATTGTGTCACGTTTTATTCAGGGTTAGTAGTCTTATTTGGATTCGTATGAAAATATAATAATTTCCATGTTCCCTGCGCGTAAACTAATAGCGATAGCAGTGCTTAGCTACCTACTGTTTATGTAATATTTTAACACTTAGGTAATTAAGAGTTAAAATATTTCCAAAGTAATAGCGAGACCTTGCTTTGCCATAAAGTAAAAATGTCCCACATCTGTATGTATTAACAATATCTGGCAATCCTTCTGTGGCTAAATAAGAAATCTAGGAGTTGAATTAAATTAACTTTGCTTTAAACATTCATAGTGCCATTTCATTTTACGTCATACATCATATATAATACTTTTGGTCTTCTATCCTTTCGATGAGAAATTTTATGCCGTGTGTATAACTGGAAATGACATACTACATAGAACAAACATCATTTATCGTTTGAAAGTAAAATATATGATTGTTGCAACTGGAATTTAAAAGAACATGACATTTCCTGGAATACTTCATCCCTTTGCATCAACTGGTGCCATATAAATGACGTCATTTGTAATCTGGACGTTTCCTTTCACTATCGCTACCTCAGAGACCGCTATCATTCAGCTATATTCTTGTAGTGGCTAATATTTAGTTACTAGATTTAATAGATTCTTGAATTTTGAGTAGATTTCTAAGAAAATCTTCTACAGTATCAGCTAATTAAACAATAAAAACCTCTAAAAGGAGACGGAGTTCTATGTTTTTGCACATTATGGAACTCACCAACTCCTTTAGTAATATTGTTTTGGTTATCAATTTAGAGTCCCGTAGCAACCAAATAGCACTACTTTGTAGATGTTTTAGTTCTATTTTGCAGCCAATAGGTTTATATTATTAAGTAATATGACAGGTATTTAAAAGGTTTTAGAACGTGCGTGGCAGTTACATGTAAAGCACGTTCGTCTACATTACCAAAGGCGAGGCAGTGAAAATGTTTTAATTAAAAGGTTATAACTCGTAAACGTGTCCAGGTAAAAGTTTCAAGCTCGTAATGATTAGATGTGTAATTAAGAACTAACTGAGAGCAAAAAAATCAGATATTCGTATGAAAAACACTGCCATTAAAACTGCTATTATGAATAAAACATTGAGGAACGAAAATGATAAACAACTGTAGTAATAATCAATTTGTTATTTAGGTTTTAAAATTTGAAAGTATTAATATTTATTTAATTCTTTTGGCAGGATACAAAATTTACCTCGCCATTTTTCGCGTAACAGGCCTTGCTTTCATGTCATTACAAGACATTTGTTGCTAGGTTACGTGTTAAATGTCATATAAATGTGCTCATCTTATATACAAGCTATTATGTTTAGAAAGGTTGCTAAACTTCTAAGTTAAGTGAAAATAACGATTACCAAATATGGAGTGAATGTGACTAAGGACAAATTTCATTTCTTATATCAAATGTTAGATATACATTTATTTTATTGTAGTACGAAGTAAAATTGGTTTACAAGGTTGTAAAATTTGAAATGGCTCTGTTAAATTGTATGTAGAATTATTCAATAATTTCCAAGTTTAACACTGGAAACACGTTTAAAAGTTGTAAAATAAAATTCGAAATATTTAGAGTTTATTTTAACCGTCAAAAGGACAAAATGAAAATTTTTAAGACATATTTCAAAATTCTTAAATGAAAGCAAATGACTCTTCTCTTCGGCAAAAGTTTTCAAAGCCGAGCCCAATATATTTTTAGATTCAGCAAGCTAAAATATTCATTTATGCTCATCCAAATCCCCTAGTGTAAGATGAATCGTCATAGAATGCAATATATACTTTAAGTAATTATTTCAAGAATTAGTTGTCAAGTCTTATAAAGGTTGATGTTAATCATTTACCCTTGATTGGCACCATATACTTTTCTATTCCTAATGAACAAATATCGGCCAACCAATCTGCTCTTTAGCAATGATGAAATACCATGTGAAATCTAATTGAGGTCATATTCTAGTGATATTCAGCAGATAATATATCCCAAAATATAAGCTATTGGGAGAGCATAGTCTGTCTTAGTTTGTCTACACGAGGCTACTTTTATTTCGTTGGGTCACTGGCTGACTTTGATTAGTTGTTATTGGTATGGATACCTTCTTATCAGCGTCGCGTGTGATAACGTAGAAGTTTAAATTAAAAATACAAGACACCCTGTATAGAAATTACAGTTGCAAAAACTGCATACCTAAACTTCACTGCCACAGTCTGGTAAGGTGCTCCTTCATGTCCTCCATAGTGTAGGTGGTGACGGGGACTTTCAGATTGAGGGAGCTTATATGTTGTCAGGTAGTACTTTTAGTATAGATGATACGGCTGCTGGGCTACCAAGATAACCCGTGTTGAATAGGAAAATTACTTAACCAAAGTATTTTAAAAATATACAATGATCCAATAACAAAGGCCCTTAATAGGCATAGAAATTATGCTGGCATCCAGTTAAACTCCTCATTTTCTATCCGGTACTGAATCTTCTGATCCTGGAATGTACCATGTTTGGTTGAATTCACGGTTCAAGATTTTTTTTAAGAAGTACGTTTTTAATATCGTTAAAATCATGTTTCCTAAGAGAAAAATATATCTTTAGCCACGATCGTTTCCGTGATCAAAATGAGAGGGTATTAATAAGTTAAAAAATAAACGATAAATTTCTCTCTTATTATATTTTTCCAAGCTTGATATACGGAAAACTCGTATATAGTACGGAAAAACGCACATAAAAGTGTGCGTGTTTAGTACTGCTGGTTTAACATTTATTTGCATGTTTAAAGTTATGTTTCAATTGTGATTTAATGGAAAAATAACACAGAAAGACATTTTTTCATATTCGTAACTCTTTTGATACCTTTCACTTTTTGACCTTCGCCAAACCTATCGTGGCTGAAAATAATTTTTTTTCACAGAGATATTTCTATGGAATTCTAGAAAAAACAGTTTAAGAAATACAATACAATGACTTTTTGCTTCTGGAGTATAAGTGAATAATTAAAAATGGACGTTATATGATATATCTTCTTATTTTTATATCATTCAGAGATTTGAAACAAGCAATATCCCCTAAATCAGAGTAATGGCCTCTTGAGACAACTTGTAACGGGGTTTAATTTCACAGACGATGTTTCCTGCAAGGTAGGGTAGTGCTAGACTTCCCCAGTGCATCCTTAAATTGTGCATAACAGTGAGTTCGTCGACAACGTATCCTGACAAGGTGGTGAAGACTTATCAAAAATGTTTATCACCCTTGGAAATGTCATTGATAGGTAATGAATGTTTTATAAATAAAGCAATTATAAAATTTCAGGTAGTTTAGAAATATTGAGTGGAATAAATTGAGATAAAAATTATAAGAAAAAGTTAAGAAACAATAAAAATGCCACATCGAGATAATATTTCCTTTGGCTTATGAATATATAGATACTTTATAAAAGTTAAAGTACATAGTTTTTCCTTAATCCCTTTATCATTTCAACTACTTGCCGTTATAATATAGGCTAAACATATAAACTGTTTTAACATTTACAAATAAAAAAAAATATAAAAATAAAAACAATTTGAGTGTCAGCTAAACATTTTAAAATACATAGTAGGACTAGTTTTACAATTTTGTTCTCTTTAAAACAGTTTTTAAACAGGAATCATAAAATATATGGAATATGGTACCATTACACAAAGAAAATATTAAAATGGACCACACTTGTTACACAATTAAAAAATCAAACATATGAGTGCCATGTGCATATTTTCTATTCTACTATTTAATATCGACCAATTTCCTAGGAGATGGTATATATCGTACATTCTCAATTAAAAACTTACATAGTTTATAAGTAACTTTATTAATATAAAATAAATAATAGGAAATGCATTTTTAAACGCCACTAACGTGAAGACAAAATATAGTTCGTAAATCTTTTGTTTCAGCATAAGTTTAAAAGGTATTGATGGGAGTAATATGTTACTGCCTTACTAATTGTATAACTCCCATTATGAGCAATTCATTTGATATAATCCCCCTAAACGTTTGTCTAATCTTTTAAAATTTAGCTTAAGTGGGCGCTAAAAATAAATGTATTACACACTAAGTTATTTTTAAGCGTGGTTAAAAAGTAATTTTATTTATTATTTTGGATTTGTCAATGTGTTTTATTAATCAGAAATTTGAACGTGGCAAAAATATCGGAGACGCCTAAATTTGGAAGATTTATATAGATTGAAAATATTAGGATCAGTAGTACGCTAGGTATAGTATGATGAATCCATAAACAAATGAATGAAGTGTTTTGTAAAAAAAAAACGCCACGAGACGTTAGAAATAAATAAATAAACAGTATTGATCGTTCAAAAATTTCAAGAATATTCCATACACAATAATACTTTTAGATTAATAAGTAGCAAATAAAAAGTTTTACATCATACATATTATGTAACATTATACGTCCTTTTAAATTATCCACCTTTTATTTGCATATGTTAAGACATTTTCCATTAACAATCATAAAAAATAATAGGACTTGAAATATATTTTCAAATTGACATTAAAATAATACAGTGGTGTAGAATTTATTTAACTTCTACAATACACCCATACATTATATTAATTACTCTTATTACACACGAAATTAGGCAAGACAATTAAAATCAGTTTATATGGTTTTACTAGACTGCTATGGGTGAAAAATAATCAAAATAAAAGATTATCAAAGTATAATATATAAAGGATAAGAGAGAAGTAACGAAAGTCCTACCGATATTTAAAAAACTAATGCATTATATTAACTTCATCAAATGCTTTACAATTTAACATGATAAAAATTCATACGATCGTACTGGGTTTGTTTAAATATTTGTTGACGCTGCGATTTTGTTATTATCATGGTTTCCAGTAAGGGAAATACAAATAGATATTTTTTTAAAGGAAAAATATAATTACTTTTACTATTACCTTTTAACTAAAAATTAATATAATTCTTCCTTTTAGCGAGCAGAACACATGACCCAAGTTTCTAGTTGCCAGGCCTTTACATAAAAATCACATGGACGGACAGATCCACAGATAGAGGGGGAGAATGCACCTTGAAATCTTTTCACCTTGAGCGTAATCTTCGAAGGTTTTATCCCAACGAAGGTTATAGAACTAAGATACGCTAACTATATTATACACCATACGTTGTAATGACATATCATTTCTCAGAGTAATTATGGTTTTGTTTTGCATTGTCAAACAGTCACACACATAGCTTTGGGGTTCTAATAAGAGATGTAAGTTACCAGGTGATTTTGCTTGAATATGAGCAATATCTACTTTAAATTAAGGTGGGGCACACGATAGTTTTGTATGTAAAATATGTCTTAAGCTAAATTTATAAATTGCTTAAATATAACTTCCCTTAGTGAAGAAAAAGTAGAAAACTTCAGTAAATTGTATTTTTTAATTCAAATATAAAAATGACATATAAAATTGTTATGTATTTTAACGATTTTTACGAAAAGATGTTTGTACAAATACAAAAATATTACTCCTTGAAGTTACACTATATTTTTGTTTTGGTCCAATATCAAAATGATTAAATTTTATGGTTTATTAAATGGACCGTGATTTCATGTAGAGTGGTTAACCTATTTTTTACATTTTGTTTGTCATCAGAGAAATTATTTATAAGAGCTACGAATTCAACACGGAAAAATGTATTCCAACCCCATATTGACTACATCACAATAAATTACTTATTATCTGGAAAGATATTGTGCTCATAGCATTGCCAAATAATCCTACAGCAATTATTAACTTTAAGTCTATTGTGACCCAATTTTATTAATATTACTCATTACATTTATCACGTAAAATAATCATCAAAATATTATGAAAAAAAAACTGTAAAGGTGATTGTAACGAAGTAGAACAAATTTCACCAAGTTATCACAAGACGGACAGCAAAGGTTTTATGAAGGCATTTTCGGATTTGCAAAGCATGTTTTGCGATGATAATAACAACAAATCCTTTAAGAAAGTGGTACATTAGATATTAAACCTAAAATTAGATATTTATTTTATGACTGGGTAACATTGGTTGACCTGACATTTAAACATATTTTCCTTAAGGTTAATATCTACTAAACAATAATTTAATAATTCAAACTCACACAATCACTCTAACTGACTGTTCATATCTGAAAGGTGAATATCTCAATTAGAATCGTAGTCAGACACTGAATTCTTGACGGTAATGATTATTAGAGGAAGTATCAAAATCCGCACTTTATTCTATCCAACTGCACCATGCTCAGTTACTTACTCACAGTTACTTAACCTCCCATTATAGGAGTATCATCGTATACTTTAATTTGATGACAATATATCTCTAAGTATTCCATCTGTCAGTAATTTTATATTAACGGATAACAGAAAAATCAGGATATGTGAACTTTTTCCAGTATGTCTTAGGAAATGCATTCTTCTAGTTTATCACAGGTATGCTGCAGAATTATCCATGTTCCCGAAGTAACTGAGGCTGACGTTATCCAGGGTCATATTTTTAATCTGAGTTTTTATTTTATTAATTGACTGAGCTTTAGCAAAGCCTGTCACTCAAGAGTTTGAAAAAATTTCTTTTTTGTTTGTGACACGATATCTCGAAAATGAACTAACTTGCACAAAACTTTACTTCTCTATTGATCATATCGAGTTTTATGACGGTATATGTCACTTATGGTATTTAGCTGAAAGTTAACGAACACATTTTACACTTTTACATTAATCCTATAATATATTAAAATTTGACATGCAAATATCAACACAACTAGCCGCGAGACACATCGAGATATATTTAACTGTGGATGATAATCGTTGTATGAAATTTCATTCCACGTGGACAAAAATTACTTCTATGATAGTACATATCTATTTATGGGATCTGGCTGAGTGTCATTGAAACATATCACATTACGTAGTGTGTTGTACCTCAACCTTGTAGTTTAATTATTTTCACATTCTTAAAATATTGCTGTTCGGTTTTTTTAAACTACAGGGTGCTTACCGTACGATCACCATATCATATTATATATAAGTACGAGTATAATTAACAGTACGTGGGTTCTTTGTGTCAGAAATTACTAGTGACATCGCTGTCCTATTGTCACGTAACATAAAAAAACTAAACAAAAGCCCAATGGAACACTACCTCCATTGTTGTATTGTGTTTCCAATTAATCATACAATACAGTCTATTCTGGACACGATGTCCCTAATTAGGTAATGGGTCCATTTAACTTAATCATGTCATAAAAGTGATATAATGTTACAAATCCTCAGCTATTGTTATGGAATATTGTATTTGATAGCATTTATATAATTGAATATTCATGTTTTACTTAAATTAACTTAATAAATTCAAATATATATATATAAAACCACAGTTGATTTAATAACTTCGTAGTTAAATTAAAAAAAAAAAAACATTGAATGATAAAAAAGTAAATGTCATCTTGTTCGATAATACACATACATTATCGATAAGAGTATTTCAATAATATAACTTTCTGTTACTTAAACTGAAGGTGACAATAACGTGTAAATGGCCTATATGCTAAAGATTCAAATCTGGGAAGGATTTCATAATTGGGATTTGACTAAAGAAACATTTTGGCAGCGAAATTATTCTCAAGATACCTTGCAGATAGTTTAGCTAAATGCTTAACTATTTAAGTTGCCACCTTAAAACCAACCCTAAACCAAATGACATCACAGTGACTTGCACGGTTATCAAAATCCACTTTGATATTATAGAAAAGAAGCTTCATGCACAATTTAGGGTCTAAAGGTTCGTTTAATTCGTACTCGAAATATCGTGTGGGCAGGTTGAGAGACAGTAAGGAAACTTTTCTAACCACTCAAGTTTTTCTAGCGCTCATTTAATAGTATTTTAAATCGTTCATATCTGAACATGCTTAAATGTATCAAAATTTAAAATATATTTATAAAATAAAACGGAATTTTTATCTAGATTAAATAGTACATACAATTAAAGATCTGTTGTTAGATTATAATTGAAAAATCCGACCTGAAAATGTTCAATCTTTAAAAAATTAAGTTGGTTTAAAATGTTAAACATTTAAAGTTTAGGTCCTGTTTTAAGTAGTTTAATATTCTTGTCTTGGCTCAAGTAGTGAAAGTTCAACTTAGTAGATAAATGCTGGACTTTTAAATACTGGATAGTTTATAAGGTAGTTATTGAATCTTCAAATCCAATGCGCAAGGTCTACAAGTAGTTTGACAAACGATTTTAACTAATTATAGCCCAAGGTGTTCATTATTTTGAATACATTTCTTAGCATTGATGAATAATGAAGGAAAACCGGTATCAGTTATCACAATAGAAATGTTATCGTTTTTAGATTGGCATTTTTTAATATTGATATTCCCAAAAGCATATCTTTTAACGTAATTTTAATTGATTTTCTGTTATTATATTATTAAATAAAAACATTTCATCCATGTTATAAATATTTTAAACATATTTCATCCATGTTATAATATTTTAAATATTAAATTAAAAATTTTGAGGAGGCAAAAGCAAAAGGACTACAAGCTTAACTTTGCAAGTGTTCCCTGAAAGAAGTTATCGTATTTTTCAAGTACTACGCGGCGTTTTAAACCCAATTTAACTGCCATTTTAATTAGGTAATGAAATCCGAGAGAGAAAGTAACACTCGAGTGTTCGTTTAGTTTAATTGGCAAAAGTGTGACATCTCTGGCACAGTTTAATCCATGTAAACATTTAAATAGGAAATTCCAGTGTGTTGACAAAACTGTAAGTGGATGTTTATACCTAGCAATCTTGTATATATGAATATAGTATGTATTCATTCGAGAAAACTCTAAGAAGTATTATTAATTTTTTAAACAGTTAATATCCAATCAAATATATTTTTGACTGTTAAGGAAATTACGAGTAATGTTTGCTAATTGTTAAAATTTTCTGGCATTTTCCCAAAATATATTTAGGATTGTCACCATCTGCTTATTCTTCTAATTAAAAATATTGGTTTTTAATTGGTCAGATTTCTTATTTTTAAGTTTTTTTTATTGAAAGGTTGTGAAGGAAACAGGATTTACGCAAACGTAGGTTTTTGTATCGCTGACCTATGTCAAACGCCCGATAAAATTATATTTTCTTATGGATATTTATTTGGTATCTAAAATTGCCCATGGGTTAAAAATTGTTCTAATATACACTTTTCTTAAGCAATTATCCATTTTAAAGATAAAAATAATGATTGATTAGCATTCTTATAAATAGCAAACGTATCACATTTTGACCAGTTGCTCATATTTTATGATCGGAAAAACGTGGGAACCAATAATAATGCTGTTTTATAATATATTTTGTATTATAATTATTTTTTCAACATTAAGGGTTCTAATTAGATTCAGTTTTATAATATAAAATTAATACTTGCAATCTCCAAGTGTACTGTCAATTTATTTCATTTCTTGAATAGTATCACGTAAAAGTATTTCAGTTTTCGGATGATTATTTTATTTATACATCTATATAATCCTAGAGAGATACGCTACACGTTTGCTTAATACCAATTAAAAGACATATTTTAATCGAATAATCCGGACTTATTAGAAAGAAATAATTATAGTTGAAGAAAGTAATGGAGTCACATAAATAGTTTTTATTGTTATATTTTTTTACATAATTAAAAGTGTATTTTTTAAATTTCTGAAATACCAATTAAAAAAAATAAAAAAGGGGGTAATATATTCTTTCAACGGAATAATTTGTGAAAAAGTTTACTTTTGAGTCACTTCTGAAGACACGATAAAACATTTAAAAGGTGATTTAACGTTTTATGAAGATAGATTAAAGAGATTATTAATATATTTTATTAACAAAACCATTCTGAATAATACAAACACACATGTATTACTAATACTATGTGCTATTTCTAACAAAACTTACGGACACATATCATTTAAACCTCAATACTAAAGGAAGACGCTGCTAAAATGATACTGTTAGATTAAAAGGCAGCTTGTACTCATCTAATGTAAGGAATAACTGTTAATATTTTATGGCAAAACTAAAAAAAAAAAATAATTTAGAGTCTACAAAGTGGAAAAAAGTATTTTACGAATATGGTTAGATAATGTTACATAGTATACGAAAATCTCTGGAATTACTTTATTAAACTACACTGTTTTAATAGCCTGATGTAAATATCAATCACATTTAAATTAAAATTATATTAACTATACAAATAAAGGAAAATACCTAGTCTAAGAATTGACTCCTTTTATATTGAAAAATTGTGGTTCAATTTCTGAGATCTTATGACAACCGAATCAATCTCAGGTTCTGTATGGATGTAATAATCACCAAAAGCAATGATTATCTACCTAGTAATTTGAGTTGTTAGGTTCAGTGGATGCCAATTTAACTGCCACAATTATAATTTTTAAATCTTTTGTGCTTTTTTAACCTTAAGTATTTAAACCTGAACAAGAATATAAATTTCGTTTCTATCATTGTAACGCTGGAAAGTATAATAAATCCTAGTTTTCATGCATGCATACATTATTAAATATTATTCTACATATCCACATGTATAGACCTGCTGTATACATTTGACCGGACTATCCATGTAATCAGTGTAATGTAACGGTGTTCTTTGTGAACATCACTGACTAATTACAAGTAGAGCCAATTATCGGGATTAGTACTTTCCATTTGCTGCCAGTGTAAATATATACTATATACTAAATATGCACTACTCTAATTATTATACCAATCAACTAATTATTACCCACACAATAATATAATATTTTAGTTTCATTACAAGCTTATTGATCAAACTGTTTCAATCTTCAAGGCATACTTTTTAATGTACAGTGTAATTTCAGTTATTTTCAAAAATAATGTACAAATAAAGGGAGCGACCTACTCTGAGAATATGTCTACTTATACGAGAATATTCAAAATTGTATTAAACGACAATTTCTATTAAAAGCCTTAAATAAACCCAATGTACACAAATCTAGCGTCACAATACACTAAGATTCAAACAACCAATAGGGCTGATGGTCCTCTCTCTATAAAGTTTTAATACATCCAAGCCCAAAGTTTGGGAGATTATATGTCACCAGTAACACGGTCTCCCTCAGGGCGCTGTATTGTGTCACGTTTTGTTTGGACTATTGGACATTTTTGAGATCGTATGACAAGTGAATCAATCTTAGGTTCTCTGTGGATGTAATAACCACCAATACCAATGATGAAATTCCTAATATTCCACTTAATATTAAAAACAACCTTTCTGTATTTATTCTGTGGCTTGCCTGTGTTTAAAAACGAGGGTTTTTTTTAGATATATGGATATCCTAGTTTCATACTTGTACCTTAGCATTTAAACGTTTTAATTAAATAGAAATATCTAGAAACTCAAAGTTTATACAATTTTTTTAAATTAATTACATTTTAATCTTGAGATTGTAAAAAACTATTTTAAAATTCAATTTTTTACTGTTGACTTATTGGTCGATATGGATATACCTTTTTCATAATGTATTGGATGTCTTAGCAATGGTGGTATTTGCTTTCTATTTCTTATTTAACGTGTTCATGCTTACCATAGAGCAAAATTTTGTAAAGTTAAAATTCTAGATCTAAAAAGCTCTTGAGTTAAACTTTGAGTGAACGATTTTAGGCTATTTATGTATATACCTATTTTGTGAGAGTGTGTAAGACTTGCAAAGAAGCAATATTTTATTTTAATTTATGGTTTCTTTGCCCCCGCAGAAAAACTTTTTAATGTCAACATTCTAAATTCTCAAAGTAAAATTTCATCTCCAATTTTGGTAATAAGTAAATGTATTCCAGCTTTTATGCCTTTACTCGTGGAGGGACAGAACAGTTATTCTGCATGTACGAGTTTAAATCAAAGAAGCTGTAGACTAGTTCATTTCACAATTTAGCAGAAATCTTAAAACTTAAGGCTATTAAGAATGTTGTTCCTCAACTGTATGGGTAGATTTAGCTCATTTATAACGGGTTAGGTTAAAATCAGCTAGTTAGAAAACCTAATCTGATTAAAACGTAAGGAGAACAAACTAAGCGTCTTTCAATTGGATGTTCAGCAACACGCTAGTTGCCTTCATACCAAATCGAAGAAGTCACGTGCTATGGTGGTGCGACTTAATCTAATCGTGTACCACAGTAACGGGTTTTCACCACGATGAAGGACAATGCAAGTAAAGTAATCGTCACTCTTGTACTTTTTCATTGGGTAATCAGACTTTAGGGACCGAAATCTACCAGAAAGACAGTGCGAATCGTCTCCAGGTAGTATTGGATTGAACCACGAGCCAAAATAAAAAGGGCAAATATCATTGTTATTTTGACTCATTTTATTTTAATTAGTTTATAACACATTATACTCAGTACAGGGAATAATAATTTTGGAAGTGGAGCAACGTATATCTCTGTACGATTTCAACTATAGGAATAAGGTTGAATTTATGGAAATAAACCTTTAACGCATCATGCAGACTGACACCTTAGCAAATTATATGCGACCGTGTTATATGTTTGTAAAAACAAGGATGGAAAAGGTGTAAGATCTTGTAATGCATTTAAAACATAAATCGAAAATAATAGGCTTTAAAGGATTTAATTAATTTAAATCGTTAATGGAGTACTCATTCAATAGGCATATTTACTTTTAAGTTGTGTTAGGCCGTAAAAGTCGCTAGAAAATTACGGTAAAATGTACCAAAACACACGGGCACTAAAAAAATTCCTAATGTGTAAAGGTAGTACAAATATTGACAATACAGATCTGCTTATCTCAAATTTTACCAGTTTGATGTACAAGACATAGATTTATCCGACAGGGATTTCGCACTAAACATTTAACTAGAAAAGATCATTATGATAAACATAATTCAGTTATAGTCAGAACTCACAAATATCCATCTCACTGCAGCCAATTGTGACCCGTAGTTTACAGCGGCAGTAAATGGAAAGCACTAATCCCGATAATTGGATCGACTTGTAATTACTCAATGGTTTCCAGACAGCACACTGTTACATTACACTGATTACATGTAAAGTCTGATGATTTGTATACAGCACGTCTACAAATGTGGATATGTAAAATAACGATTAATAACGTATGCATGCATAAATACTAGGATCTAGGACATTTTCCATCGTTACAATGATAGAATCGAAATTCACCTTCTTGTTCGGATTTAAACACTTAAGGTAAAACAAAGCACAAAAGATTTAAAAACAATAATTGTGGCAATTTATTTGATTACTGACTAACCTACTGATTGAACCTAACTACTCAAAATGTAAGGTTGTTAATCATTGCTTTTGGTGTTTATTACATCCATAGAGAAATTGATTCAGTTGTTATAAGGTCTCATAAATATCCAGTGACCCAGAATAAAACGTGAACAATACAGCGCCCTGAGGGAGACCGTGTTACTAGTGACATGTAATCTCCCAAACCATCGGGTTTAGCTGTATTAAAACTTTATAGAGAAAGGCAACCTGCCCCTTTCAATGGTTGAATCATAGTGTTTTATTTATGACAGACTTACGACAATCTGATTATTTTCAGTATACTTCTTTTAATAGAATGTGTCGCTTAACCAAAATTTTTAAATATATAATGAGGTCAGTTGTTACACTTTGTCTGTCACTTTATTTGTACATTATTTTCGATTTAATTTAAATTAAATTGTACATTGAAAATTATGTCTTGTGGTTGGAAAAACTTTCATCAACAATCTCATGATAGCACTAAAATAATATATAGTTGTTAGGGTAATAATTGTGTAATTGGTATATAATTCAGGGTAGTATTGAAGCAGTGTAGTTTAGTCCAGAGATTCGTTAGTATGGTATATTACTTAAACATTTGGAGACGTACTAATAAAATCTTTTGCATTTTTATCCAATTTATATACTAGTAATTTAGGTGGTTTAGTTAGTTAATTCACGAAACAGTAAACATTTCCCCTGTTTATAAATTTTTTACAATTTATCTTAGAATATAAGTTGTGAATTGACACATAAATATTATATGCTCTTAAATTCCCTTCAGAATTATCACACACTACTACAACACTACATTCTTTATTCAGAGTGGGTTTGTCTCTAAAATATGTTATTAATTTCTTTAATCCATCTTCATAAAAATAAAAAACGTATTAAAATAATGATTGTTTTTCAGACGTGAGTATATGGTTGAATTTGGTTTAATTTTATGTGGTAGGCCTCTAGACGAATTAAACAAGGGTAAGATTTTCAACTTTATTTAAACTTCAGCTAAAAACACAACTAAAATCTGAAATTCACGTGTATCAGTACATATCCCATGTGTACAGTAGGGCGATGTGTATTAGTGTTTCAAAACAACAATTCATCATTGAATATAACTTTCATTCATGGTTAATAAAATCTGCATATTAAAAATAGTCATACAAAATGGGGAAAGTTAGCTTTTTTTACATTGAAAGTTAATTTTAATACAATACACAGTCGATAGAGGGTATCATAAGTGTTTTATAGCAAAAACAACTTCATATGTGAAAACTGTTTCTTGGTATCCAATACTACGCACTACATTAAGGAGTAAACTAAATCCACTTTCTCACACTTAGAGATTATCATACTGCGAGGAAATTTCCAATAACAAAGGTTTCATTGTCACTCGCAATACACGAAATAATATTTTACAATAACAGCACATAACATCATAACTCTATTATTAGTATTATTTATTTTTCTTTTCGCTTCTTGGTTATGTCTTCTGTAACGAGCTATTTTGTTAATATAGTTAAGTACTAAATTGGTCTCCTTATTTAATTATTTTAACATTATTACAATTACCAAAAAACAAGTATGGAATATGTTTTAGATATCAATAATTTTTTTATAAGTTTTTTTTATGACAGTAATTAGGTTTTACTAGAAAATAATAGGATTTGGACATTTTTGATCTTAATGAGTTTCTAAAGTAAGAACACTAAGTGTCGAGGATTGTAAACTACACTCTCCCTTAGATGTCAAAACCCCTAACTCATAAGAACCCTTCCCAGAAAGCGGAATCCATACTAAAACGGATAATGGAACCATGTCCTCTTTTTTGGTAAAGTTTCGAGTAGTTGAAACACGTACAGTTAAATTTGATTTAAAGTAATTCTCAAACTGTTTCTGTATTTCCGAATTTGGTAGTTGTATTTGGTTTCTATCAATAAATTTGGAGTCCCTCCCAGGAAAGTCAATGTTTCATGAAATCCAGAACGAAGTAAAGAGAGGTTTCCGGGGATCCAGTCAGGACCTGCGGACTAACGAACCATGTGCGGCCAGCCAGCGAAGCGTGAAGTCTCTCTCTCTCTCTCTGCATACACCACTGGATAAACGTCCGACACCTGGTTGCTTTTTTCTCCTATGAACATTTAGGTACTCACTGCGCTGTCAATTATTTACTGAAAATTAGATCCTAACTACTTATGTGTTTACAGCTGTAGATTAACTAAGACAGAAATTTATATTTTAAATCTTTTCAATTTAACATCCTAGTAGACGGATTGATTTAAAAAGCCCAAATATTCTTTTAAGCATATCATGGGTAGTAATGTCTTAATGCCTTATTAAAGTTTTTACCATATATAGAAAGTACTTCTGGTATGTTCAATTTTGAGACATGTTTTAAATTACTATTTTAAATTTTTTAAATTCAGTTTAATAAACTTGCTAAAAAATACTAACTTCTAACAAATATTTAAAAAATGAATTACAATTAATTGGTTTATCTTTTTATAGTAGAAATTACACTATTAAGGTTTTTATATACTCGTATATTTAGTAGTCATTTGTACGTTTTAAAATAGAGACGTATTTGTAACGATGCAATTGTATACAAGTTTTAATCTTTTGCTAATTTTAACAGCAAATTAAAGCCCTAGTTCGTGTTTAAATAAAATGTCTAGATAAATGTAATATAAAATAGGTTCCAAAAACATTTAATATTACTTGCCTACCTGAATATTTCCTTGAATATAATATATATATATATATATATATATATATATATATATATATATATATATATATATATATATATATATTCTTTCAAACAATACCGAAATAATGAAACAGCCACATAAAGTTATGCTAAATTTAACACTTATGATACGCTTATAAACATACTTTTATTTTTTTGTCGATTTCAAGTCATGAAATGAAAAAGTAAAGAGTTAAATAATATACTTTAGTACAAAACCACTTTTAATAAAGTAAATGCTACTCATATTATTTGTTATTTCTAAAATCGACACTTATTATTTATATCCTAGTTTAAACGGAAAGATCTGACGATAAAAACAAAAATTGTACAAGATATATTTGTGTATACATGTATATATAATGTGTTATGCAGTGTACTTTAATAAGATTCACCTGATATTAATATATTGACATAGCTTATGCATTGAATTTTGAATAATTTTCGTATTCGTATATTGAAACTGCGTGACAAACCTCGTATGGAAATAAAATTGTTTATAATATAATTAAAAGTCGTAGTTAAATGACATTTTCCATTATAATTTATATATTTAAATCAATGAATACGATTAAACTTTTGGTTTAACAATAAACTATGATTTAACCAGTGAAAAGGGCAGGTTGATCACTCTAGAAAGTTTTAATCTAGCCAAGCCCGAGAGTTGGGGAGATTGCAGGTCACTAGTAACACAGTATCCCTTAGGGCGCTGTATTGTGTCACGTTTTATTCAGGGTTAGTAGACTTCTTTGGATTCGTATTAAAATACAATGATTACTATGTTCCCTGCGCGTAAAATCAATACCGACAGCAGTGATTAGCTACCTTCTTTTTAAGTAGTGTTTTTATAGTTTGGTTATTAAGAGTTTAAATATTTCCAAAGTAATAGCGAGACCTTGCCTTGCCATAAAGTAAAAATGTCCCACATCTGTATGTATTAACAATATCTGGTAGTCCTTCTGTGGCTAGATAAGAAATCTAGTAGTTGAATTAAAATAACTTTGATTTAAACATTGTAGTGCCACTTCATTTTACGTTTTACATAATATATAATACTATTGGTCTTCTATCCTTTCGATGAGAAATTTTAAGCCGTCTGTATAACTGGAAATGACATACTACATAGAACAAACATCATTTATCGTTTGAAAGTAAAATATATAATTGGTGCAAATGGAATTTAAAAGAAAATAACATTTACTGGAATACTTCATCCCTTTGCATCAACTGGTGCCATATAAATGACATCATTTGTAATCTTGACGTTTCCTTTCACTATCGCTACCTCAGAGACCGCTATCGTTCAGCTATATTCTTGTAGTGGCTAATATTTAGTTATTGGATTTAATAGATTCTTGAATTTTGAGTAGATTTCTAAGAAAATCTTCTATGGTAGGTATCAGCTATTTATACAATAAAATCCTCTAAAAGAAGACGGAGTACTATGTCTTTGCACATTATGGAACCCACCAACTCCTTTAGTAATATTGCTTTGGTTACCAATTTAGAGTCCTGTAGCAACCAAATAGCACTACTTTGTAGATGTTTTAGTTCACTTTTGCAGCCAATAGGTTTATATTATTAAGTAATAAGACAGCTAATGAAAACGTTTTAAAACGTGCGTGGCAGTTACATGTAAAGCACGTTCGTCTACATTACCAAACGCGAGGCAGTGAAAATGCTTTAATTAAAAGGCTATAACTCGTAAACGTGTCCAGGTAAAAGTTTCAAGCTCGTAATGATAAGATGTGTAATTAAGAACTAACCGAGAGCAAAAAATCAGATATTAGTATGAAAAACACTGTCAGTTTAAAACTGTTATTATGAATAAAACATTGAGGAACAAAAATGATAAAGAACTGTAGTAATAATTAATTTGCTATTTAGGTTTTAAAATTTGAAAGTATTAATATTTATTTAATTCTTTTGGCAGGATGCAAAATTTACCTCGCCATATATCGCGTAACAGGCCTTGCTTTCATGTCATTACAAGACATTTGTTGCTAGGTTACGTGTTAAATGTCATATAAATGTGCTCATCTTATATACAAGCTATTATGTTTAGAAAGGTTGCTAAACTTCTAAGTTAAGTGAAAATAACGATTACCAAATATGGAGTGAATGGTGACTAAGGACAAATTTCATTTCTTATATCAAATGTTAGATATATATTTATTTTTATTGTAGTACGAAGTAAAATTGTTTTACAAGGTTGTTAAATTTTAAATGGCTGTTTTAAATTGTATGTAGAATTATTACATAATTAACAAATTTAACACCAGAAATACGTTTAAAAGTTATAAATTAAAAATAAAATTCGAAATATTTTCGAGAGTTCATTTTAACCGTCAAAAGGACAAAATGAAAATTTTTAAGACATATTTCAAAATTCTTAAATGAAAGCAAATGACTCTTCTAAGTTTTCAAAGCCGAGCCCAATATATTTTTGGATTCAGCAAGCAAAAATATTCATTGATGATCATCCAAATCCCCTAGTGTAAGATGAATCGTCATAGAATGCGAGATATTCTTTAAGTAATTATTTAGTAAAATTAGTTGTCAAGTCCTATAAAGGTTGATCTTAATCTTTTACCCTGGATTGCTACCACATACATTTCTATTCCTAATGAACAAATATCGGCCAACCAATCTGCTCTTTAGCAATGATGAAATACCATGTGAAATCTAATTGTGGTCATATTATAGTGATAGTTAGCAGATAATATATCCCAAAATATAAGCCATTGGGAGATCATAGTTTGTCTTAGTTTGTCTACACGAGGCTACTTTTATTTCGTTGGGTCACTGGCTGACTTTGATTAGTTGTTATCGGTATGTAAACCTTCTTATCAGCGTCGCGTGTGATCACGTAGAAGTTTAAATTAAAAATACAAGACACCCTGTATAGAAGTTGCAGAAACTGCATACCTAAACTTCACTGCCACAGTGTGGTAAGATGCTCCTTCATGTCCTCCATAGAGTAGGTGGTGACGGGGACATTCAGATTGAGGGAGCTTATATGTTGTCAGGTAGTACTTTTAGTATAGATGATACGGCTGCTGGGCTACCAAGATAACCCGTGTTGAATAGGAGAATTACTTAAACAAAGTATTTTAAAAATATACAATGAACCAGTAACAAAGGCCCTTAATAGGCATAGAAATTATGCTGGCATCCAGTTAAACTCCTCATTTTCTATCCGGTACTGAATCTTCTGATCCTGGAATGTACCATGTTTGGTTGAATTAGCGGTTAAAGACTTAGTACGTTTTTAATATCGTTAAAATCATGTTTCCTAAGAGAAAAATATATCTTTAGCCACGATCGTTTCCGTGATCAAAATGAGAGGTTATTAATAAGTTAAAAAATAAACGATAAATTTCTCTCTTATTATATTTTTCCAAGCTAGATATACGGAAAAACCGAGTAGCAGATACGCACATAAAAGTGTGTGCGTGTTTAGTACTGCTGGTTTAACATTTATTTGCATGTTTAAAGTTATGTTTTAATTGTGATTTAATGAAAAAAAAAAAAACACAGAAAGACATTTTTTCATATTTGTAACTCTTTTGATACCTTTCACTTTTTGACCTTCGCCAAACCTATCGTGGCTGAAAATAATTTTTTTTCACAAGAGATATTTCTATGGAATTCTAGAAAAAACAGTTTAAGAAATACAATACAATGACTTTTTGCTTCTGGATTATAAGTGAATAATTAAAAATGGACGTTAAATGATATATCTTCTTATTGTTATAAACCAGTACTTTATTTTATTATACGTCCTCTATATTTTATTGTTTGCATAAATCGCAGCCTGTTTAACCTGATATTTAAAACAAGCAATATCCCCTAAATCAGAGTAATGGCCTCTTGAGACAACTTGTAACGGGGTTTAATTTCACAGACGATGTTTCCTGCAAGGTAGGGTAGTGCTTGAGCTCCATAGTGCATCCTTAAATTGTGTACAACAGTGAGCTCATCGACAAAGTATCCTGACAAGGTGGTTTAGACTTATCAAAAATTTGTATCACCCTTGGAAATTTCATTGATAGGTAATGAATGTTTAAAAGCAATTATAAAATTTCAGGTAGTTTAGAAATATTGAGTGGAATAAATTAAGATAAAAATTATAAGAAAAAGTTAAAAAACAATAAAAATGCCACATCGAGATAATATTTCCTTTGGCTTATGAATATATAGATACTTTATAAAAGTTAAAGGACATAGTTTTTCCTTAATCCCTTTATCATTTCAACTACTTGCCGTTATAATATAGGCTAAACATATAAACTGTTTTAAAATTTACAAATGAAAAAAAAATATAAAAATGAAAACAATTTGAGTGTCAGCTAAATATTTTAAAATACATAGTAGGACTAGTTTTATAATTTTGTTCTCTTTAAAACAGTTTTTAAACAGCAATCATAAAATATATGGAATATGGTACCATTACACAAACAAAATATTAAAATGGACCACACTTGTTACACACTTAAAAAATCAAACATATGAGTGCCATGTGCATATTTTCTATTCTACTATTTAATATCGACCAATTTCCTAGGAGATGGTATATATCGTACATTCTCAATTAAAAACTTACATAGTTTATAAGTAACTTTATTAATATAAAATAAATAATAGGAAATTCATTTTTAAACGCCTCTAACGTGAAGACAAAATATAGTTCGTAAATCTTTTGTTTCAGCATAAGCTTAAAAGGTATTGATGGGAGTAATATGTTACTGCCTTACTAATTGTATAACTCCCATTATGAGCAATTCATTTGATATAATCCCCCTAAACGTTTGTCTAATCTTTTAAAATTTAGCTTAAGTGGGCGCTAAAAATAAATGTATTACACACTAAGTTATTTTTAAGCGTGGTTAAAAAGTAATTTTATTTATTATTTTGGATTTATCAATGTGTTTTATTAATCAGAAATTTGAACGTGGCAAAAATATCGGAGACGCCTAAATTTGGAAGATTTATATAGATTGAAAATATTAGGATCAGTAGTACGCTAGGTATAGTATGATGAATCCATAAACTAATGAATGAAGTGTTTTGTAAAAAAACGCCACGAGACGTTAGAAATAAATAAATAAACAGTATTCATCGTTCAAAAATTTCAAGAATATTCCATAAACAATAATACTTTTAGATTAATAAGTAGCAAATAAAAAGTTTTACATCATACATATTATGTAACATTATACGTCCTTTTAAATTATCCACCTTTTATTTGCATATGTTAAGACATTTTCCATTAACAATCATAAAAAATAATAGGACTTGTAAATATATTTTCAAATTGACATTAAAATAATACAGTGGTGTAGAATTTATTTAACTTCTACAATACACCCATACATTATATTAATTACCCTTATTACACAGGAAATTAGGCAAGACAATTAAAATCAGTTTATAAGGTTTTACTAGACTGCTATGGGTGAAAAATAATCAAAATAAAAGATTATCAAAGTATAATATATAAAGGATAAGAGAAAAGTAACGAAAGTCCTACCGATATTTAAAAAAACTAATGCATTATATTAACTTCATCAAATGCTTTACAATTTAACATGATAAAAATTCATACGATCGTACTGGGTTTGTTTAAATATTTGTTGACGCTGCGATTTTTGTTATTGTTATCATGGTTACCAATAAAGGAAATACAAATAGATATTTTTTTAAAGGAAAAATATAATTACTTTTACTATTACCTTTTAACTAAAAATTAATAGAATTCTTCATTGTAGCGAGAAGAACACATGACCCAAGTTTCTAGTTGCTAGGCCTTTACATAAAAATCACATGGACGGACAGATCCACAGATAGAGGGGCAGAATGCACCTTGAAATCTTGTTCACCTTGAGCGTAATCTTCGAAGGTTTTATCCCAACGAAGGTTATAGAACTAAGATACGCTAACTATATTATACATCATACGTTGTAATGACGTATCATTTCTCAGAGTAATTATGGTTTTGTTTGCATTGTCAAACAGTCACACACATAGCTTTGGGGTTCTAATAAGAGATGTAAGTTACCAGGTGATTTTGCTTGAATATGAGCAATAGCTACTTTAAATTAAGGTGGTGCACACGATAGTTTTGTATGTAAAATATGTCTTTAAGCTAAATTTATAAATTGCTTAAATATAACTTCCCTTAGTGAAGAAAAAGTAGAAAACTTCAGTAAATTGTATATTTTTTTTAATTCAAATATAAAAATGCCATATAAAATTGTTATGTATGTATTTTAACGATTTTTACAAAAAAGATGTTTGTACAAATAAAAAAATATCACTCCTTGAAGTTACACTATATTTTTTTTTTGGTCCAATATCAAAATGATTAAATTTTATGATTTAAATGGACCGTGATTTCATGTAGAGTGGTAAAAAACCTATTTTTTACATTTTGTTTGTCATCAGAGAAATTATTTATAAGAGCTACGAATTCAACACGGAAAAATGTATTCCAATCCCATATTGATGACTACATCACAATAAATTACTTATTATCTGGAAAGACATTGAGCTCATAGCATTGCCAAATAATCCTACAGCAATTATTAACTTTAAGTCTATTGTGACCCAATTTTTATTAATATTACTCATAACATTTTATCACGTAAAAGAATCATCAAAATATTATGAAAAAAACACTGTAAAGGTAATTGTAACGAAGTACAAAAAATTTCACCAAGTTATCACAAGACGGACAGCAAAGGTTTTATGAAGGCATTTTTCGGGTTTGCAAAGCATGTTTTGCGATGATAATAACAATCAATGCTTTAAGAAAGTGTTACATTAGATATTAAACCTAAAATTAGATATTTATTATATGACTGGGTAACATTGGTTGACCTGACATTTAAACATATTTTCCTTAAGGTTAATATCTACTAAACAATAATTTAATAATTCAAACTCACACAATCATTCTAACTGACTGTTCATATCTGAAAGGTGAATATCTCAATTAGAATAGTAGTCAGACACTGAATTCTTAACAGTAATGATTATTAGAGGAAGTATCAAAATCCGCACTCCATTCTATCCAACTGCACCATGCTCAGTTACTTACTCATAGTTACTTAACCTCCCATTACAGGAGTATCATCGTATACTTTAATTTGATGACAATATATCTCTAAGTATTCCATCTGTCAGTAATTTTATATTAACGGATAACACAAAAATCAGGTTATGCGAACTTTTTCCAGTATGTCTTAGGAAATGCATTCTTCTAGTTTATCACAGGTATGCTGCAGAATTATCCATGTTCCCGAAGTAACTGAGGCTGACGTTATCCAGGGTCATATTTTTAAACTGAGTTTTTATTTTATTAATTGACTGAGCTTTAGCAAAGCCTGTCACTCAAGAGTTTGAAAAAATTTCTTTTTTGTTTGTGACACGATATCTCGAGAATGAACTAACTTGCACAAAACTTTACTTCTCTATTGAATAATATCGAGTTTTATGACGGTATATGTCACTTACGGTATTTGGCTGAAAGTTAACGAACACATTTTACACTTTTACATTGATCCTATAATATATTAAAATTTGACATGCAAATATCAACACAACTAGCCGCAAGACACATCGAGATATATTTAACTGTGGATGTTAATCGTTGTATGAAATTTCATTCCACGTGGACAAAAATTCCTTCTAAGATGGTACATATCTATTAATTTATGGGATCTGGCTGAGTGTCATTGAAACCTATCACATTACGTAGTGTGTTGTACCTCAACCTTGTAGTTTAATTATTTTCACACTCTTAAAATATTGCTGTTCAGTTTTTAAACCACAGGGTGCTTACCGTACGATCGCCATATCATATGTTATATAAGTAGGCCTACGAGTATAATTAACAGTACGTGGGTTCTTTGTGTCAGAAATTACTAGTGACATCGCTGTCCTAATTGTCACGTAACATAAAAAAAAACTAAACAAAAGCCCAATGGAACACTACCTCCATTGTTGTATTGTGTTTCCAATTAATCATACAATACAGTCTATTCTGGACACGATGTCCCTAATTAGGTAATGGGTCCGTTTAACTTAATCATGTCATTAAACTGATATAATGTTTACAAATCCTCAGGTATTGTTATGGAATATTGTATTTGATAGTATTTATATAATTGAATATTCATGTTTTACTTAAATTAACTAGATAAATCTTTAAAAAATATGTATAACTACAGTTGATAATATATAAATATATAACTGCGTAGTTAAATCTAAAAATAACATTGGATGATAAAAATAAATATCATCGATCAAGATTATACACATACATTATCGATAAGAGTATTACAATAATATAGCTTTCTGTTACTTACACTGTAGGTGACAATAATGCATAACGGGCCTATATGCTAAAGATTCAAATCTGGGAAGGATTTCGTAATTGGGATTTGACTAAAGAAACATTTTGGCAGCGAAATTATTCTCAAGATACCTTGCGGATAGTTTAGCTAAATGCTTAACTATGTACGTTGCCACCTTAAAACCAACCCTATAACCAAATGACATCACAGTGACTTGCACGGTTATCAAACTCCACGTTGATTTTATAGAAAAGAAGCTTCATGCACAATTTAGGGTCTAAAGGTTCGTTTAATTCGTACTCGAAATATCTTGCGGGCAGGTTGAGAGACAGTAAGCACACTTTTCTAACCACTCGAGTTTTTGCTAGCGCTCATTTAATAGTATTTTAAATCGTTCATATCTTGAAAATGCTTGTGCGTATCAGAATTCTAAATATATTTATAAAATAAATAAAACGGAATTTTTATCTAGGTTAAATAGTACATACAATTAAATGATCTGTTGTTAGATTATAATGGAAAAATCCGACCTGAAAATGTTCAATCTTTAAAACAATTACGCTGGATTAAAATTTTAAACATTTAAAGTTTAGGTCCTGTTTTAGGTAGTTTAATATTCTTGTCTTGGCTCAAGTAGTGAAAGTTAAACTTACTAAATGAATAGTGGACTTTTAAATACTAGATAGTTTATAAGGTAGTTATTGAATCTCTTCAAATCCAATGAGCATGGTCTACAAGTAGTTTGGCAAACGATTTTAACTAAGCATAGCCCAAGGTGTTCATTATTTTGTATGGATTTCTTAACATTAATGAATAATAAAGAGAAAACCCGGTATCAGTTATTACAATAGAAATGTTATCCTTTTTACGGTTGGCCTTTTTAAATATATACATTTCCTTAATTATATCCATTAATTTGATTTTAATAATTTTCTGTTATTACAATATTAAAGAAAAACATTTCAGCTATGTTACAAATATTTTAAACATCTTTCATCCATGTTATAAATATTTTAAACATTAAATATAGTATTTTAAATATTAAATTGAAAATTTTGAGGAGGCAAAAACAAAAGGACTATAAGCTTAACTTTGCAAGTGTTCCCTGAAAGAAGTTATCGTATTTTTTCAAGTACTACGCCACGTTTTAATCTCAATTTAACTGCAATTTTAATTAGGTAATGAAATCCGAGAGAGAAAGTAACACTCGAGTGTTCGTTTTGTTTAATTGGCAAAAGTGTAACATCTCTGGCACAGTTTAATCAATGTCAACATTTAAATAGGAAACTCCAGTGATGTTGACAAAACTGTAAGTGGATGTTTCTATCTAGGAATCTTGTATATATGAATATAATATGTATTCATTCGAGAAAATTGTAAGCAATATGTTGTACACTCGTGACAAACGTAATCTAACCATAAAAGAATTGTGTATAACATATTTTTATATACGCGTAATTGGAAAATAAAGACAGAAGTATTATTTTTTTAATGAAATAATATCAAAGCAAATATATTTTTGACTGTTAATTAAAATACGAGTCGTTTTTTGCTAAAATTTTAAATTTTATGGCATTTTCCCAAAATATATGTAGGATATATATTATATTTTCACCGATTGCTTATTCTTCTAATTAAAGAGATTGATTTTTAATTGACCAAATTTCTTCTTTTAAAGTTTTTTTCTCGACGAAAGGTTGTGAAGGAAACAGGATTTACGTAAACGTAGGTTTTTGTATCCCTGACTAATGTAAATGCCTGATAAAATTCTGTTTTCTTATGAACATTTATTTGGTCTCTTAAAATTGCCCTTGGGTTAGAAATGTTTCTAATATAAACTTCTATTAAGCAATTATCCATTTTTAAAGAAAAAAATATTGATTGATTATCATTCATATAAACAACAAACGCATCAAATTTTGACCAGTTCCTAAATTTTATGGTCGGAAAAACGTGTGAACCAATAATAATGCTGTTTTATAATATATTTTGTATTTTAAGTACATTTTTCAAAACTAAGGGTTCTTATTAGATTCAATATTATAATAAAACATTAAGACTTGCAACCTCCAAGTATACTGTCAATTTATTTCCTTTCTTGAATAGTATCACATAAATGTATTTAAGTTTTTGGATGATTATTTTAATTATACAACTATATAAGCCTAGAGAAATACACTACACGTTTACTTAATACCAATTAAATTATAAGAAATAAATGTTTAAAGTTGAAGAATGGAATGGAGTCACATAAATAGTTTTAATTATTATATTTTACTTTCAGCATTAAAAGTGTATTTTTTCAAAATGTGTGAAATACCAATTCAAACAAATTAAAAGGGGGTAATATAGTACATAAAAGAAGCTAATAATACAATCTAAATTAAGAATCAGTCTGACAAATTGAAATTACTAAGCAGAGGGAGAGTTTATAAGGGGGTGGGGGTTATCAGAAATGGGTATCAGATACGGAGTTAAAGGTGAAAGACGGATGTATGTATGATCATGTTGATTTCAATGCAAACTTATCATTCTCAAACGTCCCTAAATCATACTTTTGAGTTAACCTTGTATTACAAAAAGTAGGAGTACTCCATATAACGTGTCAGGTAAGAGATTGTTTAAAAATTTTCAAATCTCTAGTCTAAAAATATAGTTACAAAAATCCACATACATAGTTACAGAAATGGTATTTTCCAGATTGATGATGGAAATACCATACATAAGAAAATTGAAACAAAGAGTATAACTCTGAGATATATCTCGAGAATAAATTGGTTTTGTAAACGTTTTGCTTATATAACAATAGGAGTTCTGGCAACACACTTTTTTTGTCTATATCTGCAATTTGCTTATGTTTTCTGCAGAATATTTAAAGGTCGACTTGAGCTATGTTCTTAATCATTTTACATTTTTGCCATTTTTATCTAAGCAACGTCCTGTTGATAATGGGCATGTTTTTACATAGCCTAACTATCTCAACAACAACTTCAAATTATGTAAACTTGAATTTAGCATGAAAATACACTTGTACATAAACAAGAAAAGGATTCAATGACAGTGTTGTACTTTTTAGATTTCACTTTGCGTCATTGAAGCCTATCACTCAGTATGGTAACAAAATTTATCTTTTTCTTCATCTTATATCCATACAAAGAACGGTTTGAGAAATATATACTAGTATTAACCTTCAAACAATGTTACTTTTACATCTGGGTGCGATATAACAAACCTTATGTTATAGGGATGTTTTTGTAATTTTAAACGCCACTTGTTGTGTAATGATTTTTATTATCCATTATCCAACTAGTGTGCTAATAACCCCAGAGACTAGTATAAGTAACCAGATTTTTTAGGTTTACAATCCCACTGATCAAATTGAAAAGCCTTTGAGTGCGCACCAAACAATACACTGTAACTGATTTGTCTAAATTGAAAATAACTTTTTCAAGTCCAATGGATTTGAGCCATGTAGTGCTGCAAGACTCCAGCCTCAGTACAAATCTTTTTCTGTTCTATTTCAGTGACATCCACTCGTCACTCTGTACGGTAATCTCGTACATTATGCCGCTGACACAAGTCTCAACTAAAAATAAAAGAAAATTTTGGGCCTACAAGTTTTTCTTGACCTCTACATTTGTGTCCAACTTCACAACAAATCCAACTACACAGCCTGAACTTCACAACAAATTCTGCAAAATCAAATGTTCTGGATTTTTTTCATCATCAAGAAATACTGAAACAGATTCAAAGTAGTAACAAATTTATCCTATAAATATGTCGGCTACTTATAGTGACCATGTTCATAAGCACTTTTATTTCAATATGGCATCCATTCACATTTATATTTATTTACGATAACAGCATAAAAAAGCCTAAACGTGTTGAAAAAAGTTTTTTTCGAGAACTCCTAGTTTTATATAAGCAAAACGTTTACAACACAATTGATTCTCGAAATATATCTCAGAGTTTTTCTCTTTGTTCAATCTCAGCCGAAACTCATGGAGGAACATTCACCATTATTAAACACTACGACAATTTATCGTACAAACATATCTGCTAAGTTTGTTGGCCAGCTTGGTTCCATTATGGCGGTCGTTAAGTAAATTGTGGTCTCGATTGCTAATGTAATACAAATGATACTTAATATTGAGCGTATTACATGTAAATCCCATAACAAGTAAGTTTAGTTTATTATTACTTTTGCTATAATAGTTTTACATAAGTATTCCAAATGAACTGAAAGGAGTATATTTATTGTTTTAGGAAAAACATTTTTTCATGTTTTAAAAATCCACCTCATCTTTTCATCTTCCTATAATTATTAATAGTGGCCATTTCAAATTACTTCATTGTTGAAAAGTTCCAGGTGTTTGGATGATTGAATTAAATTATGTTTGACAGTTTGTGGACTGAAATAGATTTAATGACAGCGCCTAAACCTTCTAACCTTTGTAAATATTTTAATTATTAAATTATTTCGAACGAACAGGCTTTTCCTAACAGCTTGCTATGTCCAGTTAATATATAGTGTATTATAAAATAACGTAGATTCCCCAAATGGCTTCACGGGAAGTAAATAAGACGGAAGTGTCAAGTAACCGGAAATGGTGGTTGGCCAAGAATAGCACCTCGGCTTGTAAAAACCTGTCCATGACAGTTATTTAAGTTTCTTTCTATCCAAACACGTAAAAATGTATTTTCTGTGTACCTTTCATATATATATATATATATATATATATATATATATATATATATATATAAAACATTTTATATTATATTAAAAGCATTATTAACAAAGTCCAACTGTACACTTATTTTATCTTATATACTATTTTATTAATAATACATTTTAGTACTGCAGTATTTAAATCATAGTATTTAATCATAGCAGTATTTTTATCATACTTTAATATTATTAGAAGATATTTAAATATATTTTAAAACTATCCGCGTTAACATATATACATATACGTTAGTACGCTCTTAAGAATATGCATTGTGAGAAAATATATTTATGAGATTTATCTTAAAAATATTTAATCAGCAATATTACGCAATCTATTTATTTACTACTCCGTTGAGCTTTTTGTTTATTTAAGCATTTTCTTAGAATGGGGGCCTTGTTGTGAGCATCAGAAAACTTTCTAACGTCAGTTAGATAAAGTATACAGTCTTTAATAAAGGTTGATTGCGCCTCTTCAGATTAAGTAGGTTCACTATTTTCACAGCATGTTATTTAATATGAATTCTCCTCAGATGGTAAATAATGTATTGACACCAAATGCACCACTATCAATGCCAGTTGAGCTATTGCACTTATTAATCTGTCCATTTATAGTGATTATAATAAATTATAATAAAGGGTAGTCCAGTAAAACAATCATCCAGTTGATCATTTCTTTATACGGGGCTCCGAAAGTGTGATGGTTTCTGTTTGACAAGTTGGCTTGTCTCAGTCAGGATGACAGATTCTTGAGAGTCATGTCCGTAAGTAACTATTTTGTCTATAGTAATTTTTAATAAATAGAAAATATGTTGTTATTATTATTCTTATGAAATAAAAAATTAAATAATAAAACTTATGAACTTCATACATGTTACTTTCGTTAATTCATACCAGTAGTGAAGTTGCATGTGTTTTATCATTATGAGGCTTATATATTAGCCATTAATAATGTTTTGGATTAAAGCAAATTTGTTTGAGATTATGTTTTGTGCTTTCGTAGTCCGAGATATCTAGGTGAACATTTTGTATTATTTTTAATGTAGTAAAGATAATTTCGTAGTTGTCATCTTTCGAGGTCATCATAATCACTTGAACCACTATCCAGAGTATTTAAGATGTGTATGTGAAATCTTATTGGGAAGGTTTGAAAACGTTACAAAGGAAGTATTTAAGATTAACTTTAGGACTATATTTCTCTAAATAAGGTTATGTAAGTTAGAAGGTCAATAAATAATAGTCGTCTCATGCAAAGTTAATTTATATCACTGAAATCCCCCCCTGAAACAATAAGATTTATCTTTTTTGGATAACCCTCTCCCTTCCGTAGTTTCATAAACACGGACATGAAATAATATTTATAAATTATTTACTACGATTCATACTATTCCAGACATTTTAATATTGAAGGAATTCTTGTTAATCGTCTTTAAAGCATCTCGTTCTATATAAGACAACTAATCTCTTAATTGATAAAGGATTTTATGGTTGTATACTTATATAGTTAGTATGATATGTGATTACGAAGCAGCTTCTTAGAGTTAGATCGTTGTCTATCAAAATATGTAACAACTGTTGATAAGAAGGTCATAGAGAATAGGAAATTGGTACTTAGATTGCTCATGGTGTAATGAAGAACTCTATTTGCTGTGGGATCCAAAAGGCAAAGGAGAGAGGAGTTAAACTATAAATGTTACCTACGTCAAGTGAGGTCCTCAATAAACTTTTGTATTTGTTTGTTATTTTTTATTATTTTATATTTTAAAGAACAACATTGTTTTGGCTTAAAATAAAATAATTTAGCAGTTTCCTGAGTCATGTTATATTCTCTGATTACTATAGTATGAAACGGTATTACAAGGCTACGCCAAATAAAGAACGTGAAGTTTTCGGAAAGTCTGTACTCGACTGTGAGTGTATAGATCGTACTCAAATGACATGCAAGTCTTTGAGCTTATTAGTCACATGAGAGGGGGATGTCTTAATCCAATCTCTCTCTCACCTATGCCCTCAGCCATTCAACCGACCGTTATATATCTTTTGCATATCCCAAGAGTGAGTTACATTATATTTGTGTGACTGTATTTATGAGTTGATTCAAAAGGCTCCAGAATTGTGTCTGCAAAGAAACATATCGTTTGTTTGTTTATTTTTATTTTTGGCTTCCAAGTGAAACATTTTTTGATATTTCTCATGATATACTTAGATCTAGTTAGTGGTTCTAAAATGATGTACAAACTTAATTAGATTTGTAAAATCAATTACAACAGCAAATTACTGTCAAGTTTATTAAAAAGGTATTTCTGTTCTTTATTTTTGTATGTATTAATACCTTTCCCACCTGACGAAGAGGATAGATTTAAATCTTCATAACATTGTATTATAACTTTTGTAACCTATAAAAATCGCTAACGTCCGAAATTTTGTTGTCTTTTCAAATCTTCTATCGTCAGTAATAAATTTTAAACAAATAACAAATATGCTCTGATAAATCACGTTGTATTCATCTAATACACTGCTATATTCCAAAAACTACTTGCTTAAAGCTTACAAAAACCTTTTGCAAAGGAACACTTTGTTATTGATGTGTACTATTTTTTATAAGTTCTCCCTTTTAGAAAATAATTTAAAATATCTCACATAATTTAAAAATTGTTGATGGACCTCAACAATCAGTAGCATAACAAATAAATATTCTTAATTAATGCAAGTTATCAGTTTTATGTTTTAATACGGCTATGGGAAGATTAGCGATCCAACAAATTTCCACGAAACGCGCATTTACTATCCAGTCACGCATTGGATCTTACAAACTTTGGCCCATCTCAAGCCGGTGTCATTGCCGCATTATCCGTCTCTTACAAAGTAATCTTTAGTGCTAGATGGTGACGTAAAAACTGGATAACACATCTAAAATTACTAAAATAGTTGGAACTGTAGTATTATATTACGAAGAATAGCTTATCGTACCTATTAGCATATGATTCAATGTTGAACTATACATACGTAATCAAAACACGAAATTTAAAAATACGTACGAGTTTACGCAGTAGCGAATGTTCTTCTTGAAAAATATAATTTATTTTTTAAAAAAAATAGAACGATCAAAATACATGTACTGAGGCTAAAATTAAAATTATATTTTTACATGAATTGTACTGCAATTTGAGAACCAAGCATTAACTTGTTTTGACACTATTTAGTTTTGGTAATGATTTAATTTAACTTCTCTTTTTTAAATGTTTGATATTAGTATATAAAACAGGTAGCAGCCACACGTACAGACCTTTACCCCTAAAACTTAACCCTAAAATCAAAACAGCCCTTTCTTGCACCAAGAGGAACCTATGTGATAAATAGGTTATTAATTTAACATCTAATTAAGTTTAAAGTGTGTAGACTTCACTATACTTTGACTAATGGGAAATGCAATTCTGCTGAGCCGATAATGATACAAATGGACTATTGTTCAGGCTGTATTGTCAGTTGATAGTGGAACAATGATGTCATCACTAATTACTGTTTATACATAGAGAACACCTACTGTGCTACAAAAAAGAGTGGCAGATTCGGCTTTAACACTGAGAATCCAAAAATAACTTTTGCAAGTAAAAGAAACAAAATTAAGTACTTCATTTTTTAGATATTTTGTAAGAAAATAACAAGGTACACGTATACAACTCCATATGTTACGTAACAGGCTTTGATAAGGTTGCATGGAATATTTTAAAGTCTATAGCACATCATCATATGGCTACATTTTTTACTATGTCACGTGTTGCTATATAATATTTACATTAAGTTATAATATAAATACAAAATTCGTACACCCCCCATGTCATTATTGTCTGGAACCAAAATATAGGGTTGAAAACAAATGCCTTTACCCTTGCCTCTCCCGGCCATTGTTCTAGATGAAACACTATGATACCACAGGAAGTGCCGATATACTATTCCACTTTTGCCTATGCTCGTGTGACAAGTGTTTTTCTCTTTACTTTCTTACTTACATCCTGTACGGTGACAACGCCTAGTATTATTTTTTGAAGCAGTTGTCAGGTAAGTTTAATTTCTTAACTTATCTTTTTTCTTTCCTTTTTCTCTTGGCAGTATAATTCCACACATTGCACATGTACATAAAATAATTGTGTTTCCCACAACGAAGAGGATCGATCTCAATTCTAAAAATATTGTTTAATACAATTTATATAATATGTTTTTATGCTAAAGATCTTGAACTCCAATAATAAATTTTATACAACAATGTAAAATGTCCGAAATTCTATTATTTTTTCTAACCTTTCCACCTTAACACAATTGTAAATAAAGAATGTCATACAATTATTCTTAGTTTATTTACATATTTCTATTTTCTATGTTGGAAGTACCAAAGAAAATCAGACAAATTTAGTGCTGTTTGAATGACACCGACAATACGCCATAGTATTTTACAATACAGCAATTATGTCACTTAAATTATAGATATCTGAGTTTATAATTTAAACTAAAAAGGAATATTGCATTAGAAAATATCCTACAGTAGGTAAATAAGTAAAACTATACTGATAATCCCTTTATATCACATTAGTGTTACTAAATAACTGAGAGGGTCTTCTTGAAATCGTATCGTTCTCCATCCGTGTATGTGCGATAACTCTTCATGGGAAGGTACTTGAGGCTTGAACATTTATATATAGTTTTTATATAAGTAAACAAAATTGTTTCCTGTTTATTTTAGAGTCAAAAAGTAAAAGGCATGGCCGTAACTGTAATAGCCAGATACAAATATGGAAAAATTTGATATCAACTTTGAAACTTGGCATGTAGGTTTCTCTTAGTCCTAAGAGTAACCTTTTATATTGAAGAGTTAAGAGGTCAAAGAGAAGTCCATAAGTCTGTTTGGCCATCTGAATTCCTTAGTTAAAAGAATAAATTATTTTTGGGTAAAAAAGTTAATGGAAGTCTTTCTCTCTATTTACCCGTGTTTATACGTTTTTTCTTGTTCATTAATATTCCGTAATGTCAGTTTATTGTTCTACACATTATCAATACATTTATTTTCTAATAAATATTGATAGTGTTATTCTTGTGTTCATGCTTTACTGGAGACAAATGTAATGGAATGTCTTAGATATTTCACGTTAAATACCAAACTTTAAACATATGTATCTGATTTTTATACATTTATTTATTAAATATAAGAAAACAACTATTAATAGACCATTGTACTTAAGTGATTATTACGAAATATTTAGTTGACAATTTCAAATCTAAAAAAAGAATTCCTAAGGAATAAATTATTTTTTACAGAAATATTCTGATACTGCCAGGAATTTAATAACTCATCTCTGAGTAAAATAAACTAATGTAATTTAATTAGCTAAAAAGCTCTTTTTGCTCAAGAAAACTATTTACGCAACCCTTTGAAACTTTTCTCTGTTGTTATCCAACTGTTATTGGATAAGTTTTGATTAGTTTCAGACCACTGTTGAGCACTCAGTGATCATACAAGTACGATACATATATGTGATCATTCAGGTTATTATTAAAAATGTGCTTATGCTTTTTGATACACTTGTAATGGTATAACCAATATAACTGTTTTGAATACTTTCCACGCCAGTGATCCGGGTATGGAGCTATATAAATCGTAAATAACGATTGATAATTAACTCTTTAAATAATATTTCATACATTCGTATTTAGCCAATCAAAGCGCAGGTCAGAATCAATTATTGTTAACAATTGTAAACCGAAATTGTTGCCGTATTACTTCAACCAAGTTTGAGATGGCTATTTACTATCGAGCTAAAATATTTTGGTTCCTAGGTTCGAACCTAAAATTCGAAAATAAATATTGTGAAAACTAAATTAAAAGCTCCAAAGTAAATTAAATAATGACGCATCGGTAAAAATCCATGGTTGGTAGATGCTAAGATTCTCAAATACTGATATGAATAAAATTCAAATAATTCTAGTTGAGATGAAGAGTAAAATGCATTTTCTGAAAAACGTTATAAAGGCCAGTGTTAGTATCCGGAACATATGCCATAGCAACATATAAAAAACATATAAATGTAAAAAACTTGCAATATATTTCTAGTCGTTTTTTTATAAAGGAAATAAGTCTTGCCTTTAAAGAACAGGGTTATGAATGGACGCTTGAGAATGTATGGGGAACGCTCGGAAAATCCCTTATCTATTATTAATAACATCTATAATAATTTATACTTTGTGAAGAATATGGAATAAAATGGCTGGAAGTTAACGGGTTACTTATATTTTGTTACTAAACCAAGAAGAAAGATGAAGACTGTTCAAACATTTAAATAAAAGTTTTATATGACAATGGGCATAGCACGTGGGATATGATTGTAACTCTGAATGTATGTATTAGCCTTTACGAAGTTAGTATTCATGAGTGATGAAAGATAATAGCGGTTCCATTTTCTGTGACATTTACCACACAAATATTGTAGGTTCCTTAATGAGCAATAACAATTGATAATAGAGAGTGATTTGGTATTCCTATTCCAATAAAATAAAAACTCTATAGAACTTTAAAATTTTTACACATTTTTTCCCAGCAATAACACACCATGATTATATAAATGATATCCTCTTAACGTAAGAGTAAAATAACCCCTGTTGTTATGTGATGAGATGTCATGTCACAAAGGCGAAGGGCCGAAAGTAAATTAATTATCTAGATAGCTCTTGTTTCTGGACTGAGAGCACAAACACAAACACAAACTCGCACACGCACACTCACCTACACAAGTAGGTATTCACCAACAGTTGTCCGGATATCATTTTGAGGGACATCACTTCCCTTGATTGCTTTTCTCCGAGTGTATGTTTATTTATTTTTAATACTCGTACGGTCCTCTTTAACATAATAATTCGTGTATATAATATTACAGAGAGACAATGGAAAGGCTGATTTTATCAAATGATATTATTATAATACTTTATTTACAATATGAATTTTCGATTTATTTTAGTTTATTAAATAGTTTTACATGTACACGAACTTAAGAAACTAAACATAAAAAATTCGAAACATTTGTTAACATTACGGTTGTTTGCACAAGTTTTTCATATTATTTACATTAGAAGGAATAAATTTGATATTGTTAAAGAAAAGTATAACAACAAAGCAAAGAAGTTTCTTCAATCAGTGTGATACGAGGTCCCATGAAGAACGCTCATTAAAATACTACTTATAATCTTAAAAAGTACTATACGCAAATTGGGGATTAAACTCCTAATAGAATTTGAATTCGCTTTTACAACATTACATTAATTCATTGTTGCATAATAATCATTTAAATTTAAGTTAAATCTCATGAGATAGAACGTACTAATATTTTCAATTAGCATTTGCTATCAATGTACTATATTTCAAACGAAATTCCGAAATTTAAAGTATTGTTATTAAATATTATAGGTAAATTATATCTAAAAAGGTTCAAATTCTAACTGGCTTTATCTTTAGGTGTAAACCCTACACTGGGTACAGCAATAACCGATATGTCACATTTATGCAACCGGTGGATATCCAAGATCTGTACTTTACTAACTGAATATATCGAGATGTTTAGGTAAAAGTGAGGTTCGATATGTTTAGTCTACCGGGTACAATGACTGTTGGGTTATGAAGAGCTTTGTAAATATTAAAGGCTGTTGCTAGCCTAAACATGAAGGAGTACCATCCCCTCTCCACTTTAACTTAAAGAAACTAACTGATATACAATGTAGCATGACTGAGATATAGAACCCGCTATTCCACCTCATCTTGAAAATCCCCCAAAAAGCAAACCCCAAAGGTTCTTTTACGAAGTGCAATGACAGCTTTCCTAAGATAATTGTCCTGAATGAAACAAAACACTACATTTTAATAAAGTTGATTGTTCAATATGCCAAATATGATGCCATTATAGGATTCACCTCTTATAAAAATATATTTCAGCAAGGTTAGCCTTTAAATAAACTGTTTATGTTTTAAATGATTTTAGTCTGTAGTAGGCTGAATGATGGAATACATTTCGTATCAAAGTAAAAATCTTACTATATAACCCAAATTGATGGAACGGCTATGGGAAATCCTCTATCATGTTTTATTACCAAAATTTGTATGTACCATTTCGAAACTACAGTCAAATCAAAAATGACATATTTTCCAACAAAATGGATAAGATACGTCGATGATGTATTTACCATATTTAATAAAAATGAAAACCTACAAGATTTTATCACAACTCTAAATTCGTATTACCCTCCTATTAAATTTACTTATGAAATTCAGCAAAACAATAGTATCCAGTTTTTAGACGTATTGGTGATTAAAAATGAAGCAACATTTTAATTCGGTATCTACAAATACCAACTCACACATTTAGATTTATTATCAATGAATCTAATCATCCACCTGAACAAAAAAGGGCAATATTTACAACAATGATTTACAGACTTTTAAATACACCACTTTCAACAGAAAACTACAATAAAGAACTAAATTACTAAATTGGTTACACTACACAACTGATTGACAATATGGTAAAAAAAGTATTGAAAAGAAGAACTTGAAACGATAAGACAACATTAAGGCTACACAATACAAGAATTTATTTGCACAATATACAGCACTTTCTCGAACCCAATATGCAAAATTAAAAAAAAAAACAAACAAATGAAACTGTCACTCTCAGAACAAGGAACAAACTATCCCAACCTTTAGGAAACCCTATAGACAAAATTTAAAATGATGATAAATTGGGAATTTATGAAATTGCATGCGATAAATTTGACAAAATTTTTATGAAAAAAAACAAAAAGAACAAGAAAAACACGATTTAAAGAGCATTTAAATGGTACCCTCATGTACCATGGATCAAAACTGCATCGTGTACCTTACATCACTGATCACTCGTACACGAAGTAACATATCTTTACTTGTTTGTTTCAAGAAGCTATACCACGAAGCAAAACGGGTGTTAACAGGGACCCATTAAACCCAGAACCATTACAAAACGTCATTAAGGCAGTTTGTGCATCACCTGAAAAAAATATCAATTAGGGAAGCATGCAAAGTTTTAAACATAAAATTTGCGACATTACATCGTCACATTAAAGCTTTTAAGGAATCAGGTGAAAATAAATACGAGTGCAGCGCAAAATTTGATGTTAAGAAAGTTTTTAACGATGAGGAAGAAATTAAACTCAATGAGTACTTAAAACTGTTGCTAAAATGCAGTATGGGCTAACTAAAAGGGGAGTTGGCATTTAAATTTGCTGTTTCAAATAACAAAAAATATCCAAATAATTGGGATACAAATAAAATGGCAGGGGAAGAATGGATAAGGAGCTATTTAAGCAGGCACGCTAATTTGTAAATAAGGAAACCTCAAAAAACAAGCCTCGCTCGCGCAAGTCCTTTTAACAAGCACAATTTATCCCTATTTTTACAACAACTTGGAAGATGTACACATACGATTCGGACCTATTCTACTAGAAATAATCTGGAATCAGGACGAAACCGGGTTGACAACGGTTCAAAATCCTTCAAAGATAGTTGCCCCTAAAAGAATTGAGCAACTTGGCAGCATGAACTTTGCAGAACGTGGACAGCTAGTTACGTTAAGTTGGTGCATTAATGCACTTGGTAATCACATACCACCGATGCTAATTTTTCCTAGGGCGCACTTTAAAGATTTCATGCTGAATTTGTGGGGCAAATTTGTCTGGGTGGTCAAATGAACAGCAGTATGTTGAATTTATGAATCACTTCGTTAATCATACTAAACCCTCCGCAGCTGAACATGTTTTGCTAATAATAGACAACCATGAAACTCATCTTTCACTGGAAGTTTTAGAACTTGCTTCGGGGGCTGGTGTGGTAATACTAACCTTCCCCCCACACACATCGCATAGGTTACAGCCATTAGATTTAACCATTTATGCACCTTTAAAGACTTATTACAATCAGACAGTTGAAGCTTGGCTCTGTAACAATCTTGGCAAAACATTTGATATATATGTTCTATTGCTGAAGTTGTTGTACTGATCTTTTCTAGAGCGTTCAGTACAAGTAATATCATACAAGGATTTAAAAAGCCTGGAATATAACCTTTTGATAGAAATATGTGCACCGATTATAACATCGTATGTCACCGATCGTCGTCCTCCAACTTCGGAGGTTAGACCTACTCCACAATCTGAAAACGCCATGCCTCCAACAACACCAGTACCTTCAAGCGATGCTCCTTCATCAGGGTCTTTAGAAGTACAATCTGAGACCAGAGAAGTTGTGCAATCTACAGCTGTACAAAGAGACATTAATTTGCCGACTTCAACAGAAACACCAACTCGCAATTTGTAAAGCCATAATAAGGGTACTACTATGGTAACACCAGAAGAATTAAGACCTTTCTTAAAAGTTCCGTTACGGAAGCAAAGTGGCAAAGGGAGAAAACCTGGGAGAACAAAAATAGCAACAGATACAACTGAGAAGCATGAAGTCAGACGTGAAAAGGAAAAAAAGAATGAAAAGGAGCTAAACAAAAAAACAAAAATTGACGAGCAACAAAGTTCAGACAATGAATAAAAAGAAAAATAAGCCAGCTGTTAAACAATATCTTTTTGAGAGTGACTCTGATAGTGATAACACTTCTAATGATAAATTTTGATAGTGATGCTGAAATTGAGACCTACGCTGGACTATTAGAACAGATGAATGGAGAAATATATGAGCAGCAGGAGGAAGAAAATGTTTGAAAGAGTAACCTTTGATTACGTTCTCGTAAGATTTCCAGAGAAAATGTAGTAAGCCAGAGCATTATGTGGGTCAGATTCTTTCAAAGGACAGTTATGGATTCGAATATCAGATAAAGTTCTACAAGAGAATTCAACCTATTTGCAAATTTGTAGAAGAATCTGCTGAAATATTCGACGTATCAAGTGAGGAAATTGTAATAAAATTACCTAATCCTATTGTATTGTCGGGTTCCTCAAGAACACTAGGGCAAATGCGTTTTCCTATTGATTTTTCGAACTACAATGTGAAATAATTACATCTTCGTCAAGTTTTCAGGCGTTTATTTGATATTCTATGTTTGTATTTTAGGTTGCTTCTTTGTACAATTAAGGTTTTTATGTTGCTCCTTTGTCAAATAAATAAAAACATACTTTTCCTTTACTATTTATTTGTCACTGTTATAAAACCTCTATATCCAAGATACAGGAAGTTAGTGATCCAATGTACATGAGGGTGTGATCCATGGCACATGTACCATGAATCATTTGTAGTATAAAAATAAAAAATTCGTAAAATAATAAATAGGACATTTTATGAAAAACCACATATGCACAAATATGCCAAAATATATTGACAACAAAAATTTGATGGTCCTTGGTACATTAAATCTAGAACAACCAATGTTAAAAAATATTAACAAAAAGTGATCCGAGGTACAACAGTCTCCCCTAGTTATTAGGATAATAATCGTGTAATTGGTATATAAAATAGGGTAGAATTAAAGCAGTGTAGTTTTAGTCCAGATATTCGTTAGTATGGTATACTATGTAAAAAATTGAAGACGTACTGATAAAACCTTTTGCATTTTCGTCCAATTTATAGACTATTAATTTAGGTGGTATAGTTAGTTATTACATTTACGAAATAGTAAAAATTTACCACTGGGTAAAAGATTTTTTAAAATTTATGTTAAAATTTAAGTTTTGAAATGATATATTAATATTATGTGCTCTTAAATTCCCTTCAGAAATTATCACACATTATTACAACAGTTACATTCTTCATACAGAGAGGTTTTGTATCCAAAATATGTTATTAATTTCTTTAATCCATCTTCATAAAAATAAAAAAAACTTACTAAAATATTGATTATTTTTCAGACGTGAGTAAATAGTTGAGTTTGGTGTAATTTTATGTGGTTTCCCCATAGACGAATTAAACAAGGGATTGATCTTCAACTTGATGTATACTTCAGCTAAAATACAAATGAAATCTTAAATGCAAGTGTATCTGTACACGGAATCAGTAGGGCGATGTGCATTAGTGTATCACAACAAAAACTCACCATTGACCATAACACTGTCATTCATGGTTAGTGAACTCTGCATAGTTACAATTGTAAAAGCTATAAATAATATGACTAAGTTATACAAAATGGGACAGTCAGCTTTTTTTAAATTGAATTTAAAACATTTTTTAATACAATGCAGAGTCGATATAGGGTATCATAAGTGTTTTATAGCAAAAACAACTTCATATGTGAAAACTGTTTCTTGGTATCCAATACTATGCACTACATTAAGTAGTAAACTAAATCCACTTTCTTACACTTTGAGATCATCATACTGCGAGGATTCACAGTAACAAAGGTTTCGAAGGCACTCGCAGTACACGAATTAATATTTTACAATAATGGCAAATAACATCATAACTCTATTATTAGTACTATTTATTTTTCTCTTCGTTTGTTGGTTTTGTCTTCTGTAACGAGCTATTTTGTTAATATAAGTACTAAAAGGGCCTCATTATTTAATTATTTTAACATTATTACAATTACCAACAAACAGGTATACAATAGGTTTTAGATCATTAACAAGTTTTTATAAGTATATGCTAATGATAATAATTAGTTTTAAATAGAAAAATAATAGGATTTGAACATTTTTTGACCTTAAAGCGTTTCTAAAGTAAGACGACTAAGTGTCGAGGATTGTAAACTTACACTCTCCCTTAGATGTCAAAACCCCTAACTCATAAGAACCATTCCCAGAAAGCGGAATCCATACTAAAACGGATAATGGAACCATGTCCTCTTTTTTGGTAAAGTTTCGAGTAGTTCAAACACGTACAGTTAAGATTGATTTAAAGTAATTCTCAAACTGTTTCTGTATTTCCGAATTTGGTAGTTGTATTTGGTTTCTAACAATAAATTTGGAGTCCCCCCCAGGATAGTCCAATGTTTCATGAAATCCAGAACGAAGTAAAGGGAGGTTTCCGGGGATCCAGTCAGGACCTGCGGACTAACGAACCATGTGCGGCCAGCCAGCGAAGCGTGAAGTCTCCTATCTCTGCATACACCACTGGATAAACGTCCGTCACCTGGTTGCTTTTTTTCTCCTATGAACATTTAGGTACTCACTGCGCTGTCACTTATTTACTGAAAATTAGATCCTAACTATTTAGGTGTTTACAGCCAATACAGAAATTTATATTTTAAATCTTTTCAATTTAACATCCTGGTAGACGAATTGATTTAAAAAGCCCAAATATTCTTTTAAGCATATCATGGGTAGTAATGTCTTAATGCCTTATTAAAGTTTTTACCATACATAGAAAGTACTTCTAGTATGTTCAATTTTAAGATATGTTTTAAAATTACTATTTTTAATTTTTTAAATTCAGTTTAATAAACTTGCTACAACATACTAACTTTAACAAATATTTAAAAATGAATTACAATAATTGGTTTATCGTTTTATAGTAGAAATTACACTATTAAGGTTTTTATATACTCGTATATTTAGTAGTCATTTGTACGTTTTAAATAGAGACGTATTTGTAACGATGCAATTGTATACAAGTTTTAATCTTTTGCTAATTTTAACAGCAAATTAAAGCCCTAGTTCGTGTTTAAATAAAATGTCTAGATAAATGTAATATAAATAGGTTCCAAAAAAATTTAATAATACTTGCCTACCTGAATATTTCTTTGAATATAATATATATATATATTCTTTCAAACAATACCGAAATAATGAAACAGCCACATAAAGTTATGCTAAATTTAACACTTATGATACGCTTATAAACATACTTTTATTTTTTTTTGTCGATTTCAACTCATGAAATGAAAAAGTAAAGAGTTAAATAATATACTTTAGTACAAAACCCACTTTTAATAAAGTAAATGCTACTCATATTATTTGTTATTTCTAAAATCGACACTTATTATTTATATCCTAGCTTAAACGGAAAGATCTGACGATAAAAACAAAAATTGTACAAGATATATTTGTGTATACATGTATATCTAACGTGTTATGCAGTGTACTTTAATAAGATTCACCTGGAATTAATATATTGACATAGCTTATGCATTGAATTTTGAATAATTTTCGTATTCGTATTCGTATATTGAAACTGCGTGACAAACCTCGTATGGAAATAAAATTGTTTTTAATATAATTAAAAGTCGTAGTTAAATGACATTTTCCATTATAATTTATATATTTAAATCAATGAATACGATTAAACTTTTGGTTTAACAATAAACTATGATTTAACCAGTGAATAGGGCAGGTTGATCACTCTAGAAAGTTTTAATCTAGCCAAGCCCGAGAGTTGGGGAGATTGCATGTCACTAGTAACACAGTATCCCTTAGGGCGCTGTATTGTGTCACGTTTTATTCAGGGTTAGTAGACTTCTTTGGATTCGTATTAAAATACAATGATTACTATGTTCCCTGCGCGTAAAATCAATACCGACAGCAGTGATTAGCTGCCTTCTTTTTAAGTAGTGTTTTTATAGTTTGGTTATTAAGAGTTTAAATATTTCCAAAGTAATAGCGAGACCTTGCCTTGCCAAAAGTAAAAATGTCCCACATCTGTATGTATTAATAATATCTGGTAGTCCTTCTGTGGCTAGATAAGAAATCTAGGAGTTGAATTAAAATAACTTTGATTTCAACATTCATAGTGCCACTTCATTTTACGTCATACATCATATATAATACTATTGGTCTTCTATCCTTTCGATGAGAAATTTTAAGCCGTGTGTATAACTGGAAATGACATACTACATAGAACAAACAGCATTTATCGTATCAAAGTAAAATATATGATTGTTGCAAATGGAATTTAAAAGATAACCTTGAATATCATTTACTGGGATACTTCATCCCTTTGCATCAACTGGTGCCATATAAATAACGTCATTTGTAATCTTGACGTTTTTACTATCGCTACCCCAGAGACCGCTATCGTTCAGCTATATTCTTGTAGTGGCTAATATTTAGTTATTGGATTTAATAGATTCTTGAATTATGAGTAGATTTCTAAGAAAATTTTCTATAGTATCAGCTATTTAAACAATAAAAACCTCTAAAAGAATGCGGAGTTCTACGTCTTTGCACATTATGGAACTCACCAATTCCTTTAGTAATATTGTTTTGGTTATCAATTTAGAGTCCCGTAGCAACCAAATAGCACTAATTTATAGATGTTCGAAATATGTAGAGTGTTTTTTAACCTTCAGAAGAAAATGACATTTTTTAAGACATTTTAAAAATTCTTAAATTAAATTTAATGACTCTTATAACTTCTCAAAGCCGAGCCCTATTGCATTCACCAGTAGTTGTCGAGTCTTATAAAGTTAATGTTATTATTTTACCCTTGTTTAATACCGTATAATGTTTTATTCCTAATGAACAAATATTGGCCAACCAATCTGCCCGTAAGCAATGATGAAATTCCATGTGAAATCTCATTGGGGTCAAAGTTTAGTGATAGCAGATATTATATTCCAAAAAATATAAGCCATTGGGAGATTATAGTCGTTGTTAGGTTGTCTACATGAGGCTACTTTTGTTTCTTTGTGTCACTGGCTGTCTTTGCTCCGTTGTCTTTGCTATGGATACCTTCTTATCAGTGTCGCGTGTGAACACGTTGAAGTTAAATTTGAAAACAGGCTTCACTGAGTTGCTTGAAAAATTTAAAGTACGACTAATTTCATTACACGTTAATTATAATGACAGTTTGCTTAAGAATGCTATAAATATATTCTGAGATATTCTCATTGATATCATAGTGGACCCATAGAAGAAGTATTTGCTAACGCTCAGCCACACCCCATGGAGTGACGTATCCTCATTAAACCTAATGTTACTTATGTAGAAATTAAACTTGATGTAACATTCCAAGTCTATACGTGAGTTCATTCATGAGAGATATCTAGAACTTACGATAGTGTGGATGGAATAAGAGAGAGCTATAACAGATTGTTTTCCATGCTCTCGTGTGAAAGGCTTCACTGACGCTCTGCCATTCAGAACAGTGTACAATTCTTAAAATTTAGTGTAACCTTTAGTTTTGATCTATTGATAAAAAAAATAAGTTTTACCTAGGACCAAGAGGACCCTATGTACCAGGTTCCACCAAGTGATCACAAGATTGACAACAAGGGTGTAAAGAAGGCATTTTCGGGTTTACAAAGCATGATTTGGGATGATGATAATAACCAATCCTTCCAGAAATTGGTACATTAGATTTTAAAAATTACTAGATGCCATCGACCCTGAGATTTCGAAATATTTTCCTTAAGGTTAATGAAATCTACTAAACAATTATTTAGGCCTCATCTTTTCTGTACGTCTTCCCCCAAAAAAAATTCAATCTCGCACTTCACTCTAACTGACTGTTCATATTCTGAAAGTTAAATATCTCAATTAGAATCGTAGTCAGACACTGATACTTAGAATTCTTGACGATAATGATTGTTAGAGGAAGTATCAAAATCCGCACTCAATTCTATCCACCTTCACCATGCTCAGATTTACTTAACCTCCTATTTTAGGAGTATCATCGAATACTTTAATTTTATGACAATATATCTCTAAGTATTCCATCTGCCAGTAATTTTATTTTGACTAATAACAGAACAATCAGGATATGCGCATACTTTAGTAATAAACTTTTTCCAGTATGTCTTAGGAAATGCATTCTTCTGGTTTATCACAGGTATGCTGCAGAATTATCCGTGTTCCCGAAGTAACTGAGGCTGACGTTCTCTAGGTTCATATTTTTTAACTGAGTTTTTTATTTTATTAATTGACTGAGATTTAGCAAAGCCTGTCACTCAAGAGTTTGAAAAAAATTCTTTTTTGTTTGTGACACGATATCTCGAGAATGAACTAACTTGCAAAACTTTATTTCTCTACTGATAATATCGCGTTTTATGACGGTAGATGTCACTTACGGTATTTGGCTGAAAGTTAACGAACACATTTTACACTTTTAAATTGATCCTATAATATATTTAAATTTGACATAAAATATCAACACAACTAGCCGCAAGACACTTCGAGATATATTTAACTGTGGATGTTAACCTTTGCATGAAAATTCACTTCTAAATCGAAACATTACGTTTTACGATAGTAGATGTCTCTTAGGCTATACGGCTGAAAATTAAGAACGTATTTACATTGATCATATGATATATTAACATTTGACATGCAAGTAGTACTACACGTAATCGTAAGATATATCGACACATTTTTAAACTGTGGAGGTAAATCTTTTGAATAAAACCTTATTCTAAGTGGAAAAAAATTACTTTTATGATAGTGCATACCTATTTATGGGATTTGGCTGAGTGCCATTAAATCCTAGCACATCACCTATTTTGATGTACCTCAACCTTGTTGTTTAATTATTTGCACACTCTTCTCTCAAAATATTGCTGTTCAGTTTTTAAACCACAGGGTGCTTACCGTACGATCACCATATCATATGTTATATAAGTACGAGTATAATTAACAGTACGTGGGTTCTTTTTGTCAGAAATTACTTGTGACATCGCTGTCCTATTGTCACGTAACATAAAAAAAAATAAACAAAAGCCCAATGGAACACTACCTCCATTGTTGTATTGTGTTTCCAATTAATCATACAATACAGTCTATTCTGGACACGATGACCCTAATTAGGTAATGGGTCCGTTTAACTTAATCATGTCATTAAACTGATATAATGTTACAAATCCTCAGGTATTGTTATGGAATATTGTATTTGATAGTATTTATATAATTGAATATTCATGTTTTACTTAAATTAACTAGATAAATCTAAAGAAATATTTATAACTACAGTTGATAATATATAAATATATAACTGCGTAGTTAAATCTAAAAATAACATTGGATGATAAGAGTAAATATCATCGAACAAGATTATACACATACATTATCGATAAGAGTATTTCAATAATATAACTTTCTGTTACTTAAACTGAAGGTGACAATAATGCATAACGGGCCTATATGCTAAAGTTTCAAATCTGGAAAGGATTTTCATAATTGGGATTTGACAAAAGAAACATTTTGGCAGTGAGATTATTCTCGATATATCTTGCGGATAGTTTAGCTAAATGCTTAACTACGTAGGTTAACACCTTAAGACCAACCCTCAACCAAATGACATCACAGCTACTTGCACGGTTATCAAACTCCACGTTGATTTTATAGAAAAGAAGCTTCATGCACAATTTAGGGTCTAAAGGTTCGTTTCATTCGTACTCGAAATATCGTGCGGGCAGGTTGAGAGACAGTAAGGAAACTTTTCTAACCACTCAAGTGATAAGTTTTTCTAGCGTTCATTTAATCGTATTTTAAATCATTCATATCTAAAAATGCTTATATGTATCGAAATTTAAAATATATTTATAAAATAAAACGGAATTTTTATCTAGGTTAAATAGTAAATACAATTAAAGATCTCTGTTGTTAGATTATAATGCAAAAAATCCGACCTGAAAATGTTTAATGTTTAAAAAATTACGCTGGTTTAAAATTGTAAACATTTAAAGTGTTAGGTCCTGTTTTAAGTAGTTTAATATTCTTGTCTTGGCTCAAGTAGTGAAAGTTAAACTTAGTAGATAATTGCTGGACTTTTAAATACTGGATAGTTTATAAGGTAGTTATTGAATCTTCAAATCCAATGCGCAAGGTCTACAAGTAGTTTGACAAACGATTTTAACTAAGCATAGCCCAAGGTGTTCATTATTTTGAATACATTTCTTAGCATTGATGAATAATAAAGGGAAAACCGGTATCAGTTATCACAATAAAAATGTTGTCGTTTTTAGATTGGCATTTTTTAATACTGATATTCCCTTAATTATATCTTTTAACGTAATTTTAATTGGATTTCTGTTATTACATTATTAAAGAAAAACATTTCATCCATTTTATAAATATTTTAAACATCTTTCATCCATGTTATAAATATTTTAAACATATTTCATCCATGTTATAATATTTTAAACATTAAATTAAAAATTTTGAAGAGGCAAAAGCAAAAGGACTATAAGCTTAACTTTGCAAGTGTTCCCTGAAAGAAGTTATCGTATTTTTTCAATTACTACGCCACGTTTTAATATCAATTTAACTGCCATTTTAATTAGGTAATGAAATCCGAGAGAGAATAACACTCGAGTGTTCGTTTTGTTTAATTGGCAAAAGTGTAACTTCTCCGGCACAGTTTAATCCATGTCAACATTTAAATAGGAAATTGCAGTGATGTTGACAAAACTGTAAGTGCATGTTCCTACCTAGGACTCTCATACTCTTTTTAATAAACATAACATAATATAAAAAAAGATTGTGGATTTATGTATTCATTCAAGAAAACTCTAAGCAATATGTTCTACACCCGTGGCAAACGTAACCTAACCATAAATAATTTGTGACTAACAAATGTTGATACAAGTGTAATTTACAAATAAAGGCAGAAGTATTATTTTTTTAACAAATAATATCCTAGCAAATATATTTTAGACTGTTAATTGAAATTCGAGTAATGTTTGTTAAACGTTTAAATTTTCTGGCATTTTCCAGAAATATATTTAGGATTTTTTTCACCAATTGCTTCTAATTAAAAAGATTGGTTTTTAATTAGCCAAATTTCTTCTTTTAAAGTTTTTTCTCAATGAAAGGATTTACGTAAACGTAGGTTTTTGTATCGCTGACCTATGTCAAACGCCCGAAAAATTCTATTTTCTTATGAACATTTATTTGGTCTCTAAAATTGCCCTTAGGTTAGAAATGTTTCTAATGTACACTTCTCTTAAGCAATTATCCATTTTTAAAGATAAAAAAATATTGATTGATTATCATTCATATAAACAGCAAATGCATCAAATTTTGACCAGTGGCTCATATTTTATGGTCGGAAAAACGTGGGAACCAATTAAAATGCTGTTTTATAATATATTTGGTATTTTAAGTATTTTTTGAACATTAAGGTTTCTTATTAGATTCAATATTGTAATACAAAATGAAGATTTAGGCCTCATATTTTCTGTACGTCTTCCCGCCCAAAAAATTCAATCTCGCACTTCACTCTAACTGACTGCTCATATTCTGAAAGTTAAATATCTCAATTAGAATCGTAGTCAGGCACTGATACTTAAAATTCTTGACGATAATGATTGTTAGAGGAAGTATCAAAATCCGCACTCAATTCTATCCACCTTCACCATGCTCAGAGTTACTTAACATCCCATTATAGGAGTATCATCGTATACTTTAATTTTATGACAATATATCTCTAAGTATTCCATCTGTCAGTAATTTTATTTTGACGGATAACAGAACAATCAGGATATGCGCACCCTTTAGTGATAAACTTTTTCCAGTATGTCTTAGGAAATGCATTATTCTGGTTTATCTAAGGTATGCTGCAGAATTATCCAGTTCCCAAAGTAACTGAAGCTCATATTTTTATACTGAGTTTTTATTAATTGACTTAGCTTTAGCAAAACCTGTCACTCGAGAAGGTGAAACAATTTCTTTTCTGTTAGTCGCATAATATCTCTAGAATTATCTAACTTTGCATGAAACTTCACTTCTATATCGAAACATTAAGTCTTATGATGTATTTAAATTGATCCTATGATATATTAACATTCGACATACAAGTAGTAGTAACGCAAGTAGCCGAAAGATACACCAAGACTTTAATCTGTGGAGGTTAATTTTTTTGAATGAAACTTCAATCTACGTGGACAAAAAATTACTTCATGATAGTACATGTCTATTTTATGGGATCTGGCTGAGTGTCATTGAAACCTATCACATTAAGTAGTGTGTTGTACCTCAACCTTGTAGTTTAATTATTTTCACACTCTTAAAATATTGCTGTTCAGTTTTTTAAACCACAGGGTGCTTACCGTACGATCACCATATCATATGATATATAAGTAGGCCTGCGAGTATAATTAACAGTACGGTGGGTTCTTTGTGTGAGAAATTACTAGTGACATCGCTGTCCTATTGTCACGTAATATAAAAAAACTAAACAAAAGCCCAATGGAACACTACCTCCATTGTTGTATTGTGTTTCCAATTAATCATACAATACAGTCTATTCTGGACACGATGTCCGTAATTAGGTAATGGGTCCGTTTAACTTAATCATGTCATTAAACTAATATAATGTTACAAATCCTCAGGTATTGTTATGGAATATTGTATTTGATAGTATTTATATAATTGAATATTCATGTTTTACTTAAATTAACTAGATAAATCTAAAGAAATATATAACTACAGTTGATAATATATAAATATATAACAGCGTAGTTAAATCTAAAAATAACATTGGATGATAAGAGTAAATATCATCGAACAAGATTATACACATACATTATCGATAAGAGTATTTCAATAATATAACTTTCTGTTACTTAAAATGAAGGTGACAATAATGCATAACGGGCCTATATGCTAAAGTTTCAAATCTGGAAAGGATTTCATAATTGGGATTTGACAAAAGAAACATTTTGGCAGTGAGATTATTCTCGATATATCTTGCGGATAGTTTAGCTAAATGCTTAACTACGTAGGTTAACACCTTAAGACCAACCCTTAACCAAATGACATCACAGCGACTTGCACGGTTATCAAACTCCACGTTGATTTTATAGAAAAGAAGCTTCATGCACAATTTAGGGTCTAAACGTTCGTTTCATTCGTACTCGAAATATCGTGTGGGCAGGTTGAGAGACAGTAAGCACACTTTTCTAACCACTCCAGTTTTTCTAGCGCTCATTTAATAGTATTTTAAATCGTTCATATCTGACAATGCTTAAATGTATCAAAATTTAAAATATATTTATAAAATAAAACGGAATTTTTATCTAGGTTAAATAGTACATACAATTAAAGATGTGTTGTTAGATTATAATGGAAAACTCCGACCTGAAAATGTTTAATCTTTAAAAAATTAAGTTGGTTTAAAATTTTAAACATTTAAAGTTTAGGTCCTGTTTTAAGTAGTTTAATATTCTTGTCTTGGCTCAAGTAGTGAAAGTTCAACTTAGTAGATAAATGCTAGACTTTTAAATACTAGATAGTTTATAAGGTAGTTATTGACTCTTCAAATCCAATGCGCATGGTCCACACGTAGTTTGGAAAACGATTTTAACTAAGCATTGCCCAAGGTGTTCATTATTTTGAATGGATTTCTTAGCATTGGTAATTAATAAAGGAAAACCCGGTATCAGTTATTAAAATAGAAATTTTATCGTGTTTACGTTGGCCTTTTTAAATATTGATATTCACTTAATTATATCTTTTAAAGTAATTTTAAGTGATTTTCTGTTATTACATTATTAAGGAAAAAATATATGTTATAAATATTTTAAACATTAAATTAAAAATGTTGAGGAGGTAAAAACAAAAGTACTATAAGCTTAACTTTGCAAGTGTTCCCTGAAAGAAGTTATCGTATTTTTCAAGTACTACGCAACGCTTTAATCTCAATTTAACTGCCATTTTAATTAGGTAATGAAATCCAAGAGAGAAAGTAACACTTGAGTGTTCGTTTAGTTTAATTTGGCAAAAGTGTAACATCTCTGGCAGAGTTTAATCCATGTCAACATTTAAATAGGAAATTCCAGTGATGTTGACAAAACTGTAAGTGGATGTTTCTACCTATGAATCATGTATATATGAATATAATATGTATTCAATCGAGAAAACTCTAAGCAATATATTGTACACCCGTGACAAACGTAATCTAACAATACAACATTTGTTTTTAACAAAATTTGATATACGCGTAATTTAAAAATAAAGACAGAAGTATTTTTTAAACCATTAATATCCACTCAAATATATTTTTTACTGTTAATACGAGTAATGTTTGATAAACGTTTTATAAAAAAATTTTTTTGGCATTTTCCCAAAATATATTTAGTATTTATATTTTCACTAATTGCTTATTCTTCTAATTAAAAAGATTGGTTTTAATTGGCCAAATTTCTTCTTTTAAAGTTTTTTTCTCAATGAAAGGTTGTGAAGGAAACGGGATTTACGTAAACGTAGGTTTTTGTATCGCTGACCTATGTCAAACGCCCGATAAAATTATATTTTCTTATGGATATTTATTTGGTATCTAAAATTTCCCTTGGGTTAAAAATTGTTCTAATATACACTTTTCTTAAGCAATTATCCATTTTAAAGATAAAAATAATGATTGATTAGCATTCTTATAAATAGCAAACGTATCACATTTTGACCAGTTGCTCATATTTTATGATCGGAAAAACGTGGGAACCAATAATAATGCTGTTTTATAATATATTTTGTATTATAATTATTTTTTCAACATTAAGGGTTCTAATTAGATTCAGTTTAATAATATAAAATTAATACTTGCAATCTCCAAGTGTACTGTCAATTTATTTCATTTCTTGAATAAAAACGTAAAAGTATTTCAGTTTTCGGATGATTATTTTATTTATACATCTATATAATCCTAGAGAGATACGCTACACGTTTACTTAATACCAATTAAAAGACATATTTTAATCGAATAATCCGGACTTACTAGAAAGAAATAATTATAGTTGAATAAAGTAATGGAGTCACATAAATAGTTTTTATTGTTATATTTTTTTACGTCATTAAAAGTGTATTTTTTTAAATGTCTGAAATACCAATTCAAAAAATAAAAAAGGGGGTAATATAGTACATAAAAGAAGTTAATAATACAATCTATGTTAAGAATAAGTCTGACAAATTGAAATTACTTAGCAGAGGGGAGAGTTGTTATCAGGAATGGGTATCATATACGGAGTTACAGTTGAAAGACGAATGTATGTATGATCATGTTGATTTCAATTCAAACTTATCATTCTCAAACGTCCCTAGATCATACTTTTAAGTTAACCTTATGTATTATACAAAGTAGGAGTACTCCATAAAAACTCCGTGTCAGGTAAGAGGGTGCTTACAAAATATCAAATTTTTAGTTCATTTCGTTCTAGATGTCTAAAAATATAGTTACACAAATTCATTCGGAAATAGTATTTTCACATTTCCCGATATAAATAGGAAAATTGGTGCCAACTTCCTGAGTAATGCTCCTCAAATGACGCTAAACCATAGATCATTGTTAGAAATGTACCATCATAGAACTAATTTTTGTCTATGAAGAAATGAAATTTCAATAAAAATTGAAATTTACACTTGGATTGTTTTCGATATATATATATATATATATATTGCCGCATGATTTTGATATGATGATTTTCACGGCTTTGAAAACTAAAGTGTACCCAACGTGCTTTGAGCGTTCTGAAATAAAATCTTATCATACATTCTAAACATTGATTTTACCACTATATTTTTTCTATAAACTGAATATAAATATCACATTTTGTAATCTCATATGGTTGTAACCAATCTATTTACAAATATATTTATCCAGCTATATTCAAGTTGCCTTTATGGTGAAAATATTCCCTTACGCTAAGTAAAATCCCGTATAGTGATATGCACTGTAATCTAACTCATTATTACTAATAACAAAGCTTCATCCATATTTTCTGATATCGTGACGACACAAACAGACTTGCAGAAATTAATTTTTTCTAGACTCTCCAGTGATAGGCATATTGTTGTTCATTCATTTATGGAGACATTGGTACTCTTTTATATGGTTTGGAATTTACACCACTCAATACTAAAGAAGGTTTCCTACTGAATCATTAAATTAGGACATCAATAAATGCCTGCTAAACAATAACTAATTGCCTTAAACTACTTTATTTTTATAACAAGAGAATAACATTTGTAATAACTTTGATCTATAATGAGTTTCTGAACAAAATAAAACTATCCAGGTCTTGAATATTCACCAATGCCAAGAAATCCATACAAAATAATGAACACCTTGGGCAATGCTTAGTTCCATGTAATAATGTTTTGGATTAAATCTAATTTGTTTGAGATTATTTTCGGTGCTTTTGTAGTCCAAGATATCGAGATAAACAATTTGCGTTATTTTTAATGTAGTGAATGTAATTTCGTAGTTATCAACTTTTATGGTAATCAGCATCACTTGAACCACTATCCAGAGTATTTAAGACTTTTAAGTGAAATCTTATTCGAAAGGTTTGAAACGTTAGAAATAAGGTATTGAAGATTATCTTCTTGGGACTGTGTTTTTTCTAAATAAGGTTATGTCAGTTAGAAGGTCAGTAAATAATAGTCGTCTCATGCAATGCTTAATTTTCTAATATTACTATACGCCTGAAATAATAAGATATAATGCCTTTGTTGAACCCTCCCCTTTCCATTTTTGTAAACACCGAAATGAAATAAGGTTTATAAAGCACTTACTAAGACTCATACTACGTTAGAAATTTTAATATTGAAGCATTTCTTGTTAATCGTATTTAAAGCGTCTCGTTTTATATTGGAAAACTAATATTAATTGATAAAGGATTTTATGGTTGGCATTTAAGTATGATATGTGATTATGAAACAGCTTCTTAGAATTGGATCGTTGTCTATCAAAATATGTGATAACTGTTAATAAGAAGGTCATGGAGACTTGAAAATTGGTACTTAGATTGCTCATGGTGTAAGGAAGAACTATTGATTGTGGAATCCAAAAGGCAAAGGAGAGGAAAGTTAAACTATAAATGTACCTACGTCAAGTCGGGTCCCTCAATAATCTTTTGTGTTTGTTTGTTATTTTTACTATTTTATATTTTTAAAGTAAAACATTGTTATGGTTTAAAATAAAATAATGTAGCAGTTTGCTGATTCATATTATCTTCTCTGATTTCTTTAGTATAAACGCGGTATTACAAGGCTACGCCAAATGAAGAACGTGAAGGTTTCAGAAATTCTGTACTCAACTTTGTGTGTACAAGACATCCTCAAATGATATACAAGTCTTCGAGCTGATTACTCGTATGAGAGGGGGATGTATTAATCCAATCTCTCAATCGCCTTTTAAAAAATCCTCCTCAGCCTTTCAACCAACCTTTACACGTCATTTGTATATCGCAAAATTAAGTTACGTTATATTTTTGTGACTATAGTAATGAGTTGGTTTAAATGGCCCAAGAAATTTTACCTGCAAAGAAATATATCGTTCACTTGTATATTTTTATTTTTGGCTTCCAAGTGAAACATTGTTTGACTTCTCAAGATATACTCAGAGCTAGTTAGTGGTTCTAAAATTATGTACAAACTTAATTAGATTTATAAAATAAATTACTAAAACAAATTCCTGCCAAGTTTATTAAAAACTCATTTCTATTCTTTATTTTTGGATGTATTAATACTTTTCCCACCTGACGTAGAGGATAGATTTCAATCCTCAAAACGTTGTGTTATACCTTTTGTAAAATATAACGATCGTTAATGTCCGAAATCCTGTTGTCATTTAAAATCTTCTATGGTTAATAACAAACTTTAAACAAAGAACAAATATGCTCTGAAATATCACGTTGTCTTCATCTAATACACTATGTTATATTCCAAAAACCATCTGCTGAAAGCTTACAAAGACTTTTGATATACATCAAAGAACTCTTTGATGTGTACGTGTACAGTTTTTTATAAGTTCTCCGTTTTAGAAACTACTTCTCACATAATTTAAAACTGTTGTATGACCTCAAGAAACAGTTGCAGAAAAAAGAAATATTGCTAATTAATGCAAGTTATTAGTTTATGTTTTAATACGGCTATGGGAAGCTTAGCGATCCAACAAATTCCCACGAAACGCGCATTTACTATCCAGTCACGCATTGCATCTTACAAACTTTGGCCCATCTCAAGCCGGTGTCAATGCCACATTATCCTTCTCACACAAAATAATCTTTAGTGCTAGATGGTGACGTAAAAACTGGATAACACATTTATAATTACTAAAATAGTTGTAACTGGAGTATTATATTACGAAGAACAGCTTATCGTACCTATTAGCATATGATTGAATGTTGAACTATAATTGTATACATACGTAATCAAAACACGAAATTTAAAAATACGTACGAGTTTACACAACAGTGAATTTTCTTCTTGAAACATATAATTATTTTTCCAAAAACAAAACGATCAAAATACATGCACTTAGGCTAAAACCATATTTAAAATTAAAATTATATTTTTACATGAATTGTACTGCAATTTGAGAACTAAGTATTAACTTGTTTTGACACTATTTAGTTTTGGCAATGATTTAATTTAACTTCTCTTATTTAAATGTTTAATATTAGTATATAAAACAGGTAGCAGCCACACGTACAGACTTTTACCCCTAAAACTTAACCCTAAAATCAAAACAGCCCTTTCTTGCACCAAGAGGAACCTATGTGCCAAATATAGGGTCTGTTAGGCTTTTCTATCAAGTTATTGCATTGACAGACAGGCGGACGGTCAACGACACAAACTTAACAGAGCATTAAATAAAAATACAATATGTACACAATATTCATAAATATTTATTTGTCATTAATCTTCGTAGTAATGTAATGTTTTAATAAACAAGCTGTTAGATTCACACCTAAGTATTGCATTTAACATCTAATTAAGTTTAAAGTGTGTAGACTTCACTATACTTTGACTAATGGGACATGCAATTCTGCTGAGCCGATAATGATACAAATGGACTATTGTTCAGGCTGTTTTTGTCAGTTGATAATGGAAGAATGATGTCATCACTAATTACTGTTTATACATAGAAAACACCTACTGTGCTACAAAAAAGAGTGACAGATTTGGCTTTAACATTGAGAATCCAAAAATAACTTTTGAAAGTAAAAGAAACAAAATTAAGTACGTTAATTTTTTAGATATTTTGTAAACAATAAACAAAGTACACGTATACAACTCCATATGTTACGTAACAGGCTTTGCTAATGTTGCATGGAATATTTTAAAGTCTATAGCACATCATCATAAGGCTACATTTTTTACTATGTCACGTGTTGCTATATAATGTTTACATTAAGTTATAATATAAATACAAAATTCGTACACACCACACGTCATTATTGTCTGGAACCAAAATATAGGGTTGGAAGCAAATACCTTTACCCTTGCCTCTCCCGGCCATTGTTCCAGATGAAACACTACGAAACCACAGGAAGTGCCGAGATGCTGTCCCACTTTTGCCTGTGCTGGTGTGACGAGTGTTTTTTCTCTTAATTTCTCTTGACTTACATCCTGTACGGTGACAACGCCTAGTATTATTAGTATTATTTTTAAGCAGTTGTCGTTTAAGTTTAATTTCTTAACTTCTCTTTTTTTCTTTTTTTTTTTCTTGGCAGTCTATTTCCACACATTGTAACTTTTAAGTACATGTACATATAATAATTGTGTTTCCCACAACGAAGAGGATCGATCTCAATTCTCAAAATATTGTTTAATAGAATTTATATAATATGTTTTATGCTAAAGTTCTTGAATTCCAATAATGAATTTTATATAACGATGTAAAATGTCCGAAATTCTATTATTTTTTCAAAACTTTCCATAATAGTTAACACACTTGTAAACAAAGAATATCATACGATTATACTTAGTTTATTTACATATTTCTATTTGCTATATTGGAATCACCAAAGAAAATCAGACAAATTTAGTGCTGTTTGAATGACACCGACAATACGCCATAGTACTTTACTATACAATAATTATGTCACTTAAAATATGTACAGGTATATCGGAGTTTATATTTGAAACTATAAGGAATATTGTATACGAAGATATCCTACAGTAGGTACATACGTAACCTATACTGATAAATCCCTTTAAACCTCATTAGTGTTACTAAATAACCGAGAGGGCCTTTTTGAAATCGTATCTTTCTCCTTCCCGTGAATGTGCGATAACTCTTCATGGGAATGTAATTGAGGCGTGAATTTTTATATATAGTTTTATATAATAAAAAAGAATAGTTTCCTGTTTTTTTAGGGTCAAAAAGTAAACGGCACGGCCGTAACTGTAATAGCTAGATACAAATCTGGAAAATTTGTATAGCAAGTTTGAAATTTGGCATGTAGGTTTCTTTTGGTCCTAAGAATAACCTTTTGTATTGAAAAGTTAAGAGGTCAAAGAGAATTCCATAAGTCTCTTTGGCCATCTGAAATCCTTATGAATCTTAGTGTAAACTATTGATAGGTGTCATGCAGACCAGAAAGTCTATGTATTATCTATGTTTCTTAGTTACAAGAATAATTGATTTTTAGGTAAAAAACTTAAAAATGGAAGTCTTTCTCTCTATTTACCCGTGTTTATACGTATTTTCTTGTTCATTAATATTCCGTAATATCAGTTAATTGGTTTACACATTATCAATACATTTATTTTGTACTAAATATTGATAGTGTTAATCTTGTAACTGTGTGCTTTACTGGAGAAAAATGTTATCGAGTGCTTTAGAAATATTCTGTATTTGGATCTCTCCTTTTCTTTTAAAATCGGAAAGAGCAAAAATATGTCACGTTAAATACCAAACTTTAAACGAATTTATCTGATTTTTATAAATATATTTATTAACTCTAAGATATCAACTATTAATAGACCATTATACTTAAGTGATTATTACGAAATATTTAGTTGACAATTTCAAATCTAAAAAAAGAATTCGTAAGGAATAAATTATTTTGCTCAGAAATATTCTGATACTGCCAGGAATTTAATAACTCATCACTGAGTAAAATAAACCAATGTAATTTAATTAGCTAACAAGCTCTTTTTGTTCAAGAAAACTATTTACGCAGCACTTTGAAACTTTTCTCTGTTGTTATCCAACTGTTATTGGATAAGTTTTGATTAGTTTCAGACCACTGTTGAGCACTCAGTGGTCATACAAGTATGATACATCCATGTGATCATCATGGTTATTATTAAAAGTGGGCTTATGCTTTTTGACACACTTGTAATGGTATAACCAATATAATTGTTTTGAATACTTTCCACGCCAGTGATCCGGGTATGGAGCTATATAAATCGTAAATAACGATTGATATTTAACTCTGTAAATAATATTTTATACATTCGTATTTAGCCAATCAAAGCGCAGATAAAAATCAATTATTATTAAAATTTTTAAACCGGAATTGTATTCCGTATTACTTCAACCAAGTTTTAGATGGCTATTTGCTATCGACCTGAAATATTTCGGTTCCTAGGTTCGAATCTAAAGTTCGAAAATAAATATTGTGAAAACTAAATTAAAAGCTCCAAAGTAATAATGACGCATCGGTAAAAATCCAGGGTTTGTAGATGCTAAGATTCTCAAATACTGATATGTATAAAATTCTAATAATTCTACTTGCGATGAAGAGTAAATTACATTTTCTCAAAAACGTTATAAAGGCCAGTGTTAGTATCCGGAACATATGCCGTAGTAACATATAAAAACATATAAATGTAAAACACTAGCAAAATATTTCTCTTAGTTTTTTATTTATAAAGGAAATACGTCGTGCCTGTAAAGAACAGGGTTATGAATGGACGCTTGAGAATGTGTGGACAACGCTCGGAAAATCCTTTATCTATTATTAATAATATGTATAATCAATGATACTTTGTGAAGAGTAGGGAATAAAATGGCTGGATGTAAACGAGTTATTGATATTTTGTTACTAAACCAAGAAGAAAGATGAAGACAGTGCAAACATTAAATAGAAGTTTGTTATGGCAATGGGCATAGCACGAGGGATATGATTGTAACTCTGAATATATGTATCAGTCTTTACGAAGTTAGCTATAAGCGATAAAGATAATAGCTGTTCCATTTTCTGCGATATTTAACATACTGATTATGTAGGTCTCTTACGGAGCAATGAAGATAGATAATAGAGAATGAATTGGCTTTCCTAATCCAATAAAACAAATACTTGATAGAACTCAAATTTTAGCACAATTTTAGTACATTTTTACCCAGCAATAGCACACCATGGTTATATAAGTGATATCCTCTTAACGTAAGAGTAAAATAACCCCAGTTGTTATGTGATGAGATGTCATGTCACAAAGGCGAAGGGCCGAATGTAAATTAATTATCTAGATAGCTCTTGTTTCTGGACTGAGAGCACAAACACAAACACAAACTCGCACACGCACACTCACCTACACAAGTAGGTATTCACCAACAGTTGTCCGGATATCATTTTGAGGGACTTCACTTCCCTTGATTGCTTTTCTCTGAGTGTATGTTTATTTATTTTTAATACTCGTACGGTCCTCTTTAATACAATAATTCGTATATATAATATAATAGAGAGACAATGGAAAGGCTGACTTTATCAAATGATATTATTATAATACTTTATTTACAATATGAGTTTTCCAAATTGATGGAACGGCTATGGGAAATCCTCTATCATGTTTTATTACCAAAATTTTTATGAGCCAGTTTGAAACTAGCGCTAAATTTAAAATGACATATTTCCGAAGAAAATGGATGCGATACGTCGATGATGTATTTACAATATTTAATAAAAATGGAAACCTACAAGATTTTATCGCAACTCTAAATTTGTTTTACCCTACTATTAAATTTACTTATGAAATTGAACAAAACAATAGTATCCCGATCCTAGATGTATTGGTGATTAAAAATTAAACAAAATTTGAATTCGGTATCTACAGAAAACTAACTCATACAGATAGATTTATCATCAATGAATCTAATCATCCACCTGCACACAAAAGGGCAACATTTAGTTCAACGATTTGCAGACTTTTAAATATACCACTTTCAACAGAAAACTACAATAAAGAACTAAATTACGGACAAAATGTAGCTATATTCATTGTTTACACTACACAACCGATTGATAATAAGTTAAAAAAGCATTAAAAAGAAGAACTAGAAAATATAAGACAACGTAAGGCTACCTTAAGACACAATACAAGAATTCATTTGCAAAAGATACAGCACTATCTCGAACCGAATATGGAACATTTTAAAAAAGTTACAAATAAAACTGTCACTCACAGAACAAGCAACAAACCATCCCAAGTTTTATTAAACCCTAAAGACAAAATTTCAAATGATGATAAATCGGGAATTTATGAAATTGGATCCGATGACTGTGACAAAATGTACATGGGATAAACCAAAAGAACAATAAAAACACAAACACGATACAACAATAAAAATATCGCACAAAAAATATGGAAGAGTTGAAAAATATGCTATAGCCCAGCACTGCATCGAATCAGGACACAGAATATCAATAAAAAATCTAAACTTATAAAAGAAGCAACAAAACCAATGAACTTAAATACTTAGTAAACACTCCACATGACCATAAATAAAGAAAAACTCATAAACAATGAAGAAGGCCCTCTACTGACAATTCCAGTCTTCTTTCTTTTCCAATTGTTCCAAAATTATACTGTAACCATATATAATTTTTCATACTGGCCGAAATTTTTCCAAAGTCTTTGTATTTGCATACTTACACCATATATTATGTAAATATTTATTTGTGGTGCCGCCTGATGATGCCTCGTCCAAAAATAAATAAATTGGAAAAGTATTGTATTCTTTACATTTAGTAGCATTTATAAGTTTTTCCAATAGCTCCAATAGCATTCAATAAATTATAGGAATATTGGTAAAAAGGAAATATGTAGCGGCAATACTGTTTGATGGCAAATATAAACCTCTCATCCACGCACAATAAGGGCATTGTTCACATTATCACAGACCTTGCACACTTGGTGCTAGTAATTCAACATTGATCTTTAAATTAAAAGCTATTGTTCTAATAAAGCAGCTTTTAATTTCAGGCCTTAGTATATTACCAGGGGGAGGAAAGTAAGTAAATCCTCCTTACCTTGTGAATGTTGAGTTTATCTCCAGCTCACCTTCGCCTTATTGCAGTGACTGGAATGTAAAGCTGTCACAAACTTTTAATCCTGTTATCGTTTTAACTTTGTAAAAGTTAAAGGTGTAACGATTTTTATAGTTTTTTACAATATCGTTAGTGCAACGCTTTATTTAGTCTTTTTCCTTGAAATTTTAAGATCGCCATCTAGTCAAAATCATTTCCTCCATTTATTTGTTTAGAAGTGCAGTATTAATATCTTAATTACTATTATTACAAATTTGGCTTAGATAAAATATAGTTGAATTAATTCATGTACTGTACAGAGATTCAAAAATAAAATTTTTCCTAATTCTTGAGTGATAAGCTTTGTCTTTGTTTAGCCAATAAGACCATCAAACAACAGAACTTTTTGTGGAATAATAATGAATAGAAGCCACTTTAAAATTATAAGATATTACTCAACACTATGTTTCTCAATTTATAGAAAGGTAACAAACGAGTTTCCAGTGTGAGGAAGACCGAGGTGGTACTGGTAGATTGTAGAATAATGATAATTTATTATAAAAGGTCTGTCTAGGAATGTAAAAGTGTGTTTAACTAAGCAGCCGGTAACAATTGACGATTGCAGCAATTATCTTGTACTATCTTCTTTAGGTTAAAGACAAACAGATTACCTCACAAATCTTATGAATTTTTAATATAAACTAAATGTATGCAACTAGATCAGATTCTGAATAAATAAGTTAAAAATCCAAACACCTTATCACAAACTAGCCGAAAGTTATATCAAATGATTGAATATACAAGTTCAGGTGTTGCATTACAATAAGCAGGGAGAACATTGAATGTATTACAGTCCACACTCGAAGAGCGGTGTAACAGTAAACTATGCTAACATTCACTTGTTAAAGAAGGCAGAATAAAAATAGATGGTTCTATTAAATGTATTAAAGACACTAAAGGAACTAAAAAGACATATGAAAAGAAATACAACGTTCCTTTTGGAACATTGAGTGGAGATTTCAACGGAAATACTAAAGCTATAAAACAAAAATTAGAAATATGAAATTAGCTACAACTCTAAAATGTATTCTGTTTTAATATACTCATGGAATACCTTTCGTCACACATTTCACATGAGCATAACGGAAATGATAAAAACTGAGTACTAAGAAGGAAGGAATGCTGGCAATGCTTTGTAAAATGCTTCTGCACTTGTAGTTTAGTTCCACGACTTCGTCACATTTTAGTTCATATCATTTCTCCCATCATACATTGAACATACGAGATTGTGCGTATACATATAAGTTTACCTGAATTAAGGTATTTTTCTTTGTTTGTATAGAAATAAATGATATATTTAGGCCTATTATTAAGGACTAGCTTGGATGTTCTTTGACTGCCTGCAATACACAGTAATAATCCTCATTAGGTATTTCCTTCAAGCACTGTAAGGAGCAGACTAATGAGCAATGTTGTACAATGTTACTTGTCAATACCTGATTAGCTAATTAAGGCACCGATATAGTTTCTCTACTATTACTGATATATTTGTAAAATTTATAATTTTTGCACTCTAGGGACCGTATAGTTATAGGAAAAGTCCGTCACATTGATCAATTTCTCCATGTGTTTTAGATAACAATATGAAATTTAAATTTATCTATTTCCGTTTTCTTATAAAAAAAGTTTTTTGTTACTAAACTTTATGACATGGATCTCTCAGCGTGTATCAGATACTGTGTTTTTTGCTGTGTGCATAATTGAATGATTAGGCTAATGAAATTAGTACCAAATTAAAGTAAACGTCAAGTGTAAATGTTACATATATCTGCCATTTATTGCTTTTATTTTTTATTCATTTTGTTTCAGTTTCTTTATCTACCAAAAATGAAAGTGTAACTACTCGTAAAAATAAGGACGGTACTTTAAAGAAATATTTTAAAACTGTTCAATTATATGTTTTAGGACTTAAGATAATGAAAAAGGGCATACATAATAATACTAAAAGTGAATATACTGTTAAATGTTGTATTAATGACACAGGTACACGTTAATTGAAATGTTAAATAGCGAACCAGCGTAGTTGTTGTGTGATACGAAATTGCACTGTAGCCTGATTTTAATGAGTGAAATATCAAAATGCTTTATATTTTGCATCTCTATGATTTTTATGTCCCTTTTTATATCAAATTTCTATAATAAAACTTATTTAATCTTTTAGCAACTCGTTTTAAGCCTGAAGGAAACTGTTTACCCAGGCCTTTAAAACTTTTCTCCACTCTTATCCTACTGATATTGGGTAAGTTTTGATTAGATCTCAACACTGGGAAGGTAGTGGCCATACGTGTACTATACATGAGTGTGTTCACCGCGGTTACTGGACGTGGAATTTTTGCTTAATATTATAACTTGTCTCCATTATACGTACACTATTATGTCTCTTATACCACACAGTGTAATATGTAACAGGACTCGCTGAGACTGCATACAACATATCAGGTCTACAGCTCATATCATTAGGCTACATGTTTAAACATTTATTTATTATACGGTTTTCTCAATAGCACATAGTACCAATAGCACGTAAGACCAATTTAGAAATGTTTGCTTATACTGAACCAAATCACATGGATTTAAATGCTCTTTTATCAAAATAGAAATTAATCATATATACGTATACATATATATATATATATATATATATATATATATATATATATATATATATATATATATATATATATATATATTCCTTCACAATATTTCAAACCTACATATGTATTCGTTCTCAAGATATGCAGACTAATAGAAAGAATCAAATCAGATTCTTTCAACCCTTGGAGTGATATGCTTCACTAAAGATCAGGCAATTAAGGAGTAAAGATACGCTTATACAAGTAAATTTTAAAATGTGCTTAACAACCGAGTCAAAAGAAGAAAGCATATTGTTTTACAATTAAAAAGGTTTTTATCAATTTCAGTGCTTAAACATTTTTAGGAAGGAGGAGTGACAGCGAATTGTAAATATTTGTAATCAAATATCATCAAGAAATGTCACTAACTATGAATGATGTTTGATGATAATTTGAGACGGAAAGAAGATAAAATTAAGACGTATAATAAATTTGTAATTATATTGTAACAATGCACAGTTTAAATTCTAAACAAAAAAGTAAAATTGAGGATTTATGAAGCATTGTAAAATCAGTCAGTAGGTGTGGGATAATTTTTTATGGAGCCACTGAATGTCTTCTAAAAATACTAGTAATTTGCAAAAGAATTATAGCTGGGTATATTATTTAGGAAAGGTTAAAAGCTGTTAGAAAAAACTAAACTAACAGCACACATGTTTTATAAACATAAAATAACTATACAGTAAACAAAAAATAAGTTACCTCAAATTTGAGGATTAGGGAAATATAAGATATTGCAATATTTATTTGTGTGTCATATTTACTTGTGTATCTCAGTAGGCTACTCTTTATGTTGTTACTTGTTTTTGTTGTTCTTTTATAATTATTGTTATAGAAGTGTTGTAAATAAATTTACTGTTATCAGTAAATATTGCAATGTAGGCTACGTTATGTTTAAGCATGTTAACTGATGTAATTTTTGGTTGTCATAAGGAATGTAAATATTCAAATAACTATTACGTACTGAAGGGGCCATATTAGAGAATATAGTGATTTATTGTCTATTATATTAAATATACAGGGCGGAAATTAAGTCCCGATACGCATGGACATATTCTAAACTGATTGAGATATGGACGTACAACCTTCCCCATACTTATTAAAATACTTTTGTGGATTATTGGAGGATAAATAATTCCCTCCCCCCGTGTTTTAAAGGGAGGTAGAAAGGGTTAAATTTAAATTTTAAAATAGTAACTCCTATCTTGCGGCATGTATTTTTTTGAGGTCTATTGATCAGAAACAGAATGACATGAATAAATTACCTCTAATAAGTTCTCAGTAAAAGTTATGGGCAAATAACATCACACATCTTAAGGTGATAGAACATCTATTAATGTCCTAATACGCCTGGATATATTCCAAACTGATTGAGATATCAATGTAAAACCTTCACCATACTTATTTAAAAAATCTTTTTGGATTGTTTTGTAGAAGAAAAAAATAACTAGGAGTATCAGGACTTAATTAACACAATGAGATATAAATACTTTAGTGCCATAACTTTTTGTAGGAACGATACAGGCATGTTTTATTCCTTGCATTGTGTTTCTATTGAACATACCTTTAATTACATTCGCAAATATGAAATGCAATTTTAAAATTTGGAGACAGACCCCCTTCTACCTCTCCCTATTTAAAATGGGGGGGGATTTATTTTTTGTCAAAAACTTAAAAAAATGTATTTTAATGAATATTTTACTGCTAGTATGTGTATATGTATTTTTTAAGTAAGTAGAAATAAGTTTCTGCAGTTAAATTTGAGTTCCTTTAGAATACAAGCAGGTGTATCAGCACTTAATATGGACCCTGCACCTGTTAGTTATGACAAGTTCAAATCATGATAAAAATAAACTGACATTAAGCTTACATTGAAGCTTTGGAAGAAGTAGACAGGAGGCTTATACTAGGATATGTATCATATTTGCAAATAGGTATATCTGGAGCTTTAGAGTTTTTAGAGTATAAAAAACATTTAATAAATTATAACTACACATAATTATATATGAGGGTCAAACCAACGGTAAACTCTAATAAGTATTATAAATTTCCTATTCACATAGTTTACTTATTTTGAATTGCTAGCTAAGTTCAGCCAACATTCCCAGAACACGAAGGCAAGCGAGTGAAGGGTGTGATTAATGTATCAACGGCTTTTGGGTCTACGGCGTTGTTGGTGACGTCATTTATAACTCTCTTGAATTTTGTATGTAGCTTTATTTTCGTTGTAAGTACCATCGAGTTAAATGATGCTGCATGTCATTACATCGGATTTGTTTGGTTATTAGCAAACATTTTACCATTGATCTTATGCAACACATAGAAAGTTGCATGACAATACAATCATAGTAATCATCATAAAATCGTTAATTACAAAAGGAAATAAATCCATACATATATAAGCTAACAAAGAAATTTTAAATGGCAATTCCGAGATTCTTTCATACCAACAACACCTTTGATACTCTCCCTTTTCCAACTCTAAGAAACTTACAACTATCTTGGATGACAAACAATTTATTTTTTAGGGGAAATAGTTCTATTAAATAAAAATCCAAGTTGTTGTGCTTAAACAATGAAAATTAAGAGGATTCAGTTCCTAGACTATAAGAGTTGCAACGTTATGAACAGCCTATTATAAATATAGAATATATTACCATAGAAGTGTAAACGGGTACTGGATTGAACACACCATAAAATAAATTTTATATTGGAGTATACAACTAGTTTTATGATAGCATAAATATTAATTACTTTTCAATAATTTTGGCTTGGTTTCTTAAAAACTTTTATAACTTTATGTATTATAAAATATATAGTAATCTTATTCTCATTACCTCATGAAGTCTACAGAGTTTACGGGAATACTTGAAAATGATGTAAATAATTTCCGGAGAGCCAACAAGATCATAACATACTAAATAACTAAACAAATGTATGGAAATTTTATGAATAGTTACAGTGAAGTGTAGTTGTTTGCAGTAATATGTGTATTGCGATAATTATTTATTATTAACGCATCAATTGCTTTATTAACAAAACTTTAGTTGATTTGTTAGTAAATAGTAATTTGGAATCAACTTCCTCTACTGAAGAAAAAGTTTTCTTCGATTAATATGATAACTATTAAGAAGGTAGTGACTGTTTTTAGATCCAAATGACTTTGTATATGACAAGTGGCGCGTAATGCATAAGTCCAGTTTTTGAAATAACATAACAAATTTATAAAACAGTAATGTAGAATACATAAACTTAACACGGCAACGCATAAACTGAAATACTTCTCTAAAATATTACACATTAATCATGTACAACTGTAAAGATCGAGCAGCAAAAGACTTGTTTAATCAGTTTGAAATATACTGTACATGTAAATTTATCCGGGACTAAAAGGCTACCCTCCGCTGGGACGCTCTCCATGTTACCGGCTAATCTACTCTGGCTCTACTCTGGGAGGGAGAGTTTCTCTTTGTTTTTGTGACGGATTATACGTTTTTAACAAATGTGCGTTTTAATATTTTAATAAATTTACACATATATTATAACTTTATAGAACTTAGAAAAAATGAACACCAACCTTAATTGTTCCATATAATGATTTGTATTTGAATGTTTAACAAACTAAATATAAATCAATAATATATATTCATATTTTTTGCAGAGGTGGTTATTATATATTATAACTATATAATTGGCTAATCTTAAAAAACGATCCATCCCCTTCTGAGGGTATCCACACACTTAACGGGATTAATTTCAATTCTGTCTGTCTGTATACTCTCAGAGTATCTCAAAAACGAACTCAATAATAATAACCTCTTAATTAAATTTATTTAACAGAAACTTTTTTTCTTACTAAAAATTGTATTGTTTAAACACTGCTACGAAAACTAAATAATAAACCAAAAATTTGAGTTTATAATGTGGCAAGGCATCTTGATAAAATTGTTAGTTTTAGAATTAAATATTTTCATTAAGTTTTATCTAGACATAGAAAATCATTAGTAGAACCCGTCAGAGCGTCAGTGATGCCAATCACTCAGTAAATTTACACAATTTTCTGCCGGAGCAATATAAAAATTTGAGTTCCGTCTGATCTGATGATTGGTCATCTGTCAACATGACATCACAAGAATAAAAAGTGCAATAGACTTGAAAGTTTGCATCCTTTCCAAATTTAGAGTTAGACTACATTAGTTAATTTTCTTACTTAATATTTTAAAGATAGTATTATCTGCTTTCGCACTAAGGAAGTGACCAAAATGATTGCTTATTATAACATTTGATCAGAGAGAATAAGTTCATTTGCAACGTGAAATGTTATATCACGTGTGTTTGTGTTGATATGCAGATTGAGCAAACATCCATAATGTGATTGTAAGTTCCCTTATCTCTCATTTTTAGTGAATCCGGTTGTAGTTGAGTCCTTATACTAAAAAAACAGAATCAGTTCCCTCATTTTTTATAAGGACTGGACAGGACCTTCTAAAATCGTGCCACCGTCCGTCCGCCGTGACGGCAGCTCTTGAGAGAAAGGTTCTAGATATTTGAAACTTGTTACGAGACTTCTCTTGGTCCAAGAAAGTCTTTGACCTATTGACGTTAAGGTCAAAGACTGGTAAATAGTTAGTTTGTCCATTGACCAGTTTGTGTAATAACTTTGGTTAAAAAAATAAGAGAGAAGTCTGTCCGCTTGTCGTCAGTGCGATAACACTTGATAAGAAAATCTTTAAAAAATAAAATTGGTACGTTGTTTGTTACTTGGTTCGATAAATAACCGATTTTTTTAGTTTTAAAGGTCCGTGTCCAGCCAGTCCATATGTCAATCCGTTTTCTCGTTATAGCTATAACTCTTGATAGATGATCCTTGAAACTTGTACATAAGTTTCCATTGGTCTAAAGATGAGCTGTAATCAATATAAAAGTAACAAGGCCTTTCGGCAATCTGTTCGTATGTGCGCTGTATATTTTTATATTTTAATTTATTTGGTGTCCTTTGACACTCCGAATTATCAGTTTATTATATTAATATCAAAACTATGACACATTTTAATAACTAGACTTTTGCATTGAATGCATTTAATGGTTACTTGCATTGTCCAAGTAGTTATTGGATAAATACTCTAATAATTGCAATAGAGAACTCAAGCAACAAGAATGCTTCAACATCAGTGTGGTTAGAGGCAATGGTTGATGATGAAGTTACACACAACGCAATATTGTCTATCAACAACGTGACTTAATAACGATGACGCAGCCGTCATTTCTCTTAGGGAATGGTTGCCTATTCATGATTTTTTTTAAATAACCTAAATCAAAATTACCTGACAGTTCTTGCTGAAAATAAGCAAGAGAGTCGTGTTTTTAGGTAAGATTTATCTTAATCACAGCAAATAACAATGAAATATATTTTATACAGCTTACAGTATTTTGTTAAAGTCTGATGTGATTCTAAACAATGAACGTACTAATAAATTAAGGTTGAAAGAAAGCTCACAAAACGAACCATGAACATTAAAGAAACGTTTTAATTTTTGTTTGGTTGTTATGTGGGCTATCATACAAAAAATAAAATGCAGTGTTTACTCCATTTAAATAGGAATGAATAAATAACCAAAGTCAAGATAACGTAAAAATTATATTGAATATTTAAACCGATATTTGTTGTTATTTAAATTTTGTGAATTATTGTAAATCTTTAGAGCATCTTCTAATTGTTTAAAATGTGTTATCACATTTTTGGAAACTTAAGACACTCTTTAAAGAATCAGCTGTTATATGGTGACATTTATTTTTACTATAGAAATCATGAAGATTTAGGGTCTGGAAGTACTGATGCCATTTTGATTTGATTAACAGTTGTAATTCTACGTAGTACCAAGGAACCTGAGCGCGTAACTGACATTAAACGGGATATCTTGAAATTAATGCCATTGAACTAGGAGATTTGATTTTACTGATAGATTTCAGTCTAGAGTTTTATACTATTGTTGCTGCTTATATTTGTGATGATTCTAAAATAAGTATATACTGTTGGAAAGAGCCGCCTTTTCTTATTATAATCCGTTACTAACAATGCCTGTCCTAATTAATCATCGATATTGCACTAATTAACAATTTACGCCTTATTGTAATAATATATAGTTCTTTTATTATATTACGGATGCCTTGTGCGTATAACAATTTATTTTTACAACCATTTGATATTTTTGTTTTAAAGGCTAAGAATTTTTACTTAGTAAAGAATAAATTGTGTTTCAAATATATAACCATTTATTTAAGTATAATATAATTTTCCCCGAGTTTCAATAAAAGAGATATTTTGGGCAATTAAAATTTATGAAATATGTTGAATGTGTATCATACTTTTCACAACTATTCATTGTAGTTTTAAATAAAACACAAAAGTCAATCAAAATTAAACCAATGTCAAATATACAATCTAATCAACAATACACATATCATAGTACAGTAGTTCAGTTATATATAGTAAAAGAAGTTCGTTAAATGAATACATTTAATTAATAATAAAAATAATTTTATTAAATATTAAAAGGTAGTGTACTAAGTTTCATAATTTTGATTTAAACCATGATATTTCGAACACCTACTATATACTAACACGATTGACATTATAATATCATTAACTATCTATTTTCAGAAATTTGGAGAGACTTGTATTTTTTACAAAGTTAGTCTCTCTATCAATTGAAAATTTCATCCTGAATTGATGTATAGTAATAAATAACGAGATTATAGCACGAACTCTAGTTCTTATTTTAGAAAATCGAAAATAACGGAACCAGAAGATTAGGATGAGTTTTGTATTATCCTCCATTTCAATAACGAAACCGGTGTAAAATATTCTGTAAATGCTGCTCATGGATACACTACTTTGATACGGCTTTATCTTAAAGTAAGTATATTAGAATATCAGATTTCTATGTTTTATATAGTGAAACCTTTATTTTATCTTAAATTGTTAAAAATGTAATTCAAGATTGACCACTTTGATGAATATCAGGACACTACTATTTATTCAATTTTAATTACGTAAAACAACGCATAATTTAAAATAAGAGCGAAAGAATAATGTCGCTTTCGGTTACAAGTAGTTTAATTTGTTACGTTGAAACATGTCCGATATTAAATAATAGGTGGTTTAATTGTTTAATTTAATTACGTCCTTTTGTGTCTAATGCTCTACAACGAAGTAAAAACCCGTATCAGTCATTCATTAACAGTATTGATATAACTGGTCATTCAATAACGCCATTTGTCAGTGAATGCGATGTATTATATAACATGCCCTTTACTAATGAGACGATTGGAAATTTGTATAGGATTAAAGATGATTATTAGGCTCTGCATTCAGCAAAAAAACAGGTTTTATGCTTCCATAAATTAGTATCTGAATTTTCTAAAGTAATTTTTTCTAGTATCTAAAGTTACCTTTTTAAGTCTGCAGATTAAATAAAAACCCACGTGTATCAGTCGTTTTGCTGTAAACGGAATGGTTATAGTTAAGCACTATATTATTTCTTATTACACGTATATAAGAATAGAGAAATTCCTACAAGTATTCCAATTGTTGCTGAATAAGAAAGATTTTAATTTTTAGGGTGTACAGTACACCCCTTACTTACATTTACGTTACCAATTGGTTCGTCCGTTCGTGATCCAGACGATCCTCAACCCGAAATTTTCTGCCACGGCCTTGAAAACCCGAAGTCGGTTGACAGTCTCGTCCTCCCTAATCGTGACGCCAGTGTTCTTTAGTAGCTTCTTGCCACGAAGACGCAAGTTTGCACTCACAGAAAACTAGTGAACCGCACAATGATGGTCTCTGTGGCGCACCCTGCCGTCCGGTCCTGGCTGTGGAGGCTGGCAATTCATACGGTAGAAACGATCAATGTTATTCTCCTTTCAAGTCTAAGTTTATCCTAGCAAAAACCTAAGAAATTACAAACGGAGTCATCATTTTGTTGTTCAAGGGCACCTAAATCCTCAAACTTGTACGCCTTTGATGCTGCTCCTAATTATTCGTACATAACACCCTAAGACTTATATAATGTTTTTGAATACAAGCCTCAACCTCCTATAGGAGAAGTTCCATCGTATACATTTATAAATATATATATATATATATATATATATATATATATATATATATATATATATATATCTCAACGTATTCTTGCTGTCAGTAAATGTATTTGGGAAAATCATGCCATCCGCATCCGTGGGTGAGTTTCCTAGTATGGTTTAGAAATGCGATATTCTGGTATACCACAGGTGATGCTGCAGAATGACCCTTATTCCTGAATGAACTCAGGCTGAAATTTTCGAAGATCAGGTTTCTTTTGTTCAGCAATTATTAGCAACATCTCAGTCTAGTTTGTCACGTGACACAAAAGTGGAAACAAAAGCCCAATTGACTACTACTTCCATTGTTGTATTGTGTTTCCAATCATTCACCCAATACAGTGTACTCTAGCAAACATATCATTAAAATGTTATAATGCTACAAATAATTAGCGACTATTACGAATTATTATATTTTATAGTATGTGAAAAACTGTAATGTTCATGTTCTTTTTAAAATTACTACAGAAATCTGTTTCCATTTAAATATTATTTTTTCACTATTTTGTGGATATGGATTCACTACAGTTGATTTAACCAGTAGGTGATCCATTGCTATACATTAATGTAATATAATAACATATGTTTATGTTAATCCATTCCTTAAAGTTCCAATAATCCATAAATAACTATATGAAAAGATTAAATTCTGTAGCTAATTTAGTTACCTAAAATGTCCTAGAGCTTTCTCTTTAGTGAATAAAATGTTTAATCTTTTTGAAGGACAAAAGTGAAATTTATTTTTTATCATTTTTTTATAGATATTTTGTGGATTGTCAATATAGATGTAATTACGTACCTATAAACGCAGTCCCACATATTTGTGTTTACAAATTGATTTTTTGTGCAATTTTTTCATGGCTATCATGTTTTCCAACTATTACGAGTGTAAAATATTTATTTACTTAAGCTCAACCCAATTGAATCACACTGACTTGCATGGTCATCAAACTCGATGTTACTTGTACAGAAATAAAGCTTCATTCACACTACACTTATTCTAAAAGATACACACTTATTGATGGTTCCTTCTCAAGATACCGTGGGGATACCTAGACAAACTTAAAAATATTGTTTAACCCCTCAAGTGATATTTAAAACTAATAATATTTATAACCTCTTCTTATATTACAATATTTCGACTTATCAGAATTCACAGTATATTTTAAAAATAAAAAAAGAGTTGATTTCTGTCCTCTCTCAACCTCTCTATCGTTAAAACTAATACACTATTTTCAATTAGTACAAAATATGTCTTGAATAATAACATAACATTAAAAGTAATCTTCGTCCTCATGTGATGATAATATTTAATGCCAACTAAATAAAATTAGAAATGTGTAGAATACAAGTTTTATAAAAGGTTAATAACATATTTTTAAATTTATTAAACTTTTTTTAAAGAAATTTATTTGTTGAAGATGGCATTATTTTGCACGTCTCTAGCTTACATTGTAAAAAAGTGTCTTACGTTTAGATAAATCCTTCTCTGCTGAAAAGCAACTTTGCTTCAACAGTCTCATTAATGTAACCTTCTGCCATTAAGTCGTATACTATTAAAAACTTGCCAACAAAATAGTACGTTATGGTGGAAATAGAGACCAATGATATCCTTTAAAATATTATAAATAGTAAGAGTATCAAAGGTTGTAACGACCCTTATTCGTCCCCGTCCTTAATTCTCACCCTTTGTAATAGAAAACCTGTTTACCAGAGTGCAGATTCCCTTATTGCCCTTGACCTTTTTATTTTCCGCCTTCCGCTATTACCGACGTCCTTTTGTTCCTAACTTATCCATATCTTAGCGTCTCCTGCCACGGCCCTACGCCTAGCCCTACACCCTTCGTTTCCTTTCCGCCAATCAATCCTTATTTCCGCTACACCTAAAACATCTCCTCTACTCCCCTCCTATCCATAAACAACCAGCGTCGTCCTAATTACCCCTGCGTCGTGTACTAGTTCCACGTACCTCTTTCACCCTGACCTTTACCCGCACCCTAGCGGTTGTCCATGTTTCCGCTTACCATTATACTTTTCCTGTCTTCGTGTCCTATTAACCCGCTTTAGGCGTCGCCTTCAGGTAGTCGGCGTCATCCTTTACACACTTCCTCTTACGATTCCTATGTCCTTCGCTTTCCGACGTTACAATAAGCCCTGTCCTATTTTCCCACGATCAGTCCGGTCCCTCCGTTACTTGACCCTACCCTGCGCCGCCGATGAAACTTCCCGTTACCTTATCGCCTTCCGCGTCTTTCCCCATAAACCTTACCCTCTCCTAAACACTGCTACATGCCCACCTAATTCCTACCTCCCATACGTCCTGCAGCGCCGCTTTATACAAGTCGGCACATTTTTCCCTATGCCGACGAACCCCTAACGACCCCATCCCTGCAATAAAGAATGCGGTCGAGTATTCAGAAACAGCAGCGTCGCCATTTCAAACAGGTTGGAACAAGCAGACCATATAACCCTTCGGAGAGATGTTGCCGGAACCGCAGCTAGGAGCAGACTGACAATATTGGGGGTTCTAAGCATGCACCAACCTGGCTGCTATATAAGGGAGCCAATCACCAGCACAGCTCTCATTCGTTCCTGGGAGACCACTCCAGGTAGAGCAGCTCATTCGTTCCTGGGAGTTCACCACGGATACAACGCTCAGTAGATCCTGGGAGACCACCACAGGAAGCTCTCCGAGACCGACCACTTCTTCGATTCGCCACTCTCAGGTAAGATAATCGCCCTGCGCTAGAACAATCCAAGCCTCTTAGTCTTTCCCCGCTAGAGCAATCCAAGCGGAACCTTTCGTCCTGCGCTAGAGAAATCCGAGCGCCTCTATCCTCTAGCCCGCTAGCGCAATCCAAGCGGAACATTTCGCCCTGCGCTACAGAAATCCAAGCGCCTCTTCGTCTTTCCCCGCTAGAGAAATCCAAGCGGAAACTTTCGTCCTGCGCCAGAGAAATCCGAGCGCCTCTATCCTCTCGCCCGCTAGAGCAATCCAAGCAGAACCTTTCGCCCTGCGCTAGAGAAATCCAAGCACCTCTTCGTCTTTCCCCGTTAGAGCGATTCAAGCGGAAACTTTCGTCCTGCGCTAGAGAAATCCGAGCCCCTCTATCCTCCCGCCCGCTAGAGCAATCTAAGCGGAACCTTTCGTCCTGCGCTAGAGAAATCCGAGCGCCTCTATCCTCTCGCCCGCTAGAGCAATCCAAGCGGAACCTTTCGCCCTGTGCTAGAGAAATCCAAGCGCCTCTTCTTCTTTCCCCGTTAGAGCAATCCAAGCGGAACCTTTCACCCTGCGCCATCCAAGCGGAACATTTCGCCCTGCGCTAGAGAAATCCAAGCGCCTCTTCCTCTGTCCCTTGGATTTTAAAAACCCGTATACAGAAAGTATCATTTGAGTGTAAGTGTTGTTTAATTTTCAAAACTGTAACATCTCTGGCACAGTTTACCCTGCGTCAACATTTAAATAAGTTAATGAAATCTGGGGGAGAGTACCACTCAAGTGTTCGTTTTGTTTAATTGGCAAGACTGTAACATATCTGGCTCTTTTTAATCTGTGTCCACATTTAATAGAAACTAAAGAGTGACTACAAAGTTGCATGTTCCATTAATTCACCAGCCATTTTAATATTGTCTGAACAATATAATATCATTATGTATCTAAGCATTAACCATTGGAAAACTATTAATCGCCCTTGTTCTTCCTAGCGAGGTAGTATAGAAGCCTTAGTGATAAACGTAATAGAATTTCAGCCATGAAGTAGAGAACACTTTTTAAATAATTTACAAAACAAAAACACATGTATGATTTTTTTCGACCTCGGAAAGTTGTCCTTAGTCTACGTAGATAAAGAGCTTATGACTTAATATGTTGGCGTCCGATGATACTTTTCCAACGTAAGTAAGCGTACATCAGGTAAGCTTTATTTCCGTGTTCATAGTTGACAATCAGAGAGTGGTTTTAGGAATTGTATCAAACAGGGACAAAGTCACACAGTTTGATAATCGTGTTGACTTTAACAAAAACCTATCATCCAGAAAAGTAACTTAAAATCATATTTTAAAGTTAACTTCACTTTTTAGATTTTGGAGACAATGGTATACTCTTAATTTTAACGCAGTAAATTAATGCTATTGTATGATGTATTTATAATACAAAGAAATTGAATTTCTAAAAAACACTTATTTAGAACAAATTCCTAAACAACCTAAACATATACAGGTCTAAAATATGATCAAAACAATAGTTTTGAAAATATATGAAGATTAGTTTGGCATTTACCAAGATAAAAAACCTTGTTAGTATAATCTATTGTACAATTAATTATACCAACTATGCAATGAAAATTTCAATAACAGAAAGTTCTACATTTTAAAATCATGTTTTAATCTTATCATTACGGAATTTTATTGAAATAAATTGACGTAATTTAATAATTAGAACTAAACTGCATATAATTTTAAAAAGTACTATTGTAATATTTTTCATTCTTTACTTATTATGTATATAAAAAAATTTATGTCGCAAAAGGTTTTTGAAGAAATCGATTATATGTATATCCAATTGGAAATCTGTTAGGCTACTTTCATTAGTAATCTTAAAAGTTTTGTTCCAATACATCCGCCTTTTACTATGCTATATAACAAATTTATGAAACTGCCTCAAAAAAGCCCTAACAAGCTGAAACCTAATACAAAAATGTATCGTATGAATAAATATATGTACCGTATTCAATTTCCAACTTCGTTCTATTATAGTGGCCGTTGAAACTTTAAAAAACCAAATATCAGTGAATTAATTGACTGAGAAAAAGGAAATGTTGCTCTGGAATGCTAAAGTAATACAAATTTTGTGGTATAGTGTGTTTTCGAGATATTAATTTCATGTAAATCCCATAAAAATATGATAGGCCTCGGGTTGTAAAAACCTGTTGGTAATAAAAGTTGAGTTTATTTCCGTCTGTACGTTTCAAGTAAGTGGAAATAATCGTTGACCAAGAATGGCTCCTCGGGTTGGTGACAGTCAGTATAGTTTCTTTTTATCCATACAAGCTGAAATAAAGTTATTTTTATTGTAACTGGCTTTTATATAAAATTCTTCATTATTAAAAATGTTCAACTACGCAGTTACTTCATCTTAGATTTTATTTTAATAATACATTTAGATTAATACGGTAAGTATTTATATCACAGGCCTAATCATACATTACAATTTATAAAATTAGATTCCATAGATAAATTTAAATAAATTTACAACTGGCAAATTAAATTATCTGTATAGCTCACTTTTTGATAGTATGATTTATTAATTTTCTCTAACAACCCTAAACATTGATTAATTAACAATATTAGTCTATTTACCGCACCTTTGAAATTTTAATTATTCAACCAGCAAAGCATAATAGCATTTAAGGAGTTAAGGTAAGGGGAGAATACCCTTCCATAAATCTAAGTTGCTGCGTCTGTTAGTCAAAGTATACAATTTGTAATAATGTTTTTAAGCTACATCAGCCTTAGTAGGTTCAATGATCTCTACGCACATTGTATAGTCTCAACTCGCCTTCGGCTCCCAAAGTAAGTGTCTTAAATTCGGGGATAAGAGGGATTTGGTGATTGGTAAAATTCGGACATAAGGTCACGCCAGGAAATTCCTTGGGGGGGGGGTTTAATGCTCCTGGGGGTTAATACATCAGGGGGTTTAATTTATTCAGTTAGTTATCTTGTCATACCAGGAAATTGCGGGGGGAAGGTTAATGTTACCGGGGGTTAACGACACACCCCAGGCTCCCTTTCGGGTGTTGGCCAAATTCGGGGATAAGCGGAATTCGGAATTAAATTGCACCTATTTTATTGAACTTTTTTTTTTTAATCAAAGTTTTGACTTTAATGGCTTTTCACTGGTTAACCGTTAGAGATACGACAAAAAGTGACTAGACCTTTCGTGTCGGAAATTTAATTTTTTCTTCGATTCCACCCTCGGATTTGAGCTAAGATCTCTGGTTTAGTCGGTACAACGCTAGGGATAAAAGTCTGCACTGGTCAGCTGTTGTGTAAACAGATTTAGTGTAAATAAATAAAAAAACTACCTTTATCAGATTAATAACTTGATCAGGGGGTTTAATTTAATCAGGAGTTCATCAACCAGGAATTTCCTGAGAGTGGGGGTTAATGTTATCGGGGGTTATAAGAACGCGTGGTACTTTTCTGGGAAATGTGCGTCTGTGCTACGAGAACATGTGTACAGTAATTTTTATCAAAATAGAACGTTGATCAGGGGGTTTAAATTATTTCGGAAATTATCGTTCCACGCCAGAGTTTTGACAATGAACTAATATTTTATAAAATTAAATAAAAAAATACTCTGTCCCTATCTACTATTGAAGCTTCACTAACGCTCAGCTAACTCCCGATGTGGAGGAGGGTGTTAGTTACTCGTTAACGTAGTAATACAAGGTCAATCTGGAACCAGCATGAATCGCACTAATTATAGTTTTAAAATTTAAAACACCTAAAAGTGACGACAAAGAATTAGCAATTTAGAGCATTTATCAGGCTTACGGAAAGATAAACGATAGAAAGATGCCGGACCTTTTCTGTAGATCCTATCAATAGCTACTTACTAACAGTTTTATATTGAAGCTAGGGCCAACGGTTCGGCCACTATCGAGCACGAAAAGTAAGTTTTTAAGTGAAAGTTTCAATATAATCACGTTTTTACGGCTAAACCATGAAGATAGAGTAAAAGGCCACTAAACCTTTTGTGTAGATCGCATTATTTTGTATTAAAATAGAATTTTTAATCTGGCCTAGAACTAAGATTTTGTCTGACATAGAGCCCAGAAAACAAAATCTCACGTAAAAATCAAAAAATCAAAACTTTAAAACGCGTTATGCGGCCAATCCATTGGGGATAGAGCAATATCTTACTCGACCTTTTTTGTAGATCATGCAATTTCCTAAACCCTATTTAAATTTTACACCGTTTAGCCGCTATCGAGCCTGGAAGGTAAATGATTAAGTGAAAATTGCGAAAGTTTTACACATAATTGCGTTTTGCGGCCTAACCAATAGAGATAGAGCAAAAACCCACTTGACCTTTTTTGTAGATCACTTCATTCCCGACTAACGATTTTCTCTCAGATCCGAGCTAGCTCTGACGGTTCGCCCGCTATCAGGCTTCAAAGAAAATCCTGCAAGAGTGAAAAGTGCGGAAGTTTGCCAATTTTTTTGAGGGGTTTAAAAGTAAAAATATCCGGTTTTCAGACTTTTCCCGGTGGTTTGAAAGTAAAAGCTATTTGGTGTTTCCAGCACTTCTAGAAGTGGGTTAGAATTTCGTATACCCTATCAGTGAGTTACAAATGCGGCTGTATATATATGTAAGGGATTAACTACAGCAGGTAAACATTGTATTAAACATAAATGCAGCACCGAAGCCAGCTGAGGTACCCACTTTCATTACCATGTCTCCCCATACCATTATAATACATGGTAGACTATAATACATTACGATAAAATAATCATGGACCCTCCTGTTTATTTTATAAGAGGCTGAATTAGACACCCTAAACCAGTATATGTTTGGTGAATTTCGCTATTGTTGTGTTTAAGCCACAATAATACATTCTTAAGAGGTCTATCTGTAAATATGAGATTTGCATCTCTTAATGGTTATATAACGAAAATATTTTAAATACTGATCTTATTAAGCAATAAATCAAATAATAAATGTAATTACATTCTTGAAATTATGTTTTAAATAATCAAACCAATAGTGTAGTTACATGTGTTTAACCCATATGGGGATTACATAATAATTAATGTCTCGGCTTATAGCTAATTCATTTGGGGATTTGTGGTCAAGAATTTCATAGCCTACACTTTGTGGTAGTTTAGACTTACTCAAGTGCATTTTGAGGTTATTAGATTCTGGGGAGCCAAAATTCATCACCAGTTAGCTCGAATTATTATGCAGAAAATAATAGGGGATTTTACGAAGTTAGAAAGGAAATGTTCAGGATTGGGACCTTAGAATTATGTTTTTATGTCAATTATAGTCTAAGATTGACTGAATGTTAGCGTTTATCATATATAATAATATATTTATATAAGTCCTAAAAATATATTTATTTTGTACGCTTCGTTACTTTGGTATAAAACGATTTACATTATGTATTTTCTACGACATATATACTGTATAAGCTTCCTAAATGAAACTTGGAATTCCGACATTGAAACTGTCTAAATTAATAATCCGTAGAGCATCGCCTTATAGATTTCACCATTTCCTCTGTTGAAGAAATTTTGAATTAATTTTAGAAGGTCTTCCTCATAAATAAAGGAGTTTTAAGTTATTTCGTATTACATAATTTAGAAAAATACATTGGTATGCAAAAAAAGAACTTTTTGGTTGGCATTTTTTGGGGAATGTGTCCTCTGATGTAAATGTACGATTTAAACCTCAAACGATACACCAGTCTTTGATCTTATTACTCAAGAGAGGTACGTTTTAATCCAATCTCTCTACTCACCTTTGCTCTCAGCCATTCAACTGACCGTTATACATATTTTGTATATCCCACGGGTAAGCTAAATCAGCTGAATCACGCAAAATATGCTTACTTATAGGACGGCGTTCAATAATTACATAATTAGAATATAATAAATTCCTAAATAAGGAAGCTAATAGTATAATATTTAAAAAAAAACGCACTAAGTTTAAAGCATATAATACATTTCGGGTCTTCGCGTCTCTTTTGCGAAACATATTTTGAAATTTTCTCAACATTTTAATTTTTTCAAAATAAAAACAAGTATTGGAAAAATAAATGATTATGTTATTTGGACACGTCACACCTTTATTAACCTGTAAAAATAAGGATACAGAAGTTTGAGGACTAATATTTTTTCTTATACGACTAACATAAAGATGACCTCCAGTAAAACCAACTCTTAGTTGAACTCCTAGTATGAACTTTCATATAACCAGGTGGGAGAGACGATGTTAATGGATTCATAAACATAGCTAGTTTTGAAACAGTATTTACTTCAAGAACTGATTTCTCTCGGAATACTAACCACTGACCGCGAGATTCCACATTCTCTTGAGAGTAAGGACACAAAAGTTTCCTTATTTTCGAAAAGTGTGACTTGCAGCACCCTCACCTGCACCAAAATATTCATGGTTTTGCAACAATCCAGACATATCGGATAAATTCTTCGCTACGTTAAGGGGTACATCGTTGTAATGGATACCAAAGATCAGTTCAGTGGTAACTGTGTGTCATATAAGAGGAGGTCACTGAAACAGTAACAGTGTTCGCAACGGGAAAGGATACAGCAAGCTTAATATGGACCGTGAAGGAATCTTACTCTAGGAATCTGAGTATACGAGCCGCATTGTAGCAGAACATTAGCAAGTTTTGGCCCTAAGGGGTTTTGGATTATACCACGAGCTAAAATATAACAAGCCGAATGTCTTTGTTGTTTTTTGTCATTGTGTTGTACTCAATTCTTACTATATAACGTTATATACAAGGGAAAATAATTGATGGATTTGAAACAACTTGTGTTGCGATTTATAAAATAAAAGTAAAATTGAGCGAATTAAACACATTAAAAGACTGTACACAACAAAACTGAAAATGCAGTACACATACTAAAACTATTTCTTCCTCATCCATTTTGATCCTGCTCTTACAGTCAAATGAAATTCTACAGGGCAGAATGGGTCTGTAACGGTTTTTTGGTCTTTGTTGTATTGTCTCACATAATACTTGAATTGACGTATATTCGATTGGTACTTACTGTGGTATTAGCGTCCATCGCATCCTTTCTCTTTTAGTTTGCTAATCAAATCCTTACTCACATTAATTTTAAGTAGCAGAAATAATGGCAATGGTTGGAAAGTTAAATTTGGTATGTAAAGAGGACAAAGCTTTTGGCCTAACGTTTTTGTTCTTTTTTCTATTTTTAGTTTTATATGACGTGCCGCAGTGAAATAAAAAAAAAATACTTATCTGAAGTTTCCTCAGCCTCTTAAATTTTTGGTGTTTGCGGACCCGAAAGTTTTTTAAAGAGCTCAAGTTTTTCTTAAAACTTGCTCTGAGGTTTGCTTGCCGAAAGTAAGTTCATAAAAAATGCACTGGGTATCCGTATTTCATAGTTATTTAAATTGATATATAAAATTATATATTACCCTATCCCTTTATTTTAAAACAGGAAGTAATTTATTTGAAACTTTCTTCTATTCTTTTCATGCATTTCATTAAAACAAATAAAATAAAATGTAATCCTAATTTGATTTTGAGGTTTTTAATACAAGTGTAAATAGTCAAGACGCCAAAATAACTTGCATTGCGTAAGCACTCAACCTTGTATTTATTTATTTTTATTTATTTATTTCATTCCAACGGCAAAACCAATGTTTACAAATCAAATCTATAACATGCAGATACTTAAATATACTAGTAACAGAATACTAGCATGCAAGCAGTTATAAATACAAGCAGTATGCAACAACTTGAAAAGTATACTAAGTATAATAACAGCGATTAATATGTATATATAGTAACAAAAACAAAAACAATTAATAAATACTATCTGTACGTATGCAAGAAATAAAAGACAAACCAATGTTTTACAAATCAAACCTATAACAAGCAAACAATAAGTATACCAGCAACCGAATTACATGCAGATATAAATACGAGCAAAGTATGTAACAACTTGAAAAATATACTAAGAATAATAACAATCGATAAAAATGCATATATAGTAACAAAAACAATAACAATCAATAAATACTATATGTACGTATGCAAAAAATAATAACAAATGAAGAATAGAGACGGTAGGACGCTTCATGTAGAGTCCTGCTGTGCGGCTGTCAATACTCCTCTCCTTATGGTCGAAACCCCGTCGTGGAAGAGATCCAACCCACCGCTCCGCAGTGACGGTTGCCAATCCTCATCATCCTTGCAAGTGGACCATGGAAGTCATAGTTTCTTGAATATTGGCGCCTCCCAAACAACTCCTCGAACGAGTCCCCGATGGTATACGAAAATCCACTCGCGAAAGCAGCGACGGGCAGTCCAGCTCCCCCCTTATCAGCCGAATCAGCAACAAGACATCCGCCACACAGCGCCTGGTCCGAAGATCTGGGAGAAGAAGCTCGGCCTGCAGCTCAGCAACAGGAATGTCTCTAAACAGCAGTCCTCGCCGCAGTCCCACCAGTCTCAGGAACATCTCCTTTGGACCGCTTCCAGTTTGTCAACAAGACCCAGCTGGTAGGGAGACCAAACAGGACTCGCATATTCCAAATAAACTGGCGAACGAAGGATGAGTAGAGAGTCCTTAAGACTGCAGAGCTTGTCATTCCACGAGTAGACCTGTTGATGAATCCCAACATCCTATACGCTCTTCTGCACAGCTCATCGACATGGTCATTGAAGGAAGATCAGCAGAGAAGGTAACACCCAAAGTCCCTTAATTTTTAATACTCTATCCAGAGGTTGGACCATCCAGTGAAATACTGAAAAATACTAGGTTGATGCAATCGACTGAAGGTCATTACAGAGCATTTGGACGAGTTTAGCTTCATGTTGTTAGTTCTACACCAATCCAGAACACCATCAAGACTCGACTGAAGCAGTGCAGAGTCGTCCCGGCTGGAGACCGCCGTGTAGATTTTGACGTCGGTCAGCAAAAAAGCAGGGCATCCACTTTCAGTATCGAAGTAATATCATTGATGAATACAGTGAAAAGATATGGGGGCCTAATAAGGAGCCCTGAGGGACGCCGAGGATTGATGGAATTCTGAGAAAGTGCACCAGGAAGCCTTACCAGCAAGCGCCGTCGCAGCAGATAGTCGCTCAGCCAGAGAGAGGAGTGGGCCGTGAATGCCATAAGCTTTGAGTTTTTGTCCAAGAATGTAGTGGTCAACCTTGTCAAAGGCTTTGGCAAAGTCAATAAAAGCCACGTCCAGCTGTTTACCAGACCCATGGTGGATAGTATTTTTTCTTCAAACAGAAGTAAATTGGTTACTGTGGATTTGCAGGCGGTAAAACCGTGTTGACTAGGACAAACTATAGGTTTCAAGTATGGTCTCAAACGAGACAGTACGAGCCCTTCAAACACCTTCCCAACAGCAGAGAGAGAATGGTAATGGGACGATAGTTTTCAACTTCTGAGGAACTACCACTCTTAAGTATAGGAACCACGTGTCCCACTTTAAGAATTTCAGGAAATATTCCATGCAGTAGAGATAGGTTAAATAGAGTGGTCAGGGGTTGAACTAAGATGTCTTTGCAGTGATACAAAAATGATGGAGGTACGTTTGTCAGGGCCAGCACCCTTCATAACATCAAGATTCCTCAAGACCTCTAAGACCTCCGAAGCAGAGAAAGATATAGCCGCCAAAGAAGAGTGTGTGTGTTGAAATCGAAGTGTGGAGCTGAAGTTACTGGCTGGGAGAAGACAGAAGAAAAGAATTCTGAAAACATATTTGCTTTATCCTGCAGGTCCAATGAAGTGCGTCCACTAAGTGTGACAGTAGAAGGGACTCCGAGAGATTCAGTAGAAGAAGTGCGGACAAAACTCCAAAAGCTGTTGGGATTGTGCGGGATGGAATCTTCAATATGGCTCAGATAATCCATGCGGCATCTACGACTAAGGTTCTTGCAAGCCTCACGCAGTATACAGAAGCGAGTGTAGTCCGTAGGTAGATAGGTAAGTTTATAACGTTTGTGCGCAATCTTCTTTTGTATCACCAGGTTAATAAGCTCCCTGGAAAACCATTTTGGGAAGGGTGAGGTTCCCAGTCGTTTAAGAGGGCTGCATTTAACACAAAATATCACCAAGCAATGAAACCAATCCTCCGAAGCTGTCTTGGACGTTGGTTGTAGCATAGACGAAGGAGAGTTATGTATTTTAAAATTGATAACTAAATTTTCTTAAACATAATCTATCATCAACAATTATAGTTTTTGAGGAGAGAATCAAATGGGTAATACACCTTTATCGCATAATCAGAGGCATAAATCATACTTATATTAACTTCGGACAACTAGATAAGAGATAGAAAGATATAGTTTAAGGTACACGTACATGGTTATATGACGACGATTAATTTTTATATAATTTCAGAAGCGTGGTTTTGCGTGTTATCTTATAAAATAAATATTTCAATATTGGTAAAATGTATAATTACGACACTGATTCCACTCACTTCACAACAACGATATCCTCAGGAAAGTGCGAATGAATCACTAAAAGCTTCTCCAGTGGTAAGGTGATACGTCACGTCCACATGTCAGACCTTATCAGTTGTTATCAGTGACATGTGGAAGAGAATATCACACATGACCACCTCCATTTACTTTTGAGAAGGAATAGGTTTTAATTCTTTTATAAATATTAAAAGTTTTATTATAAAGGTTTTAATATAACATTATACAACTGTAATATAACTTAGCACACTGAATTTAATAACTGCAAGACAATATTACATAAGGCAACTGCTGAAGCATGCAGGTAATAAAATGAAATATAGGCCTTAGATATGCTGTACTATTCGATTATTATCTTATTAAAAACTAAAACCAACCGAAAGAATGATAGCAATCTAAACTAGTTGGTACATGATATACCGTTGATAAGCGAATAATTTTATTAAAGTTATTTAATAGCCATATATATTACGTGAGGGTTTGTGAAGTTTATCACTCGAGGAGGTTGCAATTATTCATTTCTGTCCGTCTGTTGTATACAAAATGTCTCCAGAATTAACGGGCTTAATTAAAATTTTGCATGAATCTTTCATATAAGAAATATTGAGTTCGTATTGGTCTATATCATTCCATTGGTATCATTCCATTGGATTTAGGTAAGAAATTTTACATAGAATTTTTGGAATTATGGAAACTATGGTTGCAATTATAAAAACACCAGAATAAATACATTTATAAACAAACTGAATTTTATTATATGGCATGTTAACATGTAACATTACTATAGGTATAGCCTTATGTAATAAGATATGACTATAACTTTGACATTTAATTTTTGCAATGACTATTACATGACACCTGATGAGACATAATACTACCTTGTAACTTGATAATAATATTAAAACCAAGTCACTCATTGTATACACTACCGAATGTAGCTTTTTGAGAAAAATGTTATTCTTAGTAAAAAATTCTCTAAACAAATTATACTAGCATATTAATACAAATGATATCTAATATGTCCTACTAGATTTCAAATAAAATAAAATTTTTATGAAGTTCAATCTAGATAATAAATATATTATAACCGTTTTAGTTCATAACCAAGGGTTAGTCTTCAAAAAGAAAACCTTAAAAGCCAAGCACGACATGAAATAACACAGACAACGAGCGGAATACTCAAATATCCGAGGCCATAGAGTGTCGTCCCAGAATATTGGATCAATAAAAATAGGATATTTGCAGCGTGATTGTTTTTTTATTAAGTTTCTAGGATTCAGTAAACAGGGCACATTCTAAAATGGATACTGGTTGCACGATATGTTTTGGTAAAATTTCAAGTAATTAGTTTAAAATCACAATTTAAGTTTCATTTTAAACCAGTTTCCATATTTTTAAACGGTTTGGTTTCTAAGAATCATCCTGGTCTATACCGCGAAAGGCAATGTCTTGCGAAATCCAGAACGAAGTAAAGAGAGTTTTCGGGGGATCCAGTCAGGACCTGCGGACTAACGAACCATGTACGGCCAGCCAGTGAAGCGTGAGGCATTTCTCTCTGCATACGCCACTGGATAAAGGTCCGACACCTGGTCGCTTTTCTCCCCATGAACCCGCGCTATTGGTAATAGCAAAATATGTTAAGCTCGTCACTTATTGATTAGAAATTCGGTCCTAACTGTATTTACTAAAAGGTCTTAGATAGCTTTATAAACTTAGCAGTTAGTATATTAATTACTATCTTTTGATCTTGTTAGATTTATAATAAATCTGTATCTGTATTTAAAGATTTATTTTGATGCCAGCTTCCACACATTGTAAGATATTTTGTACATGAAATATATACTTCAAATTCATATTTAAAACTTAACAAGTAATGAAATACTCTCGTCAGATTCACAAGCTCGCCTGAGCAAAAGTACTAATAACCGTCTTATATGAAATTGAAATATAGTTCTAAATGTTTTGAACGTCCTAAATAATAAAGGAGATGCATTTTTAAAAGTGTAATGTTTGGTACAAATATACACACATTGCCCAGCTGCACTATTACGGATACTTATGTGTTCAAGTTGTCAATCCAAATTTTACTGACGTTAACATGAAACCGTAGGTTTACTCCGTGTTTAGATAACATTAGAAAGAATGAAAGAACTGTACTTCTCGCAATATATTAATATCACTACATTGTAAAATTAATTACTGTATACATGTAACATTAACTTAAAACATTTAACCCAAAATAAATTTATACATCCTTTATTCTTTTTTTATTGCTAGAAATTGCAGATAACATTGAATTTTCAAACCTCGTAGCCAAAATAAACCACCCTTTCCCATAGACCTCTTCTAAATTTATACTACAAATATACTGGCTAAAGCATATATATATATATATATATATATATATATATATATATATATATATATATAATTGTATTATTATGTAATAAACGTGAAAAATTAGTGATATAAAATGACAACCTAAATAGTAAATAACAAGTCATATAACAAAGTTTAAAGCTATTACGTCATGATAGTATAATCACATACACACGTTCAAACGTACATATATACAAACATACACCAACAAACACATAAATATGAATTTAATGGTACTCAATATTAAAATTATAAATAACAATATAAATAATAAAATAAAATGTTCTATACATGTTACAACAATTAAGAATTAATTTTACTGTTATTAGTTTAAAAAATATTTAGTCGTATTTCCTTACCGAAATTTTATCCTTCTTTCAACGGAATAATTTGTGAAAAAGTTTACTTTTTAGTCACTTCTGAAGACACGATAAAACATTTTAAAGGTGATTTAATGTTTTATGAAGATAGATTAAAGAGATTATTAATATATTTTATTAACAAAACCATTCTGAATAATACAAACACACATGTATTACTAATACTATGTGCTATTTCTAACAAAACTTACGGACACATATCATTTAAACCTCAATACTTAAGGGAGACGCTGCTAAAATGATACTGTTAGATTCAAAGGCAGCTTGTACTCATCTAATGTAAGGAATAACTGTTAATATTTTATGGCAAAACTAAAAAAAATAATTTAGAGTCTATAAAGTGGAAAAAAGTATTTTACGAATATGGTTAGATAATGTTACATAGTATACGAAAATCTCTGGAATTACTTTATTAAACTACACTGTTTTAATACCCTGATATAAATATCAATCACATTTAAATTAAAATCATATTAAATATACAAATAAAGGGAAATACCTAGTTTAAGAATTAACTCCTTTTATATTTAAAAATTGTGGTTCAATTTCTGAGATCTTATGACAACCGAATCAATCTCAGATTCTCTATGGATGTAATAATCACCAAAAGCAATGATTATCTACCTAGTAATTTGAGTTGTTAGGTTCAGTTGATGCCAATTTAACTGCCACAATCATAATTTTTAAATCTTTTGTGCTTTTTTTACCTTAAGTATTTAAACCTGAACAAGAAGGTAAATTTCGTTTCTATCATTGTAACGCTGGAAAGTGTAATAAATCCTAGTTTTCATGCATGCATACGTTATTAAATATTATTCTACATATCCACATGTATAGACCTGCTGTATACATTTGACCGGACTATCCATGTAATCAGTGTAATGTAACGGTGTTCTTTGTGAACATCACTGACTAATTACAAGTAGAGCCAATTATCGGGATTAGTGCTTTCCATTTACTGCCACTGTAAATATATACTATATACTAAATATGCACTACTCTAATTATTATACCAATCAACTAATTATTACCCACACAATAATATAATATTTTAGTTTCATTACAAGCTTATTGATCAAACTGTTTCAATCTTCAAGGCATACTTTTTAATGTACAGTGTAATTTCAGTTATTTTCAAAAATAATGTACAAATAAAGGGAGCGACCTACTCTGAGAATATGTCTCCTTATACGAGTATATTCAAAATTGTATTAAATGACAATTTCTATTAAAAGCCTTAAATAAACCCAATGTACATGATCTGATGTCTAGCGTCACAATACACTATGATTCAAACAACGAGTAGGGCTGATGGTCCTCTCTCTATAAAGTTTTAATACATCCAAGCCCAAAGTTTGGGAGATTATATGTCACCAGTAACACGGTCTCCCTCAGGACGCTGTATTGTGTCACGTTTTTTCTGGACTATTGGACATTTTTGAGATCGTATGACAAGTGAATCAATCTTAGGTTTCTGTGTGGATGTAATAACCACCAATACCAATGATGAAATTCCTAATATTCCACTTAATATTAAAAACAACTTTTCTGTATTTATTCTGTGGCTTGCCTGTGTTTAAAAACGAGGGATTTTTTTATAGATATATGGATATCCTAGTTTCATACTAATTGTACTTTAGCATTGAAACGTTTTAATTAAATAGAAATATCTAGAAACTCAAAGTTTATACAAATTTTTTAATTACTTACATTTTAATCTTGAGATTGTAAAAACTATTTTAAAATCAATTTTTTACTGTTGACTTATTGGTCGATATGGATATACCTTTTTCATAATGTATTGGATGTCTTAGCAATGGTGGTATTTGCTTTCAATTTCTTATTTAACGTGTTCATGCTTACCATAGAGCAAAATTTTGTAAAGTTAAAATTCTAGATCTAAAAGCTCTTGAGTTAAACTTTGAGTGAACGATTTTAGGCTATTTATGTATATACCTATTTTGTGAGAGTGTGTAAGACTTGCAAAGAAGCAATATTTTATTTTAATTTATGGTTTTCTTTGCCCCCGCAGAAAAACTTTTTAATGTCAACATTCTAAATTCTCAAAGTAAAATTTCATCTCCAATTTTGGTAATAAGTAAATGTATTCTAGCTTTTATGCCTTTACTCGTGGAGGGACAGAACAGTTATTCTGCATGTACGAGTTTAAATCAAAGAAGCTGTAGACTAGTTCATTTCACAATTTAGCAGAAATCTTAAAACTTAAGGCTATTAAGAATGTTGTTCCTCAACTGTATGGGTAGATTTAGCTTATTTATAACGGGTTAGGTTAAAATCAGCTAGTTAGAAAACCTAATCTGATTAAAACGTAAGGAGAACAAACTAAGTGTCTTTCAATTGGATGTTCAGCAACACGCTAGTTGCCTTCATACCAAATCGAAGAAGTCACGTGCTATGGTGGTGCGACTTAATCTAATCGTGTACCACAGTAACGGGTTTTCACCACGATGAAGGACACTGCAAGTAAAGTAATCGTCACTCTTGTACTTTTTCATTGGGTAATCAGACTTTAGGGACCGAAATCTACCAGAAAGACAGTGCGAATCATCTCCAGGTAGTATTGGATTGAACCACGAGCCAAAATAAAAAGGGCAAATATCATTGTTAAATTGACTCATTTTATTTACAGTTAGTTTATAACACATTATACTCAGTACAGGGAAGATAATTCTGGAAGTGGAGCAACGTATATCTCTGTACGATTTCAACCATAGGACTAAGGTTGAATTTATGGAAATAAACCTTTAACGCATCATGCAGACTGACACCTTAGCAAATTATATGCGACCGTGTTATATGTTTGTAAAAACAAGGATGGAAAAGGTGTAAGATCTTGTAATGCATTTAAAACATAAATCGAAAATTATGTTTTCGATTGTTAACGATTTAAATATTAATTTAAATCGTTAATGGAGTACTCATTCAATAGGTATATTTACTTTTAAGTTGTGTTAGGCCGTAAAAGTCGCTAGAAAATTACGGTAAAATGTACCAAAACACACGGGCACTGAAAAAATTCCTAATGTGTAAAGGTAGTACAAATATTGACAATACAGATCTGCTTATCTCAAATTTTACCAGTTTGATGTACAAGACATAGATTTATCCGACAGGGATTTCGCACTAAACCTTTAACTGGAAAAGATCATTATGATAAACATAATTCAGTTATAGTCAGAACTCACAAATATCCATCTCACTGCAGCCAATTGTGACCCGTAGTTTACAGCGGCAGTAAATGGAAAGCACTAATCCCGATAATTGGATCGACTTGTAATTACTCAATGGTTTCCAGACAGCACACTGTTACATTACACTGATTACATGTAAAGTCTGATGATTTGTATACAGCACGTCTACAAATGTGGATATGTAAAATAATATTTAATAACGTATGCATGCATAAATACTAGGATCTAGGACATTTTCCATCGTTACAATGATAGAATCGAAATTCACCTTCTTGTTCGGGTTTAAACACTTAAAGTAAAACAAAGCACAAAAGATTTAAAAACAATAATTGTGGCAATTTATTTGACTACTGACTTATCTACTGATTGAACCTAACAACTCAAAAAGCTAGGTTGTTAATCATTGCTTTTGGTGTTTATTACATCCATAGAGAACCTAAAATTGATTCAGTTGTTATAAGGTCTCATAAATATCCAGTGACCCAGAATAAAACGTGAACAATACAGCGCCCTGAGGGAGACCGTGTTACTAGTGACATGTAATCTCCCAAACCCTAGGGTTTAGCTGTATTAAAACTTTATAGAGAAAGGGCAACCTGCCACTTTCAATGGTTGAATCATAGTGTTTTTTTATGACAGACTTACGACAATCTAATTATTTTCAGTATACTTCTTTTAATAGAATGTGTCGCTTAACCAAAATTTTTAAATATATAATGAGGTCAGTTGTTACACTTTGTCTGTCACTTTATTTGTACATTATTTTCGATTTAATTTAAATAAAATTGTACATTGAAAATTATGTCTTGTGGTTGGAAAAACTTTCATCAACAATCTCATGATAGCACTAAAATAAGATATAGTTGTTAGGGTAATAATTGTGTAATTGGTATATAATTCAGGGTAGTATTGAAGCAGTGTAGTTTATTGAAGTTTAGTCCAGAGATTCGTTAGTATGGTATACTACTTAAACATTTGGAGACGTACTAATAAAATCTTTTGCATTTTCATCCAATTTATAGACTAGTAATTTAGGTGGTTTAGTTAGTTAATTCACGAAACAGTAAACATTTCCCCTGTTTATAAATTTTTTACAATTTATCTTAGAATATAAGTTGTGAATTGACACATAAATATTATATGCTCTTAAATTCCCTTCAGAATTATCACACACTACTACAACAGTACATTCTTTATTCAGAGTGGGTTTGTCTCTAAAATATGTTATTAATTTCTTTAATCCATCTTCATAAAAATAAAAAACGTATTAAAATAATGATTGTTTTTCAGACGTGAGTATATAGTTGAATTTGGTTTAATTTTATGTGGTAGGCCCATAGACGAATTAAACAAGGGTAAGATTTTCAACTTTATTTAAACTTCAGCTAAAAACACAACTGAAATCTGAAATTCACGTGTATCTGTATATGGGATCAGTAGAGCGATAATCTCAAAGTGTAAGAAATTGGATTTAGTTTACTCCTTAATGTAGTGCGTAGTATTGGATACCAAGAAATAGTTTTCACATATGAAGTTGTTTTGCTATAAAACACTTCTGATACCCTCTATCGACTCTACACTGCATTAAAATTAACGTTAAATGTAAAAAAACTAACAACTCACCACTGACTATAACTGTCTTTCATGGTTAATAAACTCTGCATAGTAACAATGGTAAAAGCTATAAATAATATGACTATGTTAAATAAAACGGGACAGTTAGCTTTTTCTTGGTATCCAATACTACGCACTACATTAAGGAGTAAACTAAATCCACTTTCTCACACTTAGAGATTATCATACTGCGAGGAAATTTCCAATAACAAAGGTTTCATTGTCACTCGCAATACACGAAATAATATTTTACAATAACAGCACATAACATCATAACTCTATTATTAGTATTATTTATTTTTCTTTTCGCTTCTTGGTTATGTCTTCTGTAACGAGCTATTTTGTTAATATAGTTAAGTACTAAATTGGTCTCCTTATTTAATTATTTTAACATTATTACAATTACCAAAAAACAAGTATGGAATATGTTTTAGATATCAATAACTTTTTTATAAGTTTTTTATGACAATAATTAGGTTTTACTAGAAAAATAATAGGATTTGGACATTTTTGATCTTAATGAGTTTCTAAAGTAAGAACACTAAGTGTCGAGGATTGTAAACTTACACTCTCCCTTAGATGTCAAAACCCCTAACTCATAAGAACCCTTCCCAGAAAGAGGAATCCATACTAAAACGGATAATGGAACCATGTCCTCTTTTTTGGTAAAGTTTCGAGTAGTTGAAAAACGTACAGTTAAGTTTGATTTAAAGTAATTCTCAAACTGTTTCTGTATTTCCGAATTTGGTAGTTGTATTTGGTTTCTAACAATAAATTTGGAGTCCCTCCCAGGAAAGTCAATGTTTCATGAAATCCAGAACGAAGTAAAGAGAGGTTTCCGGGGATCCAGTCAGGACCTGCGGACTAACGAACCATGTGCGGCCAGCCAGCGAAGCGTGAAGTCTCCTCTCTCTGCATACACCACTGGATAAACGTCCGACACCTGGTTGCTTTTTTTCTCCTATGAACATTTAGGTACTCACTGCGCTGTCACTTATTTACTGAAAATTAGATCCTAACTATTTAGGTGTTTACAGCCAATACAGAAATTTATATTTTAAATCTTTTCAATTTAACATCCTAGTAGACGGATTGATTTAAAAAGCCCAAATATTCTTTTAAGCATATCATGGGTAGTAATGTCTTAATGCCTTATTAAAGTTTTTACCATATATAGAAAGTACTTCTGGTATGTTCAATTTTGAGATATGTTTTAAAATTACCATTTTTAATTTTTTAAATTCAGTTTAATAAACTTGCTACAACATACTAACTTTAACAAATATTTGAAAATGAATTACAATTAATTGGTTTATCTTTTTATAGTAGAAATGACATTATTAAGGTTTTTATATACTCGTATATTTAGTAGTCATTTGTACGTTTTAAATAGAGACGTATTTGTAACGATGCAATTGTATACAAGTTTTAATCTTTTGCTAATTTTAACAGCAAATTAAAGCCCTAGTTCGTGTTTAAATAAAATGTCTAGATAAATGTAATATAAATAGGTTCCAAAAACATTTAATAATACTTGCCTACCTCAATATTTCTTTGAACATAATATATATATATTCTTTCAAACAATACCGAAATAATGAAACAGCCACATAAAGGTATGCTAAATTTAACACTTACGGTACGCTTTGGTCGATTTTTTTAGTCGATTTCAAGTCATGAAATGAAAAAGTAAAGAGTTAAATAATATACTTTAGTACAAAACCCACTTTTAATAAAGTAAATGCTACTCATATTATTTGTTATTTCTAAAGAAGATTTATCGACACTTATTATTTATATCCTAGTTTAAACCGAAAGATATGACGATAAATACAAAAATTATACTTTGCCAGATACTCAGAAGGTTTTACCTGTTTTAATGCCAGGACTAGCTGTCATGTTTGTTTATAATAGACATTGTACAAGATATATTTTTGTATATACGTATATATATATATATATATATATATATATATATATAATGTGTTATGCAGTGTACTTTAATAAGATTCACCTGGAATTAATATATTGACATAGCTTATGCATTGAATTTTGAATAATTTTCGTATTCGTATTCGTATATTGAAACTGCGTGACAAACCTCGTATGGAAATAAAATTGTTAATAATATAATTAACAATCGTAGTTAAATGATATTTTCCATTATAAGTTTTATATTTAAATCAATGAATACAATTAAACTTTTTGGTTTAACAAGAAACTAATGATTTTTTAACCATTGAATAGGGCAGGTTGATCACTCTAGAAAGTTTTAATCTAGCCAGCCCGAGGGACGTTTGAGGAGATTGCATGTCACTAGTAACACAGTATCCCTTAGGGCGCTGTATTGTGTCACGTTGTTAATTCAGGTTTAGTAGACTTCCTTTTGGATTCGTTATTAAAATTACAATGATTCCTATGTTTCCCTGCGCGTTAAAAATCAATACCGACAAGCAGTGATTAGCTACCTTATTTTTAGAAGTAATGTTTTTATAGTTTGGTTATTAAGAAGTTAAAATATTTCCAAAGTAAATAGCGAGACTTGGCCTTGCCTTAAGTAAAAAAATATCCCACATCTGTATGTTTTATTTAACAATATCAATGGTAGTCCTTACTGTGGCTAGATAAGAAATTCTAGTAGTTGAATTAAAATTAACTTTGGATTTATTTAATTTTACGTCATACATCTTATATATAATCAACTTTTTGGTCTTCTATCCTTTCGATGAGAAATTTTTAATGCCCGTGTGTATAACTGGAAAAGTGACCATGACTACATAGAACAAACCAGTCATTTTATTCGTTTGAGAAGTAAATTTTATTGATTGTTTGCAACTGGAATTTAACAAAGAAAAACCTTAAATATCATTTAGCTTGGGAATACTTCATCCCTTTGCATTCAAACTGGTTGCCATATATAAATGACGTAGATTTGGTAATCTTGGACGTTTTCTTCTCACTATCGGCTAACCTCAGGGACTGCTATTGTATCGCTATATTCTAGTAGTGGCTAATATTTCAGTTTATTGGATATAATAGATTCTTGAATTTTGGAGAGTAGATTTCTGTTAAGAAAATCTTCTATAGTAATCAGCTATTAAAACAATACAATAAACCTCTTCTTAAAAAGAAGTGGCGGCAGGTTACATACGGGTCTTTGCACATTTTTATGGAAACTTCACCTACCCTTTAGTAATATCGTTTTTGGTTATCAAATTTAGAGGTCCCCCGTAGCAACCAAATTACCAACTACTTTGTAGATGGTTTTGAAGTTCTATTTTGCAGCACAAATAGGTTTTATATTATTAAGTAATAAGACAGGTATTTTAAAAGGTTTTAAATCGTGCCGTGTGCAGTTTACATGTAAAGCACGGGTTCGTCTTACATTACCAAAGGCGAGGCACGTGAAAAATGTTTTAATTAAAAGGGTTATATCTCGTTCAAACGTGTCCAGGTAAAACGTTTTCAAGCTCTGTAATGGTATAGATGTCGTAATTAAGAACTGAACTCTGAGAACAAAAAAAATCATTATATTCTTAATGAAAAAACACTGCCAGTATATAAAACTGTTTTATTATTGACATAACACATTGAGGGAAAATAACCGAAAATGATCACACCAACTGTAGTAATAAATAATTTGTTATTTAGGTTTTAAAAATTTTGAAAAAGTATTAATTATTAATTTAATTCTTTTTGGCAGGATCACAAAATTTAACCTCGCCATATTTCGCGTATCAAGGCCTTGCTTTTAATGTCATTAACAAGACCACTTTGTTAGCTAGGGTTTACGTGTTGAAATGTCATATAAATGTGCTCTCATCTTATATACACCAAGGCTATTTATGTTTACGAAAGGGTTGCTAAAATTCTAAGCTTTAAGTGAACATAACGATTACCCAAATATGGGAGTAGTGAATGTTGACTAAAGGACGAAAATTTTCGATTTCTTATTTCAAACAATGTTAGATATACATTTATTTTTATTGTAATACGATAGTTAAAAATTGTTTTACAAGGTTTGAACATTTTTTTTAAATGGCTCTGTTTAAATATTTTAAGTTTAGAATTCCTATTTAATAATTTCCAAACTTTAACACTGGCAAACACGTTTTTTTAAAAGTTTTGTAAAATAAAATTCGAAATATGTAAGAGTTTTTTTTACCGTCAGAAGAACAAAATGAAACATTTTTTTAAGACATTTTTTCAAAATTCTTAAATTACAATTCAATGAATCTTCTTATAAACTTCCTCAAATGACGAGAACTACTGGATTCACCAAGCAAAAATATTGAATTAAACGCCCAGGCCAAATTTCTAGTGTAAGATGAATAATTTATGGAATGGCGATATTTTCTTTAAGTAATTATTTAAAGTGAAGTTAGTTGTAGAGTCTTATAAAGTTGATGTTATTCTTTTACCGTTTTGTAGGACCATATAATTTTCTATTCCTTATGAACAAATATTGGCCAACCAATCCGCACGTAAGCAATGATGAAATTCCATGTGAAATCTCATTGGGGTCATATTCTAGTGATACTCAGCAGATATTATATTCCAAAATATAAGACATTGGGAGATTATAGTCGGTGTTAGGTTGTCTACATGAGGCTACTTTTGTTTCTTTGTGTCACTGGCTGTATTTGCTCCGTTGCCTTTGCTATGGATACCTTCTTATCAGTGTCGCGTGTGAACACGTTGAAGTTAAATTTGAAAACAGGCTTCACTGAGTTGCATGGAAAATTTCAAGTACGACTCATTTCATTAGGCTACATGAATTATTATTCCACACGTTAAATATAATGACAGTTTGCTTAAGAATGCTATAAATATATTCTGAGATATTCTCATTGCTATCATTGTGGACCCATAGGAGAAATGTAAAAGTATTTGCTAACGCTCAGCCAAACCCCATGGAGTGACGTACCCTCATTAAACCTAATTTTACTTATTTAGAAATTAAACTTGATGTAACATTCCAAGTGTATACGTGAGCTCATTCATGAGAGATATATAGAACTTACGATAGTGTGGATGGAATAAGAGAGAGCTATAACATATTGTTTTCCATCCTCTCGTGTGAAAGGCTTCACTGACGCTCTGCCATTCAGAACAGTGTACAATTCTTAAAATTTAGTGTCACCTTTAGTTTTGATCTTTTGATAAAAAATTGAGTTTTACCTAGGACCAAGAGGACCCTATGTACCAGGTTCCACCAAGTTATCACAAGATTGACAACAAGGGTATAAAGAAGGCATTTTCGGGTTTCCAAAGCATGGTTTGGGATGATGATAATAACCAATCCTTCCAGAAAGTGGTACATTAGATATTAAAATTACTAGATGCCATCGACCCTGAGATTTCGAAATATTTTCCTTAAGGTTAATGAAATCTACTAAACAATTATTTAGGCCTCATCTTTTCTGTACGTCTTCCCCCAAAAAATTTCAATCTCGCACTTCACTCTAACTGACTGCTCATATTCTGAAAGTTAAATATCTCAATTAGAATCGTAGTCAGGCACTGATACTTAGAATTCTTGACGATAATGATTGTTAGAGGAAGTATCAAAATCCGCACTCAATTCTATCCACCTTCACCATGCTCAAAGTTACTTAACATCCCATTATAGGAGTATCATCGTATACTTTAATTTTATGACAATATATCTCTAAGTATTCCATCTGTCAGTAATTTTATTTTGACGGATAACAGAACAATCAGGATATGCGCATCCTTGAGTGATAAACTTTTTCCAGTATGTCTTAGGAAATGCATTATTCTGGTTTATCACAGGTATGCTGCAGAATTATCCGTGTTCCCAAAGTAACTGAGGCTCATATTTTTATACTGAGTTTTTATTAATTAACTGAGCTTTACCAAAACCTGTCACTCGAAAGGGTGAAACAATTTCTTTTCTGTTTGTCGCATAATATCTCGAGAATTATCTAACTTTGCATGAAACTTCACTTCTAAATCGAAACATTACGTTTTATGATAGTAGATGTCTCTTAGGCTATACGGCTGAAAATTAAGAAAACATTTTACACTTTTACATTGATCCTATGATATATTAACATTTGACATGCAAGTAGTAACACACTTAATCGCAAGATATATCGACACATTTTTAAACTGTGGAGGTAAATATTTTGAATAAAACCTTATTCTAAGTGGAAAAACATTACTTTTATGATAGTGCATACCTATTTATAGGATTTGGCTGAATGTCATTGAAACCTATCACATTACGTAATGTGTTGTACCTCAAACCTTGTAGTTTAATTATTTTCATACTCTTAAAATATTGCTGTTCAGTTTTTAAACCACAGGTTGCTTACCGTACTATCACCATATCATATGTTATATAAGTACGAGTATAATTAACAGTACATGGGTTCATTGTGTCAGAAATTACTGGTGACATCGTTGTCCTATTGTCACGTAACAATAAAAAAACTAAACAAAAGCCCAATGGAACACTACCTCCATTGTTGTATTGTGTTTCCAATTAATCATACAATACAGTCTATTCTGGACACGATGTCCCTAATTAGGTAATGGGTCCGTTTAACTTAATCATGTCATTAAACTGATATAATGTTGTACAAATCCTCAGGTATTGTTATGGAATATTGTATTTGATAGTATTTATATAATTGAATATTCATGTTTTACTTAAATTAACTAGATAAATCTAAAGAAATATATAACTACAGTTGATAATATATAAATATATAATTGCGTAGTTAAATCTAAAAATAACATTGTATGATAAAGGTAAATATCATCGAACAAGATTATACACATACATTATCGATAAGCGTTTTTCAATAATATAACTTTCTGTTACTTAAACTGAAGGTGACAATAATATATAACGGGCCTATATGCTAAAGTTTCAAATCTGGAAAGGATTTTTTAATTGGGATTTGACAAAAGAAACATTTTGGCAGCGAAATTATTCTCGATATATCTTGCGGATAGTTTAGCTAAATGCTTAACTATGTAGGTTAACACCTTAAGACCAACCCTCAACCAAATGACATCACAGCGACTTGCACGGTTATCAAAATCCACGTTGATTTTATAGAAAAGAAGCTTCATGCACAATTTAGGGTCTAAAGGTTCGTTTCATTCGTACTCGAAATATCGTGCGGGCAGGTTGAGAGACAGTAAGGAAACTTTTCTAACCACTCAAGTGATAAGTTTTTCTAGCGTTCATTTAATCGTATTTTAAATCATTTATATCTGAAAATGCTTATATGTATCGAAATTTAAAATATATTTATAAAATAAAACGGAATTTTTATCTAGGTTAAATAGTACATACAATTAAAGATCTCTGTTGTTAGATTATAATGCAAAAAATCCGACCTGAAAATGTTTAATGTTTAAAAAATTACGCTGGTTTAAAATTGTAAACATTTAAAGTGTAGGTCCTGTTTTAAGTAGTTTAATATTCTTGTCTTGGCTCAAGTAGTGAAAGTTAAACTTAGTAGATAATTGCTGGACTTTTAAATACTGGATAGTTTATAAGGTAGTTATTGAATCTTCAAATCCAATGCGCAAGGTCTACAAGTAGTTTGACAAACGATTTTAACTAAGCATAGCCCAAGGTGTTCATTATTTTGAATACATTTCTTAGCATTGATGAATAATAAAGGAAAACCCGGTATCAGTTATTAAAATAGAAATTTTATCGTTTTTACGTTGGCCTTTTTAAATATTGATATTCCCTTAATTATATCTTTTAAAGTAATTTTAATTGATTTTCTGTTATTACATTATTAAAGAAAAACATTTCATCAATGTTATAAATATTTTAAACATTAAATTAAAAATTTTGAGGAGGCAAAAACAAAAGGACTATAAGCTTAACTTTGCAAGTGTTCCCTGAAAGAAGTTATCGTATTTTTTCAAGTACTACGCCACGTTTTAATCTCAATTTAACTGCCATTTTAATTAGGTAATGAAATCCGAGAGAGAAAGTAACACTCGAGTGTTCGTTTAGTTTAATTTGGCAAAAGTGTAACATCTCTGGCACAGTTTAATCCATGTCAACATTTAAATAGGAAATTCCAGTGATGTTGACAAAACTGTAAGTGGATGTTTCTACCTATGAATCTTGTATATATGAATATAATATGTATTCAATCGAGAAAACTCTAAGCAATATGTTGTACACCCGTGACAAACGTAATCTAACAATACAAAATTTGTTTTTAACAAAATTTGATATACGCGTAATTTAAAAATAAAGACAGAAGTATTTTTTAAACCATTAATATCCAATAAAATATATTTTTGACTGTTAATACGGAGTAATGTTTGATAAACGTTTTATAAAAAAATTTTTTTGGCATTTTCCCAAAATATATTTAGTATTTATATTTTCACCAATTGCTTATTCTTCTAATTAAAAAGATTGGTTTTTAATTGGCCAAATTTCTTCTTTTAAAGTTTTTTTCTCAATGAAAGGTTGTGAAGGAAACGGGATTTACGTAAACGTAGGTTTTTGTATCGCTGACCTATGTCAAACGCCCGATAAAATTATATTTTCTTATGGATATTTATTTGGTCTCTAAAATATTGCCCTTGGGTTAGAAATGTTTCTAATATACACTTTTCTTAAGCAATTATCCATTTTAAAGATAAAAAAATAATGATTGATTATCATTCTTATAAACAGCAAATGTATCACATTTTGACCAGTTGCTCATATTTTATGATCGGAAAAACGTGGAAACCAATAATAATGCTGTTTTATAATATATTTTGTATTTTAAGTATTTTTTTTCAACATTAAGGTTTCTTATTAGATTCAGTTTTATAATATAAAATTAATACTTGCAATCTCCAAGTGTACTGTCAATTTATTTCATTTCTTGAATAGTATCACGTAAAAGTATTTTAGTTTTCGGATGATTATTTTATTTATACAACTATATAATCCTAGAGAGATACGCTACACTTTTACTTAATACCAATTAAAAGACATATTTTAATCGAATAATCCGGACTTATTAGAAAGAAATAATTATAGTTGAAGAAAGTAATGAAGTCACATAAATAGTTTTAATTGTTATATTTTACTTTCAATCATTAAAAGTGTATTTTTTTTTTTTCAAAATGTCTGAAATACTAATTCAAAAAAATAAAAAGTAATATAGTACATAAAAGAAGTATAATAATACAATCTATGTTAAGAATAAGTCTGACAAATTGAAATTACTTAGCAGAGGGGAGAGTTTAAGGGGGGTGGGGTGTTATCAGGAATGGGTATCATATACGGAGTTACAGTTGAAAGACGAATGTATGTATGATCATGTTGATTTCAATTCAAACTTATCATTCTCAAACGTCCCTAGATCATACTTTTAAGTTAACCTTATGTATTATACAAAGTAGGAGTACTCCATATAACGTGTCAGGTAAGAGATTGCTTACAAAATTTCAAATCATTAGTTCATTTTACTCTAGAGATGTCTGTGAGAAAATATAGTTACAAAAATTCATTCGGAAATAGTATTTTCACATTTCCCGATATAAATAGGAAAATTGGTGCCAACTTCCTGAGTAATGCTCCTTAAATGACGCTAAACCATAGATCATTGTTAGAAATGTACCATCATAGAACTAATTTTTGTCTATGAAGAAATGAAATTTCAATAAAAATTGAAATTTACACTTGGATTGTTTTCGATATATTTTGCCGCATGATTTTGATATGATGATTTTCACGGCTTTGAAAACTAAAGTGTACCCAACGTGCTTTGAGCGTTCTGAAATAAAATCTTATCATACATTCTAAACATTGATTTTACCACAATATTTTTTTCTATAAACTGAATATAAATATCACATTTTGTAATCTCATATGGTTGTAACCAATCTATTTACAAATATATTTATCCAGCTATATTCAAGTTGCCTTTATGGTGAAAATATTCCCTAACGCTAAGTAAAATCCCGTATAGTGATATGCACTGTAATCTAACTCATTATTACTAATAACGAAGCTTCATCCATATTTTCTGATATCGTGACGACACAAACAGACTTGCAGAAATTAATTTTTTCTAGACTCTCCAGTGATAGGCATATTGTTGTTCATTCATTTATGGAGACATTGGTACTATTTTATATGGTTTGGAATTTACACCACTCAATACTAAAGAAGGTTTCCTACTGAATCGTTAAATTAGGACATCAATAAATGTCTGCTAAACAATAACTAATTGCCTTAAAATACTTTATTTTTATAACAAGAGAATAACATTTGTAATAACTTTGATCTATAATGAGTTTCTGAACAAAATAAAACTATCCAGGTCTTGAATATACTTTAAATAGTAGTTGTAACGTTATTACACAACTTATAATACTTGATCCATTTAAAAAAGGTAAAAGTAGTAGGTTTAGTGTTTTGTTAAATATATACGGAGAGACTTAAGGTATATAAATAAATGACAGTTATGCTTGCACGCAACAAGGGTACAATAAAATAAAATGAAACCATGTCAGTAAAATGAATTTTAAACATGATCTTTTTCATTAACAATAAAAACTGCTTTCTCATTAATAACATTATTTAGACAAATTTGTAAGTCTCATTAGCTTTGTTTAAGTCTATTATGCGTGTTAAGTTCAAATTTAAACAATGAGTTTAGGTTAATGGGGATTATACAAATTAATGAATAAAATTTCTATTTTACTAAGGAGGCTTATATAAAATTAAATTGGAAAATCTGTGAAACCATAATCAAACAAATATAATATATAATATACATTTTATATTATAACAAAAACTTTTTAAACGTTTGTATGTGTTATTTTAGATATTTAATGAAGTAAGTAAGGTACGTAATTATAAAATCTTGACTATAATTATAATGGTTTATAAATTAAATTTAGATTTTTATGTTTTGATCCAGAAAGTAATAAAATTCATAAAATAAAATTATTACCTGATACAAAAGTTATATTCGTAAACATATCTAATATAATAACAGAAATAACATAGTACAAGTTATTTTACATATTTCAACATAGAAAAATTATATTCTTAAATTAATTAGAATAATTACGATAGGAATTTTGAATAAGAATTGTTAATAATATTTGCAAAGAAATTTTATTTTGTCCTAACGGAAGTGTATTGAAATAGCTTTACGTATTTTTGGATCGAAAGTATAATATTACATATTACATTACATTATTGTATATTAAATTAATTACACGTAAAATGTTATAAATATTTTCAGTTAAAATTTTTACCGAAATAGTCAGGTTTTCTTGTATTATGCTAAACATATTCACAAAATTTATTATACAGTTTTTATAAATAAAAAAAAATATATATATATATATATTATATATATATATATATATATATATATATATATATATATATATATATATATATATAATATATCGTGCCCAAATTTGTCACGTTTTATCTAGTAAAATGATGGAATACCCAATCTATATTTACATGGTTGTAAAATTGTTTTGTTAGACGATTAATTTGGTATATTCAGTGAGCTATAACTATTCAATTCACATGCTCTACAATTGAAACTGAAAGTACGTTATATGCAACTGTACGTATTATTTATCGATGAATGAGCATGTCCCAAGAGTGCCATAAACATGTCTACAACAGTACAGGTGTGCAGGTAACACATATTGTATATCTTTCTTGGCGTTCACTGATCTCTGTACGCCATAAACGAATCCCATGTGTACGATAATCTATATAGATGTAAATTAAACATAAAAATATACAACAAATTGAATGTTTTTCTTAAATTTTATTTTTAACAAATCTCTAATTGTATATTTTGTATTTTGGATATACAATGTTACCTTTGTATTATACCTTTAAATAATGTTGAATAACTTATCAATAGTCATGAAATTTGACATCGAGGTCAATTATGGTATATGTAACTCCGTGGGGTTTATGTGAGCGTTAGAAAATATCTTTACATAGGTCTTATGGGTAACTTTTTTGAAACCAGAAATCACAGAATAAAAGAGACTTGTAATCAAACGGAAAATATTTATTTTATATATTAGTGTATAACACAGTAACGGTCTTGAAATAGGGTCGTTTTGAATATTAAGGTTCATAGGGTCCTTCAATATTCTTTTGTATCAGTTAATACAATTTTTATATAGACAATATAGTGTTTAATAATGGTGAATGTTCCTCCATGAGTTTTGGCTGAGATTGAAAAAATAGAATAACTCTGAGATATATCTCGAGAATGAATTCTGTTGTAAACGTTTTGCTTATATAAAACTAGGAGTTCTGGAAAAAAACTTTTTGTGTCTATATCTGCAATTTGCGTCCGTTTTCTGCAGAATATCTAAAGGTCGACTTGAGCTATAGTCTTACTCATTTTGAATTTATGCCATTTCTATCTAAGCAACGTCCTGTTGATAATGGGCATGTTTTGCATAACCTAACTATCTCAACAACAACTTCATATTATGTAAACTTGAATGTAGCATGAAACTTCATTTGTACATGAACAAGAAAAAGAAATCAATGACAGTGTTGTACTCAATTGATTTCACTTTGCTTCATTGAAGCCAATCGCTCAGTAGGGAAACAAAATTGATCTTTTTCCTCATCTTATATCCATACAAAGAACAGTTTGAGAAACATATACTAGTATTACATCTTCAAATAATGTTACTTTTACATCTGGGTGCGATATAACAAACCTTATGTTATAGGGATGTTTTTGTAATTTTACTCAACGCCCCTTGTTGTATTTGTATAATGATTTTTATTGTCCATTATCCAAATAGTGTGCTAATAACCCCAGACACTAGTATATGTAACCAGATTTTTGAGGTTTATAATCCCACTGATCAAATTGAAAAGCCAATAAGTGCGCACTAAACAATACTCTGTAACTGTTTTGTCCAAATTCAATGATCACTTTTGAAGTCTAATGGATTTGAGCCATGTAGTGCTCCAAGGCTCCAGCCTCAGTAAAATTTTTTTCTGTTCTATTTCAGTGACATCCACTCGTAACTCTGTATGGTAATCTCGTACATTATGCTGATGATACAAGTCTCAACTAAAAAAAAAGAAAATGTTGGGCCTGCAAGCTTTTCTTGACCTCAAAATTTGTGTCCAACACTTTCAAAGCTTGAACTTCATAACAAATTTTGCAAAATCAAATATTCTGGATTTATTCATCATCAAGAAATACTGAAATATTTTCAAAGTAGTAACAAATTGATCTTGTAAATATGTCGGCTACTTCTAATGACCATGTTTATAAGCACTTTTGTTTCAATATTGCATCCATTCACATATATATTTATTTACGATAACTGCATCAAAAAACATAAAACGTGTTGAAAAAAGTTTTTTTTCCAGAACTCCTAGTTTTATATAAGCAAAACGTTTACAACACAATTCATTCTCGAAATATATCTCAGAGTTTTTCTCTTTGTTCAATCTCAGCCGAAACTCATGGAGGAACATTCACCATTATTAAACACTACGACAATTTATCGTACAAACATATCGGCTAAGTTTGTTGGCCAGCTTCGTTCCATTATGGCGGTCGTTAAGTAAATTGTAGTCTCGAATGTTAATGTAATACAAATGATACCTAATATTGAGCGTATTACATGTAAATCCCATAAGAAGTAAGTTAGTTTATTATTACTTTTGCTATAATAGTTTTACATAAGTATTCCAAATGAACTGAAAGGAGTATATTTATTGTTTTAATAAAAACATTTTTCAGGTTTTAAAAATCCACCTCATCTTTTCATCTTCCTATAATTATTAATAGTGGCCATTTCAAATTACTTCATTGTTGAAAAGTTCCAGTTGTTTGGATGATTGAATTAAATTATGTTTGACAGTTTGTGGACTGAAATAGATTTAATGACAGCGCCTAAACCTTCTAACCTTTGTAAATATTTTAATTATTAAATTATTTCGAACGAACAGGCTTTTCCTAACAGCTTGCTACGTCCAGTTAATATACAGTGTATTAGAAAATAACGTAGATTCCCCAAATGGCTTCACGGGAAGTAAATAGGACGGAAGTGTCAAGTAACCAGAAATGGTGGTTGGCCAAGACTAGCACCTCGGCTTGTAAAAACATGTCCATGACAGTTATTTAAGTTTATTTCTATCCAAACACGTAAAAATGTATTTTCTGTGTACCTGTAATATATATATATATATATATATATATATATATATATATATATATATATATATATATATATATAAAACATTTTATATTATATTAAAAGCATTATTAACAAAGTCCAACTGTACACTTATTTTATCTTATATACTATTTTATTAATAATACATTTTAATACTGCAGTATTTAAATCATAGTATTTAATCATAGCAGTATTTTTATCATACTTTAATATTATTAGAACATATTTAAATATATTTTAAAACTATCCGCGTTAACATATATAGTTAGTACGCTCTTAAGAATATGCATTGTGAAAAAATATATTTATGAGCTTTATCTTAAAAATATTTAATCAGCAATATTATGCAATCAATTTATTATCCACTCCGTTGAGCTTTTGTTTATTTAAGCATTTTCGTAGAATGGGGGCCTTGTTGTAAGCATCAGAAAACTGGAGTTCTAACGTCAGTTAGATAAAGTATACAGTCTTTAATAAAGGTTGATTGCGCCTCTTCAGATTAAGTAGGTTCACTATTTTCACAGCATGTTATTTAATATGAATTCTCCTCAGATGGTAAATAATTTATTGACACCAAAAGCACTATCAATGCCAGTTGAGCTATGGAACTTATTAATCTGTCCATCTATAGCGACTATAATAAATTATAATAAAGGGTAGTACAAGAAAACAAACCAGTTTATCACTCTTTTTTATACGGGGCTCTGTAAGTGTGATGATTTCTGTATGACAACTTTGCTTGTCTTAGTCAGTATGACAGATTCTTGAGAGTCATGTCCGTAAGTAACTATTTTGTCTATAGTAATTTTTACTAAATAGAAAATATGTTGTAATTATTATTCTTATGAAATAAAAACTTAAATAACAAAACTTATGAACTTCATACATTTTACTTTTGTTAATTCATACCAGTAGTGAAGTTGCATGTGTTTTATCATTATGAGGCTTATATATTAGCCATGTAATAATGTTTTGGATTAAAGCTAATTTGTTTGAGATTATGTTTTGTGCTTTCGTAGTCCGAGATATCTAGGTGAACATTTTGCATTATTTTTAATGTAGTAAAGATAATTTCGTAGTTGTCATCTTTCGAGGTCATCATAATCACTTGAACCACTATCCAGAGTATTTAAGATTTGTATGTGAAATCTTATTCGGTCTTATTCTTAAAGGTTTGAAACGTTACAAAGGAAGTATTTAAGATTAAATTTAGGACTATATTTCTCTTAATAAGGTTATGTCAGTTAGAAGGTCAGTAAATAATAATCGTCTCATGCAAAGTTATTCTATATCACTGAAACCCCCCCCCCACTTAAAACAATAAGATTTAATTTTTTTGTATAACCCTCTCCCTTCCGTAGTTTCATAAACACCGACATGAAATAATGTTTATAAAGTATTTACTAAGATTCATACTACTCTAGACATTTTAATATTGAAGGAATTCTTGTTAATCGTCTTTAAAGCATCTCGTTCTATATAAGACAACTAATCTCTTAATTGATAAAGGATTTTATGGTTGTATATTTATTTAGTTAGTATGATATGTGATTACGAAGCAGCTTCTTAGAGTTAGATCGTTGTCTATCAAAATATGTGACAACTGTTGATAAGAAGGTCATAGAGAATAGGAAATTGGTACTTAGATTGCTCATGGTGTAAGGAAGAACTATTTGCTGTGGGATCCAAAAGGCAAAGGAAAGAGGAGTTAAACTATAAATGTACCTACGTCAAGTGGGGTCCCTCAATAAACTTTTGTATTTGTTTGTTATTTTTATTATTTTATATTTTAAAGTACAACATTGTTTTGGCTTAAAATAAAATAATTTAGCAGTTTCCTGAGTCATGTTATCTTCTCTGATTACTATAGTATGAAACGGTATTACAAGGCTACGCCAAATAAAGAACGTGAAGGTTTCGGAAAGTCTGTACTCGACTGTGGGTGTATAGATCGTACTCCAATGATATGCAAGTCTTTGAGCTTATTAGTCACATGAGAGGGGGATGTCTTAATCCAGTCTCTCTCTCACCTATGCCCTCAGCCAGGTGTTGTCTTTTCAAACCTTCCATCGTCAATAATAAACTTTAAACAAAGAACAAATATGCTCTGATAAATCACGTTGTATTCATCTAATACACTGCTATATTCCTAAAACTACTTGCTTAAAGCTTACAAAAACCTTTTGCAAAAGAACACTTTGATATTGATGTGTACTATTTTTTATAAGTTCTCCCTTTTAGAAAATAATTTAAAATATGTCACATAATTTAAAAATTGTTACAAGACCTCAGCAATCAGTAGCATAACAAAGAAATATTCTTAATTAATGCAAGTTATCAGTTTATGTTTTAATACGGCTATGGGAAGCTTAGCGATCCAACAAATTTCCACGAAACGCGCATTTACTATCCAGTCACGCATTGCATCTTACAAACTTTGGCCCATCTCAAGCCGGTGTCAATGCCGCATTATCCGTCTCTTACAAAGTAATCTTTAGTGCTAGATGGTGACGTAAAAACTGGATAACACATCTATAATTACTAAAATAGTTGAAACTGTAGTATTATATTACGAAGAACAGCTTATCGTACCTATTAGCATATGATTCAATGTTGAACTATATATACATACGTAATCAAAACACGAAATTTAAAAATACGTACGAGTTTACGCAGTAGCGAATGTTCTTCTTGAAACATATAATTATTTTTCAAAAAACAGAACGATCAAAATACATGCACTGAGGCTAAAACTATATTTAAAATTAAAATTATATTTTTACATGAATTGTACTGCAATTTGAGAACCAAGCATTAACTTGTTTTGACACTATTTAGTTTTGGCAATGATTTAATTTAACTTCTCTTATTTTAATGTTTGATATTAGTATATAAAACAGGTAGCAGCCACACGTACAGACCTTTACCCCTAAAACTTAACCCTAAAATCAAAACAGCCCTTTCTTGCACCAAGAGGAACCTATGTGCCAAATATAGGGTCTGTTAGGCCTTTCTATCAAGTTATTGCATTGACAAACAGGCGGACGGTCAACGACACAAACTTAACAGAGCATTAAATAAAAATACAATACACAATATTCATAAATATTTATTTGTCATTAATGTTCGTAGTAATGTAATGTTTTAATAAACCAGCTGTTAGATTCACACCTAAGTATTGCATTTAACATCTAATTAAGTTTAAAGTGTGTAGACTTCACTATACTTTGACTAATGGGAAATGCAATTCTGCTGAGCCGATAATGATACAAATGGACTATTGTCCAGGCTGTATTGTCAGTTGATAACGGGACAATGATGTCATCACTAATTACTGTTTTATACATAAAAACACCTACTGTGCTACAAAAAAGAGTGACAGATTCGGCTTTAACACTGAGAATCCAAAAATACCTTTTAAAAGTAAAAAAAAAATACAAAATTAAGTACGTTCATTTTTTAGATATGTTGTAAACAATAAACAAAGTACACGAATACAACTCCATATGTTACATAACATGCTTTGCTAAGGTTGCATGGAATATTTTAAAGTCTATAGCACATCATCATAAGGCTACATTTGTTACTATGTCACGTGTTGCTATATAATGTTTACATTAAGTTATAATATAAATACAAAATTCGTACACACCCCATGTCATTATTGTCTGGAACCAAAATATAGGGTTGGAAGCAAATGCCTTTACCCTTGCCTCTCCCGGCCATTGTTCCAGATGAAACACTATGATACCACAGGAAGTGCCGAGATGCTGTCCCACTTTTGCCTGTGCTGGTGTGACGAGTGTTTTTTTCTCTTGATCCACATCCTGTACGGTGACAACGCCTAGTATTATTAGTATTATTTTTGAAGCAGTTGTCGTTTAAGTTTAATTTCTTAACTTCTTTTTTTTCTTTCCTTTTTTTCTTGGCAGTCTATTTCCACACATTGTAACTTTTAAGTACATGTACATATAATAATTGTGTTTCCCACAACGAAGAGGATCGATCTCATATTGTTTAATATAATTTATATAATATTTTTATGCTAAAGTTCTTGAATTCCAATAATGAATTTTATATAACGATGTAAAATGTCCGAAATTCTATTATTTTTTCAAACCTTTCCATAATAGTTAACACAATTGTAAACAAAGAATATCATACGATTATACTTAGTTTATTTACATATTTCTATTTGCTATATTGGAATCACCAAAGAAAATCAGACAAATTTAGTGCTGTTTGAATGACACCGACAATACGCCATAGTACTTTACTATACAATAATTATGTCACTTAAAATATGTACAGGTATATCGGAGTTTATATTTGAAACTATAAGGAATATTGTATACGAAGATATCCTACAGTAGGTACATACGTAAACCTATACTGATAAATCCCTTTAAACCTCATTAGTGTTACTAAATAACCGAGAGGGCCTTTTTGAAATCGTATCTTTCTCCTTCCCGTGAATGTGCGATAACTCTTCATGGGAATGTAATTGAGGCGTGAATTTTTATATATAGTTTTATATAATAAAAAAGAATAGTTTCCTGTTTTATTTAGGGTCAAAAAGTAAACGGCACGGCCGTAACTGTAATAGCTAGATACAAATCTGGAAAATTTGTATATCAAGTTTGAAATTTGGCATGTAGGTTTCTTTTGGTCCTAAGAATAACCTTTTGTATTGAAAAGTTAAGAGGTCAAAGAGAATTCCATAAGTCTCTTTGGCCATCTGAAATCCTTATGAATCTTAGTGTAAACTATTGATAGGTGTCATGCAGACCAGAAAGTCTATGTATTATCTATGTTTCTTAGTTACAAGAATAATTGATTTTTAGGTAAAAAACTTAAAAATGGAAGTCTTTCTCTCTATTTACCCGTGTTTATACGTATTTTCTTGTTCATTAATATTCCGTAATATCAGTTAATTGGTTTACACATTATCAATACATTTATTTTTGTACTAAATATTGATAGTGTTAATCTTGTAACTGTGTGCTTTACTGGAGAAAAATGTTATCGAGTGCTTTAGAAATATTCTGTATTTGGATCTCTCCTTTTCTTTTAAAATCGGAAAGAGCAAAAATATGTCACGTTAAATACCAAACTTTAAACGAATTTATCTGATTTTTATAAATATATTTATTAACTCTAAGATATCAACTATTAATAGACCATTATACTTAAGTGATTATTACGAAATATTTAGTTGACAATTTCAAATCTAAAAAAAGAATTCGTAAGGAATAAATTATTTTGCTCAGAAATATTCTGATACTGCCAGGAATTTAATAACTCATCACTGAGTAAAATAAACCAATGTAATTTAATTAGCTAACAAGCTCTTTTTGTTCAAGAAAACTATTTACGCAGCACTTTGAAACTTTTCTCTGTTGTTATCCAACTGTTATTGGATAAGTTTTGATTAGTTTCAGACCACTGTTGAGCACTCAGTGGTCATACAAGTATGATACATCCATGTGATCATCATGGTTATTATTAAAAGTGGGCTTATGCTTTTTGACACACTTGTAATGGTATAACCAATATAATTGTTTTTGAATACTTTCCACGCCAGTGATCCGGGTATGGAGCTATATAAATCGTAAATAACGATTGATATTTAACTCTGTAAATAATATTTTATACATTCGTATTTAGCCAATCAAAGCGCAGATAAGAATCAATTATTATTAAAATTTTTAAACCGGAATTGTATTCCGTATTACTTAAACCAAGTTTTAGATGGCTATTTGCTATCGACCTGAAATATTTCGGTTCCTAGGTTCGAATCTAAAGTTCGAAAATTAATATTGTGAAAACTAAATTAAAAGCTCCAAAGTAAATTAAATAATGACGCATCGGTAAAAATCCAGGGTTTGTAGATGCTAAGATTCTCAAATACTGATATGTATAAAATTCTAATAATTCTACTTGCGATGAAGAGTAAATTACATTTTCTCAAAAACGTTATAAAGGCCAGTGTTAGTATCCGGAACATATGCCGTAGTAACATATAAAAACATATAAATGTAAAACACTAGCAAAATATTTCTCTTAGTTTTTTATTTATAAAGGAAATACGTCGTGCCTGTAAAGAACAGGGTTATGAATGGACGCTTGAGAATGTGTGGACAACGCTCGGAAAATCCTTTATCTATTATTAATAATATCTATAATCAATGATACTTTGTGAAGAGTAGGGAATAAAATGGCTGGATGTTAACGAGTTATTGATATTTTGTTACTAAACCAAGAAGAAAGATGAAGACAGTGCAAACATTAAATAGAAGTTTGTTATGGCAATGGGCATAGCACGAGGGATATGATTGTAACTCTGAATATATGTATCAGTCTTTACGAAGTTAGCTATAAGCGATAAAGATAATAGCTGTTCCATTTTCTGCGATATTTAACATACTGATTATGTAGGTCTCTTACGGAGCAATAAAGATAGATAATAGAGAATGAATTGGCTTTCCTAATCCAATAAAACAAATACTTGTTAGAACTCAAATTTTAGCACAATTTTAGTACATTTTTACCCAGCAATAGCACACCATGGTTATATAAGTGATATCCTCTTAACGTAAGAGTAAAATAACCCCAGTTGTTATGTGATGAGATGTCATGTCACAAAGGCGAAGGGCCGAATGTAAATTAATTATCTAGATAGCTCTTGTTTCTGGACTGAGAGCACAAACACAAACACAAACTCGCACACGCACACTCACCTACACAAGTAGGTATTCACCAACAGTTGTCCGGATATCATTTTGAGGGACTTCACTTCCCTTGATTGCTTTTCTCTGAGTGTATGTTTATTTATTTTTAATACTCGTACGGTCCTCTTTAATATAATAATTCGTATATATAATATAATAGAGAGACAATGGAAAGGCTGACTTTATCAAATTATATTATTATAATACTTTATTTACAATATGAGTTTTCCAAATTGATGGAACGGCTATGGGAAATCCTCTATCATGTTTTATTACCAACATTTTTATGAGCCACTTTGAAACTAGAGCTAAATTTAAAATATCATATTTCCGAAGAAAATGGATGCGATACGTCGATGATGTATTTACAATATTTAATAAAAATGGAAACCTACAAGATTTTATCGCAACTCTAAATTTGTTTTACCCTACTATTAAATTTACTTATGAAATTGAACAAAACAATAGTATCCCGATCCTAGACGTATTGGTGATTAAAAATTAAACAAAATTTGAATTCGGTATCTACAGAAAACTAACTCATACAGATAGATTTATCATCAATGAATCTAATCATCCACCTGCACACAAAAGGGCAACATTTAGTTCAATGATTTGCAGACTTTTAAATATACCACTTTCAACAGAAAACTACAATAAAGAACTAAATTACGGACAAAATATAGCTATATTCATTGTTTACACTACACAACCGATTGATAATAAATTAAAAAAGCATTAAAAAGAAGAACTAGAAAAGATAAGACAACGTAAGGCTACCTTAAGACACAATACAAGAATTCATTTGCAAAAGATACAGCACTATCTCGAACCGAATATGGAACATTTTAAAAAAAGTTACAAATAAAACTGTCACTCACAGAACAAGCAACAAACCATCCCAAGTTTTATTAAACCCTAAAGACAAAATTTCAAATGATGATAAATCGGGAATTTATGAAATTGGATCCGATGACTGTGACAAAATGTACATGGGATAAACCAAAAGAACAATAAAAACACAAACACGATACAACAATAAAAATATCGCACAAAAAATATGGAAGAGTTGAAAAATATGCTATAGCCCAGCACTGCATCGAATCAGGACACAGAATATCAATAAAAAATCTAAACTTATAAAAGAAGCAACAAAACCAATGAACTTAAATACTTGGTAAACACTCCACATGAACATAAATAAAGAAAAACTCATAAACAATGGAGAAGGCCCTGAAGGCTACTGAAAATTCCAGTCTTCTTTCTTCTCAAATTGTTAAAAAATTATACTGTAATCATATATAATTTTTCATACTGGCCGAAATTTTTCCTAAGTCTTTGTATTTGCATACTTACACCATATATTATGTAAATATTTATTTGTGGTGCCGCCTGATGATGCCTCGTCCAAAAATAAATAAATTGGAAAAGTATTGTATTCTTTACATTTAGTAGCATTTATAAGTTTTTCCAATTGCTCCAATAGCATTCAATAAATTATAGGAGTGTTGGTAAAAAGGAAATATGTAGCGGCAATACTGGTTTGATGGCAAATATAAACCTCTCATCCACGCACAATAAGGGCATTGTTCACATTATCACAGACCTTGCACACTTGGTGCTAGTAATTCAACATTGATCTTGGAATTAAAAGCTATTGTTCTAATAAAGCAGCTTTTCATTTCAGGCCTTAGTATATTACCAGGGGGAGGAAAGTAAGTAAATCCTCCTTACCTTGTGAATGTTGAGTTTAGCTCCAGCTCACCTTCGCCTTATTGCAGTGACTGGAATGTAAAGCTGTCACAAACTTTTAATCCTGTTATCGTTTTAACTTTGTAAAAGTTAAAGGTGTAACGATTTTTATAGTTTTTTACAATATCGTTAGTGCAACGCTTTATTTAGTCTTTTTCCTGGAAATTTTAAGATCGCCATCTAGTCAAAATCATTTCCTCCATTTATTTGTTTAGAAGTGCAGTATTAATACCTTAATTACTATTATTACAAATTTGGCTTAGATAAAATATAGTTGAATTAATCCATGTACTGTACAGTACAGAGATTCAAAAATAAAATTTTTCCTAATTCTTGAGTGATAAGCTTTGTCTTTGTTTAGGCAATAAGACCATCAAACAACAGAACTTTTTGTGGAATAATAATGAATAGAAGCCACTTTAAAATTATAAGATATTACTCAACACTATGTTTCTCAATTTTATAGAAAGGTAGCAAACGAGTTTCCAGTGTGAGGAAGACCGAGGTGGTACTGGTAGAGTGTAGAATAATGATAATTTATTATAAAAGGTCTGTCTAAGAATGTAAAAGTGTGTTTAACTAAGCAGCCGGTAACAATTGACGATTTCAGCAATTATCTTGTACTATCTTCTTTAGGTTAAAGACAAACAGATTACCTCACAAATCTTATGAATTTTTAATATAAACTAAATGTATGCAACTAGATCAGATTCTGAATAAATAAGTTAAAAATCCAAACACCTTATCACAAACTAGCCGAAAGTTATATCAAATGATTGAATATACAAGTTCAGGTGTTGCATTACAATAAGCAGGGAGAACATTGAATGTGTTACAGTCCACACTCGAAGAGCGGTGTAACAGTAAACTATGCTAATATTCACTTGTTAAAGAAGGCAGAATAAAAATAGATGGTTCTATTAAATGTATTAAAGACACTAGAGGAACTAAAAAGACATATGAAAAGAAATACAACGTTCCTTTTGGAACATTGAGTGGAGATTTCAACGGAAATACTAAAGCTATAAAACAAAAATTAGAAATATGAAACTAGCTACAACTCTAAAATGTATTCTGTTTTAATATACTCATGGAATACCTTTCGTCACACATTTCACATGAGCATAACGGAAATGATAAAAACTGAGTACTAAGAAGGAAGGAATGCTGGCAATGCTTTGTAAAATGCTTCTGCACTTGCAGTTTAGTTCCACGACTTCGTCACATTTGAGTTCATATCATTTCTCCCATCATACATTGAACATACGAGATTGTGCGTATACATATAAGTTTACCTGAATTAAGGTATTTTTCTTTGTTTGTATATAAATAAATGATATATTTAGGCCTATTATTAAGAAAAAAGCATATTTTTTTACAATTAAAAGGCAATTACTTTTTATTCTTTTATGAAGGTCTGTTCACTGTTTTTAATATGTATGAATGATTTATTTGAACAAATCCTGCTAAACAATATGAATATGCAGATGACATATTACTATTTGTAATATAAACCATATCAGTGGCTGAAAAAAATCATCAGAGTAATTTAATTAACTGACCAAGTAAACATAAAATGTTGTTCTTTTTATAAGCCCGAAAAAGTCAAATATGATACACTTTTATATGAGAAATAAATATTTAAAGAGGTACAAATATTATATTAAATATCAATTTCAGTGCTTAAAACATTTTTAGGAAGGAGGAGTGACAGCGAATTGTAAATATTTGTAATCAAATATCATCAAGAAATTACACTAACTATGAATGATGATTGATGATAATTTGAGACGGAAAGAAGATAAAATAAGGCGTATAATAAATTTGGCCTTATATTGCAGTGTGCAAAGTTATACATTCTAAACAAAAAAGTAAAATTGAGCATTTATGAAGCATTGTAAAATCAGCCAGTAGGTGTGGGATAATTTTTTTATGGAGCCAGTGAATGTCTTCTAAAAATACTAGTAATTTGCAAAAAAAATAATTGCTGGGTATATTATTTAGGAAAGGTTAAAAGCTGTTAGAAAAAACTAAACTAACAGCACACATGTTTTATAAACATAAAATAACTATATAGTAAACAAAAAATAAGTTACCTCAAATTTGAGGATTAGAGAAATATAAGATATTACAATATTTATTTGTGTGTCATATTTACTTGTGTATCTCAGTAGGCTACTCTTTATATTGTTACTTGTTTTTGTTGTTCTTTTATAATTATTGTTATAGAAGTGTTGTAAATAAATTTACTCTTATTAGTAAATATTGCAATGTAGGCTACGTTATGTTTAAGCATGTTAACTGATGTAATTTTTTGTTGTCATAAGGAATGTAAATATTCAAATAACTATTACGTACTGAAGGGGCCATATTAGAGAATATAGTGATTTATTGTCTATTATATTAAATATACAGGACGTAAATTAAGTCCTGATACGCATGGAAATATTCTAAACTGATTGAGATATGGACGTACAACCTTCACCATACTTATTAAAATACTTTTGTGGATTATTGGAGGATAAATAATTCCCTCCCCCCGTGTTTTAAAGGAAGGTAGAAAGGGTTTAATTTACATTTTAAAATAGTAACTCCTATCTTGTGACATGTATTTTTTATAGGTCTATTGATCAGAAACAGAATGACATGAATAAATTACCTCTAATAAGTTCTCAGTAAAAGTTATGGGCAAATAACATCACACATCTTGAGCATCATACAATTTGAGCAATATTATAATTCATTTACAGATTCTGTTAATGAGCAGTTTGAGAGAAATTGCGCAACGTTATCATACATATGAAGATAAAGTGAAAGAACTAGTTCGAAAAATTCAGGAAGATTTTCATACATATCAAGATAATGTTCGTGATAAAATAAAAAGTAATTGTGAATTACTTGAAGGAATAGATGATAAACTCGATAAAGTAAATAAACTAGAAGAAAACTTTAATAAATTTAAAGAAGATGTTAATAAAACTTTTGAAAATATTGATAACAGATTTAATGGATTAGGCGGCTATGATGACTAATTTTTCCTTATATAAATGGCGCTCATATACTGCCTGAGATGTAAATAAAAACTGCAAGAAATGATATAAAATACTATGCAAACATCAATGGAGTTAAACGAATTTCTGGAAAATGTGCTGAATGTAACGCTAAAAAGAGCCAATTTATAAAAACTTGATTTTGAAATTTTTTCTTAATAAATAGAGATGGCGGGACATTACAGTGCTTTCGATCTTTTTATAATGCAACATGAAAGAGATTTGAAAAAAGAACATTGGGATGATATTTCTCAAAAATATGAATTATCCGAAGATATGATGAGATTATACGTAAACAAATTGAATTGGTATAACATTGCTAAATATCAAAATCTGTCCCCCAGAGTTCATTCAAGAAAATATACATTATCAATTAAAAGATCATATGTCTGTTCTTTGCCTCTATCAACACTTGAGTATAAAGTTTTTGGATGAAAATAAAGATACAGTTGATTGGAATAATATCATAGATAGCGGTTACTATTCTATGCAGATTTTATTGAAATATGTGGCCGAAATTGCAAAATTTAAGGAAGAGAATCCTGAATATGACGAAGTAGATCATTAAAAATGACTAAAATTTATATCTTTTCTTATAAAAACGTACATTAGATCGATGAAAAAATGATATCTTTCTTATACATGATGTTTAAAATTTCTATACACCAAATTTCATCAAAAAAGCTCCAACAGTTCTCGAGATATAAGAGTTTTAAAGATAAGGGATGATTGGGGTAGATTTTGAAAATTTTGTTATTTTCATGAAATTTTAAGTTGAACTCGCTTGTTTTTGAAGTTTCAGATTTTTCTGATTATTTTTTTTATGTATATTAAGAAATAGGGGATGATTTCACCCTTAAGGATAAGTTAAGTCGAAAGAGTTAAGTATTTACTATATGTGTACCAAATTTAATTAAAATCGGTTGAGTGGTTTTTTAAATATAAAATTATTAATGAACTTGTAAACTAGCACTCCTAATTGTAAAAGTGAGAACAACTTATATAGCAGAGATATAGCTTATAACTTTCGAGACTCTCCGTAGCTCAGTTGGTAAGACGCTTGCCTTCAAAGCCGGAGGTTCTGGGTTCAAATCCCAGAGCTTCAGGCGCGCTTTTTATTGAGGAAGACATGGTTGTCGTTTAGTGGTTGGGGACAAGTCTTTACACGAGTGGCCATAGTGTAATGACTATAGAACAAGCCGAGTAATGACAACTGTGGTTGGCGCGCCATTTGCTTCCTCACCTTTCCACTTCATTCCTTAATTCCTTCTCTTCCTTAATTCGTTCATTACATTCATCATTCACATCGTTCATTAATACAACATTACACTTACAAAACACCCGACACAAATTCCCTAATTGTATCTCTCCATCAACTCCTACACAATTACCAAAGTAGTTACCAAAGAAAATTGAGACTTGGGAACAAAAAAATTCCAGAGTCTAAGACCCGAATTACAGCTCCTAGCCATTAACTTGGTTGGACAGTAGCAGTGCAGGGCCAAGTCTCTAAACAATAGACACCGTAGAAGTTGAATGTGATGTGATTCCCCATAGCGCAAAACACGCACACTAACAACACTACACCAAAGACACAATCATTCATTTTGTCTTTTACAATAATTGATGATGTTTATATTATTCTCTTTCATTCCTTCTAAAATTTAAAAAATATACTCTTTCGCTGATGAAAAATCTCGATTTCTTCCGGAATAATCTTTGTAATCATAGACAAAATATCCAAAATAGTTGAATAATAAAATAAAATCATTTCTTTTTATCTCGGTAGTTGAAATATAAATATAAACATTTGCGCTGAAAAATTTATATCTCGGCAGAGTTAGTTCCATAATCTCCATTTAAACAAAAAATCTTTCTGTTTAAATGGAAGAGTATAATGCCAACTGTTACAAGTGTTCTAATAGAGGAGAAATTATCGATAAAAGATATTTAGTTTGTAGAGGTTGTAATTTAATTTTGTACGAAAGACCTAATCCTAAGAAATTTCGAAATAAACTAACACATTTCAATAACCTGCTTAGAAAATTACAATATGGAGACAAGAAAGCAAACACATTTGTTACAGAATTTATAAAACAGAATAAAAATTTTTACTTATCTCTTAGAACCATTGACAAAATTATTTTCCTTTTCAAAGAATACATTAGGTTTTGTTGGTTTAAATACACACGTTTATTATGAAAAGATATTACCTGTATTTTTTCATTATCTGGATGTTGAATTTGTCTACGATTTTAAGCCAGAAATCCTCGATGATTTTATAGTACATTTGGAGAAAGTAAATGAAGAACCTCGTGAAAAGAATGTGGTTTTACTCACATTCTCCCCGACTTCTCGAGTGATTGTTAGCAAATTTCATCTTCATCGTCTTTAAATTTTTTCTATCTAAATGGAGTTCTTGAAAGAGTTGAACTCGGTTGGTGAATTCAAGTTTAAAGAATATAAGAAGTTGAATGAATTAGAAGAAAATAAGAAATACAAAATTTTGAATACGTAGGAGAAGTTCCATCGTATACATTTATAATAAAATATATATACGTCAACGTATTCTTGCTGTCAGTAAATGTATTTTGGAAAATCATGCCATCCGCATCCGTGGGTGAGTTTCCTAGTATGGTTTAGAAATGCGATATTCTGGTATACCACAGGTGATGCTGCAGAATGACCCTTATTCCTGAATGAACTCAGGCTGAAATTTTCGAAGATCAGGGTTCTTTTGTTCAGCAATTATTAGCAACATCTCAGTCTAGTTTGTCATGTGACACAAAAGTGGAAACAAAAGCCCAATTGACTACTACTTCCATTGTTGTATTTTGTTTCCAATCCTTCACCCAATACAATGTACTCTAGCAAACATGTCATTAAAATGTTATAATGCTACAAATAATTAGCGACTATTACAAATTATTATATTTTATAGTATGTGAAAAACTGTAATGTTCATGTTCTTTTTAAAATTACTACAGAAATCTGTTTCCATTTATTATTAAAATATTATTTTTTCACTATTTTGTGGATATGGATTCCACTACAGTTGATTTAACCAGTAGGTGATCCATTGCTATACATTAATGTAATATAATAACATATGTTTATGTTAATCCATTCCTTAAAGTTCCAATAATCCATAAATAACTATATGAAAACATTAAATTCTGTAACTAATTTAGTTACCTAAAATGTCCTAGAGCTTTCTCTTTAGTAAATACAATTCTTAAGGGGAGGCGGTACCCCTATCTTTGTAATGTTAACATAGGTACCATTATCTCAGAAACTAATGGACCAATCAACCTAAATTTTTTTATACAACATATATAGGTATTTAAGCAACTACTGAGTTTTTTTTGGTGCTTGTATCTTAAAAAATAAATTTTTTATGATTTTTTTTTCAAACCCATATTGAAATATCAAACTTGGAATTTAGAATATTTTTTTTAGGTACCTAATTATAATAGGAGGCATCTCAAAAAAACTCAGTAGGTGCCAAAATACCTATATAAATGTGTGTAAAAGTTTCAAGTTGATTGTCCAAGTTAGTTTCTGAGAAACGTGTACCTTTGTGTGCAAAAACTGTAAAAAAGTAAATTTGCGGGAAATCGCAAAAAACGAATATAATGACCTATTTAGCTATGTTATATAATATTTTTACCTATATATGATATGTAATTGGTTTTTATAATTAAATGTGATCTTTATATTAATAGAATAGGCTATATATGCTTTTAATATTTAGAATTATCTATATTGGAAAATTTGTATATCAAAAGTAACGCGTTGCGGGTTAGGCCTATAGTCATAACGGAGTGAAAGATAATACAAAAAAAATTAATTAGGCTATATTATTTCAAACATTTTTGAGTTTAGAATACATTTATAAGAGAAATAACAGAGAAAATTATGAAATAGAACTTATACCCAGCCACAAATAGAGTAAACAATAACAAAATTATAGAAAAAAACATGCAATTTATTTACCGTAGCATTAGTGCATTCCTGGATCATATGCAGGCTCCTCTTCAAAATCCTCCTCAATCCTTCTTTTTAAATTCCTGGTTTGTCTCCTTGCTTGTCTTTGAAAGTCACTTATCGCACAATTTGCTCGTCGCACTCGCTCGTAGTCAAAACTTTTCATTGCGTCAATTGTCCTCTTGCAAGGTTCAATGCCTACTGCTCTAAGCATTTTGCATTTTGCTATGTTGCCATCATTAAAAGTAGAAATAGCATCATAAGCACCAAACTCAAGTGTGTTCAATGTCACAAAATCTTTTTTTGGCACTCTAGACCAGATGACATTATTGATGCTTTCATTGACATTCTGCGTCTTACCGTGTAAACATTTTCGAAGAAGGTCAGGATTTGCTAAAGCCTGAAAGATTGGTTTCAAGGCTAACATTATAGCTGAAGGAATGCTGTTTCTTATGAGAATATGGCTCTTTAGTGTGCTTTGCCTTGTTGTATTTACACCATGTATTTTCTCCTGACGGGCAAAGGCCATGCTGAGGATTGTCGTCCGTCGAAAGTTTATGAAAATATATGGCCCAAACCGCTGCCTTCATGTTCTGTAGGTTATCAGTATTTTTCCTAATAGCATTTCCATAATAGGTTTGCAATTGATCAATTATGCCATCTGTTAGTCTATTCTTTCCACCTAGTTTGCCGCCATCAGAAAGTGTTACACGCCTTTTGAGTCTCTTTTTAGTTTCCTTAGCCTAGACCCCATTCTCTTTTGAATATGGCCTATACACTCCAGTTTCTGTATTTCCACTTCACCATAAGGTTTACTGTCTGCAATAGTTTTGAAACTATTTGTATCTCCATCACCTAAATACTCTAAGTACCTAACATTATACTTATTTACTGATCGGTGAAAAATAGCTAAGGCTCCAGCTGACTCCATACCTCCGCTCGAGCCTTGATAATTTGCCGAACAAATAGCCTCATGTTGTTGTTTGTCCAAACAATTACAAAATTTAGATAACACTTCTATGTCCATAACTTTTCCTGTGTCAACACTTGTACAAGTAACAATTCCGTTTAGAGAGCTAAAGCCACGCCGTTGCCAAGTGCCATCAATACCTACTTTTAAGTCGCGTTCGTTCTTACCTAAGGTTTTATTTTCCTCAACAGCCTCATCCACAGCAGTTTTCATGGATTCATCCATTACCTGTTTAGCCTTGTCTTTTAAAAATTTATTATATCGAAACGGTTTTGTTGGAGGTTGCGGAAGATTCATTACGCCACATAACATTTTGCCTGCAGCCATACCTTTCCCGATAGACCTCAGTCCATACACTAGTCTAATATTTACATCAAATAGAGTCTTTTTTTCTAAATTAATATTCCTAGAACTATTAAATTTATGTACATATTTACAATGGCAACAATAAATCTCCATCTCAAAAGCCAGGCCAAAATGTTGAGCAGCACGCACTTGTAAACCACTTTTCTTGCAATTTTTACAAAGTGATGAACTAAAAAGTTGATCTGATAAAATTTGCATGTTAATAATTTCATTGTCATAGTTTTCATCACAATTAAACATCTCATACTTATCTATGTTTATTTTCTTTGAAGAGCTTGACTGAGATTGTGTTGACATTTCAGGCCTAGGGGTAGACTCATCTTTTGACATCTCATTAGGGTTAGGACTGGCTGGTTTTCTTTTCCTACCACCAACTCCTTTACGGGGTTTAGCATAACTACTTTTAACACGAGGCATATTTATACATAAACAATCTTGTTAGCAATAATAAATATAAATTACTAACTAACACTCACTATATCACTTCACAAAGCACCAAAACACTAAGCAAAACAATAAACAAACAGTATAAAGTCAGAAGCAGAACTCAAAGCTGATGAAATAGAAGTTAGTTCAGGCCTGCCAACACAACAAAAGCAAATTATAGCACACAAAAATAAAAGGTCATATGTATAATAGTACATGTGTGAATAAACGCAAGCGCTGTCACAAATTTCTTCCTGAAACATGATGTAAGCATATTTTAAAACTTTTTTTCTGTAGGTTTACAATTTTCAAATATACATGTATTATATATCATTGTGTGCAGAAAAAGCCGCTTAACATTTTAAAAAAATAAAAAAAAAATGTGAAAAAAATATTTTTCTGGGGTACCGCCTCCCCTTAATCTTTTTGAAGGACAAAAGTGAAATTTATTTGTTAGCATTTTTTTATAGATATTTTGTGGATTGTCAATATAGATGTAATTACGTACCTATAAACGCAGTCCCACATATTTGTGTTTACAAATTGATTTTTTGTGCAATTTTTTCATGGCTATCATGTTTTCCAACTATTACGAGTGTAAAATATTTATTTACTAAATCTCAACCAAATCGAATCACACTGACTTGCATGGTCATCAAACTCGATGTTACTTGTACATAAATAAAGCTTCATTCACACTACACTTATTCTAAAAGATACATACTTATTGATGGTTTCTTCTCAATTTACCGTGGGGATACCTAGACAAACTTAAAAATATTGTTTAACCCCTCAAGTGATAATTTAAACTAATAATATTTATAACCTCTTCTTATATTACAATATTTCGACTTATCAGAATTCACAGTATATTTAAAAAATTAAAAAAAGACTTGATTTCTGTCCTCTCTCAACCTCTCTATCGTTAAAACTCATACACTATTTTCAATTAGTAAAAAATATGTCTTGAATAATAACATAACATTAAAAGTAATCTTCGTCCTCATGTGATGATAATATTTAATGCCAAATAAATAAAATTAGAAATGTGTAGAATACAAGTTTTATAAAAGGTTAATAACATATTTTTGAATTTATTAAACTTTTTTTAAAGAAATTTATTTGTTGAAGATGGCATTATTTTGCACGTCTCTAGCTTACATTGTAAAAAAGTGTCTTACGTTTAGATAAATCCTTCTCTGCTGAAAAGCAACTTTGCTTCAACAGTCTCATTAATGTAACCTTCTGCCATTAAGTCGTATACTATGAAAAACTTGCCAACAAAATAGTACGTTATGGTGGAAATAGAGACCAATAATATCCTTTAAAATATTATAAATAGTAAGAGTATCAAAGGTTGTAACGACCCTTATTCGTCCCCGTCCTTAATTCTCACCCTTTCTAATAGAAAACCTATTTACCAGAGTGCAGATTCCCTTATTGCCCTTGACCTTTTTATTTTCCGCCTTCCGCTATTACCGACGTCCTGTTGTTCCTAACTTATCCATATCTTAGCGTCTCCTGCCACGGCCCTACGCCTAGCCCTACACCCTTCGTTTTCTTTCCGCCAATCAATCCTTATTTCCGCTACACCTAAAATATCTCCTCTACTCCCCTCCTATCAATAAACAACCAGCGTCGTCCTAATTACCCCTGCGTCGTGTACTAGTTCCACGTAGCCTACCTCTTTCACCCTGACCTTTACCCGCACCCTAGCGGTTGTCCATGTTTCCGCTTACCATTATACGTTTCCTGTCTTCGTGTCCTATTAACCCGCTTTAGGCGTCGCCTTCAGGTAGTCGGCGTCATCCTTTACACACTTCCTCTTACGATTCCTATGTCCTTCGCTTTCCGACGTTACAATAAGCCCTGTCCTATTTTCCCACGATCAGTCCGGTCCCTCCGTTATTTGACCCTACCCTGCGCCGCCGATGAAACTTCCCGTTACCTTATCGCCTTCCGCGTCTTTCCCCATAAACCTTACCCTCTCCTAAACACTGCTACATGCCCACCTAATTCCTACCTCCCATACGTCCTGCAGCGCCGCTTTATACAAGTCGGCACATTTTCCCCTATGCCGACGAACCCCTAACGACCCCATCCCTGCAATAAAGAATGCGGTCGAGTATTCAGAAACAGCAGCGTCGCCATTTCAAACAGGTTGGAACAAGCAGACCATATAACCCTTCGGAGAGATGTTGCCAAGACCGCAGCTAGGAGCAGACTGACAATATTGGGGGTTTCTGCGCATGCGCCAACCTGGCTGCTATATAAAGGAGCCGATCACCAGCACAGCTCTCATTCGTTCCTGGGAGACCACTCCAGGTAGAGCAGCTCATTCGTTCCTGGGAGTTCACCACGGATACAACGCTCAGTAGATCCTGGGAGACCACCACAGGAAGCTCTCCGAGACCGACCACTTCTTCGCTTCGCCACTCTCAGGTAAGATAATCGCCCTGCGCTAGAAAAATCCAAGCCTCTTAGTCTTTCCCCGCTAGAGCAATCCAAGCGGAAACCTTTCGTCCTGCGCTAGAGAAATCCGAGCCCCTCTATCCTCCCGCCCGCTAGAGCAATCTAAGCGGAACCTTTCGTCCTGCGCTAAAGAAATCAGAGGGCCTCTATCCTCTCGCCCGCTAGAGCAATCCAAGCGGAACCTTTCGCCCTGTGCTAGAGAAATCCAAGCGCCTCTTCTTCTTTCCCCCGATAGAGCAATCCAAGAGGAACCTTTCACCCTGCGCCATCCAAGCGGAACATTTCGCCCTGCGCTAGAGAAATCCAAGCGCCTCTTCCTGTGTCCCCGCTAGAGAATTCCGAGCGGAACCTTAGTTCTTTTGCTAGACTTTCCCACCGCTTTTGCTTCCAAACTACTATTGTCCATACTCCTCCTTATACCCTACTTGGACCCTGGGCTGTGATGATACCGAGCGTTTCGTATTGAGTCCACTTAGGTTGACTCTGCTCTCATACTGAGCCTTTGGTTTCCCAATTCTAACTACCTTTTCCCGACCCCTGGAATACTTTACCCCATTTCACGACTGAGAATTTCTGGGTCTGTCGCGATACGAAAAGTCGTTACAAGGTAAAATCTGCTACAAAAATGTTTTACCAACAATTAGTAAAAACATTTGTAGTACAATATTTAGGTAGTGTTATTGCACATATATAGCTTAATTTAAATGCTCATCTTCATTGGCATTCCCGTTTATGCAATAATGCAATAAAATTATATATATATATGTGTGTGTGTGTGTGTGTGTGTATATTTCATAAATTTACATAGACCAAATTATAGCGTTGTTATCTTATTTTGATTAAATGAAAACTGTAAGTATCAACACACAAAAAATTAAGCATAATTTTTAAGTATTTGCTGAAAGAATTGGTCGTGGTTTTTGTTTTAAAGCACTACGCTTTAAAAACCCGTATACAGAAAGTATCATTTGAGTGTAAGTGTTGTTTAATTTTCAAAGCTGTAACATCTCTGGCACAGTTTAATCTGCGTCAACATTTTAATAAGGTAATGAAATCTGGGGGAGAGTACCACTGTGTTCGTGTGAGTGTTCGTTTTGTTTAATTAGCAAGACTGTAACATATCTGGCTCTTTTTAATCTGTGTCCACATTTAATAGAAACTAAAGAGTGACTACAAAGTTGCATGTTCCATTAATTCACCAGCAATTTTAATATTGCCTGAACATTATAATATCATTATGTATCTATGCATTAACCATTGGAAAACTATTAATCGCCCTTGTTCTTCCTAGCAAGGTAGTATAACAGCCTTAATGATAAACGTAATCGAATTTCAGCCATGAAGTAGAGAACACTTTTTAAATAATTTACAAACCAAAAACACATGTATGATTTTTTCGGCCTCGGAAAGTTGTCCTTAGTCTACGTAGATAAAGAGCTTATGACGCACTATGTTGGCGTCCGATTATACTTTTCCAACGTAAGTAAGCGTACATCAGATAAGCTTTATTTCCGTGTTCATAGTTGACAATCAGAGATTGGTTTTAGGAATTGTATCAAACAGAGACAGAGTCACACAGTTTGATAATCATGTTGACTTTAATAAAAACCTATCATCCAGAAAAGTAACTTAAAATCATATTTTAAAGTTAACTTTACTTTTTAGATTTTGGAGACAATGGTATACTCTTAATTTTAAACGCCGTAAATTAATGCTATTGTATGATGTATTTATAATACAAAGAAATTGAATTTCTAAAAAAACACTTATTTAGAACAAATTCCTAAACAACCTAAACATATACATATCTAAAATATGCTCAAAACAATAGTTTTGAAAATACATGAAGATTAGTTTGGCATTTACCACGATAAAAAACCTCGTTAGTATAATATATTGTACAATTAATTATACCAACTATGCAATGAAAATTTCAATAACAGAAAGTTCTACATTTTAAAATCATGTTTTAATCTTGTCATTACGGAATTTTATTGAAATAAATTGACGTAATTTAATAATTAGAACTAAACTGCATATAATTTTAAAAAGTAATATTTTAATATTTTTCATTCACAACTTATTATGTATATAAAAAAATTTATGTCGCAAAAGGTTTTTGAAGAAATCGATTATATGTATATCCAATTAGAAATCTTTTAGGCCACTTTCATTAGTCATCTTAAAAGTTTTGTTCCAATACATCCGCCTTTTACTATGCTATATAAAAAATTTATGAAACTGCCTCAAAAAAGCCCTAACAAGCTGAAACCTAATACAAAAATGTATCGTATGAATAAATATCTGTACCGTATTCAATTTCCAACTTCTTTCTATTATAGTGGCCGTTGAAACTTTTAAAAAATCAAAAATCAGTTAATTAATTGACTGAGAAAAAGTAAATGTTGCTCTGGAATGCTAAAGTAATACAAATTTTGTGGTATAGTGTGTTTTCGAGATATTAACGATATATAGATATGTAAATCCCATAAAAATACGATAGGCCTCGGGTTGTACAAACCTGTTGGTAATAAAAGTTGAGTTTATTTCCGTCTGTACGTTTCGAGTAAGTGGAAATAATCGTTGACCAAGAATGGCTCCTCGGGTTGGTAACAGTCAGTAGAGTTTCTTTTTATCCATACAAGCTGAAATAAAGTTATTTTTATTGTAACTGGCTTTTATATAACATTATTCATTATTAAAAATGTTCGACTACGCAGTTACTTCATCTTAGATTTTATTTTAATAATACATTTAGATTAATACGGTAAGTATTTATATCACAGGCCTAATCATACATTAAAATTTATAAAATCAGATTCCATAGATAAATTTAAATAAATTTACAACTGGCAAATTAAATTATCATTATAGCTCACTTTTTAATAGTATTATTTGTTAATTTTCTCTAACAACCCTAAACATTGTTTAATCAACAATATTAGTCTATTTACCGCACCTTTGAAATTTTAATTATTCAAGCAGCAAAGCATAATAGCATTTAAGGAGATAAGGTAAGGGGAGAGTACCCTTCGATAAATCTAAGTTGTTGCGTCTGTTAGTAAAGTATACAATTTTTAATAATGATTTTTAAGCTACATCAGCCTTAGTAGGTTCAATGATCTCTACGCACATTGTATAGTCTCAACTCGCCTTCGGGTCGCTGGGGCCTACACCCCAGGGCCTTAAAGATAATGCCTTAAATTCGGGGATAAGAGAGATTTAGTGATTGGTAAAATTCGGACATGAGGTCATGCCAGGAAATTCCCTGGGGGGGGGGTTTAATACTACTGGGGGTTAATACATCAGGGGGTTTAATTTACTCAGTTAGTTATCTTGTCATACTAAGAAATTGCGGGGGGAAGGTTTAATATTACCGGGGGTTAACGACACACCCCAGGCTCCCTTTCGGGTGTTGGCCAAATTCGGGGATAAGCGGAATTCGGAATTAAATTGCACCTATTTTGTTGAACTTTTTTTTATCAAAGTTTTGAGTTTAATAACTTTTCACGGGTTAACCGTTAGAGATACGACAAAAAGTGACTCGACCTTTCGTGTCGGAAATTTAATTTTGTCTTCCGATTCCACCCTCGGATTTGAGCTACGATCACTGGTTTAGTCGGTACAACGCTTGGGATAAAAGTTTGCACTGGTCAGCTGTTGTGTAAACAGATTTAGTGTAAATAAATAAAAAAACTACCTTTATCAGATTAATAACTTGATCAGGGGGTTTAATTTAATCAGGAGTTCATCAACCAGGAATTTCCTGAGAGTGGGGGTTAATGTTATCGGGAGTTATAATAACGCGTGGTACTTTTCTGGGAAATGTGCGTCTGTGCTACGGGAACATGTGTACAGTAATTTTTATCAAAATAAAACGTTGATCAGGGGGTTTAAATTATTTCGGAAATTATCATTCCACGCCAGAGTTTTGACAACGAACTAATATTTCATAAAATTAAATAAAAAAATAGTCTGTCCCTTTCTACTATTGAAGCTTCACTAACGCTCAGCTAACTCCCGATGTGGAGGAGGGTTTTAGTTATTCGTTAACGTAGTAATACAAGGTCAATCTGGAACCAGCATGAATCGCACTAATTATAGTTTTAAAATTTAAAAAACCTAAAAGTTACGACAAAGATTTCGCAATTTAGAGCATTTATCAGGCTTACGGAAAGATAAACGATAGAAAGATGCCGGACCTTTTCTGTAGATCCTATCAATAGCTACTTACGAAAAGTTTTACATTTAAGCTAGGGCCAACGGTTCGACCACTATCGAGCACGAAAAGTAAGTTTTTAAGTGAAATTTTCAATATAATCACGTTTTACGGCTAAACCATGGAAGATTGAGTAAAAGGTCACTAAACCTTTTGTGTAGATCGCATTATTTTGTAATAAAATAAAATTTTTAATCTGGCTTAGAACTAAGATTTTGCCTGAAATAGAGCCCAGAAAACAAAATCTCACGTAAAACTCAAAAAATCAAAACCTTAAAACGCGTTATGCGGCCAAAAAATTGGAGATAGGGCAATATGGTACTCGACCTTTTTTGTACATCATGCAATTTCCTAAACCTTATTTCAATTTGTTTTGAGCTACGGCCAACCGTTTAGCCGCTATCGAGCCTTGAAGGTAAATGATTAAGTGAAAATTGCGAAAGCTTTACACATAATTGCGTTTTGCGGCCAAACAAATAGAGATAGAGCAAAAATCCCCGTGACTTTTTTTGTAGATCACTTCATTCCCGACTAACGATTTTCTCTCAGATCCGAGCTAGCTCTAACGGTTCGCCCGCTATCGGGCTTCAAAGAAAATCCTGCAAGAGTGAAAAGTGCGGAAGTTTGCCAATTTTTTTGAGGGGTTTAAAAGTAAATAATAATATTCTGTTTTCAGACTTTTCCCGGTGGTTTGAAGGTAAAAGCTATTTGGTGTTTCCAGCACTTCTAGAAGTGGGTTAGAATTTCGTATACCCTATCAGTGAGTTACAAATGCGGCTGTATATATATATATATATATATATATATATATATATATATATATATATATATGTAAGGGATTAACTACAGCAGGTAAATATTTTATTAAATATAAATGCAGCACCGAAGCCAGCTGAAGTACCCACTTTCATTACCATGTCTCCCCATACCATTATAATACATGGTAGACTATAATACATTACGATAAAATAATCATGGACCCTCCTGTTTATTTTATAAGAGACTGAATTAGACACCCTAATCCAGTATATGTTTGGTGAATTTCGCTATTGTTGTGTTTAAGCCAAAATAATACATTCTTAAGAGGTCTATCTGTAAATATGAGATTTGCATTTCTTAATGGTTATATACCGAAAATATTTTAAATACTGATCTTATTAAGCAATAAATCAAATAATAAATGTAATTACATTCTTGCAATTATGTTTTAAATAATCAAACCAATAGTGTAGTTCCATGTGTTTAACCCCATATGAGGATTATATGATAATTAATGTCTCGGCTTATAGCTAATTGATTTGGGGATTTGTGGTCAAGAATTTCATAGCCTACACTTTGTGGTAGTTTAGACTTACTCAAGTGCATTTTGAGGTTATTAGATTCTGGGGAGCCAAAATTCATCACCAGTTAGCTCGAATTATTATGCAGAAAATAATAGGGGATTTTACGAAGTTAGAAAGGAAATGTTCAGGATTGGGACCTTAGAATTATGTTTTTATGTCAATTATAGTCTAAGATTGACTGAATGTTAGCGTTTATCACATATAATAATATATTTATATAAGTCCTAAAAATATATTTATTTTGTACACTTCGTTACTTTGGTATAAAACGATTTACATTATGTATTTTCTACGACATATATACTGTATAAGCTGTATAATGAAACTTGGAATTCCGACATTGAAACTGTCTAAATTAATAATCCATAGAGCATCGCCTTATAGATTTCACCATTTCCTCTGTTGAAGAAATTTTGAATTAATTTTAGAAGGTCTTCCTCATAAATAAAGGAGTTTTAAGTTATTTCGTATTAAATAATTTAGAAAAATACATTGGTATGCAAAAAAAGAACTTTTTGGTTGGCATTTTTTGGGGAATGTGTCCTCTGATGTAAATGTACGATTTAAACCTCAAACGATACACCAGTCGTTGATCTTATTACTCAAGAGAGGGGCGTTTTAATCCAATCTCTCTACTCACCTTTGCTCTCAGCCATTCAACTGACCGTTATACATATTTTGTATATCCCACGGGTAAGCTAAATCAGCAGAATCACGCAAAATATATGTGCTTACTTATAGGACGGCGTTCAATAATTACATAATTAGAATATAATAAATTCCTAAATAAGGAAGCTAATAGTTTAATATTAAAAAAAAACGCACTAAGTTTAAAGCATATAATACATTTCGGGTCTTCGCGTCTCTTTTGCGAAACATATTTTGAAATTTTCTCAACATTTTTATTTTTTCAAAATAAAAACAAGTATTGGAAAAATAAATGATTATGTTATTTGGACACGTCACACCTTTATTAACCTGTAAAAATAAGGACACAGAAGTTTGAGGACTAATATTTTTTCTTATACGACTAACATAAAGATGACCTCCAGTAAAACCAACTCTTAGTTGAACTTCTAGTATGAACTTTCATATAACCAGGTGGGAGAGACGATGTTAATGGATTCATAAACATAGCTGGTTTTGAAACAGTATTTACTTCAAGAACTGATTTCTCTCGGAATACTAACCACTGACCGCGAGATTCCACATTCTCTTGAGAGTAAGGACACAAAAGTTACCTTGTTTTCGAAAAGTTTGACTTGCAGCACCCTAACCTGCACCAAAATATTCATGGTTTTGCAACAATCCAGCCATATCGGATAAATTCTTCGCTACGTTAAGGGGTACATCGTTGTGATGGATACCAAAGATCAGTTCAGTGGTAACTGTGTGTCATATAAGAGGAGGTCACTGAAACAGTAACAGTGTTCGCAACGGGAAAGGATACAGCAAGCTTAATATGGACCGTGAAGGAATCTTACTCTACGAATCTGAGTATACGAGCAGAATTCTAGCAGAGCATTAGCAAGTTTTGGCCCTAACCGGTTTTGGATTATACCACGAGCTAAAATATAACAAGCCGAATATCTTTGTTGTTTTTTGTCATTGTGTTGTACTCAATTCTTACTATATAACGTTATATAGAAGGGAAAATAATTGAGGATTTGAAACAACGTCCATGTCTTGCGATTTATAAAATAAAAGTAAAATTGAGCGAATTAAACACATTAAAAGACTGTACACAACAAAACTGAAAATGCAGTACACATACTAAAACGATTTCGTCCTCATCCATTTTGATCCTGCTCTTACAGTCAAATGAAATTCTACAGGGCAGAATGCGCTGTAACGGTTGTTTGGTCTTTGTTGTATTGTCTCACGTAATACATGAATTGACGTATATTCGATTGGTACTTACTGTGGTATTAGCGTCCATCGCATCCTTTCTTTTTTAGTTTGCTAATAAAATCCGTATACTCAAATTAATTTTAAATATGAGAAAAAATGGTTGGAACGTGGAATTTGGTATGTAAAGAGGCCAAAGCTTTTGACCTAACGTTTTTTTTCTTTTTTAAGTTTTATATGACGTGCCGCAATGACATAGAAAATACTTATATGAAGTTTCCTCAGCCTCTTAAATTTTTTGGTGTTTGCGGTCTCTAAAGTATATGATAAAGCTTTTTTCTTACAACTTGCTCTGAGGTTTGCATGCCTAAAGTAAGTTCATCACAAATGTACTGGGTATCTGTATTTCATAATTATTAAAATTTATTTAAAACTACATATGACCTTATACCTTTGTCTTAAAACAGGATTACTTTATTAGAAACCATTCTTTTCATGCATTTCATTAAAACCAATAAAATAAAATTTAAGCTAATTTGATTGTGAAGTTTTCAATACAAGTGTCAAGACGCCAAAATAATTTGCACTCACACTTAACCTCAAATTTTAAAATTGATAGCAACATTTTCTTAAAGATAAATCTATCATCAACAAATATAATTTTTGTGGAGGGAATCAAATGGGTAATACTCTTATATCGCATAATCAAAGCCATAGATCATACTTATATTAACATCGGACAACTAGATAACAGATAGAAAGATATAGCTTAAAGTATACGGATACGTTTCTATGACGATGATTTAATTTTTATATAAGTGTCAGAAGCGTATTTTTTGCATGCTACATTATAAAATAAATATCTCAATATTGGTAATATATTTAATTACGAAACTCATTCCACTCCCTTCACAACAAAAATATCCTCAGAAAAATGCGAATGAATCACTAAAAGCTTCTCCAGTGGTAAGATGATACCTCAAGTCCACATGTCAGACATTATCAGTTATTATCAGTGACATGTGAAAGAGAGTATCACACCCAACCACCTCCATTTACTTTTGAGAAGGAATAGCTTTTAATTTTTTATAAATATTAAAAGATTTAAATATCACATTATACAACTGTGTAATATAACTTAGTACACCGAATTTAATAACTACATGGGAATATTACATAAGGCAACTGCTGAAGCACGCAGGTAGTAAAATGAAATATAGCCCTTAGATATGCTGTACTATTCGATTATTATCTTATTAAAAACTAAAACCAACCGAAAGAATGACAGCAATCTGAACTAGTTAGTACATGATACACTGCTGTAATAAGCGAATAATTTTATTACAGAATTGAATAGCCATATTTATTACGTGAGGGTTTGTGTAGCTTATCACTCGAGGAGTTGCAAATTTCTAGTATTTGCAATTTAGTATTCATTTCTGTCCGTCTGTTGTATACTAAATGTCTCGAGAATTAACGGGCTTAAATATTTTACATAAATCTTTCTTATAAGCAACATTGAGTTCGTATTGGTATATATCATTCTATTGTATTTAGCTAAGAAGTTTACATTGGAATTATGGAAACTATGGTTGCAATTATAAAAAAAAAACCAGAATAAATACATTTATAACCAAACTGAATTTTATCATATGGCATGTTATACATCTAACATTACTATACGTATAGCCTTGTGTATTAAGATATGACTTTAACTTTGACATTCAATTTTTGCAATGACTATTACACGACACCTGATGATACATAATACTACCTTGTAACTTGATTATAATTAAATTATTGTGACGCATTGAATACACTACCGAATCTTGCTTTTTTTCGAAAAATGTTATTCGTGGTAAAACAAATCCTGTAAACAAATTATACTAGTATATTAATAAAAACTGTATCGAATATGTTCTACTAGATTTAAAATAAAATAAAATAAAATTTGTCTTTCGTTCAATCTAGATAATATATTATATTGTAACCGTTTTAGTTCAAAACCATGGGTTAGTTAAAAGCCTAGTCCTACATCAAATAACACAGACAACGAGTGGAATACTCAAGTATCCGAGACCATAAAGTGTCGTCCCAGAATATTTGATCAATAAAAATTGGATATTTGCAGCGTGATTGGTTTTTTGTTAAGTTTCTAGGATTCGGTAAACAGGGCACATTCTAAAATGGATACTGGCTTCACGATATTTTTGGTTGCAATTTCAAGTAATTAGTTAAAAATCACATTTAAGTTTCATCTTAAACCAGTTTTCATATTTATAAACGGTTTTGTTTCTAAGAATCATTCTGGTTCCTACAGCAAAAGGCAATTTCTTGTGAAATCCAGAACGAAGTAAAGAGAGGTTTTGGGGGATCCAGTCAGGACCTGCGGACTAACGAATCATGTACGGCCAGCCAGTGAAGCGTGAGGCAATTCTCTCTGCATACGCCACTGGATAAAGGTCCGACACCAGGTCGCTTTTCTCCCCATGAGCCCGCGCTATTGGTAATAGCAAAACATGTTAAGCTCGTCACTTATTGATTAGAAATTCGGTCCTAACTGTATTTACTAAAAGGTCTTAGATAGCTTTATAAACTTAGCAGTTAGTATATTAATTACCGTCTTTTGATCTTGTTAGATTTATAATAAATCTGTATCTGTATTTAAAGATATATTTTGATTCCAGCTTCCAAACATTGTAAGATATTTTGTACATGAAATATATACTTGAAATTCATATTTAAAACTTAACAAGTAAAGAAATACTCTCGTCAGATTCACAAACTCGCCTGAGCAAAAGTACTAATAACCGTCTTATATGAAATTTAAATATAGTTCTAAATGTTTTGAATGTCCTAAATAATAAAGGAGATGTATTTTTAAAAGTGTAATGTTAGGTAGAAAAATACACACCTTGCCCAGTTGCACCATTACGGATGCTTATGTGTTTAAGTTATCAATCCATATTTTATTGACGAGAACATGAAACCGTAGATTTACTACATGTTTAAATAAAATTAGATAGAAAGAGAGAATTTTACTTCTTGCAATATATTAATATTACTACATTGTCAAATTAACGTACTGTATACATGAAACATTAACTTAAAACATTTCACCCAAAATAAATTTATACATCCTTTATTCTTTTTTAATTGCTAGAAATTGTAGATAACATTGAATTTTCAAACCTCATATCCAAAATAAGCCACACTTTCCCCTAGCCCTCTTCTAAATTTATACTACAAATATACCGACTAAAGCATATATATAATTGTATTATTATGTAATGAACATGAAACATTATTGATATAAAATGACAACATAAATAGTAAATAACAAGTCATATAACAAATTCAAAAGCTATTACGTCATGAAAGTATAATCACATACACACGTTCAAAACGTACATACGAGTATATAAAAACATACATATAAACACATAAATATGAATTTAATGGTACTCAATATTTAAATAATAAATAACAATATAAATAATAAAATAAATATTTCTGTACATGTAGCAATAGTTAATAGTTAATTGTACTGTAAATACGTTAAAAAATATTTATTCGTATTTGCTTACCCCAATTTTAACCTTCTTTCAGAGTAATAATTTTTGAAAATCTCTTTTACACATTAACTGCATAATGCAATCTATCTAAAAGCTATTAAATAAAATTACGAAGAGTATTTATTAGTCACTTCTGAAGACACGATAAAACATTTTAAAGGTGATTTAATGTTTTATGAAGATAAAGTAAAGAGATTATTAATATATTTTAGTAACAAAACCACTTTGAATAACACAAAAAAACATGTATTACTAATACTATGTGCTATTTCTAACAAAATCTACGAACACATAACATTTAAACCTCAATTATAAAGGAAGACGCTGCTAAAATGATACTGTTAGATTCAAAGGCAGCTTGTAGTCATCTAATGTAAGGAATAATTGTTACTATTTTATTGCAAAACGAAAAAAAATAATTTACAGTATATAAACGGGATAAAAATACAAATATTTTACGAATACGGTTAGATAAAGATTCATAGTATACGTCGACATCTCTATAATTACTTTATTAAACTACACTGTGTTAATACCCTGATATAAATATCAATCACCTTTAAATTAAAATCATACTAAATATACAAATAAAGGAAAATACCTAGTTTAAGAATTAACTCCTTTTATATTTAAAAATTGTGGTTCAATTTCTGAGATCTTATGACAACCGAATCCATCTCAGATTCTCTATGGATGTAATAATCACCAAAAGCAATGATTATCTACCTAGTAATTTGAGTTGTTACGTTCAGTTGATGCCAATTTAACTGCCACAATTATAATTTTTAAATCTTTTGTGCTTTTTTTACCTTAAGTATTTAAACCTGAACAAGAAGGTAAATTTCGTTTCTATCATTGCAACGCTGGAAAGTGTAATAAATCCTAGTTTTCATGCATGCATACGTTATTAAATATTATTCTACATATCCACATGTATAGACCTGCTGTATACATTTGACCGGACTATCCATGTAATCAGTGTAATGTAACGGTGTTCTTTGTGAACATCACTGACTAATTACAAGTAGAGCCAATTATCGGGATTAGTGCTTTCCATTTACTGCCACTGTAAATATATACTATATACTAAATATGCACTACTCTAATTATTATACCAATCAACTAATTATTACCCACACAATAATATAATATTTTAGTTTCATTACAAGCTTATTGATCAAACTGTTTCAATCTTCAAGGCATACTTTTTAATGTACAGTGTAATTTCAGTTATTTTCAAAAATAATGTACAAATAAAGGGAGCGACCTACTCTGAGAATATGTCTCCTTATACGAGTATATTCAAAATTGTATTAAACGACAATTTCTATTAAAAGCCTTAAATAAACCTAATGTACACAAATCTAGCGTCACAATACACTATGATTCAAATAACGAATAGGGCTGATGGTCCTCTCTCTATAATGTTTTAATACATCCAAGCCCAAAGTTTGGGAGATTATATGTCACCAGTAACACGGTCTCCCTCAGGGCGCTGTATTGTGTCACGTTTTGTCTGGACTATTGGACATTTTTTAGATCGTATGACAAGTGAATCAATCTTAGGTTTCTGTGTGGATGTAATAACCACCAATACCAATGATTAAAATCCTAATATTCCACTTAATATTAAAAACAACTTTTTTGTATTTATTCTGTGGCTTGCCTGTGTTTAAAAACTAGGTTTTTTTAGATATATAGATAGCCTAGTTTCATACTTGTTTCTTAGCATTTAAACGTTTAAATTAAATAGAAATATCTAGAAACTCAAAGTTTATAACATTTTTTAATTACTTACATTTTAATCTTGAGATTGAAATGTAAAAACTATTTTAAAATCAATTTTTTACTGTTGACTTATTGGTCGATATGGATATACCTTTTTCATAATGTATTGGATGTCTTAGCAATGGTCGTATTTGCTTTCAATTTCTTATTTAACGTGTTCATGCTTACCATAGAGCAACATTTTGTAAAGTTAAAATTCTAGATCTAAAAGCTCTTGAGTTAAACTTTGAGTGAACGATTTTAGGCTATTTATGTATATACCTATTTTGTGAGAGTGTGTAAGACTTGCAAACAGCAATATTTTATTTTAATTTATGGTTTTCTTTGCCCCCGCAGAAAAACTTTTTAATGTCAACATTCTAAATTCTCAAAGTAAAATTTCATCTCCAATTTTGGTAATAAGTAAATGTATTCCAGTTTTTATGCCTTTACTCGTGGAGGGACAGAACAGTTATTCTGCATGTACGAGTTTAAATCAAAGAAGCTGTAGACTAGTTCATTTCACAATTTAGCAGAAATCTTAAAACTTAAGGCTATTAAGAATGTTGTTCCTCAACTGTATGGGTAGATTTAGCTTATTTATAACGGGTTAGGTTAAAATCAGCTAGTTAGAAAACCTAATCTGATTAAAACGTAAGAAGAACAAACTAAGAGTCTTTCAATTAGATGTTCAGCAACACGCTAGTTGCCTTCATACCAAATCAAAGAAGTCACGTGATATGGTGGTGCGACTTAATCTAATCGTGTACCACAGTAACGCGTTTTCACCACGATGAAGGACACTGCAAGTAAAGTAATCTTCACTGTTGTACTTTTTCATTGGGTAATCAGACTTTAGGGACCGAAATCTACCAGAAAGACAGTGCGAACCGTCTCCAGGTAGTATTGGATTGAACCACGAGCCAAAATAAAAAGGGCAAATATCATTGTTATTTTGACTCATTTCATTTACAGTTAGTTTATAACACATTATACTCAGTACAGGGAAGATAATTCTGGAAGTGGAGCAACGTATATCTCTGTACGATTTCAACCATAGGACTAAGGTTTAATTTATGGAAATAAACCTTTAACGCATCATGCAGACTGACACCTTAGCAAATTATATGCGACCGTGTTATATGTTTGTAAAAACAAGGATGGAAAAGGTGTAAGATCTTGTAATGCATGTAAAATATAAATCGAAAATAATAGGCTTTAAAAAATTTAATTAAAAATCGTTAATGGAGTACTCATTCAATAGGTATATTTACTTTTAAGTTGTGTTAGGCCATAAAAGTCGCTAGAAAATTACGGTAAAATGTACAAAAACTCACGGGCACTGAAAAAATTCCTAATGTGTAAAGGTAGTACAAATCTTGACAATACAGATCTGCTTATCTCAAATTTTACCAGTTTGATGTACAAGACAGATTTATCCGACAGTGATTTCGCATTAAACCTTTAACTGGAAAAGACCATTATGATAAACATAATTCAGTTATAGTCAGAACTCACAAATATCCATCTCACTGCAGCCAATTGTGACCCGTAGTTTACAGCGGCAGTAAATGGAAAGCACTAATCCAGATAATTGGATCGACTTGTAATTACTCAATGGTTTCCAGACAGTACACTGTTACATTACACTCATTACATGTAAAGTCTGATGATTTGTATACAGCACGTCTACAAATGTGGATATGTAAATTAACATTTAATAACGTATGCATGCATAAATACTAGAATCTAGGACATTTTGCATCGTTACAATGATAGAATCGAAATTCACCTTCTTGTTCGGGTTGAAACACTTAAGGTAAAACAAAGCACAAAAGATTTAAAAACAATAATTGTTGCAATTTATTTGACTACTGACTAATCTACTGATTGAACCTAACAACTCAAAATGCTAGATTGTTAATCATTACTTTTGGTGTGTATTACATCCATAGAGAACCTAAAATTGATTCAGTTGTTATAAGGTCTCATAAATATCCAGTGACCCAGAATAAAACGTAAACAATACAGCGCCCTGAGGGAGACCGTGTTACTAGTGACGTGTAATCTCCCAAAACCCTCGGGTTTAGCTGTATTAAAACTTTATAGAGAAAGGGCAACTTGCCCCTTTCAATGGTTGAATCATAGTGTTTTGTTATGACAGACTTACGACAATCTAAATATTTTCAGTATACGTCTTTTATTAGAATGTGTCGCTTAACCAAAATTTTTAAATATATAATGAGGTCAGTTGTTACACTATGTCTGCAACTTTATTTGTACATTATTTTGAAAACAATTTAAATCAAATTGTACATTAAAAATTATGTCTTGTGGTTGGAAAAACTTTCATCAACAATCTCGTGATAGCACTAAAATAAGATATAGTTTTTAGGGTAATAATTGTGTAATTGGTATGTAAATCAGGGTAGTATTAAAGCAGTGTAGTTTAGTGAAGTTTAGTCCAGAGATTCGTTAGTATGGTATACTATATAAACATTTGGAGACGTACTAATAAAATCTTTTGCATTTTCATCCAATTTATAGACTAGTAATTTAGGTAGTTTAGTTTGTCAATTCACGAAACAGTAAACGTTTCCGCTGTTTATAAATTATTTACAATTTATGTTAGAATATAAGTTGTGAATTGACACATAAATACTATATGCTCTTAAATTCCCTTCAAAATTATCACACACTACTACAACAGTACATTATTTATTCAGAGTGGGTTTGTCTCTAAAATATGTTATTAATTTCTTTAATCCATCTTCATAAAAATAAAAAACGTATTAAAATAGTGATTGTTTTTCAGACGTGAGTAAATAGTTGAATTTGGTTTAATTTTATGTGGTAGGCCCATAGACGAATTAAACAAGGGTAAGATTTTCAACTTGATGTATACTTCAGCTAAAAACACAACTAAAATCTGAAATTCAAGTGTACCAGTACATGGGATCAGTAGGGAGATGTGTATTAGTGTTTCAAAAAACAACAATTCACCATTGAATATAACTGTCATTCATGGTTAATAAAATCTGCATATTAACAATAGTCATACAAAATGGGACAGTTAGCTTTTTTTACATTGAAAGTTAATTTTAATACAATACACAGTCGATAGAGGGTATCAGAAGAGTTTTAGAGGAAAAACAACTTAATATGTGAAAACTATTTCTTGGTATCCAATACTACGCACTACATTAATGAGTAAACTAAATCCACTTTCGTACACTTAGAGATTATCATACTGCGAGGAAATCCCCAATAACAAAGGATTCGTAGTCACTCGCAATACACGAATTAATATCTTACAATAACAGCACATAACATCATAACTCTATTTATAGTATTATTTATTTTTCTCTTCGCTTGTTGGTTTTGTCTTCTGTAACGAGCTATTTTGTTAATATAAGTACTAAAATGGTCTCATTATTTAATTATTTTAACGTTATTACAATTACCAACAAACAAGTATGGAATATGTTTTAGATATCAATAACTTTTTTATACGTTTTTTTATGAAAATAATTAGGTTTTACTTGAAAAATAATGGGATTTGGACATTTTTGATCTTAATGAGTTTCTAAAGTAAGAACACTAAGTATCGAGGATTGTAAACTTACACTCTCCCTTAGATGTCAAAACCCCTAACTCATAAGAACCCTTCCCAGAAAGAGGAATCCATACTAAAACGGATAATGGAATCATGTCCTCTTTTTTGGTAAAGTTTCCAGTAGTTGAAAAACGTACAGTTAAGTTTGATTTAAAGTAATTTTCAAACTGTCTCTGTATTTCCGAATTTGGTAGTTGTATTTGGTTTCTAACAATAAATTTGGAGTCACTCCCAGGAAAGTCAATGTTTCATGAAATCCAGAACGAAGTAAAGAGAGGTTTCCGGGGATCCAGTCAGGACCTGCGGACTAACGAACCATGTGCGGCCAGCCAGCGAAGCGTGAAGTCTCCTCTCTCTGCATACACCACTGGATAAACGTCCGACACCTGGTTGCTTTTTTCTCCTATGAACATTTAGGTACTCACTGCGCTGTCACTTATTTACTGAAAATTAGATCCTAACTACTTAGCCAATACACATATTTATATTTTAAATCTTTTCAATTTAACATCCTGGTAGACGGATTGATTTAAAAAGCCCAAATATTCTTTTAAGCATATCATGGGTAGTAATATCTTAATGCCTTATTAAAATTTTTACCATATATAGAAAGTACTTCTAGTATGTTCAATTTTGAGATATTTTTTAAAATTACCATTTTTAATTTTTTAAATTCAGTTTAATAAACTTGCTACAACATACTAACTTCTAACAAATATTTAAAAATGAATTAAAATTAATTGGTTTATCTTTTTATAGTATAAATTACACTATTAAGGTTTTTATATACTCGTATATTTAGTAGTCATTTGTACGTTTTAAAATAGAGACGTATTTGTAACGATGCAATTGTATACAAGTTTTAATCTTTTGCTAATTTTAACAGCAAACTAAAGCCCTAGTTCGTGTTTAAATAAAATGTCTAGATAAATGTAATATAAATAGGTTCCAAAAACATTTAATAATACTTGCCTACCTGAATATTTCTTTGAACATAATATATATACAGGGTGACAATTAAGTCTGGAACCTCTTTTTTAATTTTTAAACCACAATATAAAAAAATACCAAAGTTCACACGTGCTTACTGATGATAGTAACGCATACATCTGCCCAATTACCGACCGGATAATCTCTTTGGGGGACGGTCCACAAGGAGTCAGACAAAACTCTTAAATAGCAGCATAGGTCAAGTTTGGTATCAAATTAAAGTTATTACTTAGCAGAGTACAATGCCGCAAACCGGACTTCAAAAGGTGGATTCATTCAGTAGTTATAGCTATTTGAATTTTAAAACAATTGAACAATGTAAATTATTAAGTATTACAAGTAAACACCAATTTTGAAGTACCTGTGATCAAAGTAAGTGTTCAAAATGTTCCCCTCCCATCGTCTGACAATGTCCTAGGCGGTTGTAAAAGCTATCCACTGCATTTTGAAGGTAGTCACGAGGAATATCTTGAGATTCTTAGACTATGAGATTTCTTAGGTGCGCCACATCTCGAGGCTTAGTACGATAAACTTTATCTTTGAGGTATCTCCAAATAAAAAATCCAGCGGAGATAAATCAGGGGAACGAGCAGGCCACTCTACTGCACCACGTCTTCCAATCCATCTGTGAAGAAATATTGTATCCAAGTATTCTCTAACAAGGAGCGCAAAGTGTGGTGCGCGCCATCTTGTTGGAAATAAATTCTTTGAAATTGTTGACCAAGAGCAGCTTGTAGTGCAGGAATTATCTCATTTTGGAGCATTGCTAGATACGAGTCACCATTTAAATTACCATTGATAAATAATTGGCCCATAATTTGATTTCCTGTAATACCTGCCCAAAATTTAAGTTTCTGTGGATGCTGTGTATGACTCAATCTGCCACTTTCACATTCTAACAGTAGTTGTGTTATTGGTAATAATTATTAATTCCTGGCTTCGATTACTACATTGTCAGATGATGGGAGGGGGAACATTTTAAACACTTACTTTGATCACAGGTACTTAAAAATTGGTGTTTACTTGTAATACTTAATATTTTACATTGTTCAATTGTTTTAAAATTCAAATAGCTATACCTACTGAATGAATCCACCTTTTGAAATCCGGTTTGTGGCGTTGTAGTCTGCTAAGTAATACCTTTAATTTTATACCAAACTTGACCTATGCTGCTATTTAAGAGTTTTGTCTGACTCCTTGTGACCGTAGGGATTATCCGGTCGGTAATTTGGGCAGATGTATGCGTTACTATCACCAGTAAGCACGTGTGAACTTTGGTTTTTTTATATTGTGGTTTAAAAATTAAAAAAAGAGGTTCCAGACTTAATTGTCACCCTGTATATTCTTTCAAACAATACCGAAATAATGAAACAGCCACATAAAGTTATGCTAAATTTAACACTTATGATACGCTTATAAACATACTTTTATTTTTTTTTGTCGATTTCAAGTCATGAAATGAAAAAGTAAAGAGTTAAATAATATACTTTAGTACAAAACCCACTTTTAATAAAGTAAATGCTACTCATATTATTTGTTATTTCTAAAGAAGATTTATCGACACTTATTATTTATATCCTAGTTTAAACGGAAAGATCTGACGATAAAAACAAAAATTATACTTTGCCAGATACTCAGAAGGATTTAACTCTTTTAATGCCAGGACTAGATTGTCATGTTGATTTATAATAGACATTGTACAAGATATATTTGTGTATATAAGTATATCTAATGTGTTATGCAGTGTACTTTAATAAGATTCACCTGGAATTAATATATTGACATAGCTTATGCATTGAATTTTGAATAATTTTCGTATTCGTATTCGTATATTGAAACTGCGTGACAAACCTTGTATGGAAATAAAATTGTTTATAATATAATTAAAAGTCGTAGTTAAATGACATTTTCCATTATAAGTTATATATTTAAATCAATGAATACGATTAAACTTTTAGTTTAACAATAAACTATGATTTAACCATTGAATAGGGCAGGTTGATCACTCTAGAAAGTTTTAATCTAGCCAAGCCCGAGAGTTGGGGAGATTGCATGTCACTAGTAACACAGTATCCCTTAGGGCGCTGTATTGTGTCACGTTTTATTCAGGGTTAGTAGACTTCTTTGGATTCGTATTAAAATACAATGATTCCTATGTTCCCTGCGCGTAAAATCAATACCGACAGCAGTGATTAGCTACGTTATTTTTAAGTAATGTTTTTATAGTTTGGTTATTAAGAGTTAAAATATTTCCAAAGTAATAGCGAGACCTTGCCTTGCCATAAAGTAAAAATGTCCCACATCTGTATGTATTAACAATATCTGGTAGTCCTTCTGTGGCTAGATAAGAAATCTAGTAGTTGAATTAAAATAACTTTGATTTAAACATTCATAATGCCACTTCATTTTACGTTTTACATAATATATAATACTATTGGTCTTCTATCCTTTCGATGAGAAATTTTAAGCCGTGTGTATAACTGGAAATGACATACTACATAGAACAAACATCATTTATCGTTTCAAAGTAAAATATATGATTGTTGCAAATGGAATTTAAAAGAAATCCATATCATTTACTGGGATACTTCATCCCTTTGCATCAACTGGTGCCATATAAATGACGTCATTTGTAATCTTGACGTTTCCTTTCACTATCGCTACCTCAGAGACCGCTATCGTTCAGCTATATTCTTGTAGTGGCTAATATTTAGTTATTGGATTTAATAGATTCTTGAATTTTGAGTAGATTTCTTAGAAAATCTTCTATAGTATCAGCTATTAAAACAATAAAAACCTCTAAAAGAAGGCGGAGTTCTACGTCTTTGCACATTATGGAACTCACCTACTCCTTTAGTAATATTGTTTTGGTTATCAATTTAGAGTCCCGTAGCAACCAAATAGCACTACTTTGTAGATGTTTTAGTTCTATTTTGCAGCCAATAGGTTTATATTATTAAGTAATAAGACAGGTATTTAAAAGGTTTTAAAACGTGCGTGGCAGTTACATGTAAAGCACGTTCGTCTACATTACCAAAGGCGAGGCAGTGAAAATGTTTTAATTAAAAGGTTATAACTCGTAAACGTGTCCAGGTAAAAGTTTCAAGCTCGTAATGATTAGATGTGTAATTAAGAACTAACTGAGAGCAAAAAAATCAGATATTCGTATGAAAAACACTGCCAGTTTAAAACTGTTATTATGAATAAAACATTGAGGAACGAAAATGATAAACAACTGTAGTAATAATTAATTTGTTATTTAGGTTTTAAAATTTGAAAGTATTAATATTTATTTAATTCTTTTGGCAGGATACAAAATTTACCTCGCTATATTTCGCGTAACAGGCCTTGCTTTCATGTCATTACAAGACATATGTTGCTAGGTTACGTGTTAAATGTCATATAAATGTGCTCATCTTATATACAAGCTATTATGTTTAGAAAGGTTGCTAAACTTCTAAGTTAAGTGAAAATAACGATTACCAAATATGGAGTGAATGGTGACTAAGGACAAATTTCATTTCTTATATCAAATGTTAGATATACATTTATTTTATTGTAGTACGAAGTAAAATTGTTTTACAAGGTTGTTAAATTTTAAATGGGTCTTTTAAATTGTATGTAGAATTATTACATAATTAAAAAATTTAACACCAAAAACACGTTTAAAAGTTATAAATTAAAATTCGAAATATTTAGAGTTAATTTTAACCGTCAAAAGGACAAAATGAAAATTTTTAAGACATATTTCAAAATTCTTAAATTAAAGCAAATGACTCTTCTAAGTTTTCAAAGCCGAGCCCAATATATTTTTGGATTCAGCAAGCAAAAATATTCATTGATGATCATCCAAATCCCCTAGTGTAAGATGAATCGTCATAGAATGCGATGTATTCTTTAAGTAATTATTTAATAAATTAGTTGTCAAGTCCTATAAAGGTTGATCTTACTCTTTTACCCTGGATTGGCACCATATACTTTTCTATTCCTAATGAACAAATATCGGCCAACCAATCTGCTCTTTAGCAATGATGAAATACCATGTGAAATCTAATTGTGGTCATATTATAGTGATAGTTAGCAGATAATATATCCCAAAATAATATAAGCCATTGGGAGATCATAGTCTGTCTTAGTTTGTCTACACGAGGCTACTTTTATTTCGTTGGGTCACTGGCTGACTTTGATTAGTTGTTATTGGTATGGATACCTTCTTATCAGCGTCGCGTGTGATCACGTAGAAGTTTAAATTAAAAATACAAGACACCCTGTATAGAAATTACAGTTGCACAAACTGCATACCTAAACTTCACTGCCACAGTCTGGTAAGATGCTCCTTCATGTCCTCCATAGTGTAGGTGGTGACGGGGACTTTCAGATTGAGGGAGCTTATATGTTGTCAGGTAGTACTTTTAGTATAGATGATACGGCTGCTGGGCTACCAAGATAACCCGTGTTGAATAGGAGAATTACTTAACCAAAGTATTTTAAAAATATACAATGATCCAATAACAAAGGCCCTTAATAGGCATAGAAATTATGCTGGCATCCAGTTAAACTCCTCATTTTCTATCCGGTACTGAATCTTCTGATCCTGAAATGTACCATGTTTGGTTGAATTCACGGTTCAAGATTTTTTTTTAAGAAGTACGTTTTTAATATCGTTAAAATCATGTTTCCTAAGAGAAAAATATATCTTTAGCCACGATCGTTTCCGTGATCAAAATGAGAGGTTATTAATAAGTTAAAAAATAAACGATAAATTTCTCTCTTATTATATTTTTCCAAGCTTGATATACGGAAAAACCGAGTAGCAGATACGCACATAAAAGTGTGTGCGTGTTTAGTACTGCTGGTTTAACATTTATTTGCATGTTTAAAGTTATGTTTCAATTGTGATTTAATGGAAAAAAAACACAGAAAGACATTTTTTCATATTTGTAACTCTTTTGATACCTTTCACTTTTTGACCTTCGCCAAACCTATCGTGGCTGAAAATAATTTTTTTTCACAAGAGATATTTCTATGGAATTCTAGAAAAAACAGTTTAAGAAATACAATACAATGACTTTTTGCTTCTGGATTATAAGTGAATAATTAAAAATGGACGTTAAATGATATATCTTCTTATTGTTATAAACCAGTATTTTATTTTATTATACGTCCTCTATATTTTATTGTTTGCATAAATCGCAGCCTGTTTAACCTGAGATTTAAAACAAGCAATATCCCCTAAATCAGAGTAATGGCCTCTTGAGACAACTTGTAACGGGGTTTAATTTCACAGACGATGTTTCCTGCAAGGTAGGGTAGTGCTAGACTTCCCCAGTGCATCCTTAAATTGTGCATAACAGTGAGTTCGTCGACAACGTATCCTGACAAGGTGGTGAAGACTTATCAAAAATTTGTATCACCCTTGGAAATGTCATTGATAGGTAATGAATGTTTTATAAATAAAGCAATTATAAAATTTCAGGTAGTTTAGAAATATTGAGTGGAATAAATTGAGATAAAAATTATAAGAAAAAGTTAAGAATCTATAAAAATGCCACATCGAGATAATATTTCCTTTGGCTTATGAATATATAGATACTTTATAAAAGTTAAAGGACATAAAGGACATAGTTTTTCCTTAATCCCTTTATCATTTCAACTACTTGCCGTTATAATATAGGCTAAACATATAAACTGTTTTAACATTTACAAATAAAAAAAAATATAAAAATAAAAACAATTTTAGTGTCAGCTAAACATTTTAAAATACATAGTAGGACTAGTTTTACAATTTTGTTCTCTTTAAAACAGTTTTTAAACAGCAATCATAAAATATATGGAATATGGTACCATTACACAAACAAAATATTAAAATGGACCACACTTGTTACACACTTAAAAAATCAAACATATGAGTGCCATGTGCATATTTTCTATTCTACTATTTAATATCGACCAATTTCCTAGGAGATGGTATATATCGTACATTCCCAATTAAAAACTTACATAGTTTATAAGTAACTTTATTAATATAAAATAAATAATAGGAAATACATTTTTAAACGCCACTAACGTGAAGACAAAATATAGTTCGTACACCTTTTGTTTCAGCATAAGCTTAAAAGGTATTGATGGGAGTAATATGTTACTGCCTTACTAATTGTATAACTCCCATTATGAGCAATTCATTTGATATAATCCCCCTAAACGTTTGTCTAATCTTTTAAAAATTTAGCTTAAGTGGGCGCTAAAAATAAATTTATTACACACTAAGTTATTTTTAAGCGTGGTTAAAAAGTAATTTTAATTATTATTTTGGATTTATCAATGTGTTTTATTAATCAGAAATTTTAACGTGGCAAAAATATCGGAGACGCCTAAATTTGAAAGATTTATATAGATTGAAAATATTAGGATCAGTAGTACGCTAGGTATAGTATGATGAATCCATAAACTAATGAATGAAGTGTTTTGTAAAAAAACGCCACGAGACGTTAGAAATAAATAAATAAACAGTATTCATCGTTCAAAAATTTCAAGAATATTCCATACACAATAATACTTTTAGATTAATAAGTAGCAAATAAAAAGTTTTACATCATACATATTATGTAACATTATACGTCCTTTTAAACTATCCACCTTTTATTTGCATATGTTAAGACATTTTCCATTAACAATCATAAAAAATAATAGGACTTGAAATATATTTTCAAATTGACATTAAAATAATACAGTTGTGTAGAATTTATTTAACTTCTACAATACACCCATACATTATATTAATTACTCTTATTACACAGGAAATTAGGCAAGACAATTAAAATCAGTTTATAAGGTTTTACTAGACTGCTATGGGTGAAAAATAATCAAAATAAAAGATTATCAAAGTATAATATATAAAGGATAAGAGAAAAGTAACGAAAGTCCTACCGATATTTAAAAAACTAATGCATTATATTAACTTCATCAAATGCTTCACAATTTAACATGATAAAAATTTATACGATCGTACTGGGTTTGTTTAAATATTTGTTGACGCTGCGATTTTGTTATTGTTATCATGGTTACCAATAAAGGAAATACAAATAGATATTTTTTTAAAGGAAAAATATAATTACTTTTACTATTACCTTTTAACTAAAAATTAATAGAATTCTTCCTTGTAGCGAGAAGAACACATGACCCAAGGTTCTAGTTGCTAGGCCTTTACATAAAAATCACATGGACGGACAGATCCACAGATAGAGGGGCAGAATGCACCTTGAAATCTTGTCACCTTGAGCGTAATCTTCGAAGGTTTTATCCCAACGAAGGTTATAGAACTAAGATACGCTAACTATATTATACATCATACGTTATAATGACGTATCATTTCTCAGAGTAATTATGGTTTTGTTTGCATTGTCAAACAGTCACACACATAGCTTTGGGGTTCTAATAAGAGATGTAAGTTAGCAGGTGATTTTGATTGAATATGAGCAATAGCTACTTTAAATTAAGGTGGTGCATACGATAGTTTTGTATGTAAAATATTTCTTAAGCTAAATTTATAAATTGCTTAAATATAACTTCCCTTAGTGAAGAAAAAGTAGAAAACTTCAGTACATTGTATATTTTTAATTCAAAATATAAAAATGACATATAAAATTGTTATGTATTTTAACGATTTTTACGAAAAGATGTTTGTGCAAATAAAAAAATATCACTCCTTGAAGTTACACTATATTTTTGTTTTGATCCAATATCAAAATGATTAAATTTTATGATTTAAATGGACCGTGATTTCATGTAGAGTGGTAAAAAACCTATTTTTTACATTTTGTTTGTCATCAAAGAAATTATTTATAAGAGCTACGAATTCAACACGGAAAATGTATTCCAACTCCATATTTGACTACATCACAATAAATTACTTATTATCTGGAAAGACATTGAGCTCATAGCATTGCCAAATAATCCGGAAATAATAACAGAAAAATCAGGATATGCGAACTTTTTTCCAGTATGTCTTAGGAAATGCATTCTTCTAGTTTATCACAGGTATGCTGCAGAATTATCCATGTTCCCGAAGTAACTGAGGCTGACGTTATCCAGGGTCATATTTTTAATCTGAGTTTTTATTTTATTAATTGACTGAGCTTTAGCAAAGCCTGTCACTCAAGAGTTTGAAAAAAATTTCTTTTTTGTTTGTGACACGATATCTCGAGAATGAACTAACTTGCACAAAACTTTACTTCTCTATTGATAATATCGAGTTTTATGACGGTATATGTCACTTATGGTATTTGGCTGAAAGTTAACGAACACATTTTACACTTTTACATTGATCCTATAATATATTAAAATTTGACATGCAAATATCAACACAACTAGCCGCAAGACACATCGAGATATATTTAACTGTGGATGTTAATCGTTGTATGAAATTTCATTCCACGTGGACAAAAATTCCTTCTAAGATGGTACATATGTAATCTGTGGAGGTTAATTTTTTTGAATGAAACTTCAATCTACGTGTACAAAAAATTACTTCTATGATAGTACATGTCTATTTATGGGATCTGGCTGAGTGTCATTGAAACCTATCACATTACGTAGTGTGTTGTACCTCAACCTTGTAGTTTAATTATTTTCACACTCTTAAAATATTGCTGTTCAGTTTTTAAACCACAGGGTGCTTACCGTACGATCGCCATATCATATGTTATATAAGTACGAGTATAATTAACAGTACGTGGGTTCTTTGTGTCAGAAATTACTAGTGACATCGCTGTCCTATTGTCACGTAACAATAAAAAAACTAAACAAAAGCTCAATGGAACACTACCTCTATTGTTGTATTGTGTTTCCAATTAATCATACAATACAGTCTATTCTGGACACGATGTCCCTAATTAGGTAATGGGTCCGTTTAACTTAATCATGTCATTAAACTGATATAATGTTACAAATCCTCAGGTATTGTTATGGAATATTGTATTTGATAGTATTTATATAATTGAATATTCATGTTTTACTTAAATTGCTAGATAAATCTTAAAAAAAATTTATAACTACAGTTGATAATATATAAATATATCACTGCGTAGTTAAATCCAAAAATAACATTGGATGATAAAAATAAATATCATCGAACAAGATTATACACATACATTATCGATAAGAGTATTTCAATAATATAGCTTTCTGTTACTTACACTGTAGGTGACAATTACGCATAAATGGCCTATATGCTAAAGATTTCAAATCTGGGAAAGGATTTCGTAATTGGGATTTGACTAAAGAAACATTTTGGCAGCGAAATTATTCTCAAGATACCTTGCGGATAGTTTAGCTAAATGCTTAACTATGTAGGTTGCCACCTTAAAACCAACCCTAAACCAAATGACATCACAGTGACTTGCACGGTTATCAAAATCCACGTTGATTTTATAGAAAAGAAGCTTCATGCACAATTTAGGGTCTAAAGGTTCGTTTCATTCGTACTCGAAATATCGTGTGGGCAGGTTGAGAGACAGTAAGGACACTTTTCTAACCACTCAAGTTTTTTCTAGCGCTCATTTAATAGTATTTTAAATCGTTCATATCTGAAAATGCTTAAATGTATCGAAATTTAAAATATATTTATAAAATATTAAATAAAACGTAATTATTATCTAGGTTAAATAGTACATACAATTAAAGATCTCTGTTGTTAGATTATAATGGAAAAATCCGACCTGAAAATGTTCAATCTTTAAAAAATTACGCTGGTTTAAAATTTTAAACATTTAAAGTTTAGGTCCTGTTTTAAGTAGTTTAATATTCTTGTCTTGGCTCAAGTAGTGAAAGTTAAACTTAGTAGATAATTGCTGGACTTTTAAATACTAGATAGTTTATAAGGTAGTTATTGACTCTTCAAATCCAATGCGCATGGTCTACAAGTAGTTTGGCAAACGATTTTAACTAAGCATAGCCCAAGGTGTTCATTATTTTGAATGGATTTCTTGGCATTGATGAATAATAAAGGAAAACCCGTATCAGTTATTACAATAGAAATTTTATCGTTTTTACGTTGGCCTTTTTTAATATTGATATTCCCTTAATTATATCTTTTAACGTAATTTTAATTGATTTTCTGTTATTACAATTATTAAAGAAAAACATATTTCATCCATGTTATAAATATTTTAAACATTAAATTAAAAATTTTGAGGAGGCAAAAACAAAAGGACTATAAGCTTAACTTTGCAAGTGTTCCCTGAAAGAAGTTATCGTACTTTTTCAAGTACTACGCCACGTTTTAAACTCAATTTAACTGCCATTTTAATTAGGTAATGAAATCCGAGAGAGAATAACACTCGAGTGTTCGTTTTGTTTAATTGGCAAAAGTGTAACATCTCTGGCACAGTTTAATCCATGTCAACATTTAAATAGGAAACTCCAGTGATGTTGACAAAACTGTAAGTGGATCTTTCTACCTAGGAATCTTGTATATATGAATATAATATGTATTCAATCGAGAAAACTCTAAGCAATATATTGTACACCCGTGACAAACGTAATCTATCAATACAACATTTGTTTTTAACAAAATTTGATATACGCGTAATTTAAAAATAAAGACAGAAGTATTTTTTAAACCATTAATATCCAATGAAATATATTTTTGACTGTTAATACGAGTAATGTTTGATAAACGTTTTATAAAAAAAAGTTTTTGGCATTTTCCCAAAATATATTTAGTATTTATATTTTCACCAATTGCTTATTCTTCTAATTAAAAAGATTGGTTTTTAATTGGCCAAATTTCTTCTTTTAAAGTTTTTTTCTCAATGAAAGGTTGTGAAGGAAACGGGATTTACGTAAACGTAGGTTTTTGTATCGCTGACCTATGTCAAACGCCCGATAAAATTATATTTTCTTATGGATATTTATTTGGTATCTAAAATTGCCCTTGGGTTAGAAATTGTTCTAATATACACTTTTCTTAAGCAATTATCCATTTTAAAGATAAAAATAATGATTGATTAGCATTCTTATAAATAGCAAACGTATCACATTTTGACCAGTTGCTCATATTTTATGATCGGAAAAACGTGGGAACCAATAATAATGCTGTTTTATAATATATTTTGTATTTTAATTATTTTTTCAACATTAAGGGTTCTAATTAGATTCAATTTTATAATATAAAATTAATACTTGCAATCTCCAAGTGTACTGTCAATTTATTTCATTTCTTGAATAGTATCACGTAAAAGTATTTAAGTTTTCGGATGATTATTTTATTTATACATCTATATAATCCTAGAGAGATACGCTACACGTTTACTTAATACCAATTAAAAGACATATTTTAATCGAATAATCCGGACTTATTAGAAAGAAATAATTATAGTTGAAGAAAGTAATGGAGTCACATAAATAGTTTTTATTGTTATATTTTTTTACATCATTAAAAGTGTATTTTTTTAAATGTCTGAAATACCAATTCAAAAAAATAAAAAAGGGGGTTAATATAGTACATAAAAGAAGTTAATAATACAATCTATGTTAAGAATAAGTCTGACAAATTGAAATGACTTAGCAGAGGGGAGAGTTTAAGGGGGGGGGGTGTTATCAGGAATGGGTATCATATACGGAGTTACAGTTGAAAGACGAATGTATGTATGATCATGTTGATTTCAATTCAAACTTATCATTCTCAAACGTCCCTAGATCATACTTTTAAGTTAACCTTATGTATTATACAAAGTAGGAGTACTCCATATAACGTGTCAGGTAAGAGATTGCTTACAAAATATCAAATTTTAGTTCATTTAGTTCTAGATGTCTAAAAATATAGTTACACAAATTCATTCGGAAATAGTATTTTCACATTTCCCGATATAAATAGGAAAATTGGTGCCAACTTCCTGAGTAATGCTCCTCAAATGACGCTAAACCATAGATCATTGTTAGAAATGTACCATCATAGAACTAATTTTTGTCTATGAAGAAATGAAATTTCAATAAAAATTGAAATTTACACTTGGATTGTTTTCGATATATTTTGCCGCATGATTTTGATATGATGATTTTCACGGCTTTGAAAACTAAAGTGTACCCAACGTGCTTTGAGCGTTCTGAAATAAAATCTTATCATACATTCTAAACATTGATTTTACCACAATATTTTTTCTATAAACTGAATATAAATATCACATTTTGTAATCTCATATGGTTGTAACCAATCTATTTACAAATATATTTATCCAGCTATATTCAAGTTGCCTTTATGGTGAAAATATTCCCTAACGCTAAGTAAAATCCCGTATAGTGATATGCACTGTAATCTAACTCATTATTACTAATAACGAAGCTTCATCCATATTTTCTATCCTGTATGTTAGCTTATTTTCAAGATATCGTGACGACAAACAGACTTGCAGAAATTAATTTTTTCTAGACTCTCCAGTGATAGGCATATTGTTGTTCATTCATTTATGGAGACATTGGTACTCTTTTATATGGTTTGGAATTTACACCACTCAATACTAAAGAAGGTTTCCTACTGAATCATTAAATTAGGACATCAATAAATGTCTGCTAAACAATAACTAATTGCCTTAAAATACTTTATTTTTTTTAAAACAAGAGAATAACATTTGTAATAACTTTGATCTATAATGAGTTTCTGAACAAAATAAAACTATCCAGGTCTTGAATATACTTTAAATAGTAGTTGTAACGTTATTACACAACTTATAATACTTGATCCATTAAAAAAGGTAAAAGTAGTAGGTTTAGTGTTTTGTTAAATATATACGGAGACCTTAAGGTATATAAATAAATGACAGTTATGCTTGCACGCAACAAGGGTACAATAAAATAAAATGAAACCATGTCAGTAAAATGAATTTTAAACATGATCTTTTTCATTAACACTAAAAACTGCTTTCTCATTAATAACATTATTTAGATAAATTTGTAAGTCTCATTAGCTTTGTTTAAGTCTATTATGCGTGTTAAGTTCAAATTTAAACAATGAGTTTAGGTTAACGGGAATTATACAAATTAATGAATAAAAGTTCTATTTTACTAAGGAGGCTTATATAAAATTAAATTGGAAATCTGTGAAACCATAATCAAACAAATATAATATATAATATACATTTTATATTATAACAAAAACTTTTTAAACGTTTTTATGTGTTATTTTAGATATTTAATGAAGTAAGTAAGGTACGTAATTATAAAATCTTGACTATAATTATAATGGTTTATAAATTAAATTTAGATTTTTATGTTTTGATCCAGAAAGTAATAAAATTCATAAAATAAAATTATTACCTGATACAAAAGATATATTTGTAAACATATCTAATATAATAACAGAAATAACATAGTACAAGTTATTTTACATATTTCAACATAGAAAAATTATATTCTTAAATTAATTAGACTAATTACGATAGGAATTTTGAATAAGAACTGTTAATAATATTTGCAAAGAAATTTTATTTTGTCCTAACGGAAGTGTATTGAAATAGCTTTACGTATTTTTGGATCGAAAGTATAATATTACATTACATTATTGTATATTAAATTAATTACACGTAAAATGTTATAAATATATTTCAGTTAAAATTTTTACCGAAATAGTCAGGTTTTCTTGTATTATGCTAAACATATTCACAAAATTTATTATACAGTTTTTATAAATGAAAATGTATATATATATATATATATATATATATATATATATATATATATATATATATAATATATCGTGGCCCAAATTTGTCACATTTTATCTAGTAAAATGATGGAATACCCAATCTATATTTACATGGTTGTAAAATTGTTTTGTTAGACGATTAATTTGGTATATTCAGTGAGCTATAACTATTCAATTCACATGCTCTACAATTGAAACTGAAAGTACGTTATATGCAACTGTACGTATTATTTAGCGATGAATGAGCATGTCCCAAGAGTGCCATAAACATGTCTACAACAGTACAGGTGTGCAGGTAACACATATTGTATATCTTTCTTGGCGTTCACTGATCTCTGTACGCCATAAACGAATCCCATGTGTACGATAAACTATATAGATGTAAATTAAACATAAAAATATACAACAAATTGATGTTTTTCTTAAATTTTATTTTCAACAAATCTCTAATTGTATATTTTGTATTTTGGATATACAATGTTACCTTTGTATTATACCTTTAAATAATGTTGAATAACTTATCAATAGTCATGAAATTTGACATCGAGGTCAATTATGGTATATGTAACTCCGTGGGGTTTATGTGAGCGTTAGAAAATATCTTTACATAGGTCTTATGGGTAACTTTTTTGAAACCAGAAATCACAGAATAAAAGAGACTTGTAATCAAACGGAAAATATTTATTTTATATATTAGTGTATAACACAGTAACGGTCTTGAAATAGGGTCGTTTTGAATATTAAGGTTCATAGGGTCCTTCAATATTCTTTTGTATCAGTTAATACAATTTTTATATAGACAATATAGTGTTTAATAATGGTGAATGTTCCTCCATGAGTTTTGGCTGAGATTGAAAAAATAGAATAACTCTGAGATATATCTCGAGAATGAATTCTGTTGTAAACGTTTTGCTTATATAAAACTAGGAGTTCTGGAAAAAAACTTTTTGTGTCTATATCTGCAATTTGCGATCGTTTTCTGCAGAATATCTAAAGGTCGACTTGAGCTATGGTCTTACTCATTTTGAATTTATGCCATTTCTATCTAAGCATCGTCCTGTTGATAATGGGCATGTTTTTACATAACCTAACTATCTCAACAACAACTTCATATGTAAACTTGAATGTAGCATGAAACTTCATTTGTACATAAACAAGAAAAAGATTCAATGACAGTGTTGTACTCAATTGATTTCACTTTGCTTCATTGAAGCCAATCGCTCAGTAGGGAAACAAAATTGATCTTTTTCCTCATCTTATATCCATACAAAGAACAGTTTGAGAAACATATACTAGTATTACATCTTCAAATAATGTTACTTTTACATCTGGGTGCGATATAACAAACCTTATGTTATAGGGATGTTTTTTGTAATTTTACTCAACGCCCCTTGTTGTGTATAATGATTTTTATTGTCCATTATCCAAATAGTGTGCTAATAACCCCAGACACTAGTATATGTAACCAGATTTTTGAGGTTTATAATCCCACTGATCAAATTGAAAAGCCAATAAGTGCGCACTAAACAATACTCTGTAACTGTTTTGTCCAAATTGAAGATCACTTTTGAAGTCTAATGGATTTGAGCCATGTAGTGCTCCAAGGCTCCAGCCTCAGTAAAATTTTTTTTCTGTTCTATTTCAGTGACATCCACTCGTAACTCTGTATGGTAATCTCGTACATTATGCTGATGATACAAGTCTCAACTAAAAAAAAAGAAAATGTTGGGCCTGCAAGCTTTTCTTGACCTCAAAATTTGTGTCCAACACTTTCAAAGCCTGAACTTCATAACAAATTTTGCAAAATCAAATATTCTGGATTTATTCATCATCAAGAAATACTGAAATATTTTCAAAGTAGTAACAAATTGATCTTGTAAATATGTCGGCTACTTATAGTGACCATGTTTATAAGCACTTTTGTTTCAATATTGCATCCATTCACATATATATTTATTTACGATAACTGCATCAAAAAACATAAACGTGTTGAAAAAAGTTTTTTTCCCAGAACTCCTAGTTTTATATAAGAAAAAAAACGTTTACAACACAATTCATTCTCGAAATATATCTCAGAGTTTTTCTCTTTGTTCAATCTCAGCCGAAACTCATGGAGGAACATTCACCATTATTAAACACTACGACAATTTATCGTACAAACATATCGGCTAAGTTTGTTGGCCAGCTTCGTTCCATTATGGCGGTCGTTAAGTAAATTGTAGTCTCGAATGCTAATGTAATACAAATGATACCTAATATTGAGCGTATTACATGTAAATCCCATAAGAAGTAAGTTAGTTTATTATTACTTTTGCTATAATAGTTTTACATAAGTATTCCAAATGAACTGAAAGGAGTATATTTATTGTTTTAGGAAAAACATTTTTCAGGTTTTAAAAATCCACCTCATCTTTTCATCTTCCTATAATTATTAATAGTGGCCATTTCAAATTACTTCATTGTTGAAAAGTTCCAGTTGTTTGGATGATTGAATTAAATTATGTTTGACAGTTTGTGGACTGAAATAGATTTAATGACAGCGCCTAAACCTTCTAATCCTTTTGTAAATATTTTAATTATTAAATTATTTCGAACGAACGGGATTTTCCTAACAGCTTGCTACGTCCAGTTAATATACAGTGTATTAGAAAATAACGTAGATTCCCCAAATGGCTTCACGGGAAGTAAATAGGACGGAAGTGTCAAGTAACCAGAAATGGTGGTTGGCCAAGAATAGCACCTCGGCTTGTAAAAACATGTCCATGACAGTTATTTAAGTTTCTTTCTATCCAAACACGTAAAAATGTATTTTCTGTGTACCTGTCATATATATATATATATATATATATATATATATATATATATATATATATATATAAAACATTTTATATTATATTAAAAGCATTATTAACAAAGTCCAACTGTACACTTATTTTATCTTATATATTATTTTATTAATAATACATTTTAATACTGCAGTATTTAAATCATAGTATTTAATCATAGCAGTATTTTTATCATACTTTAATATTATTAGAACATATTTAAATATATTTTAAAACTATCCGCGTTAACATATATAGTTAGTACGCTCTTAAGAATATGCATTGTGAAAAAATATATTTATGAGCTTTATCTTAAAAATATTTAATCAGCAATATTACGCAATCAATTTATTTACCACTCCGTTGAGCTTTTGTTTATTTAAGCATTTTCGTAGAATGGGGGCCTTGTTGTAAGCATCAGAAAACTGGAGTTCTAACGTCAGTTAGATAAAGTATACAGTCTTTAATAAAGGTTGATTGCGCCTCTTCAGATTAAGTAGGTTCACTATTTTCACAGCATGTTATTTAATATGAATTCTCCTCAGATGGTAAATAATTTATTGACACCAAAAGCACTATCAATGCCAGTTGAGCTATGGAACTTATTAATCTGTCCATCTATAGCGACTATAATAAATTATAATAAAGGGTAGTACAGTAAAACAATCATCCAGTTGATCACTCTTTTTTATACGGGGCTCTGTAAGTGTGATGATTTCTGTTTGACAACTTGGCTTGTCTTAGTCAGGATGACAGATTCTTGAGAGTCATGTCCGTAAGTAACTATTTTGTCTATAGTAATTTTTACTAAATAGAAAATATGTTGTAATTATTATTCTTATGAAATAAAAAATTAAATTATAAAACTTATGAACTTCATACATTTTACTTTTGTTAATTCATACCAGTAGTGAAGTTGCATGTGTTTTATCATTATGAGGCTTATATATTAGCCATTAATAATGTTTTGGATTAAAGCTAATTTGTTTGAGATTATTTTTTGTGCTTTCGTAGTCCAAGATATCTAGGTGAACATTTTGCGTTATTTTTTAATGTAGTAAAGATAATTTCGTAGTTATCATCTTTCGAGGTCATCAGAATCACTTGAACCACTATCCAGAGTATTTAAGATTTGTATGTGAAATCTTATTGGGAAGGTTTGAAACGTTAGAAAGGAAGTATTTAAGATTAAATCTTTAGGACTATATTTCTCTAAATAAGGTTATGTCAGTTAGAAGGTCAGTAAATAATAATCGTCTCATGCAAAGTTATTCTATATCACTGAAACCCCTAAAATAATAAGATTTAATTTTTTTGTATAACCCTCTCCCTTCCGTAGTTTCATAAACACCGACATGAAATAATGTTTATAAAGTACTTACTAAGATTCATACTACTCTAGACATTTTAATATTGAAGGAATTCTTGTTAATCGTCTTTAAAGCATCTCGTTCTATATAAGACAACTAATCTTAATTGATAAAGGATTTTATGGTTGTATATTTATTTAGTTACTATGATATGTGATTACGAAGCAGCTTCTTAGAATTAGATCGTTGTCTATCAAAATATGTGATAACTGTTAATAAGAAGGTCATAGAGAATAGGAAATTGGTACTTAGATTGCTCATGGTGTAAGGAAGAACTCTATTTGCTGTGGGATCCAAAAGGCAAAGGAGAGGAAATTAAACTATAAATGTACCTACGTCAAGTCGGGTCCCTCAATAAACTTTTGTAGTTGTTTGCTATTTTTATTATTTTATATTTTAAAGTACAACATTGTTTTGGTTTAAAATAAAATAATGTAGCAGTTTCCTGAGTCATATTATATTCTCTGATTACTATAGTATGAAACGGTATTACAAGGCTACGCCAAATGAAGAACGTGAAGGTTTAGGAAATTCGACTGTGGGTGTTTAGGACGTACTCAAATGATATGCAAGTCTTTAAGCTGATTAGTCGTAAGATAAGAGGATGTTTTAAACCCAATGTCACACTCACCTTTGCAATGAGCTATTCAACCAACCGTTATATATCTTTTGCATATCCCAAGAGTAAGTTACATTTTATTTTTGTGATTATAATTATGGGTACCCATAATGAACATGGTACCCAAAAACTTAAATTTTATGTGTTTTTGTTTTATAACATAAAGTTAATCAGCTTTTTTTTCCTGAATTCAGTGATACCAAACACTTGGTAGTAAAAAATATATTTCGTGTATATATTAATTAATTACTAAACCCTTACACACATTTTTGGACCTCAGCGCTGCGAAATCGTGTGCTGCAAACAGCTTGGTAGCAACACACTTGTTATATTACTGTTGGTGAATTATTTTGTACTATTTTTTTCTACAGTTGGTAGCATTGTATTGCTACGAAAAGGGAAACAATAAATGACAATGACGGGAATATCAGGGATATCATGGTTGCGATGGATGGGACATGGCAGAAGCGAGGACATACATCACTACATTGGAGTAGTAACTGCCACTAGCCTAGACATAGCCAAAGTGATGGGTGTTGAATGCCTCAGTAAGTATTGTCCTTCATGTAAAATAAATAGCAAAAAAAGACCACCCTAACTGCCTAATCAACTATGAAGGTTCTAGCGGAGGAATGGAAGTAGCAGGTGCCCTAAAAATATTTGAGAGATCACAAGAACCTCCTGTGCCAGTCCGATATGTTAACTTTTTGGGAGACGGAGACAGCAAATCTTATGTTGGGAAGTTACTGTAAATAAATTAGAGTGCATCAACCATGTTGAGAAGCGGATGGGAACACGACTTAGGGAACTACGTAAAGTTTATAAGAACAAACTCCTTCCGGATGGTAAACGCCTCTCTGGGAAAGGAAGGTTGACGGACGCTGTGATAAACAACCTACAGGAGTACTATGAAAAGGCAATTAGATCCAGTACAACTCTTGAAGAAATGAAGCAGGCTTGTTGGGCAACTTACTACCACAAGATATCAACAGACGCCGACCCATCACACGGTTTGTATCCAATTGGTGGTGACTCTTGGTGTAGGTATAATCGGGCTGCAGCTCATGGTCTACCTTGCCCTGAAAACACAAACTCTATTCCTCCAGAAGTGATGAAAGTAATTAAACCTGTATATGAAGAACCGTGTAGCCCTAATCTTTTGAAAATATGCATGCACGGTAACACCCAAAATTGCAATGAGGCGTTTAAACAACATCATCTGGACCCGGCTTCCAAAAAATAATTTTGTTAATGCAACTACCTTGAAGATTGGTGTTTTGGACAGTGTAATTTCGTTCAGTGAAGGTGTATTAGCCAAAGTACAAGTGTTAGAAGAACTGTGTGGAAGAGCAGGGGGAAATTGTGTTGTAGGCCTAAAAAACAGCGATGAGAAGCGTGTGCGCCAAGCCGAGAAAGAATATTTGGACATTCAAAAAAGGCTAGGAAGGCTAAAAGACTGCTAAAAGAAGGCTTGAACATACAAAGGAGGAAGATGGACCAATTCATGGAGCAGGGTTATTTTAGATATTATTTTGAAAGCTTTTTTTATATGTATTAGTAGTAGCCGTTTTAGGTTTTGCGATTTCCCGAAAACTGATATTTTTGTCTTTCGGTACACTTTGTAGCCATATTTATGAACCGATTTCAATGAAATTTTTTATCAGTTGTCTTATGTACATATACAAACAGTATTATGAAGTAAAAATCTCCAATAGTAACACTGTTCTTGATTTATGAATTTTTTTTATATTTTAAATTTAGATTTTAAATTTACAATATTTATTTTGGTGTCAAGTGCTTATTTATTAGCCATAAAAATAATTCTGGTTCATATATTGTAGACAATAGTGTCAAATAATAGGGGTAATTGTTCTGAGTTGATATAACAACTTTTAAAAAAGTTATGTGTACCTAAAATCAGCAAATTTAACATGGGCAAGATAGGAGTACCGTGTTACCTTAAAGTCGCCCTAGAATTGTTTCTGCAGATAAATATATCGCTTGCTTGTTTATTTTTTTCTTTTATATTGCTTAATATTTCTCATGCAATATTCAGAGCGAGTTAGTGGTTCTAAAATGATGTACAAACTTAAATAGATTTATAAAATTAATTACTAACACAAATTACTGCCAAGTTTATTAAAACAGTATTTCTGTTCTTTATTTTCGTATATAATAATACCTTTCCCACTTGATGTGAGGGTAGATTTAAATTCTCAAAACGTTGTGTTATACCTTTTGTAACCTATAGTAATCGTTAATGTCTGAAGTCCTGTTGTCGTTTAAAATCTTCTATGGTTAATAAAAAACTTTAAACAAAGAACAAATATGCTCTGAAATATCACGTTGTCTTCATCTAATACACTATGTTATATTCCAAAAACTACCTGCTTAAAGCTTACAAAAACCTTTTGTAAAAGAACACTTTGATGTTGATGTGTACAATTTTTTATAAGTTCTCCCTTTTAGAAAATAATTTAAAATATGTCACATAATTTAAAAATTGTTACAAGACCTCAGCAATCAGTAGCATAACAAAGGAATATTCTTAATTAATGCAAGTTATCAGTTTATGTTTTAATACGGCTATGGTAAGCTTAGCGATCCAACAACTTTCCACGAAACGTTCATTTACTATCCAGTCACGGATTGGATCTTACAAACTTTGGCCCATCTCAAGCCGGTGTCAATGCCGCATTATCCGTCTCTTACAAAGTAATCTTTAGTGCTAGATGGTGACGTAAAAACTGGATAACACATCTATAATTACTAAAATAGTTGAAACTGGAGTATTATATTACGAAGAACAGCTTATCGTACCTATTAGCATATGATTGAATGTTGAACTATAATAATTGTATACATACGTAATCAAAACACGAAATTTAAAAATACGTACGAGTTTACGCAGTAGCGAATGTTCTTCTTGAAACATATAATTATTTTTAAAAAAAACAGAACGATCAAAATACATGCACTGAGGCTAAAACCATATTTAAAATTAAAATTATATTTTTACATGAATTGTACTGCAATTTGAGAACCAAGCATTAACTTGTTTTGACACTATTTAGTTTTGGCAATGATTTAATTTAACTTCTCTTATTTAAATGTTTGATATTAGTATATAAAACAGGTAGCAGCCACACGTACAGACCTTTACCCCTAAAACTTAACCCTAAAATCAAAACAGCCCTTTCTTGCACCAAGAGGAACCTATGTGCCAAATATAGGGTCTGTTAGGCCTTTCTATCAAGTTATTGCATTGACAAACAGGCGGACGGTCAACGACACAAACTTAACAGAGCATTAAATAAAAATACAATACACAATATTCATAAATATTTATTTGTCATTAATGTTCGTAGTAATGTAATGTTTTAATAAACAAGCTGTTAGATTCACACCTAAGTATTGCATTTAACATCTAATTAAGTTTAAAGTGTGTAGACTTCACTATACTTTGACTAATGGGAAATGCAATTCTGCTGAGCCGATAATGATACAAATGGACTATTGTCCAGGCTGTATTGTCAGTTGATAACGGGACAATGATGTCATCACTAAAAAACTGACATCATTGATGATCATGTCATTGACAATGATGTCAGTTTTTTATGTACTGTTTTATACATAAAAAACACCTACTGTGCTACAAAAAAGAGTGACAGATTCGGCTTAAACACTGAGAATCCAAAAAACCTTTTAAAAGTAAAAAAAAAAAACAAAATTAAGTACGTTCATTTTTTAGATATGTTGTAAACAATAAACAAAGTACACGAATACAACTCCATATGTTACATAACATGCTTTGCTAAGGTTGCATGGAATATTTTAAAGTCTATAGCACATCATCATAAGGCTACATTTGTTACTATGTCACGTGTTGCTATATAATGTTTACATTAAGTTATAATATAAATACAAAATTCGTACACACCCCATGTCATTATTGTCTGGAACCAAAATATAGGGTTGGAAGCAAATGCCTTTACCCTTGCCTCTCCCGGCCATTGTTCCAGATGAAACACTATGATACCACAGGAAGTGCCGAGATGCTGTCCCACTTTTGCCTGTGCTGGTGTGACGAGTGTTTTTTCTCTTGATCCACATCCTGTACGGTGACAACGCCTAGTATTATTAGTATTATTTTTAAGCAGTTGTCGTTTAAGTTTAATTTCTTAACTTCTTTTTTTTCTTTCCTTTTTTTCTTGGCAGTCTATTTCCACACATTGTAACTTTTAAGTACATGTACATATAATAATTGTGTTTCCCACAACGAAGAGGATCGATCTCAATAATCAAAATATTGTTTAATATAATTTATATTATATTTTTATGCTAAAGTTCTTGAATTCCAATAATGAATTTTATATAACGATGTAAAATGTCCGAAATTCTATTATTTTTTCAAACCTTTCCATAATAGTTAACACACTTGTAAACAAAGAATATCATACGATTATACTTAGTTTATTTACATATTTCTATTTGCTATATTGGAATCACCAAAGAAAATCAGACAAATTTAGTGCTGTTTGAATGACACCGACAATACGCCATAGTACTTTACTATACAATAATTATGTCACTTAAAATATGTACAGGTATATCGGAGTTTATATTTGAAACTATAAGGAATATTGTATACGAAGATATCCTACAGTAGGTACATACGTAACCTATACTGATAAATCCCTTTAAACCTCATTAGTGTTACTAAATAACCGAGAGGGCCTTTTTGAAATCGTATCTTTCTCCTTCCCGTGAATGTGCGATAACTCTTCATGGGAATGTAATTGAGGCGTGAATTTTTATATATATAGTTTTATATAATAAAAAAGAATAGTTTCCTGTTTTTTTAGGGTCAAAAAGTAAACGGCACGGCCGTAACTGTAATAGCTAGATACAAATCTGGAAAATTTTTATAGCAAGTTTGAAATTTGGCATGTAGGTTTCTTTTGGTCCTAAGAATAACCTTTTGTATTGAAAAGTTAAGAGGTCAAAGAGAATTCCATAAGTCTCTTTGGCCATCTGAAATCCTTATGAATCTTAGTGTAAACTATTGATAGGTGTCATGCAGACCAGAAAGTCTATGTATTATCTATGTTTCTTAGTTACAAGAATAATTGATTTTTAGGTAAAAAACTTAAAAATGGAAGTCTTTCTCTCTATTTACCCGTGTTTATACGTATTTTCTTGTTCATTAATATTCCGTAATATCAGTTAATTGGTTTACACATTATCAATACATTTATTTTGTACTAAATATTGATAGTGTTAATCTTGTAACTGTGTGCTTTACTGGAGAAAAATGTTATCGAGTGCTTTAGAAATATTCTGTATTTGGATCTCTCCTTTTCTTTTAAAATCGGAAAGAGCAAACATATGTCACGTTAAATACCAAACTTTAAACGAATTTATCTGATTTTTATAAATATATTTATTAACTCTAAGATATCAACTATTAATAGACCATTATACTTAAGTGATTATTACGAAATATTTAGTTGACAATTTCAAATCTAAAAAAAGAATTCGTAAGGAATAAATTATTTTGCTCAGAAATATTCTGATACTGCCAGGAATTTAATAACTCATCACTGAGTAAAATAAACCAATGTAATTTAATTAGCTAACAAGCTCTTTTTGTTCAAGAAAACTATTTATGCAGCACTTTGAAACTTTTCTCTGTTGTTATCCAACTGTTATTGGATAAGTTTTGATTAGTTTCAGACCACTGTTGAGCACTCAGTGGTCATACAAGTATGATACATCCATGTGATCATCATGGTTATTATTAAAAGTGGGCTTATGCTTTTTGACACACTTGTAATGGTATAACCAATATAATTGTTTTGAATACTTTCCACGCCAGTGATCCGGGTATGGAGCTATATAAATCGTAAATAACGATTGATATTTAACTCTGTAAATAATATTTTATACATTCGTATTTAGCCAATCAAAGCGCAGATAAGAATCAATTATTATTAAAATTTTTAAACCGGAATTGTATTCCGTATTACTTCAACCAAGTTTTAGATGGCTATTTGCTATCGACCTGAAATATTTCGGTTCCTAGGTTCGAATCTAAAGTTCGAAAATAAATATTGTGAAAACTAAATTAAAAGCTCCAAAGTAAATTAAATAATGACGCATCGGTAAAAATCCAGGGTTTGTAGATGCTAAGATTCTCAAATACTGATATGTATAAAATTCTAATAATTCTACTTGCGATGAAGAGTAAATTACATTTTCTCAAAAACGTTATAAAGGCCAGTGTTAGTATCCGGAACATATGCCGTAGTAACATATAAAAACATATAAATGTAAAACACTAGCAAAATATTTCTCTTAGTTTTTTTATTATAAAGGAAATAAGTCTTGCCTGTAAAGAACAGGGTTATGAATGGACGCTTGAGAATGTGTGGACAACGCTCGGAAAATCCTTTATCTATTATTAATAATATCTATAATCAATGATACTTTGTGAAGAGTAGGGAATAAAATGGCTGGATGTTAACGAGTTATTGATATTTTGTTACTAAACCAAGAAGAAAGATGAAGACAGTGCAAACATTAAATAGAAGTTTGATATGGCAATGGGCATAGCACGAGGGATATGATTGTAACTCTGAATATATGTATCAGTCTTTACGAAGTTAGCTATAAGCGATAAAGATAATAGCTGTTCCATTTTCTGCGATATTTAACATACTGATTATGTAGGTCTCTTACGGAGCAATAAAGATAGATAATAGAGAATTAATTGGCTTTCCTAATCCAATAAAACAAATACTTGATAGAACTCAAATTTTAGCACAATTTTAGTACATTTTTACCCAGCAATAGCACACCATGGTTATATAAGTGATATCCTCTTAACGTAAGAGTAAAATAACCCCTGTTGTTATGTGATGAGATGTCATGTCACAAAGGCGAAGGGCCGAATGTAAATTAATTATCTAGATAGCTCTTGTTTCTGGACTGAGAGCACAAACACAAACACAAACTCGCACACGCACACTCACCTACACATGCAGGTATTCACCAACAGTTGTCCGGATATCATTTTGAAGGACTTCACTTCCCTTGATTGCTTTTCTCTAAGTGTATGTTTATTTTTTTTAATACTCGTACGGTCCTCTTTAGTATAATAATTCGTGTATATAAATATAATAGAGAGACAATGGAGTGGCTGATTTTATCATATGATATTGTTATAATACTTTATTTAAAAGATGAGTTTTCAATTTATTTTAGTTTATTAAATAGTTTACATGTACACAAATTTACGAAACCAAACATAAAAAATTCGAAACTTTTTGTAACATTACAGCGTTTGCACAAGTGTTTCAGAACATTTACAATAGCAGGAATTAATTTGATATTATTAAAGAAAAGCATAATAACAAAGCAAAGACGTTTCTGCAAATAGTGTGATACGAGTTTCCATGAAGAACGCTCATTAAAATACTACTTATAATCTTAAAATTTATATATATATATATATATATATATATATATATATATATATATATATATATATATATATATCGTATGGGGGACAAAGGCAGCTATCGATAAATAAATAAATTAAAAATTACAATTATTAAAAAGTACGTAAGAACAAAGTTCTTGAGTCATAAATTAAGAATAATATTAAGATCTCCCGTCACAAAGCTAAATCCAAATTACTGAGCCAGTTTAGAGACCCATCCTCTAAACTACTTAGACCAGCCAGACCACCAGAAAACAATCGCAAAGGGCTGTCGTTTACAATGTGCTCCATTGTCTGAGAGTTTGCGCCACAATCACACGTCTGGTCATCTTAAAATTAATATAGACAAAAATGAGGATTAAACTTCCAATAACATTTTAATTCGATTTTACAACATTATATTCATACAATTTTGCATTACCTAAATTTAAACTTAAGTTAAATCTCATGATATACAACGTACTAATATTTTACTGTTAGCATGTGCCATCAATTTATTATAAGTCTAATGGATTCGGACATGGAAAGTACTGTTTTTTTAATTTTGTACCTAAATAATTATAACCAAGAGGGTTCACTTCTGACTGGCTTATCTCTTATAGGTGTAATCTCTACACTGGGTACAGAAATCACTGATGTATCACATCCATGCAACCCCGTGGATATCCAAGAGCTGCATATTACTGACCGAAAATCTCAAGATATTGTACCGTTATTATAGCACATATATTTTAAATTTATATGGAGCAAATACTTTATAAATTAAACAACTTTTCGGAAATACTTGCTTTATTCCGAAATTTAAGTTCACCCAAAAGTTTACAAAGTTTACAAACTTTTGATTCAATTTTATTCAAATGTCACTCAATCGAACAAATCTAATTAAGAGTCTGATTAAAAGGTATTAAAATTAAACTAAAAATGTATACTTCTCCAAAAATGGTTTAAATTAACAAAACAAAATAAAAAGTTCTCTTCTCAAAATACTCAAAATTAATATAACACAAAACTTGATATTTACTTTATGACCAAAATTTAATTTACAATACTTCAAAAATTGAATTAAATTTTCAGACTCTGAAAGATGGGAAACTTTAGAAATTTTAATTACAGTATTATAAAATAAAAGATATTAACTATACGCTGGTACGGGACTTGCTACTTTGAAGATTACGGAGGCAAATCGGAAAATAAAACGCACTAAAATTTTAAATACTTGAAATTGAATTTACCCGCTATAAATAATTACTCTAAATCCCAACTATTGGGGTAGAGAAAGAAATTCAGCATCTAACTCGACCGGTACACCTTCTCTTCGAATCGCCAAGACTGGACTGACTGCTTCTCTCTCTCTCCAGGCTTGCCGGGTCGGAACGTAGACCGATCAGCTGATTACCGGTCCAACTAAACAAACAATGTCCACGCACCGCGTCTAGTTAACAGGAGCCTACTTCCTACCGCGATTCAGCATAAAGAATTAGAACTATGGTACAATATTTAGGTTAAAAAATGGATCGATATGTCTAGTCTACTGCTGAGTAAGACTGATGTAGTAGTTAGACCTTTATAAATATTAAAGGCTATTGCTAGATTAAACATGAGAGAGTACCACCCCGTTTCCACTTTGATTTAAAGAAACTAACTGAGATACAATGTAGCATGACTGAGATATAGAACCCGCTATCCCTCCTCATTGGTTTGGACAACGTGTGCTGGACCCATCTTGAAAATCCCCCAAAAGCAAACCCCAAAGGTTCTTTTACGAAGTGTAATGGCAGCTTTCCTAAGATTCTTGTCCTGAATGAAACAAAACACTACATTTTAATAAAGTTGATTGTTCAATATGCCACATATGATGCCATTATAGGATTCCCCTCTTATAAAAATATATTTCAGCAAGGTTAGCCTTTAAATAAACTGTTTACGTTTTAAATTATTTTAGTCTGTAGTAGGCTGAATGATGGAATACATTTCGTATCAAAGTAAAAATCTTACTACACCCAAATTGATGGAACGGCTATTGGAAATCCTCTATCATGTTATATTACCAAAATTTTTATGAGCCACTTTGTAACTAGCGCTAAATTTAAAATGTCATATTTCCGAAGAAAATGGATACGATACGTCGATGATGTCTTTACAATATTTAATAAAAATGAAAACCTACAAGATTTTATAGCAACTTTAAATTCGTTTTACTCTACTATTAAATTTACTTATGAAATTGAACAAAACAATAGTATCCCTATCCTAGACGTATTGGTGATTAGAAATTAAACAAAATTTGAATTCAGTATCTACAGAAAACTAACTCATACAGATAGATTTATCATCAATGAATCTAATCATTGTAACACTCCACACCAGTCTCTGTTACTGATGCTGGCTAGCTCAGGGGAAAGGGGGGGTAAGTTGTTCCAAGTCCTAGGCGAAGTCCACAACAACGACGAAAAATGTTCAATATTTATTTTGAGGCGCCACCTTGTTTTGGAAGGAGACTTCAGGGACTGTAACAAGGAACCAGTCCTTTCCAGGTTCCGGGACTTCACCAGGGTAAGCAGGTGTATGGACCCAAGAGAATTACCAAAGGTCGATGAACCGTTTACAATAAACGTTAAATTTAATTGTGAGAATAAGAATATATTTATAAATTTAGTAAGTAGGAAAATGTTTGGCGTGACTCAAACTATATTAATTAATGTAACTATATTATTGAATCCTTAGCTTTTCTTGGATCTTAGTAGAGTACTTTATAGTAAAAGTATAGGACACTGATGGTTAAGCTGTGAAGACGGGAAAACTCAAGACTACATAACTTTACAGACTCGAGTTTATTGCAATAATTCCCGTAAAGGGCAAAAACGTATCCTATATTATTTTATAACAGTTACGGCCAGTATTGCCTCTAGATATAACCAAGACTATTACTGATATAACCACACAGACTTAGATAAGATATCTTAAGATAATTAAACCCTTCTTACAATACAGATATATAATTAAACATTTAACATAAACCAACTTAACTACCTAAAGACAGTAAAAGAGTAATAATTGATGCAACTCTTATTTCTGGAGTCCCAGGCGCTGATGATACTTCGATACGTACATCGAGAGGAATGGTCCCCGTCTCGGAGAGGAATATAGTATGACCTGAGAGATCACCAGAAAATTTGTAAGTCGCTCACCAGAAGACGACAAGTCCACGCCCGGTAACTTCGACGAAGTCGACCGAACCGAAAGGAAGCACACGACCGCGGGTGAACCGGATGTGCGGTACGGCAGTGTCGATCGGTACGGCACAGCAGACGAACAGGCGGTTGCCGACAACGGCAACTCGGTGAGCGCAGCAACAGTGGGGCCAACAGACTTATCCTCAGTCCAGCAGCCACGATCAGACTCCAGGGAATAAAAACCCTGCACAATGTACAAAGATGATAGCCCCAACTCTTATAATTACTTCACATACAACGTATTCAAAGTTTTAACTACACTGAATATTAAATACAATAACGAAAGCACCATAACGAATAATAATTCAAGACAACAGTACAAGACATATTTTAAAAGTAACTGTCACAGCATCTTCACGGGATTGCAATATTAATATCAGTTATTAAAAGGTACAAGTGTCACATCGGAAATAGTTTTGTGACTAAAATGGAGTGAGCTTTTCGGACTAAATTGCTTTTAGTATTCACTAAGTTTAGCATTATTACTGCCTGCATTATTAATTATTTTCAAAGAAACAGTTTTATTAAAATAATAATCACTCATACATTGCACAGTACAATACCAATACTAGATACTACAGGATTGTATAGGTATATATTATTTTAGAGGAAATTACTATGTTACTGAGCCAGCAAACATTAAATTTAGTGACATAGAAAATAAGTTTATAATACACAACTATTATTTACAAATATTTTTCATGGTGACACATAGACTTGTGACATGACGACATTGTTTTACAAGACATAACAATTATAAATTGGTTTAATCAAATTAGCATTAATAAGTATTTAATTAATTAAGCTGTAATTCAAAGTTGTTTTATAGTTTATCTTGTTTAACATCTACTGTACTACAACCGTTAAATACATTACATTTAACACAACAACTTTGAATAGGTTTCCTAATCCTCCTGTTACAATGATCGTATAACTAAAATTACTTAATTAATTTATCTCAACCAAGGATAACTTAATGAAAGTTCTCTATATTTGAAACAAGTAGTGAACTATATTTCTACTTTCATCTGAATATTTACCTAAGTTGCACACTGTACTTGAATGAACATGACTATACTTTAAATGTATTATTAAATAAGAGTTGGTATTGCATACTAATAACTTAGATTGCATGTATACTAAACATAAAACACATTTAGTTTTATTTATTTATTTGTAATTACTATATAATTAATTAGGTTAGACAAACATTTTTGTATATAATTATCATGACTGATTAATTGTATTCATTATGATTTCTTTATACAACTTGATTTGGATTTTATACTAGAAGTACAAATGAATTATTACAACAATGATGAATTATTTTTAACCTACTGAAGTAGGGCAGTAATGCGAGGCTTCCAGTAAAATAATACAATTATATGAACAGAAATTATCTTTTCTATATTTTGGCGATCAAGATAAAATTATCTAATATTTATTAGGCTTTAAATTACTTAGGCCACAATGGGAAAAATATTATAACATCCGTAATTAGCAAGGTAACGTACATAATCATTAATAATTTACATACAGAAATCAACAATCCTATTATATGAATGAATTTTTACACCTTTATGAAATTATTGGGATATATTTTGTGAATTAGTTATCTTTTCCAGACATGAAAATATTTTCGGCTACGCCACGAGGTGACGCTTCCGCCTACTACGGCCAATCGACCCTTTACTCAAAATATTACTGATACTTTAATTAATTATGGTTGGGGATTGAATTTATAAAATCGGTAATGGATATTCTGTCCATGATTATACATATTATTAATAAGGACACCTGCTTACCTCTAAAATGTATTATATTTTATACATTTACATTTTTACAGGTTTACTTCTGTAAACCAAAGTAATCCACCGTAGTGTAGAGGGTTCATCTAGTGTCCGATGTCGTATCATCAATCCCCAGAAGCCACTAGAATGTTACTGGTAGGCATGTTTAAACAGGGATGCCGCTATCAATCTATCAATATCAATACCAACAGCCTGCCCTACCGGTAACAGCTGTTGACCTACTTGTAACAGTAGCCGATGTCCTTCACTCGCAAAAATGAATTTCTCCTGCGCCCTTATGGTAGGTTAGACAAAATGCAACACTTCCAGGCTTGAATATTTCGTCCAAACGTTAAAGGCTAGCTCTTTAATTAGATATTTTAATGAGGTGATCAGGCTCATTAGGGGACATATACTAATTCAAGTAGAAAGCATGTTACATCATCCACCTGCACAAAAAAGGGCAACATTTAGTTCAATGATTTGCAGACTTTTAAAATATACCACTTCCAACAGAAAACTACAAAAAGAACTAAATTACGGACAAAATATTGCTATATTCATTGTTTACACTACACAACTGATTGATAATAAGGTAAAAAAGCATTAAAAATAAGAGCTAGAAAAGATAAGACAACGTAAGGCTACCTTAAGACACAATACAAGAATTTATTTGCATAACATACAGCACTATCTCGAACCGAATATGCAACATTTTAAAAAAAGTTACAAATGAAACTGTCACTCACAGAACAAGCAACAAACCATCCAAGTTTTATTAAACCTTAAAGACAAAATTTCAAATGATGATAAATCGGGAATCTACGAAATTGGATCCGATGACTGTGACAAAATGTACATGGGATAAATCAAAAGAACAATAAAAACACAAACACAATACAACAATAAAAATATCGCACAAAAATATGGAAGAGTTGAAAAATATGCTATAGCCCAGCACTGCATCGAATCAGGACACAGAATATCAATAAAAAATCTAAACTTATAAAAGAAGCAACAAAACCAATGCACTTAAATACTTGGTAAACACTCAACATGAACATAAATAAAGAAAAACTCATAAACAATGAAGAAGGCCCTGAAGGCTACTGAAAATCCCAGTCTTCTTTCTTCTCAAATTGTTCCAAAAATTATACTGTAATCATATATAATTTTTCATACTGGCCGAAATTTTTCCAAAGTCTTTGTATTTGCTTACTTACACCATATATTGTGTAAATATTTATTTGTAGAGCCGCCTGATGATGCCTCGTCCAAAAATAAATAAATTGGAAAAGTATTGTATTCTTTACATTCAGTAGCATTTATAAGTTTTTCCAATTGCTCCAATAGTAATCCATAAATTATAGGAGTGTTGGTTAAAAGGAAATATGTAGCGGCAATACTGGTTTGATGGCAAATATAAACCTCTCATCCACGCACAATAAGGGCATTGTTCACATTATCACAGACCTTGCACACTTGGTGCTAATAATTCAACATTGATCTTGGAATTAACAGCTATTGTTCTAATAAAGCAGCTTTTCATTTCAGGCCTTAGTATATTACCAGGGGGAGGAAAGTAAGTAAATCCTCCTTACCTTGTGAATGTTGAGTTTAGCTCCAGCTCACCTTCGCCTTATTGCAGTGACTGGAATGTAAAGCTGTCACAAACTTTTAATCCTGTTATCGTTTTAACTTTGTAAAAGTTAAAGGTGTAACGATTTTTATAGTTTATTTACAATATCGTTAGTGCAACGCTTTATTTAGTCTTTTTCCTTGAAATTTTAAGATCGCCATCTAGTCAAAATCATTCCCTCCATTTATTTGTTTATAAGTGAAGTATTAATACCTTATTTACTATTATTATAAATTTGGCTTAGATAAAATATAGTTGAATTAATCCATGTACTGTACAGAGATTCAAAAATGAAATTTTTCCTAATTCTTGAGTGATAAGCTTTGTTTTTGTTTAGCCAATAAGACCATCAAACAACAGAACTTTTTGTGGAATAATAATAAATAGAATCCACTTTAAAATTATAAAATATTACTCAACACTATGTTTCTCAATTTATAGAAAGGTAGCAAACGATTTTCCAGTGTGAGGAAGACCGAGGTGGTACTGGTAGAGTGTAGAATAATGATAATTACAAAAGGTCTGTCTAGGAATGTAAAAGTGTGTTTAATAAGCAGCCGGTAACAATTGACGATTGCAGCAATTATCTTGTACTATCTTCTTTAGGTTAAAGACAAACAGATTACCTCACAAATCTTATGAATTTTTAATATAAACTAAATGTATGCAACTAGATCAGATTCTGAATAAATAAGTTAAAAATCCAAACACCATATCACAAACTAGCCGAAAGTTATATCAAATGATTGAATATACAAGTTCAGGTGTTGCATTACGATAAGCAGGAAGAACATTGAATGTGTTACAGTCCACACTCGAAGAGCGGTGTAACAGTAAACTATGCTAATATTCACTTGTTAAAGAAGGCAGAATAACAATAGATGGTTCTATTAAAGGTATTAAAGACACTAGAGGAACTAAAAAGACATATGAAAAGAAATACAACGTTTCTTTTGGAACATTGAGTGGAGATTTCAACGGACATACTAAAGCTATAAAACAAAAATTAGAAATATGAAACTAGCTACAACTCTAAAGTATATTCTGTTTTAATATACTCATGGAATACCTTTCGTCACACATTTCACATGAGCATAACGGAAATGATAAAAACTGAGTACTAAGAAGGAAGGAATGCTGGCAATGCTTTGTAAAATGCTTCTGCACTTGTAGTTTAGTTCCATGACTTCGTCACATTTTAGTTCATATCATTTCTCCCATCATACATTGAACATACGTATTGTGCGTATACATATAAGTTTTCCTGAATTAAGGTATTTTTCTTTGTTCGTATAGAAATAAATGATATATTTAAGCCTATTATTAAGGACTAGCTTAGATGTTCTTTGACTGCCTGCAATACACAGTAATAATCCTCATTAGGTATTTCCTTCAGGTACTGTAAGGAGCAGACTAATGAGCAATGTTGTACAATGTTACTTGTCAATACCTGATTAGCTAATTAAGGCACCGATATAGTTTCTCTACTATTACTGATATATTTGTAAAATGTATAATTTTTGCACTCTAGGAACTGTAATGTTATAGGAAAAGTCCGTCACATTGATCAATTTCTCCATGTGTTTTAGATAACAATATGAAATTTAAATTTATCTATTTCCGTTTTCTTAGTAGTAATTAAAAAAAAGTTTATTGTTACTAAACTTTATGACATGGATCTCTCAGCGTGTATCAGATACTGTGTTTTTTGCTGTGTGCATAATTGAATGATTAGGCTAATGAAATTAGTACCAAATTAAAGTAAACGTCAAGTGTAAATGTTACATATATCTGCCATTTATTGCTTTTATTTTTTATTCATTTTGTTTCAGTTTCTTTATCTACCAAAAATGAAAGTGTAACTCTACTCGTAAAAATAAGGACGGTACTTTAAAGAAATATTTTAAAACTGTTCAATTATATGTTTTAGGACTTAAGATAATGAAAAAGGGCATACATAATAATACTAAAAGTGAATATACTGTTAAATGTTGTATTAATGACACAGGTACACGTTAATTGAAATGTTTAAATGGCGAACCAGCATAGTTGTTGTGTGATACGAAATTGCACTGTAGCCTGATTTTAATGAGTGAAATATCAAAATGCTTTATATTTTGCATCTCTATGATTTCTATGTCCCTTTTTATATCAAATTTCTATAATAAAATTAATTTAATCTGTTAGCAACTCGCTTTAAGCCTGAAGGAAACTGTTTACCCAGGCCTTTAAAACTTTTCTCCACTCTTATCCCACTGATATTGGTGAAGTTTTGATTAGATCTCAACACTGGGAAGGTAGTGGCCATACGTGTACTATACATGAGTGTGTTCACCGCGGTTATTGGACGTGGACTTTATGCGTTATATTATAACTTGTCTCCATTATACGTACATTATTATGTCTCTTATACCACACAGTGTAATATGTAACAGGACTCGCTGAGACTGCATACAACATATCAGGTCTACAGCTCATATCATTAGGCTACATGTTTATACATTTATTTATTATACGGTTTTCTCAATAGCACATAGTACCAATAGTACGTAAAACCAATTTAGAGATGTTTGCTTACGCTGAACCAAATAACATGGATTGACATCCACCATAATCAAAATAATATAGAAATAAATAAACACACACACACACACACACACACACACACACACACACACACACACACATTAAAGTTATACATTTATCAATAAATTAATACCATTTACTTCAATAGTAGGAAAACGGCACATGAACAATAATTTAATCTGTTCAGATTGTTTGGTTAAATTAAAACAATTTGTACGTAATTAACCCCATATTTAATTAAAAATCATCCAGTGATGAGGTCATTGCACTGCTGGAAATTGGCAGAGGAAAGGAGAAAAGAATGCAACGGGAAAGTAATCAGCTACGCCCCCCACCTATTCCGTACTAAACATAAATTTGAGGAGAGTGTCCCTGTGAAATTCAAACATACAGGACCTATATTAGAATATTAGAGTATACTAGAGTATTCCAGTATATTAGAAATTTGTTCTACTTGCTAATAAATTTGTCGTTTATTTTAAGGTTTTTTCATAATTTTATTGTTATAGCTATTTTTCTAGTGCTTAGATCAGAGGCAACGGTACTCGAGTTGAGATGATGTAAATATTTACTGCAATGAAAATATTATTATAGTTTTGTACTAACTGCAGATAATTTTGTATGTTTTATATTAGGCTTTGGATAAGTTGTAATTTAGTTAAAGTTCCAATACCATGTACAGTATTTAAAATAAATAATTAGACTGAAGATACAAAAATATTAGGCTTTCCAAAATCAAATGAAGAACTGAAAACATGATAATCTACCCAGCTGTTCCACGTAACTATATTTACCTTATGTGTAAATTTAAGAAAAATTCAATATGTTTAGTAAAATGTAACGTGAACTCAAATGAAGTTTAGGAAAGATTAAGTCTAATTGGGCGCTTGTGTGTTTTACGGAATCAGCCAACAATTAAGTAAATATAGCATAATGTGTACATATTGCAGTTAAATGAATTAAGTGTTCATTCATACACCAGTGAATACTTACTTTACTTTACTGTATGATAGTTTAGTTACTTTATAAACTATCATGTATCAATAATTATTTTCTTAATACAAATGTACACAACTTTAAAATTAAATGATATATCGTTCAAGAAATAAGAGTGGTTGTGTTAAATATGCAATGCTTGTTATGTACAATTTGTATTCTATTCCAAGTTAGTTTTATGAGTTACTTTATAAATAAAGACAAATTTTATATAGATTTTTTAACTAAATTTTTTTTATACATAAGAAACTTGACGAATACAAAATATTATAAAAAAATCATTAAATATAAGAATAATACAAAATTACTAACGATACTTTCATAGGATTTTTAAACCAATATAAGACCATGTACCCTCTACTAAAAGTTAAAGTCATGTCCTTATTTTCCTACGATCTAATCAAAAGTAAGCAATAAATTTTTCAGTTTCAAGATATTCGTTAGCAGAATGTGTTTATGTACATTGATGATTTAAATATTTGCGTAAAACCTTCTTTGTTCATAAGACAGGTGAATAATTTTAATTAATAAGATTTAGGTTTATTGAAAAATCCAGTCTTAATATTTTATTTATTTGGTAAGTCATACAGTTTTTGTTCAACAATAATTAAACATATTTAAGCTTAGGAATCAATGTTGTTATAAGAAAAGAAAAATATTTTACATTTCTCTATTCCTTGACTGTTACTAAAACTTACTGGTTTCAACACACAGTATATTTGAACTCTGTAAGGTACAGTTTTCTCTAGAACGTTACTTTAATTTATACATATACAACAAATGTAATAAAATGTACTCTATTACAAGGTAGGTACTTTCAATTATTAGGCTTTAAATTTATTTGAAAATCCACTCACAATATTTCATTTATTGCAAAAGTCGTAAAATTGTGTTTAACACTAATTACAGAGAGTTAATCTTAGAATAGTATTGATATAAGAGAAGATGAATATTTTAACTTTTTTATTCCTTGACTATTACCAGAACCTTACGACTTCGACACAATATACTGAACTCTATAAGGTGGTGTTTTGTGTTTAATGTTACATTAACATATATTTATGCATTATTTAAGCAAAATATTCAGGAGATTTAAAAAATTAAATTAAATATTTTGGAAATTAGAAAAAGGGAAAAACATGGAGCAAGGGATTCCTTAGCTTTACAGCACCTCAAATTACAAAGTTAGTGTTGAATTGGTGAACATTACAAGTTGACCAAGTTGGTAGCTGCCGTATCACATAGTAACACCTGCTGGCAAAATTAGCCAAGTTCATCCACTATTGGAACAACTTCATAATCTCGGAATTTCGTAATCTGTAAGGACCTTACATAACATATTTTATTTTAATAACACATTAAATTTTATTAGGAGACACATGAAAAACTATTTTAACACCTATTTAGTGGACCGCTACGTTCCAAGGCAAGGAGGTAGTGGACACGTTTTAACGGAAGCATAGGTTAATTAGCTTATTAAATTAAAATGCTTTATTATTAAAACGCAATGGTACAACCCCCAACTGAAAAAGTTTACTCTAACCAAATTGTTTAGGTTATTGAAGTTTGGTATATTATCATCATTAATATCAGCTCTTTTATTATGTTTGTATTATCTACGTAGAACAAGCATAAAGGTGGACCGAAAACATTTTTAAACAATACATTTAAGGTTTATATTAACAAAAACACAAATGTGTGCCCTTCACGTTGTCTTGTTCGTGGCAAGAAATCCTGTTTGTTCTCCATTAGCGAAAATTATTTTTGCACCGTTTAAAACTTCAAGCACCTTTTCTTTTTTAAATTGCACAATCAACCAAGAAGCTATATGTAATGTTACACATGTAAACGACTCATAAGTAATACATGTTGTTTCCTTTCTTAGACACGCAACGTATAAATAATTCACCTTTGCCATGTGATGAAATGACTACGTTTCAGCTACAAAAACCTACAGTTTGCCGTAGGTGTTCTCAGAGTAGTGCTACCTGAACGTTTTTTTCTCTCTCTCGTTTAAAAGCCTGAGCGTCAGCTATGCCGGCTTCGAAGTGCACTGGGTTTTTATTTATTATTTTTATTATAATTTTGGACCTCCCCGGGATTTGAACCCGTGATCTCTCAGTTAGAGAGCCGAGACTATAAGCAGAATTCTACGAAGGAGGACCAACATGAACTTTAATTGTTGCTGTTAGTGTAAACATCTCGCTGACTTCACACACTCCTCGGTCTCCGGTGTGTGCACAAGTCAACCTGCTCTACTAGTTCGCGTAGCTGGTATTTATTTTTTATCGAGTATGCGTCAAATAATGATCAGTAATTTCCTTGATAACTTTGAACATTGAGCAGTCTTTAGCTTTTTTGTAGGTACTCGCTGTATAACTACTATCAGTTTATTTATTAGCAAAGGCTATCTCTCGTGGGGGTGGAAAAATTTTTATTTCTGTCCGTCTGTCTGTTTGCACTTACAAAGATTTGAAAATTTTGCAGCGTTGGTTACTGAGTTAGATGATGGCGCATTGTTACTACGTTAATTTGGCTGGGCGTTAGGGAATATGTTTAATTGGTCTTATTGGTAAGTAGGATTGCAATGAGAATATAATAAATTTGTAAAAAATCTCAATACACGCAATAACAGATTCAGCATAGACACAGGACAGTGCCAGATTCAGACTAAGCGAAAAGTGAAATGGAACAACATTTTTTGTCTTTTAAGTAAAATTTAAAACAGAGTTTGTTATATTACTATGACGGCCGTATCGGAAAATATAATAATTTATTTCGTATATTATATTAAATATACAGGACGTAAATTAAGTCCTGATACGCAAGGACATATTCTAAACGGATTGAGATATCGACGTACAACCTTCACTATACTTATTAAAATACTTTTGTGGATTTTTGGAGGATAAATAATTCCACCCCCTCCCCGTGTATTAAAGCGAGGTAGAAAGGGGTACATTTAAATTTTCAAACAGTAACTCCTATCTTGCGACATGTATTTTTTAAGGTCTATTGATCAGAAACAGAATGACATGAATAAAATTACCTCTAATAAGTTTCCCAGTAAAAGTTATGGGCAAATAACATCGTACATCTCAGGGTATTAGAACATCTATTAATGTCCTGATACACCTGGATGTATTCCAAACTGATTGAAATATCAATTTAAAACTTTCACTATACTTTGGATTTCACTAACACTTTTTGGATTGTTTCCGAGAATAACAAAATAACTAGGAGTATCAGGACTTAATTAACACAATGAGATATACGGAGTTAATTTCTATAACTTTTGCTAGGAACGATATAGGGATGTTTTATTCCTGGCATTATGTTTCTATTGAATAAACCTTTAAAATTACATATCGAAAATATGAAATGCAATTTTAAAATTTGGAGACAGACCCCCTTCTACCTCTTCCCATTTTAAATGGGGGGAGGAATTTGTTTATCGTCAAAAACTTAAAAAAATGTATTTTTAATAAGTATTGTACTGCTAGTACAAGTGTGTATATGTATTTTTCATGTAAGTAGAAATAAGTTCTTACAGTTATTTGTAATCCCTTTAGAATACAAGCAGGTGTATCAGGACTTAATTTGGACCCTGAACCTGTCAGTTATGACAAGTGCAAATCATGATACAAATTAAACTGACATTAAGCTTACATTGAAACTTTGGAAGAAGTAGACAGGAGGCTTATACTAGGATATGTTTTGTTTATGCGAAAAGGTATATCTGGAGCTTTAGAAGTTTCAGAGCATAAAAAACATTTAATAAATTATAACTACACATAATGATACATGAGGGTCAAACCATTGGTAAACGTAATATAAATTTCCTTATCACATAGGTTTAACTATTTTTAATTGCTAGCCAAGTTCAGCCAACATTCCCAGAACACGAAGGCAAGCAAGTAAAGGGTGTGATTAATGTATCAACGGCTTTTGGGTCTACGGCGTTGTTGGTGACGTCATTTATAACTCTCTTGAATATTGTATGTAGCTTTATTTTCGTTGTAAGTACCATCGAGTTAAATGGTGCTGCATGTCATTACATCGGATTTGTTTGGTTATTAGTAAACATTTTACCATTGATCTTATGCAACACATAGAAAGTTGCATGACAATACAATCATAGTAATCATCATAAAATCGTTACTCACAAAAGAAATAAATCCATACATAAAAGCTAACAAAGACATTTTAAATGGCAATTCCGAGATTCTTTCATACCAACAACACCTTTGATACTCTCCCTTTTATAACTCTAAGAAACTAACAACTATCTTGGTTGACAAACAAATTCTTTTTTAGGGGAAATAGTTCTATCAAATAAAAATCCAAGTTGTTATGCTTAAACAGTGAAAATTAAGAGGAGTCAGCTCCTAGACTATAATATTTACAACGTTAGGAACAGCCTATTAACTGTAAATATAGAATATATTACCATAGAAGTGTAAACGGGAACTGAATTGAAAACACCATAAAATAAATTTTATATTGGAGTATACAACTAGTTTTATGATAGCATAAATTTTACTTACTTTAAATTTTTTGGTTTTGAATAAGTTTGGCTTGGTTTCTTAAAAACCTTTATAACTTTACGTATTATAAAATATATAATAATCTTATTCTCATTACCTCATGAAGTCTACAGAGTTTACGCGAATACTTGAAAAAGATGTAAATAATTTTCGGAGAGCTAACAAGATCATAACATACTAAATAACTAAACAAATTTATGGAAATGTTATGAATACTTACCGTGAAGTGTAGTTGTTTGCAGTAATATGTGTATTGCGGTAATTATTTATTATTAACGCATAAATTGTGTTATTAACAAAACTTGAATTGTTTTGTTAGTAAAATGTAATTTGGAATCAACCTCCTCTTCGCAAGAAAAAGTTTTCTTCGATTAATATGATAACTATTAAGAAGGTAGTGTCTGTTTTTAGATCCAAATGACTTTGCATATGACAAGTGGCGCGTAATGCATAAGTCCAGTTTTTGAAATAACATAACAAATTTATAAAATAGTAATGTAGAATACATAAACTTAACACGGCAACGCATAAACTGAAATGGTTCTCTAAAATATTACACATTAAACATATACAACTGTAAACATCGAGCAGCAAAAGACTTGTTTAATCAGTTTCAAATATAAATGTAAATTTATCCGGGACTAAAAGGCTACCCTCCGCTGGGACGCTCTCCATGTTACCGGCTAATCTACTCTGGCTCTTCTCTGGGGAGAGAGTTTCTCTTTGTTTTTGTGACGGATTATACGTTTTTAACCAATGTGAGTTTTAAAGTTTTATAAATTTACACATATATTATAACTTTATAGAACTTACAAAAAATGAACAGCAACCTTAATTGTTCCATATAATGATTTGTATTTTAATGTTTAACAATCTAAATATAAATCAATAATATATATTCATATTTTTTGTAGAGCTGGTTATTATATACTATAACTATATAATTGGCTAATCTTAAAAATATCCATCCCCTTCTGAGGGTATCCACTCACTTAACGGGATGAATTTCAAATCTGTCTGTCTGTCTACCCTCAGAATATCTCGAAAAACGAACTCAATAATAATAACCACTTAATTGAACTTATTTAACAGAAAATTTGTTTCTTACTGGACATTTTATTGCTCAACCACTGCTATGAAAATTAAATAAAAAACAAAAATTTGAGTCTATAATGTGGCAAGGCATCTTGGTAAAATTTTTTATTGTAGAATTAAATATTTTCATGAAGTTTTATCTCAACATAGAAAATCATTAGTTTGAACATAGTCTCTAAGCAACAGTAGAATCCGTCAGAGCATCAGTAATGCCAATCACTCAGGAAATTAACACAATTTTCTGCCGGAGCGATATAAAAATTTTAGTTCTGTCTGATCTGATGATAGGTTATCTGTCAGTATGATATCTTGAGAATAAAATGTGCAATATACTTGAAAGTTTGAATCCGACCTCTGCGAAGCTTGTTACACAACACAGATGAACCTACTCTTACGATTTGATAATCTATATTTTCAAATTTTTTCTAAGAAACGAGAAACAAGTATTTTCACGCCACTATCCTTTCAAAATTTAACGTTAGACTACATTACTTAATTTTCTTACATAACATTATAAAACATAATATTATCTGCTTTCTCACTAAGGCCAAGTGACCAAAATGATTGGTTACTCTAACATTTGACCAGAGAGAATAAGTTAATTTGCCTAACGTGAAATGTTATATCACGTGTGTTTGTGTTGATATCACGCAGAGTGAGCAAACATCCATAATGTGATTGTAAGTTCCCCTCTCTCTAACTTTTAGTGAACTCGGTTGTAGTCGGGTCCTTATATTTAACAAACATAATCAGTTCCCTCATTTTTTACTGGGACTGGGCAGGACCTTCTTAAATCGTGCCATTGTCCGTCCGTCCGCCTTGACGGCAGCTCTTGATAGAAAGGTTCTAGATATTTGAAACTTGTTACGAGACTTCTCTTGGTCCAAGAAAGTCTTTGACCTATCGATTTTAAGGTCAAAGACTGGTAAATAGTTAGTTTGTCCATTGACCAGTTTGTGTGATAACTTTGGGTAAAAAAATAAGAGAGAAGTCTGTCCGCTTGTCGTCAGTGTGATTAAACTTGATAGGAAAATCCTCAAAATATAAACTTGGTACGTTGTTTATTACTCGGTTCGATAAATAACCGTATTGTCTTGAGTTTTAAAGGTCAGTGTCCAGCCAAACCATATGTCAATCTGTCTTCTCCTTAGAGCTATAACTCTTGATAGATTATCCTTGAAACTTGTACATAAGTTCCCATTGGTCTAAGGATGAGCGCTATTCAATCTAAAACTGACAAGGCCTTTCGTCCGCCTGTTCGTATGTGCGCTATCTATCGTTATATGGTAATTTTTGTGGAGTCCTTTGACACTCCGAATTATCAGTTTATTATATTAATATCAAAACTATGACGTATTTAAAAAACCCAATTTGGTAAGTATCATTCAAGAATGGTACTGACTTAAATGTATTCATAGTTAATAAATAGTTTATTAATTTCACTAGTGAACTGAAACAACAATAATGGTTAACATCAGTGGTTTTTTGTGGCAACGGTGGATGATGAAGTTACACAACACGCAATATCGTCTACCAACAACGTGACTTAATAACGATGACGCAGCCGTCATTTCCCTTAGCGAATGGTTGCCTATTCATGATATTATGTTAAATAACCTAAATCAAAAATACCTGACAGTTCTTGCTGAAATTAAGTAAGAGAGTCCTGTTTTTAGGAAAGATTTATCCTAATCACAGCAAATAACAATGAAATATATTTTATACAGCTTACAGTATTTTGTTAAAGTCTGATGTGATTCTAAGTAATGAACGTATCAATAATTTAAGTTTGAACGAAAGCTCTCAAAACGAATCATGAACATTAAAGAAACATTTTAATTTTTGTTTGATTGTTATGTGGGCTATTATACAAAAAATTAAATGCAGTGTTTACTCCATTTTAATAGGAATGAATAAATAACCAAAATCAAGATAACGTAAAAATTATATTGAATATTTAAACCGATATTTTTTGTTATTAAAATTTTGTGAATGATTGTAAATCTTTAGGGCATCTTGTAATCGTTTATAATGTGTTATCACATTGTTGGAAACTTAATACTCTCTTTAAAGAAGCAGCTGTTTTATGGAGACATTTATTTTTACTATAAAAATCATGAAGCTTTAGGGTCTGGAAGTGCTGATGCCATTTTGATTTGATTAACAGTTGTAATTCTACGTAGTGCCAAGGAACCTGAGCGCGTAACTGACATTAAACGGGATCTTTTGCAATTAATGTCATTGAACTAGAAGATTTAACTTTACTGATAGATTTCAGTCTATAGTTTTATACCATTGTTGCTGCTGATATTTGTGATGATTCTAAAATAAGTAAATACTGTTTAAAAGAGCCGCCTTTTCTTATTATAATCCGTTACTGATAATAACTGTCCTAATTAATTATTGATATTGCACTTACTAACAATTTACGCCTTATTGTAGTAATATATATTTCTTTTATTACATTGCGGATGCCTTATGCGTATAACAATTTATTTTTACAACCATTTGCTATTTTTGTTTTAAAGGCTAAGAATTTTTACTTAGTAAAGAATAGATTGTGTTTCAAATATATAACCATTTATTTAAGTATAATATAATTTTCCCCGAGTTTCAATAAAAGAGATATTTTGGGCAATTTACATTTATGAAATATGTTGAATGTGTATCATACTTTTCACAACTATTCATTGTAGTTTTAATTAAAACATAAAAGCCCCTCAAAATTAAATCAATGTCAAATGTACAATCTAATAAACAATACACATTTCATAGTACAGTAGTTCAGTTAAATATAGTAAAACAAGTTCATGAAATGAATACATTTAATTTAAAATAACAATAATAAAAATAATTGTATTAAATATTAAAAGGTAGTGTATTAGGTTTCATAATGTTTATTTAAAGACCATGATGATATTTCGAACACGTACTATATACTAACACGAGTAACATTATAATATCACTAACTATCTTTTTTCAGAAATTTGGAAAGAATTGTATTTTTTACAAAGTTAGTCTCTCTATCAATTAAAAATTTCATCCTGAATTGATATATAGTAGTAAATATCGAGATTATAGCACGAGCTTTAACTCTAGTTCTTATTTTAGAAAATTGAAAATAACGGAACTAGTAGATTAGGATGAGTTTTGTATTATCCCCCATTTCAATGACGAAACCTGTGTTAAATATTCTGTAAATGCTCCTCATGGATTAAATACTTTGATACGGCTTTATCTTAAAGTAAGTATATTATAATATCAGATTTCTATGTTTTATATAGTGAAACTTTTATTTTATCTTAAATTGTTAAACATTTAATTCAAGATTGATCACTTTGATGAATATCAGGACACTACTATTTATTCAATTTTAATTACGTAAAACAACGCATAATTTAAAATAAGAGCAAAAGAATAATATCGCTATCGGTTAGAAGTAGTTTAATTTGTTACGTTGAAACATGTCCGATATTAAATAATAGGTGGTTTAATTTAATTACGTCCTTTTGTGTCTAATGCTCTACAACGAAGTAAAAACCCGTATCAGTCATTCATTAACAGTATTGATATAACTGGTCATTCAATGCCGCCATTTGTCAGTGAATGCGATGTTATTATATAAAATGCCCTTTACTAATGAGACGATTGGAAATTTGTATAGGATTAAAGATGATTATTAGGCTCTTTATTCAGCAAAAAAGCAGGTTTTATGCTTCCATAAATTAGTATCTGAATTTTCTACAGTAATTTTTTCTAGTATCTAAAGTTACCTTTTTAAGTCTGCAGATTAAATACAAACCCACGTGTATCAGCCGTTTTGCTGTAAACGGAATGGTTATAGTTAAGCACTATATTATTTCTTATTACAAGAATATAAGAATAGAGAAATTCCTACAAGTATTCCAATTGTTGCTGAATAAGAAAGATTTTAATTTTTAGGGTGTACAGTACACCCCTTACTTACATTTACGTTACCAATTGGTTCGTCCGTTCGTGATCCAGACGATCCTCAACCCGAAATTTTCTGCCACGGCCTTGAAAACCCGAAGTCGGTTGACAGTCTCGTCCTCCCTAATCGTGACGCCAGTGTTCTTTAGTAGGCCAGAGTGGGCCAGATAAAACCGGTCCTAGTACGCCAGAGTGGGCCAGATAAAACCGGTCCTGAGAGGCGTAGGCGCGCCGATGTACAGCATGACGGGACATTGACCTTTCCCCTTCCACTACTGTCTGCCGTCCGTTCCTGTCCTGTCTATCTGTCCACGTCAGTGTAGCTTGAGTGTTTGACCGAGCAGTGTGGATCATGCCGTATTCAATAGAACAGCGTGTTTTCATAGTGGAGAAATATGTTCGTACAACTTCAATAATGTCCATTTTTATTCATTTCTACAGACGAAGCATGGTTCCACTTATCAGGGTATGTAAATTCTCAAAATACGCGGTATTGGGCAACACACAATCCTCATGTAACCCATGAGAAACCATTGCATGACTTTAAAATTGGTGTTTGGTGCGCAATGTCTGGTCGCCGGATCATTGGACCAATATTCTTCGAGGAGACAGTTAATACAGACGTTTATCTACGGATCTACGAAGAATTTGTTACACAACTGAATCCAGAAGAAGTGTCATATGCGTACTTCCAACAAGATGGGGCAACCTGTCACACTTCTGATCGATCTCTCGCTCGAATCCACAGTGATTCTACTAAAGAGAGAACCATCAGTAAAGACTTGTGGCCAGCCAGATCGCCCGACCTATCGCCTTGCGATTTTTATCTCTGGGGCCGTCTCAAAGGTAATGTCTATCACAACAACCCACGGACTTTAGAAGAATTGAAGCAAAACATACGACAAGAAATTGCCAACATTCCAGTAGAAGAATTGCAGACTGTTTTCCTGAACATGATTCGCCGTGCTGAAATTTGCATACAAGTTGGTGGCTCCCATTTTGAACAGAGACTGTAAATCCTTAAATGTACATGTTGTAAAATAGACAAAATAAAATTTCATTTTACTTAATATTATGTATTTCGCCTAGTCACTTTTTCAGCTTCCTGTACGCATTGTATGAGTATTACGTAAACTCGCTCGGGACCGGTTTTAACTGGCCCACTCTGTAGCTTCTTGCCACGAAGACGCAAGTTTGCACTCACAGAAAACTAGTGAACCGCACAATGATGGTCTCTGTGGCGCACCCTGCCGTCCGGTCCTGGCTGTGGAGGCTGGCAATTCATACGGTAGAAACGATCAATGTTATTCTCCCTTCAAGTCTAAGTTAAGTATATCCTAGCAAAAACCTAAGAAATTACAAACTGAGTCATCATTTTGTTGTTCAAGGGCACCAAAATCCTCAAATTTGTACGCCTTTGATGCTGCTCCTAATTATTCGTACATAACACCCTAAGACTTATATAACGTTTTTGAATACAAGCCTCAACCTCCTATTGGAGAAGTTCCATCGTATACATTTATAAAAAAAAATATCTAGTTTGTCACGTGACACAAAAGTGGAAACAAATGCCCAATGGAGCCCTACATCCATACTACTCTAGCAAACATGTCATTAAACTGTTATAATGCTAAAAATAATTAGCGACTATGACGAATTATAATATTGTATAGTATGTGAAAAACTTTAATGTTCATGTTTTATTTACAATTACTAAAGAAATCTGTTTCAATTATAATATCACTTTTTCACAATTTTGTGGATATGGATTCACTACAGTTGATTTAACCACTAGGTGATCCATTACTTTACATTAACGTAATATAATAATATAAGTATATGTTGATCCATTCCTTAAAGTGCCAATAATCCATAAATAACTATATGACAGTATTAAATTCTGTAGTTAATTTAGTTAGTTAAAATGTCCTGGAGAACTTTCTCTTTAGTGAATATAATCTTTAATCTTTTTGATGGACAAAGGTGAAATTTATTTGTTAGCCTTTTATTAAATATTTTGTAAATTGTTAATATAGACGTACTTACGTACCTATACATGCAGTTACACATATTTTTGTTTAAAAATCGATTTGTTGCACGATTTTTCGTGGCCATCATGTTTTACGATTATTACGAGTGTAAAATATTTATTTACTAAGGCTCAACCAAATCGAATAACACTGACTTGCATAGTCATCAAACTCGATGTTGGCTGTACAGATATAAAGCTTCATTCACACTTATTCTAAAGGTAGGTTCCTTCTCAATATACCGTGGGGATACCTATACAAACTTAAAAAAATTGTTTAAGTCCTCAAGTGATATTTATAACTAATAATATTTATAACCTCTTCATATATTAAAATATTTCGACTTTAGTGTGATTCAGAATTCACAATATATTTCAAAAATAAAAATAAAATATGATTTATTTCCTCTCTCAACCTCTCTATCGTTAACACTCATACACTATTTTCAATGAGTACAAAATATATCTTGAATAATAACATAACATTAAAAGTAATCTCCATCCTCATGTGATGATAACATTTCATGCCAACTAAATTAAGTTAGAAAGGTGTGGAATACGAGTTTTATAAAAGGTTAATAACATATTATTTTTTAATTTATGAAACTTTTTGTAAAGAAAGTTTTTTTTGGAAGATGGCATTATTTTGCACGTCTCTAGCTTAAATTGTAAAAAAGTGTCTTACGTTTAGATAAACCTTTCTCTGCTGAAAAGCAACTTTGATTCAACAGTATAGTTAATTAAACCTACTGCCATTGAGTTGTATACTATGAAACGTGCCAAAAAATAGTCCGTAATGGTGGAAATAGAGACCTACGACATCCTTCAAAATATTATAAGTAGTAAGAGTATCATATATAAAATCTGCTACAAAAATGTTTTACTATCAATTAGTAAAAAATTTTGGAGTACAATATTTAGGTAGTGTTACTGCACATGTATAGCATAATGTAATTTTTATAACGTAAATAACAACGGAAAGTCTCATCTTCACTGACATACCCGTTTTTGCAATAAACTTATATATATATATATATATATATATATATATATATATATATATATATATATATATATATATATATACTGTATGCAGAAAATAAATGCTCAGAGGCTTCTTTAAACAATAGAAGAAAAAGACTTCACGTAAATCCTTTAATATTTCGAGTATATTGTCGTTTTCAAAAAAGTACAAAAAGTGTATATAATGTAAGAATTAAAAGTAAACATATGAATTTATAGAATCAGCTGAAATGTTCTATTCTGATTTATACTGTAATTTTATGAACTCCTTGGTATATTATACTAAAAAGGGCTTTAGATTAAAATTAAAATTTAGATTAATAATTTAAAAAGACGTTCTAACAGCTTAAAATTAAATTAAATATTAACAATTTTGTAGTTTTGTAGTTGTACATTCATAAAAAATAAAATTATATTAATTAAAATATAGACAATACATTGTTTTGGATTTGCTAGAGTAATTTAGACTATTTTAACAGATCATTTATTAATTATTTAATCCAAAAGGTAATTTTGACTTAGTGACTAATTGATATGCTTGTTATAAATTTTCTAATTGAATTTTGGAAGAATCTCCCGGTACTTTACAAATCCCTTTTAATGTGTAATAATTATTAAATATTTCGTTATGAGCCAATGCATGTTGCTAAACCAATTTGTCGTCTTTTCTGTTGGATGAATACCGATGGTTATTCATCCTAATGTGTAAGGGATTTGTCGTTAAACCAATATAGTCCTTGGGACAAAACTTGCAAGACAATTGATAGATTACATTCTTCGATTTACAGTTAATGTTATTTGAAATTCGATATGTTTTATTTGTTGTGCTACTTGTAAAAGTTTTAGAAGGATTTACAATTTTGCATGTAGCACTACGCTTGTCTTCGCAAGAATGGCAACCTAAAATCATTTTATCAGCATCTGAATTTGAAATTTGGTTAGACAATAATTTAGGTCTTACCAGAAGGTTCTTCAGATTAGGGGCTTTACTAAAAACAATTCTCGGGGGTTTTGAAAACAAACTATTTGTCAAGGGGGATGATTCTAAAATTTTGTAGGCCGTTTTTAATATATTGTTAGTTTTATGTAGCCCCGGGAAATATTGCGTAATAAATTTAGGATCATCTGTATAATTTTTCTTGTTCATACTGCTGTTGTTATTTATTTTCGATTTGTGAATTTGATTTCTAATAATCTTGGTAGGGTAGTTCCTAGAAGTAAAAGCTTTAGATAATGTTTCTATATATAATGATGGTAATCCGAGTTATTTGAACATAAATGTTTTGCTCGGATTGATAGGCTTTTTGGTATGGACTTTTTAACGTGAACAGGATGGCAACTGTTATAGTGTAGGTAATGCATGGTGTTAGTTTCCTTTACATGAATTTTTTGTCTTTAGATAGCCGTGATGTATAAAAATGTCTAAGTCCAAAAAGGTTACAGTTTTAGAAGAAAAATTCTAAGTAAATTTTAAAAATGAAAATAAATTGAGTTGTTTTAAAAAAGTTTCCGATAAAGTTTTACCATGTTCCCAGATCACAAAAATATCATCTATAAATCTCAGCTAAACGAGCCAAACTAAGTGCAAAAAGTAAGTCCCTTTTCTAAAACTGAAATTTCATCATCGGTGAGATTATATTTCGACAGGTTTACAACATTGGAAGGCAATTTACTAACCTCACTTTGACTTGAGGTTCTTGTTATAGGATTATCAATATTTTTATCATGAAATAAATGTATTCTAGGTAGATGAGATGTTAGATCTTTTGGATGGCTAAATCATCATGGCAGGGTTATCTTTGGAATTAGCATTATAGCAATTAGTAGTAGATTTTTAGACTTGATGAGATTAAAAAGCTTTTTGGATAGGGTGTTCATTTTATTATCGATCACGCTTCGTAGTTCAAGGAATAAATCGTTAATTTTTAAAGTAAACTCAGGTTGATTAATAAGTTCTTGATACAACATTCTCAATTTTACTGCATGATCTGTAGATAGCCGTCTGTAGAGTTGAATACTTAGTTCAGTTAATTATTTGCCAGTATGCGTAGCAAATACTTTAACCTCGTTCCGAAGTTGTGGTGGAAAACTAAATAAATAATATTTATTTATATTTAATCTATCAGTTGTCTTGCAAATTTTGTCCCAAGGATTATACTGGTTTAACGACAAATCCCTTACATATTAGGATGAATAACCATCGGTCTTCATCCAACAGAAAAGATGACAAATTGGTTTCGCAACATGCATTGGGCTCGTAACGAAATATATAATAATTGCTACACATTAAAAGGGACCTGTAAAGTACCAGAAGATTCTTCCAAAATTCAATTAGAAAATTTAGAACAAGCATATCAATTAGTCACTAAGTCAAAATTACCTTTTGGATTAAATAAGAAATGATCTCTTAAAATAGTCTAAATTAATCTAGCAAATCTAAAACAATGTATTGTCTATATTTTAATTAATTAATTTTATTTTTTATGAATTTACAACTACAAAACTACAAAATTGTTAGTGTATTTAATTTAATTTTAAACTGTTAGAACGCCTTTTTATATTATTAATCTAAATTTTAAATTTAATATAAAGCCCTTTTTAGTATAATATACCAAGGAGTTTATAAAATTACAGTATAAATCAGAATAGAACATTTCAGCTGATTCTATAAATTCATATGTTTACATTTAATTCTTACATTATAAACACTTTTTGTACCTTTTTGTAAACGACAATATAGTCGAAATATTAAAGGATTTATGTGAAGTCTTTTTCTTATATTGTATATATATATATATTGCATACATATGCATTGACCAAATTGTAGCGTTGTTATGTTATTTCGAATAACACAGTTATAAATTTATTAAAACAAAAATATCTCGTCCATGTTATTAATTTATAATTACTTTATACTATTAAAATGAAAACTGTAAGGATTCAAGACACAAAAACTTAAGCATAATTTTTAAGTATTTGCTAAAAACCGTCGTGGTCTTTTAAACCACTACGCTACATTTTAATCTCAAGTGAATTGCCATTTTAATTAGGCAATGAAATCTTATAGAGAGAGTATCATTAGAGTGTTAGTGTTGTTTAATTTTCTAAGCTGTAACATCTCTGGCACAGTTTAATCTGCGTCAACATTTAAATAAGGTAATGAAATCTGAGAGAGAGTACCACTGTGTTCGTGTGAGTGTTCGTTTTGTTTAATTGGCAAGACTGTAACATCTCTGGCTCAGTTTAATCTGTGTCCACATTTAATCGAAACTAAAGAGTGACCAAAAAATTGCATGTGCCATTAATTCACCTTCCATTTTAATATTAACTGAAGATTACAATATCAGTATGTATCTATGCATTACCCATTGGAAAACTATTAATCGCCTTTGTCCATCCTAGGAAGGATACCAGCCTCAGTGACAAACGCAATCTAATCTCAACCAAGAATTAAGTTAACTAAAACAATTTTGAAATAAGTTACAAAACAAAAACACAAGTATAATTTTTTTGGCTTCGGAAGGAAGTCCTCAGCCTACATAGATAAAGAGCTATATGACGTAATATGATGGTGTTCTATGATATTTTTCCAGCGTAAGTAAGCATACATCAGTTAAGCTTTATTTCCGTGTTCATGGTTGACGATCAGAGAGTGGTTTTAGGAATTGTATCTATCAGATACAGAGTTAGATAGTTTGATAATCATGTTGACTTTAATAAAAACCGATCATCCAGAAGTCACTTAAAATCATATTTTAAAGTTAACTTTACTTTTTAGATTTTGGAGACAATGGTATATTTTAATTTTTTTTATTAACAATAACACTGGAGGAGATATATTGAGTAATAATTCAATTAGAATATGAGTAAATGTATCAGAAATAATAACTAAACGCCTTAAATTAATAATATTTTATATTTTTATAAAACAAGGAAATAGAATTTCTAAAAACACACTTATTTAGAACAAATTCCTAAATAACCTAAACATATAAAGGTCTACAAATTGCTCAAAACAATAGTTTTGAAAATACATGAATATTAGTTTGGCATTTACCAAGATAAAAAACCTCGTTAGTATAATATATTGCACAATTAATTATACCAACTATGTAATGAAAATTTCAATAACAAAAAGTTCTATAATTTAAAATCATGTTTTAATTTTCTCATAACGGAATTTTATTGCAATAAATTGACGTAATTTAATAATCAGAACTAAACTGCATATAATTTTAAAAAGTACGATTTTAATATTGTTTATTCTTTACTTTATATGTATATAAAACACGTTTATGTCGAAAAAGGTTTTTGAAGAAATCGATCATATGTAAATCCAATTAGAAATCTGTTCGGCTACTTTCATTAGTCATCTTAAAAGTTTTGTTCCAATACATCCGCCTTTTAATATGGCATATACAAATTTATGAAACTGCCTTAAAGAAGCCTTAATAAGCTGAAACATAATACAAAAATTTATCGTATGAATAAAATATCTCCACCGTATTCGATGTCCATATATTGGCCCTTCGTTCTATTATATTGGCCGTTGAAACTTAAAAAAATCACAAATCAGTTATTTAATTGATTGAGAAAAAGGAAAAGTTGTTCTGGAATGCTAATGTAATACAAATTTTGTGGTATATTGTGTTTTCAAGATATTAATTTCATGTAAATCCCATAAAAATACGATATGCTTCGGGTTGTACAAACCTTTTGGTGATAATAAGTTGAGTTTAATTCTGTCTATACGTGTCAAGTCACTGGAAATTATCGTTGACCAAGAATAGCTGTTTGGGTCGGTGACAGTCAGTTAAGTTTATTTTTATCCATACAAGCTAAAGAAAGTTATTTTTATTGTAACTGGCTTTTATATAACATTCTTCATTGTTAACAATGTTCAACTGTGCAGTTATTTCTCTTACATTTTATTTAAATAATACATTTAGATTAATAAGGTAAGTATTAATATCCCAGAATAATCATCCATTACCATTTATAAAATTAGATTCCATATATAAATTTACAATTGGAACGTTACATTATCGTTATAGCCCACATTTTGATAGTATGATTTATTAATTTTTTGTAACAACGCTACACATTGCTAATCAACAATATTAGTCTATTTACCGCATCGTTGAAATTTCAATTATTTAAGTAGCAAATCATAATAGCAATTAAGGAGAAACTTTAAGGGGATAGTACCCTTCCGTAAATCTAAGTTGTTGCAATTGTTAGTCAAGTATACAATATTATGTAAAGTTTGTTTAAGCTACATCAGCCTTAGTAGGTTTAATAATCTCTACGCACATTATATAGTCTCAATTCACCATAGCTGGTAAATATTGTATTAAATATAAATGCAGCGCCGATGCCAGCTGAGGTACCCACCTTCTTTACCATGTGTCCCCATAGGCCTACCACTATAATACATGGAAGACTATAATACATTACGATAAAATAATCATGGACTCTCCTGTTTATTTTATAAGAGGCTGAATTAGATACCCTCATCCAGTATAAGTGTGGTGAATTCCGTTATAAATATTGTTATTTTTATGCCACAATAATACATTCTCAAGAGGTCTGTATGTAATTATGAGATTTGTATCTCTTAATGGTTATATAACGAAAATATTTTTAATACTAATCTTATCAAGTAAAAAAGCAAATAATGAATGTAATTACATTCTTCCAATTTCGTTTAAAATAATCAAACCAATAGTGTAGTTCCATGTGTTTAACCCATATGAGGATTATATGATAATTAATGTCTCTGCTTATAGCTAATTCATTTGGGGATTTGTGGTCAAGAATTTCATGGCCGACAGTGTGTGGTAGTTTAGACTTAGTAAAGTGAATTTTGAGGATATTAGCTTCTGGGAATCTAAATTCATCGCCAGTGAGCTCGTATTTTTTAGCAGAAAATAATAGGGTAATTTTACGAAGTTAGAAAGGAAGTGTTCAGGATTGTGACCTTAGAATTATGTTTTTCTATGTCACTAATAGTCTAAGATTCACTGAATGTTAGCGTTTATCTGGTATAATAATACACTAATATTATAAGTCCTAAAAGGATATTTATTTTGTACGGTGCGGTACTTTGGTATAAACCGATTTGCATTACGTATTTTCTATGACATATATACTGTATAAGCTTCCTAAATGAAACTTGGAATTCCGACATTGAAACTGTCTAAATTAATCATCCCAAGAGCATCGGGAACTTACAAATTTGAACAATTCCTCTGTTAAAGATATTTTGAATTAACTTTCAATTTTATAGTCTTCCTCAATAATAAAGGAGTTTTAAGTTCTTTCGTACTACATGATTTAGAAAAACACAATGGTATGCAAAAGAAAGAACTTTGTGGATGAACTTTAAGTATAATTATTTGGGGGAATGTGTCCTCCTCGGATATGAATGTACGATTTAACCCTCAAATGATACGCCAGTATTTGAGCTTATTATCCAAGAGAGGGATGTTTTAATCCAATATCTCCGTCTCACCTTTGCTCTCAGCCATTTAACCGACCGTTATACATCTTTGTATATCCCAAGGGTAAGCTAACTTTTGTATGTGACTGTATTTCTGACTTAATTAAATGGTTCCAGAACTTTTGCTCATAAGGAAGTGCAAAATGTTTGGCATTATGTATATTTTTGACGTCTGAGTAAAACTTTTGCACTGTTACATTATTCAGAATAAATTTACTATTTAAAAATTATGTACAGATCCAAGGAGATTTACATATACATCCAAGGAGATTTATATATAATAAAACTATTAAAACAGAATGCGCTAGATTATTTTATAAGGCGAATTAGTTATTAAATGTAATTTGAGGTTTAGTACTATTGTTCATGAATGTTGCATGAACTACTCGTATAGTTATGTCTAAGGCATGTCTCTCAACAAGAATATGTTCATATTTGATGAACATTTATTAAAGATTATTTTCAAATACCTGACTAGAAAAATTTACTGTTTAGGGAGGGCATCTATCCTTTTGTAAATGGTTAAGAAGTATATCATAGTTCAAAAAGGTATGTGTGTGTAGGTATACATACATTTACTCATTACTTCAGGTACTCATTACTTACGTACTTATTACTTTGGTAAATATAAATATAACATTTATAATATATTAATATTTCTAAGTTGCATAATTCTATAAAACTGGCACATAAACCCTTAGTTAGTTAGTTACTATGCAGAGATCTAAACTCAACATATGTTATAATGAAATCTATTTAAAAACGCAAATATTAAAAAAATCTGTTCAAGAATTATTATTACAGTTTTAAGTTACTATTAGAATGAAAATATGGGTTAAGATTTCATTCCTGGTTTAAAAAAATACTCGTGACACTCACAAGTAGCCTGTTAAGACTAATTAATAAAAATCGCCTATAAAATATTTGAGTGTATTTTTTATGTATTTTTTTCGATAAGGATGTAATTTTAAGTTGGCTCTTCAAAATATTTAAATTCATACTACTGTTTTTAATGAGCTGGATACATGAAACGAAAATATAATTAAAGGTCCAATGTTAAAAATGAAATGGTCATATGCTTTTGGTTTTTTTTAAATTTTTTTACAAGACTTATTTTGTATATACCAAGAAAATAATATTTTTTAGACTTACACACTTAAAAACGACTTTTAGATACACATTTAATAGTTGTATCCTCAACAAAAATAACGAAAATTGCCGATTATATCCCTGTATTCGATTTTTATATGGTTGATTGACGTTTATTTAGCATTCATTTATTTGGATGGAAAGCAAGTTTTTAGATGTTTGAAAATTACTTTTTGGGAAAAATTATCATTTAATATTTTTGAAACCTTTTTATACAGTCCTATTTTATTAACCTACAAATTTATTAATTATTGCGGTTGGCGACAATTTTCTTTGCTAGTGGAAATTCCTATATAAATTTAAAGAAAAACTAAATTGTGTACTAATACAACGTAAGTGTGCTCTGAATTATAACCCTGTCTTTGTCTAAGAAACTATGCTATGTTCCACCAAATATCTGCTTAAACCTTAAAAAAAATATGCAAACCAGCTGTTTGAGGATCTTTGGTACCATCTGTTACAAATAAAACCTGCGTTTAGAAACTACTTACTACAGATTTCATAACCTTAGAAAGACATCAAGGAACGGTTAAATAAAAAAGTAAAATTTTTAATTCTAATTTCAGTTATAAGTTTATGTTTTTCTACGGGTACGGTAAACTTATCCATTCAAGATATTTCCTCAAAACTCTCATTTACTACACCAGTCACGAATTGCATCTTACAAACTTTCACCCATCTCAAGTCGGTGTCAATGCCGCATTATCCCTCTCCTACAAACTTAATCTTTCGTGCTAGTTGGAAAAAACTGGATAACACGTCTACAATCACCAAACTAGTTGTAAATAGAGATAATGTATTTCTCGTTTTACAGTTTATTCTGCTTAATAACAAGCGTTTATATGTTGAACTTAACTTTTATAAATACGAAATCCAAACACACATTTAAAAAAATGAAAGCTATATCATCAAAATTACTAAAAGCATGTACCAATGTCTTATTCTGAAACCTATATTTATTTTTCGTAACATAATTTTTTCAAAATACATGAACTGAGACTACAACCATATTTAAAACTTACACTGTATTGTTACTTGAACTATACTGTAATTTGAGAATTAATAATGCACTTACTTTTACACTATTTAGTTTTGGTATTCATGGAACTTTCTTATTAAAAATTTGGACATTATTAAAATACTAACAGTGTCATTATAACAATAATCAATTCAAGCTCTGTGTTCACTAACTATATTTTTAATATTTATCGTCACTGAAATTTAATTTAGAGTTATTACTAAAAACTAAATTTAAGGGTTTGGATGTTTTTAAATTGTGATAATGATAATATGATTTTATTTGCAACTGATGTATTTTATGTTTACATCATACTATTTTAATTCTTCTAAATTGCTCTTTCACTATTATAATTTATAACAATTTCAATTTATGTTAGGTTTTTTCTTCTTTTTGTTTTTACAAAAACACGGGCGTTTGGTTCAGATAACGTCCAATTTTGGTGTTGCCCAGATATAGTTGATTATACGTAATTTTTCATTTTCGTGTATAGGTCAATCACAAGTATGTCATGTAATTCTGTATAAATCGCTTTAATTAATAAATCAGTATTATTACACTATGCCTATTACCATACTCTATCTAGTTTGTGCATTGAAATGTATTAATTAAGTGGTTGTGTTGTTAATTATTAAATAAATAGAAATAACTCTAGATATTTTACGTGGGCTATTATTTAAAATATAAATTTAAAAATAAGTCTGCATCCTCCAGGGTTTGTTTACTCCTAACGCAACCCCGTAATAGTCTACCGGTTACTTATTGTCTTACGTCATGAAATATGGATATCACTATTTTACAAGCTCTTGTTATGGGCCATGTTTTGAAAAAAGTTTAAATTGAAAGTGTTTTATATTTCAATGAAGTAAAATAAAATTGGAATTAGAAAAGGATAAGTTTTTACATTGCTATTTAAAATTTAGGAGAAGGGTTAGGTTTTACGCAAAGGCTATAAGGAACTAATTCCAACAATAAGTTTTTTTGTAGTATTTTTGTAAAACAAACTAAATCAAAATTCCGTGACGGTGCTACTCATTTTAATTTAGTGTAGGCAGAAAGCGGTTTTATTACATATACAATGAATTAATATAAAAAAATATATACATTGGACGGTCTATTGTAATTTGAACACTATAAAGCTTGTCCTCACTGTGAGATATGTTTTATTTGAATACGAATTTGTTTTTATTGTTTTCTGTTACCACTTTGTATGAAGCATTGTGGGTCTGATGGTACTTTCTTTGAAATAAAAATGCTTGAAAAACTATTTATTGAATAGTTCGATCTTTTAATTAATTGCATCCTAATAATGCTTCCAATAACTAAGGAGCTTATAAATTGAACATCCTTTTTATTACGTTGTCAGTTTTACATTTTTGTGTCTTTAACAAATATTATCTACATATTATTCATACAGACAAAGGATATCAGTTATGCAAATTTTATTTGAATTTTTTAAATACTATTTTCACACAGATTAAGCGTACCGATAGTCTAGTTAATTATGGATGTATAATTACAAAAAATATAGATACACTCAAATCTATATTACACAGAAAGATACAACAGAGTATCAATTAACCAGACAGAACGTAACAAAAGAGGTAACGGACTTAGGGATAGAACATCAATATACTGTTCAACCCTTAAATTTACAGAGCTCATGCTTGCATCAAAAAGAACCAATGCGAAAAAATTTTAGCCTATTATCGCACGGTTAGACAGACGGACAATCACACAATTCAAAAATGGACTATTGGTTACCTTATAAAAATATAAACATGATATTCATGAATATCATGAAATATGCTTTTGCTAATGGCAAAACAGCTGGATACAATATATTTAGACTTTTCCAAGGCCTTTGACACTGTTGACCATGCCTTATTACTCAAGAAAATCTCTGCGCTTGGTTTCGATGACATTTCAGTTCGTTGGCTGTCGAGTTACCTTTCTGAGCGCAGGCTTGCAGTGAAGTTTGCTGGCTCAATATCCTCTGAGTTTATCTCACTTTCCGGTGTTCCCCAGGGCTCTATCATTGGACCTTATCTCTTCGCACTCTTTATAAAACGATCTTCCTCTGAATATCAACAGTGACTGCCTATTGTTTGCGGGACGATGTCAAGTTATACTCACAGATTACTCATGTTGCGGATTGTGAATCACTTCAAGATAGTCTTCATGGCGTATATGAATGGTGCTTAATAAACAAAATGTCACTAAACGCCAAGAAATGTCAAGCCATATCATTTCACCGTTGCACTTCGCCTATAATATACAATTACTTGTTGCAAGGAGAAACCATCGCTAGAGTAAATGAAGTGAGAGATTTGGGAATTACTCTGACACAGAATTTTAGCCCTGAGGCTCACGTTCATAATATTTGCTCGAAGGCAAACAGAATGCTTGGTTTTATCTCCGTTTTTTCTAAACATATAACAAATATGGTAGCCCTGAGGACAATATACTGTGCCCCTGGTACGCCAGATTCTGGAATATGGATCGACTGTTTGGAATCCACACCAAAAGTACCTTTGTGATGATCTTGAACGAGGTCAGCGTCGTTTCATTCCGTTTGGTGGGTGTCAGAAATGGATACCAATACCAACAAGTACCAATTGATGATATGTACGCCAGACTTAAAAACTGGAACATCTTGATACTCGCAGGACTGTAGCCGACTTAGTGGTTCTCCATAAGATTTGGTGAACGGTGAGATGGTTTGCCCGGAACGTCCTTCAACTCCTCAATTTCAAGACACCATCCAGCACTCGTTCCAATGACCTCTTCATCAGGCAACACTATGGCACAAACTATGCAGCAAACAGCACGTGGCTCGCCTGGCAGAGGGCCGGCAACAACCTGCCTATAACTGTCGACTCTGTTCCATGATGGCGTGAGATCATTGAAGTGGAAAGTGAAAGGTGCAGTGCTGCCAACGTAAATGCCTCCACTTAATGTCTATGTTTGTTCATTTTTCTCGGTTTATTGTATGTCATAGTTTGTCTATTTACCATTGTTATTTTTTACTGTCTGCTGTTTTTGAAACACTGTTACGAATATCCCTGTTATATTAATTTTATAGTTTATTATGTTTTTTTCTGTTGTTACTGTTATTAAGTTATTTCTGTTATTATGTTATTTCTATTGTTATAGTTTATTTATTGTTGCGTTCTTTCATTATGGTATTGTTATAGTTTTTAAACATTTAAATACGTTTTTATTCTAGCTATATATCATGCCTTGTATTAGAGTATATTAGAGTATTATGTAATATTTCCTTTCAGTCATTCACATGTTTTTTTGTTGAGGTAATTTTTTGGTTTAGGTTAAGTTGTAATTATTGATCTTGAACTATGGATCTTGAATGTAAAAATGGAGTATGTCCGTTGGAAATAAATAAATAAATAAATAAATAAATATCATGTATTTGTCGTTAATAATCATATTTACGTAATGTTTTTAATGGAAAAGCTGCAACTTCGGTTTGCACGTAAGTATTGCATTTAACAACTAATCACGTACTATGTGTGCAGACAAAACTATGTTCTGACTAATTGGAAATACAATGCATTGGACAAGATAATATTACAAGTGGGCCATTGTCCAGACTGTACTGTTGTTGATGACGAAACAATGATGTCATCACTAATGACTGTTGATACAAAGAAACCTATTACTCTGCTACAACAAAACCGTGACAAATTCTTTTTTTAGGCTCAGTATCCAAGGATAGTTTTCTACTTGAAAACAGGATTAATAGTTGAATAAACTGATTTTTAGATATTTACAAAAAAATAAACTAGATAAGAGTATCCCAAACAATGTGTCGCGTAAAACGCTTCGCTAAGGTCGCACACAAAAGTTATGTATATAGTTCATCATTAGAATAAGTATGGAAATATGTCATATGTGGCAAAATTATGATTACAATTTGTTACGAATCAATACAAAGACCGTAAACACACCATGCCATTAGTGTCTAGAACCAAAACGAAGAGTCGGAAGCGGCTGCCTTTATCTTTCCCCCTCCCGACATCACCTCCCTGTCTCATTGTTTTCATTGAAACGTCGCGATACCGAGTTAGTGTCTCAATTTTGTTTGTGCTGGTGTGAAGTGTTTGTGGTTTTGTCGTCTGAAGCTCATGATTTGCACTTGTGTGGTGATAACGCTTGGGTTAATTTTCTCCTGTCCATTAAACAAAATTTTTTTTCTTTTAGTGACAGTCTATTGCCGTAATTGGTAACTTTTATGTTAATGTATATGTAATATTTGCCGTCTCTACCTAAAACAAGTATATATTTCAACTGTTGTGTTATACATTGTGTTTATTGGAAACGTTATGTGGAACTAACTCCAATAATGACTTTCGTATTACGATGGAAAATGTCCGAAATCGTATTATCGTTTAAAACTTTTTCTCATCAGTTTTAATTACAATTTTAAACACAGGATATAATACCATCGTACGTTTCTATATAGTTTGTTTACATATTTATGTTTGATATATTGTGGTTATTACAAACAAATGAGACAAATACAGTGATGTAAGACTGACACAGCCAATACGCTTTAATGCTTTAAAACGCAGTTACATAATGAATATCAGAGTTTCTTAGCCAACTTACTCCATTCAAAGTCTCATGAACCACCCTAAGGCTCTGCCTTCCTACTTCACGTCGAGCTCAATAGTGTTACTAAGTAACCGATAGTGCTTTATTCAATTCGTGTAGTTCTCCATTCGTCTGTGTGATTACTCTTCATGGGAAGGTAGTGGTGGGGGGGGGATTTTACCCGTAACGGGATGAAACATATCCGGATAACTCTTAATAGAACGCTACTAGAAATTTGAAACTTGGAGCGTAGGTATTTTTAGGTCCAAGGAACAACCTTTTTGATTTATATTTCAAAACAGTAGAGAGGAGTCAATATTTATGTTTTTTTCCGTCTGAGAGGTTGTAACTCTTAATAGGAATGTAATAGAGACTTGAAAACTTATTCATACCTTGCTCTATGTCAAAATAACTACTGATTTTGTGATCACAAAATAAATTATGGAAGTCTGCCGGTCTGTGTATATCCTGTGTTCAACTTTTTTCTTGTTCATCAATGCTCCTTTATATCGGTTTCCTGTTTTACATCTGAATAATTCAGTTATTTCGTACTAAGTACTGATAGTGATACATTCTACTATATGTATCATATTATACATTTAACATAGCTTATACTCTCGACTAATTAAACATTCATAGACTTATCGATAATACAAAAGTAATAAAAAAAAATTGTTGTTATATTATTTGAAACCTAAAAGTCAAATTCCTAGAGGACAAATTATTTTTAAGAATGTACAGCAATATAAATTCTGATATTGCCATGAATTTAATAACTCATCTCTGTGTTAAATAAACAAATGTAATTTAATTTGTTGGCCAAGCTCATTTTGCCTGAAGGAAACTATTTAAGCATCCCATTGAAAATATTTTCTGTTGTTATCCAGCTGTTATTGGATAAGTTTTGATTAGTTTTTGACCACTGTTGAGCACTCAGTACAAGGTCATATAATTACAAGACATCGATGTGATCATTGAAGTTATGGAACGTAAGTGTTTGCTTTCTGATGGACTTGTAATGGGGTGGCTACTAGAGTGATTATGAGTAACTGTTACGTCAGTATTCGGTGAATACAGAATTTTAAAACTAAATAAATAGTAAATAAAATAATTACTATTGTTAAAAATAAAAATTAATATAGAGCTAATGAAAGCACAAATCAGAACAAGTCATGGTTCTAATTTATAAATTGGACACGTTTTCTAGCATTATATAAACCTAGGTTCAGGTGAATATTTCCTAGCGACCTGAAGTTCCTAAACATAATAATATTCGGTGTAAGGGTCTGAAATGTATGCGATAGTAACCAAAAATAATCTTGTAAATGTATGGAATTTACAAAATATTTCTCATGATTTTTGTTAAATAAAGGAAGTTATAAGTTATGTCTACAAATAACAGGGCTATGAATGGATGCTTATGAATGTGTAGAAAATTGATGATGATTTGTGAAGAATAAGGAATGAAATGGCTGTAGGTTAACAAGTTATTGATATTTTGTAGCTGTACTTTAAAGAAGATTGAATACAGTGCATAAATGTAAATAGAAGTTTCATATATAAATGAGTTTATTACAAGTGATAGGCTTGCAATAAATTCTGAATATATGTATCAGGCTTTACGAAGCTATCATTCACATGAAATATGTAAAATAATAACTGTTCTATTATCTTTGATATTTTTTACATACTGTAAGTTTATTACAGCACAATAAAAATGGTTAAAAAGCGATCGAATGATTTTCCCATTGCAAAAATACAATACAAACTTCGAGTAACTTAAGATTTTTTATTATTATTATTAAAACTTTACCCAGCAATAGCACACTATGATTATATCATTGATATCCTCTTATCGTACGAGTAAAATAACCTTTGTTATTATGTGAACATGTCATGTCACAAAGACGAAGGGCTGAAAGTAAATTAATTATCTAGATAGCTCTTGTTTGTGGACTAAGAGCACAAACACAAACACACACACGCGCACACTCACCTACACCAACAGATGGCCGGATATCATTTTGAGAGAGTTCACTTCCCTTGATTGCTTTCCTCTAAGTGTGTGTTTATTTCTGTTTAATACTCGTACTGTCTTCGTTAATATAATAATTTATGAACATTAATAGAATAGAAGGACATTATAGAGGTTGACTTAAACGTAATATTGCTTTGATACTGTATTTACAAGTTCACTTTTAAAATTAATTCAGTATATAAAACAATTAGGTAGTAATACGTATGCGTCTATCGCTAAACATTTTGAAAGTTTTAAAAACTTTATAGTGTTTTAAAATAATTTTAGAGCATGTAAAACTTTAGGAGAACATATGTTATTATTAAACAAAATTTCAATAACAAAGCAACAACATCTTTCTATATTGTGTAACAAGGTTTACATCGCAGAACGCTCATTAAAATCTATGTTGTTAAAATGGATAAGCACATTAATGATTAAACTAAAAATTAAATTTTTATTTAATTTTACTTAGTTGAATACATGTAATGTTATGTAGTATGCATTATAAATATGTTATAGATCCTATGATATAGGGCATACGTTTATAATAGTCTTAGAATATTTTATCGAAATTAATATACGTCTACAGAAGTTTGGACATTTAACTAAATATAAATGAAAATGTTTTATTAACTCCACTTACGAAATACCCACTGGATACAGTAAAAACTAATGTATCTCGTAAATCTAGGCAACCCCTTATAACTAACAGAAAATGTTGAGATACATAGGTAAAAGCGTGGTTCAGTAGGTCTAGTGCTGTCTTGCCTTAGTATCACATATACATATGAGGAAATGCCTACTTCTCTCCGCGGTTGACTAGAAGAGGCTGTAAATGAGCTAGCCTCCTTCTTACAAGCATGACTAAGATATACATAACCTGTTATTCCTCCTCGTGGGATCTGGACAGCAGGTGATAGACCCATATTAAAAATCCCGCCACTCCAAAAGCAAGATCAAAGATTCTGTTAGGAAGTGCGATGATAATTGTCCTATGCTTCTCGTACTAAATAGAACAAATCTCTAAATATACAATTTTTAATCCGTCACGTCTTTTCGGATAACCCTGTGATAAATATGTCTTTTAGCCAAGTGACTCCTTAAATTAGCTGTCGATGATTACACATTACTTTGCTCTTCAATATTGAAAGAGAGAATAAAATTTACGCCAATTTAAGGAAGTGTTTTTTATTAACATTGGTTTTATAACAAGGTTTTTTGTGTCGTATTATAATTTGACCAAAAAATAAAATACAGTTTGTTGTGATAAAGCATTTTTCAGGGATTGATAAATCAAAACTAACCAATATGAGAGGACCACTCGATCGGATGAACTCCCTACCGCTATTCTGTTGTTTAAGTCCATAACCCATAATCAGAACCCTCTTTTAGAAGGAGTCCATATTGAATGTAGTGGCATAACATAAAAACACTAAAATATATTCTGTTTGATTCTAAACTGAAGCCACAAAAGCCTAGTCTCAGTATAGACACCTCAGGAACACATCTGATGTTGAGTGGTAGAAAATGCCTTACAGCCCTATCTGCGCCTCATTAATATAAACAGATATACATTTAATTTCTCAGGAAAAATCTGAATTAATGATAATTATTGATAAGTTCCAATTCTGACTGTAAGTTAAGTTCAAATTCAAAACTTAGCAATAAAGGTAAAGCCTAAAGTGTCATTATGTGTAAAAAACGACGTGGAAGATTTTTTAAAGGTTGGAGTTCCATGAGTTAGACAGAATATTAGGTTAAGAAATTTCTTTTTCCGGACAAACATTGAAGATGTTGGACATTTCAAGGAAAGGAGAGAAGTTGATCATCACACTGATTGAACATCAACCAAGTAACATCGGCAATTAGGGATACAGTCAGAGGAAATGCGTTGTATATTTGTCATTTTGTTAATAAATCAGTAAATCGATTAAATAAGAAAGAAATAAATGAGGTCCCAGCACTGAACCTTCAGATACTCCTGTCTTGAATATAAATAGTTAAATTAAATATATTTCCTTGTATATCGAAATTAAGGTTTCACTACGCATCCAATAAAACAGGTTATCTAACAATAAAACATTCCTTTCGAGTTAAACACAGGACAGGAACATTGGGTGAAAAGTAAAATGCATCGACAATACTGGAGGGATGGCAATATAAACCTCTCACCTACGCACAATAAAGCTATTGTTCTCATTATCACAGACCTTGCACACTTGGTGCTAATAAATCAACATTGATCTTGGAATTAACAGCTATTGTTCTAATAAAGCAGCTTTTCATTTCAGCTTTAGTAGATTACAAAAGAAAGGTTGGAAATTAAGTAAAATATCTTTATGTTGTGACTGTTGAGTTTAGCTTTGATTTTGAATATTATACTATAGCTGCTATATACACACTTATTCTTCCTTAATGGGTAGGTGAACGAATTTCAGCTTCCAAGCCAAGGTAGTTAGATTAAATGAAGAGTCAGTCAATAATGAATAACACACAAAATCAGCCTTGATTATTGAAAATATTTAGTAAGCATTAAGTATACCTATATAGACAAAATACCTTACTGTAGATATATGAAGCTTAGTTTTGAACAAAGATTTATTTAAACTATTATTTTCTGCAGGGTTTTTAATGTTACTTAAAAAAAACTTAAGTTTAATGCAAGGAAAAAGTTGAAAAACAAGAAAAAAAGTGTTTATAACATTGCCTAAAATGCTTCACTTTACGGTCTGTATGCCTTTTAATATTTATGCTTTAAAAAATCAAAACTCAAATGTTTAATAAAAGTTGTAGCACAAAATTTTAATTCCATAAAAAAACCGAAAACCCTTCATGATAGAAAGGAAATATTTACGTTATTTGTAAACTTATAAAAACAGAGATCTCAAAGGTTTTATTTTAAGCAATTAAGCAATTTTTTGGTTCTTATAATTTCGTCGTTTCTATGGTTTTCATATAATTTTAGCATACCAATTTTTAAACGACCGCCTGTTGGAAAATAGTACAGATATTTTATTCATTTGCAAGGTGTTACATATGCATAATAAAGCAAGCCAAAAAATTACAATCCTTTAGCTCCAGGAACTTTAGGCTATATTTTTGGGTTTTAAGTAAAAAAAAAACACACATAAACAATGAAAACGTAACACTTTATGACATGTCTTTACATTAACTTTCTTCTTGGTTTTATCATGAATAATCATTTTCTGACATATTTGTAAGTAACTTTAACATGTTTATAAGGAATGTATTAAAACAGATTTTTGTATAATATAAATATAGGAAGAAATATTTCAATAACATGCCAGTCAATCGGTCTATTGCAGGCTTACATCAAGTATTACGAGCCACAGATATTAATTATTTATGGGTTATTGTTTCAGACAACACAACTTTAACACAACAAAAATCTTTAATTAACAAAATTACAATTTTTGAAAAGCAATAAAGATTGCAGAAATTAAAATACAAGTACTTATGACTTATAATTGGCGGAACCCAAATATTGTACTAAGCAAAAATGTTTTACCTTATAAAGTTGCAACATTTGGTTTAAAAGGTGTGGATAAAAGTATTTTTTGTGGGGGACTTGGAGAGCTTTAAAAACAAACATGTATATATAAAAACTGGATTAATTTTGTAAATATGACAATATTTTTGAAAATTTTTATATTTTAATTACATACCAGTGAGGACTCAATATATAAACATGGAATAATTCAGTATCGCCAAATAAAACTGGTTGGTTTAACATGTTCTCAACAATACATGATTGGATTAACATAACATGGTCATCGACTTGAGTTTGTCACCTAGACCTGAAGAAGACAGCAATAGATCATTTTTGAAACATCAATTATTACTGCCTGTGTAGATAAATACATTTTCACGTTCCCGGACAGAAATATCATGTGACAATTACAAGGGTGTGGCGTTTGCCACTTTATTTTGTTGGCCGTTGGACGGGCCGGGAACTGTTTCCCTACAGCTGGTCGAGTCGTCTGTTTTTTCCAGATGGTTTATCTCTATTTTCTAGATGTTTCTGTGGAATTCTGCCTGTTTGATTGGTTCTAGTTTTCAGGTTTTCTAGATATCTGGAATTAGGTTTCTTGCTCTCTTCTCTTCTGGCTTCCGTAGGGCGAGGACATCTTAGAGTTTCTGTGGTCGGAGTTTTATAATCAAAGGTGGCTGCCCGCTCCCTCAACGAACCGGCACGGTGTTTTGGTGTTAATATCGTGGGCCCTACCTTCCAATCAACGATTCACGACCTCGTTTAATATTTAGGACCCAGTCGTTCCAAATTCAGTGTACGAATTTCGTCGCAAATTGGTAGCAGAGCGTGGTTTGAAATGGAAGGCTAGGCTTGCCGGTGGGAGCGGAAGAATTCTACACAACTATGAGAGCTAAGTCCTAGTTTTAAGTTTTTTTTTAAGGGGTAGACGTTTTCTAAATTTTCCTTACTGTCTTTTTTACTCAAATTTAGATACTTTTTTCGAAGTAGCATGTTTTTTATGTGCAGGTCTGAGCCAAGCAGTTCTTGCAACCAACTGCTACCTAAGCCTAGTTCTTTAATAATTCAAAATGTTGAGTTTGCAGTATTTCTTAAACTTTGGTAACTTGTTCTCACTAATTATTTAGGCATAGGTAAATGGTTGATATTTTTCAAGCTTTAAAATTTACTTTTAACCAAATTAAAAAATTTTTCTGACCAAGTTTAACTCTTAAACCTATCTTTTAATACCAACTACAGTGTAGCCTCTTGCTTTTAAACAAACCTGGTACTTAATTATTTGTACTTTTTAAACTTAGCTAGCACCTTTTGGTATATTAATTTTAGCTTTGGCTCAGATGGGTGCAAGTGAAGTCGAAGAGAAGGGCAGATGCAGTTGGTGGCCGCTTATTGTACTGCCGCCTATGAATAGCCTACCTTTGGTTTTTAAAGTTTTTAGCTTTCTGGTTACTATTTAAAACCCCCAATCAGTTTCACCAGATTATTTACTGTGGGTTGTCTTATAATGAAAAGTTTTTCTGGTTTTTTATATAAATTGCATTTCTTTCCAACCTTTCACCTTTTCATCTGAAATATTTAAAATTAACCTCTCCACACCAACCCTTAGTTCCAAATGCAATTTATTGATGTTATTCATACTTGATTTATTTAGTTATTTATTTATTCTTCCAACGGATTACACCATTTGTACATGTAATAAGTTAATAAGAGTTTTAAATTTTTAATAGCACTAATATGATGATGATTTTTTGTCTACCGTGTTGAATTTGTTCAAGTCTTACAAAGTATTGCTAGTTAATGTTAGTCTACACGCAAGGTAAGTGGAAGTGTTACTGTTAAATTTATCTGATAATTTTTTTCTACTTAGAACTATGTCAAAATTTTATGTAGGCCTATACTATTTGAATGTTCAAGGCAATTCAAACTTAAAGGGGTGATTTATTCTAACAGTTTGCAATTTTTTCTAAACTTTCTTCAAAACTTTAATGTTATTGTAAAAAAATAATTATTTTATAGTCTATTATTAAAAGCCTTGTGCTTCTTTTGACTAGTGCCTGTTTAATTTAAACAGTTAAAACTTAATTTGGAGTACACTTTTAGTTTCAACTATTAATAAAAAAATAACATAGGCCTATGTTTGTTTTGTAATTATTATGAAGTTGCAGCTTGGGGTTGGATTTGACGTGCTGACATAGATATAAGTGATTTAATTACTTACAAAGTTAAACTTTTCTTTCCAAAATGTTTAAACATCCTTCTTTTGCAAACTTTTAAAACTATAGTTTGCCACCTTGAGGGTTCCCGGTTAGTTAAAAAAAATAGGTTTAAAAAAAAAAATAAAAACTTTATAAAATACCAAACCCTTGTGGACTCTTTAGATTGATTGATGCCAGCTTGCTTGATTCAAACTTCGGGTGTTTAACATACCTAATTTTTCAGTTTAGCCTAATTTAAGCCTTAAGTGGTTAAATTATTTTTTTTCTTTGGTATTTGCTTTCTAAATTTTAATTTTCACTGGGTTTTTTTTGGAGTCATGATTTCAAAAGAGATTTTTTTGGGGGGCGTTTTCTACCAGTTTAAAGGGATAGTTTACCTTTTAGACTTGTGTCTTATTCACTTGGGCCTTTTTGAGTTTTCTGTAGTAACCTGTAGCGCTGCTATACGCCTTGGACCAAATATTATTTTTGCACTTCTACGGTACAGTTGCTTTTGGTTTTAATTAATTTTTTGTTTACTTTGTTTCCCTCTCTTAATCTTTAAGGATGTGAAAGGTTCTTAGAGTTTCTGTGGTCGGAGTTTTATAATCAAAGCTGGCTGCCTGCTCCCTCAACGAACCGGCACGGTGTTTTGGTGTTAATATCGTGAGCCCTACCTTCCAATCAACTTTTTCACGACCTCGTTTAATATTTAGGACCCAGTCGTTCCAAATTCAGTGTACGAATTTCGTCGCAAATTGGTAGCAGAGCGTGGTTTGAAATGGAAGGCTAGGCTTGCCGGTGGGAGCGGAAGGATTCTACACAACTATGAGAGCTAAGTCCTAGTTTTAAGTTTTTTTAAGGGTAGACGTTTTCTAAATTTTTTTAGTTTTCTAAATTTTCCTTACTGTCTTTTTTACTCAAATGTAGATACCCAAGGGAAATCTTTATTCTATACTCTGATATTACCATTTCGGTTTTCCTCCCATTGGACACTTTGTTGCTAACTTTCTATGAATCATGTGATATAGTGTCCAGTGATATTGTGCGATTTCTTGTTAATTATTACACCATGTTACATTTAATTGTTCAATGGTCTTATTGGCTGAGCAGTAACAAAGTCACTACTACCTAATTGGTAATTTATTGTACATTCTAGGAGCAGGGAAAATTTCATTTTTGTCTGTATCTCTATCCGCATGATGTTTTGAGTACGAAATCATCTATAAACTTCATGTGAAGCATTTTTTCTGTATTAGCAGCTTTTAGTACGATTATATTGAATGTAAATCCATGGAATCTGTGCTAACTGTTTTACATTATAATTACTTATATCTATCTTCAAACATAATGCAATTACCGATTAACAGTTATAGAATATGTCACAGTTTACTTATGCTTTGTGCGTTAACACTATGACAATCGAATAAAACTCATTTTACTAATTACAAAATTAAAGCTTACCTGTTTGTGTTGATTTAAGATAATTGCATATTTGAAGCAAACATTCATATCGTAATTCAAACGCTTCCTTTTCTCTGCTACATAGTTAAAAAAATATAAATAAACCTTTCTATTATGTTATTGCATAATATGTATCTTTGAAGGGATAACTTTTATAATTTTAGTAAATCATTCAATTTTATTAAACGAAAATTACGGTTATCATCTAGGAATTGATTGTTGATGATACTTTTTGTCAAATGTGGTATTTTACATATATATATATATATATATATATATATATATATATATATATATATATATATATATATATATATATATATAATATTATATAATATACATAGCAACTAACTGAAATAAATCTATTAAACACAAGTGAAATATAATTATAGAACATTTTATAGAATGATTTTTACTGAAGGCATGAAGTTCATCCATCCATCGTATGATGTACTCTCCAATCGAAAGGGCTAATATAAATGTATTAGAAAAACTAAGAATTTTTGGTTCTTGTCACATGCTATATTTAATACTAGTTTTCTAGATAATTAATATCCAAAAAATACTTACGACTTGATAGTTTTTGTTACAATATCTTCTAAGTATTTAAAATTGGTCAAGTGGATCTGCCCTAATCTAACAGTCCTCATGCGCCACTGACTTGTTTTTGAGGATCATATAAATCAGAGTTAGGAGGAAAGTATAAGGTCGATAGTACTGAAAATTGTGCACGGTCACAGGCAGGATTTGAATGTGCACTATTTATAACTCATATCCAAAGTCTGACGTATTAGACAATTCGGAAATCAGCTCTCCCATATTTGCTTTTTATGCTCACAGTAAAAACAGGAAATATTTGTCGAACAGAGAAAATATGGCCAAATTAATGGTGTTATCATTTTATATATATACTCGCAAGCTATTACTTTCATATAACGTAGTTGCTATCTATTGTTGCAAAATTTCATGGGCATGGGTTTTTACTCATATTTTTAGAGTGAAATTATGTTTATAAGTTTTGAATTAATTAATAAATTAATATTATTACGCTTAGATACTTACGTATGGAATTTAAAAATCAAATTTTATTATTGATATAATTATTTATATGAAATTGACAGAATAGAAGATGGAACATTAAACATTATCATTAAGATTAAAATTTAGTTATTTAGTTAACATAAATGCAAACTCTCTGAGAATATGCATGGTTTTCCTAAGTACATTTAAAATTGATAAACTATTATATTAATAAAAATGTTAAAATAGATGTGTGTTTTTCAAATGGCATTACAGTCAGATTTTAATGTATACAAGATAAAAATGACTATAGTGGAATATTGTAAAGTATAATTTCCAAAAGCAATACCTAGAATTTTCTTGTAGATTGACTTCTCCTAAACAAAATAGTGTAGTTTTTACATTTATTTACAATAACTCCATCATACTATGCATCCTAGGATTTTACTAATTAAATTAATTTAATCTGTTAGCAATTCGCTTTAAGCCTGAAGGAGACTGTTTACGTAGACTTTTAAAACTTTTCTCCACTCTTATCCCACTGATATTGGGGAAGTTTTGATTAGATCTCAACACTGGGAAGGTAGTGGCCATACGTGTACAATACATGAGTGTGTTCTCCGCGGTTATTGGACGTGGAACTTTTGCTTAACATTATAACTTCTCTCCATTATACAGAAATGATTCTGTATCAGTTAATACATATTTTAAAAGGATTCGCTGGGGTTGCATTCATTATTTCAAGTCTACAGCTCAATTAATCAATCTACATATTAACACATCTACTATTCTCTTATTGTTCTCATGGTTAAAGACCCATGTAGAAATGTTCGCTTATATTTAACCAAATCACACGGATTTTCATGTGCCAATATCATCCAAATATATATAAATGTTGATTTAGGCAAAATGAAAATTTTATATGTATATTCGTTCTCGAGTTATCGCGAATACTGGCAGATGGACAAATATGAAATTCTTTCCATCTCCTCGAGTGACAGGCTTCGCTAAAGATCAGGCAATGAAGCAAAATTAAAAACACGCTTACAAACCGATTCTGAAGAGTAACGCATAATTACTTCTTTAATAAAAAATTGCTCTCTTAAGTATATAGGGTCCTACACTGTTTATTATCTTTTTAAATAATATATGTGAATAAAGTTCAACAAAACTATATGCATATGACATGTTAGTTCTAGCCACACTTCAAGTTCCCTAAAAAAATGCAAAGTTATTTCATAAATTGACCAAGAAAGCAGATGATGTGTGTCTTGTTAAAAGCCAGAAAGAATTAATTATAATTGGTTTTAATGTACAAAAAATATATTTAAAAGAGACACAAATATTATTTATCAAAGTTATTAGTGCATGAAAGCGATTGAAAAAGACGATCTACAACACGTTTTAATACATACAATCTAATATTACAAATACCAAATATTATCAATTTATATCAATAAATGTCTATAATCCGGAATGATTATTGATGTTAGTCATAAATATAAAGAACATATATTAGGCCGTATATATTATTATGAAAATAAAGTCTTATTTACTTCAGGTAAGTACAGTTTTAATCAAATTATTAAAAAAATATATGAACATAACTATTTATAAAGCATTGCCATAATTAGTAATTGGGATCTAAAATAAATTTTATAATTTTATATGGGGTGAAAGCTGAATGCTGAAGATTACTAATATGCTAAACATTTGTCTGTGTATGTCTTTTATATAACAATGAAAAGCAGATCAGTTGTGGTTATATCGAAACAACAACTCTACACCACATTTCTTTTGTAAATATACAATAGTAATGGATAAAATAGGACAATCCCAAAAATACAATGGATGCAAAATACGTAATATAAAATCAGAAATTAAAGGATTATAGAAATATATAAGACTTAGCCACTATAGTCCAAAATTATTTGGTGAAAAATTTAATGTGATTACTGTTTTCACTCTTTATAACACCTTTTTATATCCTCAATACATTGTTATAATAAAGAATAAATAGGCTGATGTAGAAAAAAATATGAAACTGGCTTTAAAAAAATAATATTGACTTCAGCTGTAGAAGGCCTTTGTCGAATTAGGATTCAATAAATAAAAGATATTGTTTTATAAGGATTATTTATTTTTTAATAAGCTGGTACTGGCATACTGTATACAAATAATTTATTGCAGTTTAGGCTACTGTTTGAATTGTTACTTATAATTTTTACGCAATTTCTGTACACCATTTTATCGTTAATAGAAAATATTATTATGCAGGATATTTTAAGCTTTTAGCATGTTTAATAATGCAATTCTGGCTATGATCTGTCATAAGTGATGGAGAATATTTTAATATCCTCGTAAGTACTGAAGAGGTATTGTACAGTCATGCCAAATGTACACATTATTAGATGTAAAATCAATAATAAAATGAATAGTCTGAGTTTTTTTGTTTTCTTCACTTTCCTTTATTCTGCAGTTTATGAGTTTATTTTTCAATTTATTAACTTATATTTTATTCTAATTTTATTGGCGTATGCTTAGTTTTTAATACTAATAGCTAACATCGTATAATTACTATTTCCATAGTTTTGTATTTTAACCAAGCTTCCTATAATTATAACGGGTCGAGGTTGGCCTTATAGGTCAATAATTTGGACCACTATTAATTAGAGGCGTTTTATCTAACGTGGACATAGACTTAGTAACAGCGTTGGCTATAATGTGGTTACTTTGCTAGTTATATTAGTTATTGTGTAATGGTATTTAATATCTTAAGACCTGAAGTAATGACTATATTTATTAATGTAATAATTAGTAATGTAGATAAGTAAAATACACATTGATTTCTTTACTTGTATACAGAATTCCATAAAGATATGTTCACTCAGACATAACCATTACAGCATGTTCCGGATTATATACGTAATTTAGAACACACCAATTGTATTTGAATAAGATAACGTGAAATGAAAATATACTTTACAGAAAGAGACTAGATGCAGAGTAATTACGTAAGAAACTTAATTTCATATTTAAACAGTTTATTAATGGGTTGATAAGCAGTTACGATACACGAGAAGAAGTTTTATTGGTTCTAATGTTTTCTGTTAAATTAAAACAATTTGTAAGGAACATACAAAATTTATCCCTCTCTTAATAGAATCTGGTCAGTGTCGATGTCACTGCACTGCAGATTGTAGTAAGGGGGAGGAGATAAATAATAGAAAGTGATGTTGTTCACCCTCAATCATTTCTTACTACACATAGTTTTTTGAGAAGGGGGAGGGGGTGACAGTTAATGCATTTTACATACCATTTAAACACTATGAAAAAACCAACCTTAAGAAGATACCTGTGAATATTTTCACGTAAGATACTTCAAACTGGTGGGCCTCATTGAAATTGTGATAAAGCACTTTGACTTTAAGGTAAAGGAAAACGGTGAAGTAAACGACAGCATGCCTTAACAATGCTTTCTTCGTAAATTACAGTTTAAAAACCAACAAGACTTCAAAAGGATAAGACTGTATAAACGATTGATTTGAAATATTGCATGAACTTAATAAAGGTTTTCTTATGGCAGAAATATATAAAGTTAAGTAGGGTTTAACTGTGGAATGTAACACTAATGTAGGGTTAACTTATTTATATATACTTTCTTCATCGGGATATCAATGCAAAATCACATATAGCAATGGGAACATCTCACAGAAAATTAGAATACTACGAGTAGAACCAGAATTAGACTCTTTTGAACTGAAAAAGATTTCAGAGAACTACATACGACTATAGTTTTTTATCGAGTTAACCGACCTATACAAGTGTTGTCCGTAAATGAATTTAAATGGCTGGAAGAGGAAACATTTTGACCGAAGTAGGCTTTTATCATAATTATGTATATATATATATATATATATATAATATATATATATATATATATATATATATATATATATATATATATTTCTTCGTTGAAACAATGCAAAGTCTACTATTGCATGGAAATATCCTAGAAAAGAAGTATTTGGAAGCGCTAGATGTAAACACTTTTAGAATGGAGTAGGGTTCCGAGATCTGTGTATTTGTATTTTCTTGATAGAGGCAACAAGATTTATATGTGGCAACGGAAATATAACTAAATCAAAGACATGCAAAACATTATATTAGATTCAGGTCAAACTCAGATCCTCTAAACTATGATTAATAAATTAATATGTATTTTATATATGCGAACTTACGTTTGAAAAATGACATGGGACTTAATCATGTTACACCTTAAATGAATTTAGTAAGGAGTATAAGAACTTTTCATTTTTTAAAATTAAGTGCAAAGCAGCGGTTACCAGATATTTTTAAATACAGAATTGAATTTAAATAAAACATTAAAATTTAATAAAAAGCTAAAAACAGCTTATGGCTTTAAAATCATTTGAAGAATTTTAGAACATGGTTTTCCACACAGCTAAACTATGTAGCCATATTTAAGAGTACGTAATGGGAAAAATTTAGTCTAAATGGACACGTTACTATTTGAGTGTTGTACGGAATCAGCCAAGAAGCAAAAAAAACACGCATTATGTGTACCTATATCGGTTAAGGGATTTTAAGTACACGTTTTTGACTTAAATTAAAATATATAATATACTGACAAATCGTTCCTTACTATAAAATTTTACAAAATTAACTGGTGTCGTTTACTTCAAGAAACAAGACTGATGTTGTTAAATATTAAATATATAAATGCTTATTATGTGCTATTGTTATTCTGTTCCAAATTAATATTATGAAGTACTTTATAAGTAAGAAAATATGTGTACCGACGTGTTTTATTTTAACACATAAAACTAAGTAAGTTGTCCTTTTCATCGACACAGTAAACTGTAAATTGTTTATATTTTAAGTTAGTTATAGTTCGGTAAATTTACGCTTTATCTGGACAAAATTACGTTAAAGAACTTTCATAAAACAGTAACACATAATAATAGACTTCAATTTCGTTATAGTGTCAGCCACTATTATTTTGTTGGCCGGTGGTCAGTTATGTAGCTGTGCCGATCCTATTTTATAATCTTTGCTACAGCTGATCTTGTCATTTGCTAATGCTAGGTGTCTAACCTCGTTTCGTGAATGTACTTGTTCCGTTTTCGAGATTATGCTGGGATGGGATTTCTCGCTCTCTTCTCTCCGGCCTTCGATAGAGGGAGCAGAGAACTTTAATTCTTCAAAGCTGGCTGCCCCACCCCCTGAAGGTCCTGGCTCAGTGTAGTGAGTCTTAGTATCGTTGCCTTACCTCCTAAAAGGTCCACGCACCTGTTAATCAATTCTCTTGTCGTCCAGTATTTTCCAATCTCAGTGATATTGAATTTTAAGACATCGAAACATTAATTTATTTGTCTCAGTGTAAATCTGTAAATATAGATTCTAGAATGTGATAATCTACAATAGTTTATTAAACAGACTATACTACTTTTACAATTCAGCTCATGGTACGCCTACTTATAAGATGATGTGCTCTTATCGTATATTGATGGGTTATTTTTTCAGATATTGGTTTATCAATCAAAAATGAGTGTTTGTTTCTCAAAAATATGTATCGTTATCTGATCATCCTCACTTTGTGTTATTACAACAAATATTATTGCTTTGAATAAAATGAAGCTGATTGCAACTCTATTGGAACAAACATTCTAGTTATCGACCTTTAAAAATTTCAATGGACAGTTGAAAATTCAAAAATTGCATTAGGTATAAGAGTAACTAATTTAGGTAATATACTTAACAAAAATATATCCAAAAATGTCTTTATTGAACTTGAATATATATTTTACTTGTGCGTTTTGCTGAGAATATACATTCATAAAATCTCATATTCCATAAGATACAATACTGTTTTTTTTTATAAGTTTAAAACATAAAAAAAAAAAAACACAAACTCAAGGCAAACAAATGTCACTAAAATTAATTTGGATTTTCAAACCATTTATTATGATTTTAATGTGTTGATTACATTAAAAATAGAATGATACAACCATGTTTGAAAGAAATCCACCGTTTTTTATTACATGTTTTAACAGACAGACATATTTGGAATATAATAATTGGCTCTGATAGGCTATAGAGTTGCAAAGTCAAAAGTCACTGATACAAAAACATAGAAAGTTTGTAAAAAATATTCTGTTAAAATGAATTATATGGTTTACCAAGTAACAAACTTATAATGTGAGGTTATGAAAGTTGTCATATTTCCCGAAAGAAAATTCAATTTTTGAATTAACAAGCAATACCACTATTATAATTACATCCTGATGTCTTAGAGGCAGATGAAAATTCTAGATTATAAGGTTTTTCAAATAGTGGATGAACTTGGCTAACTTGGCCAGCAGGTGTTACTATGTGATACGGCAGTTAGCAACTTGGTCAACTTGTAAAGTTCACCAATTGAACACTAACTTTGTTAGTTGGTGGTAAAGTGCAGCTATGGAGGTGCTTTCTCCATGCCTCTTCTTGTTTCCATGTTTATTACAGTATATTAAATTATATTCTTAAATATCCTGAATATTTTGCTTAACTACATACATATACACTAAGTAACATTTAAAACAAAATACTGACTTATGCAGTAGAGTATATATTATTGCATTATTTTATGTATGCTGAACACCATATTTAAAAGAGTAATATGATGTACTTTGGCCTGCACTAAATTTGTCAGAGAAACTTATCCCAAAGATAGTGTAAAAGACTATGGGCTTATTCTTTCAAAAGATTTGTATGTTTCCTAATATATGTGTGTGGTATACTGTGTCGAAGTTGTAAGGTTTTGATAGTGTTCGAGGAATAAATTATTGTAATATATTTGTTTTCTCTAAAAAAAATATTTATTCATAAGCTCACATTTCTATAATGTATTTTTAAACACTAATCGTTGACTTATGCAATAAATTAATAATATTGTGACTGGTTTTTTGTAACAACATATCCATTGCATGTATGGTTTGCGGTATTTCAAAATGAATAAAGGTAATAATAATAATTAATCTATAATATATTGTTACACTCTAATTAACGACTTGTGCTGTAAATAAATTATATTGTGACTAATTTTTCCATTAAACCTAGAACTTCCCATTTGAAAGTACCTGTCTTATGATAGTTTTTAGATTTAAAGCGAATTTAAAAAATCATCAATCTACATAAAACATTCGTCTGACATATATAGTGAAAGAAACTTGACAACTTATTATTTCCTTGTGATTAGATCGTACTCAAACAAGTTTATGATTGTTGTTATAATTACAAGTTATATGTTACAACATTAATTTAACTATGCTTATTTATGAATCGAAATAATTGTGCTTTTTCAGTAAACTGTACAATTTGCCATAGATCTACACAGGGTAGCGCTACGTGATTGGTGAGCGTCTAATTAAATTGTTCAGTTAGTCTAAACTCCTTGCTGCCTTCACAAATACCCTGGTTTCCACGTATGCATGAGTTAACCTGCTACGCTAGTTTACGTACCTGCTACTTTGTGCATTAGCGATTCAGTTTCAAATCAGTAAATACCAAATCTTGTAAATACTAAGTATGAGCTATTCACTATGATAAATTGGTCAGTCTCTAGGTCCATGATGTTTAACTAATGAATATTACTTAATTATTAAATTTACAGTACACTTTTGTTTTGTTGAATTTTTCCTGGGCTTTACTTAACAAAATGCGTTCTATATTTGGCTATATTAAAATGTGACATAGTAACATGTGTTATAAGGTTACTTTGTTGTATTCCTTGGTTTAGACTTTCTGAACGTCATACTTGAGTCTTTTGACATACTGTTTTATCGGTTTACTTTGATCTAAACAAGATAGACTTTAATGATGTATGTCTGTCGTTGAGATGTGGTAGTCAAACCTATTACACAGTTTTATATCTGGAAGATAAATTAAACAATACATTTAAATTATTTATGAATGTAATTTCAACGAAGCCTTTCGCTGAATACGTGACACGTGGTATATCGTATTCCTACCTTATTCTAAGTTATATAGTGAACACGTATACCTTCCTTGACATAGAGGAAGATATTTTACTTCCCAGCAAAAGGAGGATTAGTTTGAAAGAATTTTCTTAAAATATGCGTACTTGAATTTGATTCACAGCTTTAAACTATTTCGAGATATTATAATATATTGTATGTTTTATAAAATTAAAGTAGATTTTTTATGTAAAATAAAACAAGTTGAGTTTGGATCCGTGTACCTGAAGGGATTTAACGCTCTACTGCCTGACCTCGCATATGGTTCGTTTACTCGCCCAGGGTATACAACAACCGACTTTATTGTGTCGCTTTCCTAAAGCTATTTCGTAGTTTAAATACGGCAAAATATAACATACCAATTTACGAATTACTGCCAAAATTAACGTTTAATGTCACCCTGTTACAGTCTTGACTCTGGAATGTAGGGTCCTCCTCTACATGAAGAGATAAAAAGGTCGGCGAGGACGAAGATCTTCAAAACGAACTGTTACTATCATGGAAACACCAGAGACACCTAAAAGAAACAGAATTATTCTTTTATTTATCCAGCAGTGATCCAGAAGAGCTGTCCTCATTTTCTCCTCAGGTGCACAATTGAGTGTCAGGATAAGACTAAGCGGAATGTGATAATAAGACAAATTTACCATTTGGCTTTTAAACCAGATTTTTATAATTGCTATGACTAGATTATTATTTAATTCATATTTTATGTAAAATACATGTGTTTGTTATTTTAAGTGAAAGCCATATAATAGAAACAAACTCATATTAATTTGGTTTCCCATTCAAAATAACCGTCTTATCAGTACACGTGTGTTTCCATCTATGTAGAAGTAAACTTTCAAATAAAAAAGATTATTGTAAACGATTTACATGGGAACTTTGGAAGAATGTAGAATAACCTTATAGTTAGATATATTTATTCAATACACCATAGCACGTCTAGTGTATACGTGTTTCCAGTTAATATCTAAAATGTATATAAAATAATATCTATAGATACTGAGTCACCGTACAAAAGTCAAGAAATTATTGTAATAACATAGATAGATTCATTATGCAATTGGCAAATTTCCTTTTATAATATAAATTTCTTCTCTTAAGTTTACTTTTTTTATATTCCTACTTAAGTTCAACCAACATTCCCAGAATACGAAGGCAACCAAGTAAAGGATGTGATCGATGTATCAACGGCCTCTGCAGCTGCGGCCTTGTTGATGACGTCATTTGTAGCTCTCATATCCTTTCTCCTCTGACGCATTTTATATGAAATTGTAGTACAGTTAAGCTCATTCATTATCTGAAGGTTAGTGATACCCATCACTCGAGGTACTATGTAAATTCTATTTTTGTCTGTCTGTCAATTTATCTGTGTATAACTCAACATGATATGTTAGGAATGAAGTAACATAAAATTGCAATTTTATATTAGCACTTATTTAGATCTATTATGAGTTCTATTATAAAAATCAGCGAAGCCTGTTACGCGAAACATGGTGATTAGTATACCTACCTTGTACTACATTGGTAGTATGGGATCAAACGACTCTGCAGAATCACAAAACCAAAATCAGTAATTGATATAAATGTTTCAATTAGAGGTTAATATTACCTAAGGTTTTATTTCAAATGGCGTTATAATGTAGTAAACACAATTAAAGTCTTCAAATATATAAAAGCAGTATGGAGAGTAAATTATACTCAACAAATTTTAAAACCATATCTGCTCATAAAAGTGTGCGGATGAAGCTATAACGCGTTGGTTAAGATCCGAAAAAAGTAACACGGCCGTGAGATTTTATCTATAAAGGCAATATTAATATGCACTATATTTTTCCATTTTGTAATTAAAGTGTCATCGATGTCAAAAGAATTTAAAGAATTTGTTTTGAACTTCTTTGTCGCCTATATTTGTTATCTCTATAAACGAAAATGACTCCAGATTCCAGGAGTCATGTTTTTGACATGCGTCCTGTCAAAAACATTACGCATTTCAAAAGGCGTGTCACCAATAGTCAAGGGCTCAAAGGTTCGGCCCTGTCTATTGGCAAACGTTTTTTCCATGTGACATAGTAATGCACAATGGAGATGAAAGTTGATGTGTTGATATCACATGGTACTAGCAACGCCCATAATGTGAGTAGAACGTGCTCTTTCCTCTAGTGTGATGTTGGCATTTTAGTCTTATCTTTTCTGCAAGATTTAAACTTATTTTTATTCTTTTACTGTAAGAGAATGTATGTGAACAACACACCACGTTTCATGTACCAGGGTTAGCTTAGGTTGCGTTTGGAAAGTCAGATCTTATAACTCCACGTTTATGCCTCGTTTTAAAACGCCATATGAATGTTCTGAGTTAAAAATTTATTTATCTGTGATTTTTTTTGTTATGGTTATTCAAATAAACAATGTAACAATATAGACTAAAGTTAATTTTCATATCCTACCTAGTGACATGCACGATCGTTTTACTTTATGTCCTATGGATTTCCTATGATTTCCAGGAAATGAAGCATTATTTTGAGTCTATAGTTAAATTTGTAATTGATATAGCGTGCTGTCAAGCGTAGAGAGGGGAGTGATAGATTTCGTTAAAGCTTAGCCAAAAATTAAATATTATGCGAAATGATGGTAAAAGTTATATTACAATTAATCTTTCACAGTTTTCAGTCTTTTATTTACGTTTTGTCTAAGTCGATGTTACTCTATCTATTTCAGGTAACACTAGGTAGTGAGCTTATTTTATGAAAATTGGATCACCTAGAATATATGAAATTAGAGCCTTGTAACATTGTAACATTATCATTCTTAATGTACTATATAAAAAAAGGAAAATACTCTTAAAACTTTGCCTGATTCAAACTATATATGAAAACTGGAAATTCAGTAAATGCATTCATTGATTTGCTTAGGTACCTTTTCCTGTGTGTGTAAGTCCTTTTCACTCTTGTGACTTGTCGTGAATTCTTACCATTGGAGGTTTACGAAGTTTTGAATAGGACATTTTTACTAATATAATATAAAACACAATAAAATAAGAAATTAATGTACATTAATTAATTTTTAATTCAAATAAATAATAAACATTTTGTACATTTTTATAGAATGGCTTCCAACTTAGTAATAAATATAAACAGTATTAGATTACAATGCAAGATCGCAACATTTTACCAAGCATATTAAAAGTTCGTTAAATTGAGTTTTCAACCTATTAAAAATTTTTTAAATATTAATCGGTAAAAAAGTATAATCCGTCACAAAAACAAAGATAAACTCTTTCTCCAGCGCAAAGCCAGAGTAGATTAGCCGGTAACATGGAGAGCGTCCCGGCGGAGGGTAGCCTTTTAGTCCCGGATAAATTTACATGTATATATTTGAAACAGATTAAACAAGTCTTTTGCTGCTCGATGTTCACAGTTATAAAAGTTTAAGTATAATATTTTAGAGATCCATATCATGAGTTTCCGTTTTCAGTTTTGTATTTTACATTATTATTTTTGTACTTGTTATGATTTTTTGTAACTTGTCCATTATTCACTAAACCTAAATTGAAAAAGAATTAAAACTTTGTGTAAATCTGAATACAATATTGTTCATAGCATTAATAAAAAAACTATTAAACACTACACCTTCTCTTTTCTGGTCTTTAAGAATTTTAATTATACATTTTTAAACTAAAAGAAATGTTATGCACATTTCTTGCAAAAACCCTTTCAATATAGGTAATCATAAGAGAGCACTGACGGTTCAAAATACGTTTTTGAGCTCAAAAAACTGAACGACGCAACCAATAACTTATTGAAACTACATTAATTTGTTAGTCTTGTTACTAAGCACAGCTTTGTCCGTTTAATATTTGCTGTATCTCTTATAGTTTAGTTTTCAAGATCCCTTCAGTAGGCATGCAATTTGGAATACACTGTTTATATGTTTTCCGATATCTACAAACGCACACCAGACTTAAAGAAGGCATTAAAATACTATACAAAAACAAAAAAAATAAAATAAAAGGTAAATATATCAGATAGATCAGAACTTTATCAACATTAAGTTCACATCAAACCAGATTCATTACAATCACGATATGGAGGTTTGCCCACTCGACGTGATATCAAAACAAACACTGAAGGTATAACGTTTCAATTAAACAAATGAACTTATCCTGTTGGTCGGTTGTTACAGTGAGCAGTCCTTTTCGTTATAAATTAAATAAAAGTTTCAGTGAATCACGCGGAAAATGCTATGTTTTAATAGGTTAATCCCTGTTCTCTTAGAAATAATCGTCATTATTTCATAAAATTTATATAAAATGTCTACGTACATACATATAACTTACACTACGTTACAGCAACTGTAATTCTTCCAAATATTGATTTAAATAAAAATGTTATCATTATCTATTAATAAATCGATAAGAAACACATTTTTACTGTCAAGGTGGTTATAATTTATTATAAATATACAAGTCTAAGCATAAGCAAATTTCCATCCATCTTCTGTGGAGATCCATCTACTTGAGAGGATGAAAAAGTTTTCCATTCTGTCTGTCTGTCTGCCCCTACAAATATCCCAAACCCAACTAAATAATAATAATAATGTTTTTAAATAATTTTTTAGTTAAATTGGTTAAATATATTAAAAAATATTGGCGAACCTTCCTGCCACGTATCAATGCACACACTATCTGCAGAATACGTATATATATATATAGAGAGAGAGAGAGAGAGAGAGAGAGAGGAGAGAGAGAGAGAAGAGAGAGAAGAGAAGAGAGAGAGAGAGAGAGAGAGAGAGAGAGAGAGAGAGAAGAGAGAGAGAGAGAGAGAGAGAGAGAGAGAGAGAGAGAGAGAGAGAGAGGAGGAGAGAGAGAGAGAGAGAGAGAGAGAGAGAGAGAGAGAGAGAGAGAGAGAGGGAGAGAGGGAGAGAGAGAGAGAGAGAGAGAGAGAGAGAGAGAGAGAGAGAAGAGAGAGAAGAGAGAGAGAGAGAGAGAGAGAGAGAGAGGGAGAGGCTAGGCATTTGGATTCATTTTGCTTTTGATTAGTTCGTAGTGTGTGCGCTTAGGCAATCTTAAGGTTTTTATTGTAACCTGATAAAGAGGATACGGCAAAATCTGTGAACGAAGTTTTGTTATATCAATGTTTTACAAATAACTGAAATAACTTATAACAGTGCCTACGGTAACGTGTAAAAATTAAAAAATTCAAATCTTAAGCACTCATTAAAGTCATGTCTTATTACGTACTAACTGTCATACAGGACTTTACTCAGCTAATTAAGATGTTGTAAATCCCTTGACAGAGTCGATCGGTTGAGGGCTCTTGGGGTGGTAATGACCAGTAATTAAGTCCTGCTGATCATATTACTTGTATCACTTCTCCAAGGCATATTCCCTGTTGGTCTTTATAGGAAGGTCAACAAGAGAGGCTTTAGCTCCCCTCAATATTTGCTTGTCCTGTACAATTCATTGGTGCGATCCTTGCTTGAGTATCGTAGTGTGGTTTGGTCTCCTTACTAACTAGGCTATATAGAAGAATTGAACAGAGTACAGGCTCGCTTTGTTAGGATACTTGCGGTACAGTAGGGTTTCACCTTCTTGGAAACACCAATACCACAACTGGAGCAGCTCTTTTCTCTACAACCTCTCCATCAGCGACGTGTCATCTGTGATATGGGTTTTCTGTTCAAACTGATTAAAGGACTGGTGGATTGCTCCACTCTCCTGGCAAAGATAGACTTCAATGTCCCAAGGGGTACGAGATCCCATTCAATCTTCAGTCGAAGATTCTTTCCAACATCTTATGCTTACAACTGTGGAGTGGCAAGACTTCAGACGCTTGGGAGCATGGTGTCCGGGAGTGTTGACTTCTTCCATGTTACTGTTCCTTCCTTCAGACAGAATGTTAAGCAGCTTAAGAACCTGTTGTAAACAGCCTTTTTTAATAAATGGTATTTTGATTTGTGCATATTCTGTTGGTTGCTAACAATTATTATTTGTTATTGTTGATTTTTACCATTCTACAGGGTGATTCAAAACTAAACGGCAATCTCTCGGGAGCTTATTCTATAGCTAAAAACAAGTAAAAAAGTTCATACAACCATATGCCCGGAAACGCTTCGTTAGCGAGTTACGCCTAGCGAAAGATTTCGCCCGGATTTCAGAACCCTTGGTGAAGTCAGGCCGTATAAAAATGGTAAAGGTAGTTACAAAGATACAAATACGATTGTTTTTTATGTTTTTTATATCTGACAAATTTATTAAAATTCGTTCCAGAGCTTTAAATGCAATACTTTCAGAGATATCTTACGTAAAACACAAGAATTGGTGCAAAAAAATAACACATTTTTGTGTTTAACGTAAGATTACTTCCATAAATGTTAAATAAAGGTCATTTTTTTCTTAAACAGATTTGTAGAACATTTAATTCTGAAAAGATTCATGTGAATTACTTAGGAAAAAAATTAATAATAGGTATTGAAATTTAGCTTTATTTAAAAATAAAACAGACGCACAAAAATGCATATTCTTATCTTCATAAAATATTAACTAATGTTTAGGTTGTGAGTAACAGCTGATCATTTATTCTAGACTGAACATTAACATAAAATGTATTTACCTTTATAAAACTTTAATAATCACCTATAATAGTTGCTCAAAGTGTCCTCCGTTGTTAGCAATGCACGTTTTCGTACGACGAATCCACTCTTTTCTAGCGCGTTTCATAACGTTTGGAGCATTCTTGATAGTTTCTGCCGCCTCTGTAATGCGATTACGTAACTCCTCTATGGTGTTAATCCGTTTTGAATAAACAATTGACTTCATCCAACCCCATAAGAAAAAGTCTGCTGGCGTGAGGTCAGTAGAACGTTGGTGGCCATTTTACTGGTCCATTTCGACCAATCCATTGTCTACCGTATGTATCATTTAAATCGTTTTTCACATCATTAGAAAAATTTGGAGGTGCTCCGTCGTGCATAAACCATGCATTTATTCTGTTTTGAACAGGAATATCTTCCAAGAGGGTAGGCAGGTTTGTTCTTAAAAAATTTAAGTACGCTACTCCATTAAGTCGATTAGGGAGGAAAAATGGACCAATCAAATTATCACCCAGAACACCAAGCCATACATTGACTGAAAATGTATGTTGAAAATGCCTCGTCGCAGTTTCATGTGTGTTGTCGTACGCCCAAGTATGGGTATTACGAAAATTTACAATTCCATTTCTAGTAAAACAGGATTCATCAGGAACGAGAATACGCCGAAGAAAATACTGATGTCGTAAACAATTTCTTCTTAACCAGCGGCAGAACATCTTCCGTTTATTAAGATCTTGCGGTAATAAGTCTTGAACACGTGTTATATGGAATGGGTACAACTGTGCTTCATGAAGTGTCCGCCATACGCTTGACTGGCAAATATTTAACTGACGTGATAATCGTCTGGTGCTTGTGGTTGGTGATAATTCTACAGCATTTATTATTGCTTGTTCATTATTATAGTTCCTTGCGCTACGTTGACGACCAGTATCTATTCGCTTCGGTTTAAAGCTACCAGTTTCTCTAAGTCGTCTCTCCATGGCTTCAAATGTTTTGCGATCAGGTGTTCTTCGATGTGGAAAAGTATCACGATATTCCTGAACTGCAGCTAAACCATTCTTGTTAACTTTGCCGTAAATCAGTTTCATGTCCGTATACTCTTCAAACGAATACATACCATTTACATTATCTGCCATTATTTACTAAGATAATTACATACACTTTTATAAAAATATTTAATAAAATATTTTTAAAATAAATATTTTATAAAATATTTTATACACTTTTATAAAATATTTCCAAATAATCACAGGATCTCACAAAATACAATCTTCACACGCCACAATACAAAAACCTCCATAAAAGTTATTCAAATATTACTTCATGAACTTAATTGTTGATCAGCTGATATTGCCAACCTTTGCAAAGAAAATATGACGATAAAAAGTGTTGAATAAATGATCAGCTGTTACTCACAACCTAAACATTAGTTAATATTTTATGCAGATAAGAATATGCATTTTTGTGCGTCTGTTTTATTTTTAAATAAAGCTAAATTTCAATACCTATTATTAATTTTTTTTCCTAAGTAATTCACATGAATCTTTTCAGAATTAAATGTTCTACAAATCTGTTTAAGAAAAAAAATGACCTTAATTTAACATTTATGGAAGTAATCTTACGTTAAACACAAAAATGTGTTATTTCTTTGCACCAATTCTTGTGTTTTACGTAAGATATCTCTGAAAGTATTGCATTTAAAGCTCTGGGACGAATTTTAATAAATTTGTCAGATATAAAAAACATAAAAAACAATCGTATTTGTATCTTTGTAACTACCTTTACCATTTTTATACGGCCTGACTTCACCAAGGGTTCTGAAATCCGGGCGAAATCTTTCGCTAGGCGTAACTCGCTAACGAAGCGTTTCCGGGCATGTGGTTATATGAACTCTTTTACTTGTTTTTAGCTATAGAATAAGCTCCCGAGAGATTGCCGTTTAGTTTTGAATCACCCTGTATAATGTTTTATTGCTATTGTAACCTTCTGCATGATGGTTTGTTGCGATACTTTGTTGTTTTTGTTACTTTTTTAATAGATTTATACGTCCAACCTAGTCATTCATTTAGTTCATGCATTGCACCTATGTTGTTATGTTGTTATTTTTAAATTGTATTTAAGTATTATTGTTATTTGTTAGTGTTAATTTAAAATTCTAGAGTTCTAGAATTTATATATATATATATATATATATATATATATATATATATATATATATATTGTTGTTGTTGTTGAACTGTTCTGCTACTTTTATTACAAATAGTTATCTTTTTTTGTTACTCTTTGTTATCTATTTGAATATGCAATAAATTCTTTCAAAATTTCATTCAGTTGACCTATATTGTTAGCTGTCGTAAGTACTATTTAAATTATTTTATTGTAGGTTGTTGGTGTTGAGATCTATAGTATGTATTTTCTTTTTCGTTACTTGTTGCAGTTGTTACTTTTTTGTTTTTCTTTTGTGAACTGTTACTTTTATAAGATATTTATCAGCTTTGTATGTGCCTATTCGCTACTGTTAACTATTTATTTACATGTTATTATTTACCATCTAATTTTGACCTTATTGTAAATTTGTCTGTACCGTTGGAGTAAATAAATAAATAAAAACAGTAATAAAATACATAAGGCCCAAAATAGGGCACAATTATCTCAATGATATAAACATTTAGGTAATCTCGATTAATGTAATACCTAAAGGAAAAGTATGTAGTCTCTTTCAGTTCTAGTGTGGATTTATGGTAAAGCATCAGCAAATAAAGGTATTTATTGAAACACAGAAAACCGAGAGAGGTTCTATTTTTTTTTTTAATAAATCGATATTAAGCCCGTCTCATTAGCGAAGTGCACATACTGTATAATACACTAAGTTCACTAACGAATGGTCATATTGAATGACCAGTTATACCAATATTGTTAATGAATTAGGTGGTTTTTTTATTTTGATGTGAAACAGTAGACACAAAAGGCCGTAATTACATTGAACCACGTATGATTTAAACATAACGGACATGTTTCAACGTAACTAACCATATTACTCATATTCCAAACGGATAATATTTTGTTTCTGTGTATTGTACAAGTTAAATCTGGATATCCAAATAACAAAGAGTAAATGCCTGTTATAATTATCAATGTAATTATTCTGATAAACGATTCAACTGGTTTATGGTTTTATCATGAGAAACTAGGACCAATCGATTATTTCTTACACTTAAACTGGAATATTACTGAGTGATATTTTAGTACTCTTCTTTTTCATATAACACTATTAGAGAAGTTAAAATATTATTATCTTAATATCTATAACAATAATTATTGTTAATTTGGTATTTTACTTGTCCAGAATAGAAAGCTAATTAATGAGTAGTAAGATACTATGTAACTAAACCTTGTAATGCTGTTAATTTAAAATCATTTGAAAACATTTTACTCTGCTGTAATAAATTATTCATTTATTCGTTTTAGATTATAGGTAGACTACTGCCTGAAAATACTTTGCTCGGTAAAATAAAGTATCTACGTTATCTTATGGTATATGCAACCTGTGATGATGTCCCTATCCCGGTCAATACTACATGGGAATGCTTGTTATGAAATGTAAGGTATTTTACATAACTTCTTGTAATTGCGGGTACTAAGAACACCTGAACTGTAACTAGTGTTTACCTAGGTCTAGTTAGTGATAGTACTAGACCTGAAAGTTTAATCATGCTGTAAGAATCATTTTATTTTTGTACGTGCTTATATTTGTGTACTACTCTGGCTATTACTGTATTTCTTGAATACACAGTCCATTGCTTTAGGAGTTGTAAGGAACTTCTGCATTATTAACCTACTAGCAATTGTCCGCGTCTTCATAGTTTCTTAGCCTTTGGTATGAGCCTTTCAGAGTGAATTATATTTCCGACGCTAAATATTTATTTGCCTTATTAAAGGTAGTTAACTGTCATTAATCCTTCTAGTATTTAAAATTTTTTGCATTAAAACTATTGAAAGAATAAATTAAACTTGATATTAACATCATTTCTTATTACAAACTCTTTCTGCAACCGCTTTTAAGCGAAAAAAAAAAATATCCAGATAAGAAAATTACAAGTTTTAGTAAACCTTTACTTTTAACCGTACATTTATACTACTTACTTTATGCATATGACAGACAGAAGTTATAAACAATTACTATAAATGTAAATATTCTTATAAAACGTTCTTGGATGTCTCTTGACAGAAATTTCTCATATGTATTTAGTATAGGCTATACTTTCTTGATCGAGGAAACAAGAAAAGATCGATCATGGCACAAATACTAAGACCTGATAAAATGTAATGGACATAACTACACATTTCTTGTTAACAATTTTCGTGATCATGGTAACAAAGAAAACAAAATTGTCGGCGGAAATATTAATTCGATTTTTGAAATAAAAATATGCGTACATTTTAACCAGGGACCCTAAAAATGTCCATGTATAATCGGTATTTCTATACAATCAATCCAGTTGTTTCTTTGTAATTGAGTAACACACACACGAACACAGAGACATATACTATTATATTGTTATATATTTTGTATATATTTCCAAAGAATGCAAAATAATCAACAATTCAACAAAAGTTTAAACATATTCAGTTTACGATGTCCAACGTCATATAACCAGTAAAGTGCTGCAGTCTGGTAGAGAAAGAAAGTAATCAATATGAGTTGCTTAATACAGACCGTTGTCCCCATGTGGCCGCATTAAAGTGGTATTTAAACTTGTAGGTTTAAATTCAATACAAAAGACACAAACCATTTATGGCTATTTAGCATTATTTTTTCCAAACATAAAACATATGTTTTAATAATGAGTTATAACATTGATAATAACAAAGCATGCCTATTTATGAGAAGTGTAATACATTTTCTCAAAATAGCGTGATTTTTAACTGAGTGCTTGAAGAAATAGAATAGGTTAATTTAATTATGAGCACATTTTAAGTAAATAAATAAACACAGATTCCTGTTTATTTAAAAGCGTCTTTCTCAGTATACACAGCTTTACAGAGCAACTCTAGTCAGTCTTAATTCTAGGAACTTATTGACATAATTGATAAAACTAGTTAAAAAAAAGACAATTGTACAACTAGATATCACAAAATCCCAAACTTTTAACCGAAAACACGGATTCCTGTAAAATAAACTGGAAAATTCCTTCTCATCATTTGGTCTTATAACCCGATATTGAAAGCGATTGTATGTTCCAAATTGGCCACATCTCGATGAGAGGGGCACATGTTCAAACCGTCTCAGACAGAATAAAAAAACGGACGGCTGAGCTTTGCATTCTTTGAATCCCTTCAATTTCCTCACTCGAGGTGCTGTTTTCATAAGCAGATAGCAATAGTAAAACAAAGAATGTTAAAAACTGCATAAACTGTAGCTTTTGGAATTCTAGCAGTATATTTATAAATCTTTACAAGCCTCTCAACCTGTGTATTACACGTTGGATAGTATCAGTGACATGATCAGAGGAAGTGAGGTTTCGCCACCGATTATTGCCATCACACCCCTGTCACTGAGGATAAGTAACACTGTGAATGTTGTTATTCTTCTTTAAAAGGATAGTCATCATCTTTCTACAATGGCCGGATCTTCATAGTAAAAAAGAAAGTTATTAAATAATTAAAAAAAGTTGATCAGTTATCTGGGAATATTGATGAGGAAGTTCATGTTAAGAGCGACTGGGATTTTATACTGCAAAATAATATGTTGGTAAATTTTATAGTCCATGATGGACAAATCCTTTTACGTAAGTGAAAGAAAATCTATGATTAAAATAAAGACTCTAATGATTTCTATGAAAACAAAAAAAAAGGTTTTTGGAGAAGTAATGTTTAATTAATAAGCACCAACTTTGAAGGACACCAAATGACTAAAGTCCTGCTTTTCATTCATTGCGTATTGAGAGTAATGCGTTGTCTACAGAGCGGTCGACCTCAGAGGTTGTAAACAATGGGGAAGAAACCTAGGAAAGTTATCTTTGAACTAGCGAGTTCCTACAACACAAATAGTTTCTCTCAGCTTACTGTATTCTATTGGCGCTCCATTGAGTCAATGCTGCTGTAGACCAACGTCAGTAGTGAGCGATCAAATTCTCTCAGTATGGACTTGGATATCGGACTGTGAGGTCATGCGGTCAAAGAAATTTCAATAAATATAAGGAGAAGACTAGCGATAACTGCTTTCAAAAATATCACGTATGGTTCAAGAATACATGCACATTTAAACATTCTATTTTTAAATCAAAGATTACGGTTAGTATTAAACTCATTGTCCATAAAAAAGACTAAGTGTCTTCTAAAAAATGTGAACTGTGCTCAACACGTATAATTATTGTAATTGTCCAACGTTTTCTGGCTTTTTCGCTTTGTTTATGTTTGATATAAATACTAGTCCGAGGTCTTGCTCTACGTAGTAGGGGTTCAGATGCGACTTCCAAGTAGGCGTCTGTTTAATTAATGATACTTTAAACTGGAACTTTATAATAATGTGCAATTTCGTGTAGTAACTTTATAACAATTCTATAAATTATGCTACATTTCTACTAGTATGCAATCAGAGACACATTTCGCCTTAGTTTAGATGACACATAATAAACCATGCTCGCACAAGCAAATTATAAACTCTTCTCAAGGTTGTGCAACCAATCTGCTAGTTTATTCCTCTATACTTTTGAGTTCTTGTTAGTGACTGCTCTTTATATAGCGTTTCTTGTAAAAAAATACGTAATAGCTATTTTTAATTTTATAAGTAATTTTATGCACATTTGAAGATATTTTGAAATCAGGTCAACAAAACAATTAGGTGAAAAACAATGGAAGAGAAGTATTTGAAATTTTTTTCTATGTATATAAATAATGAATAAAAAGAGTTTCAGTTCTTATTCATAAAATGATGCCTTCTGCACGCACTATTTTCTTCAAAAAAATAAAAAAAAAAAAAAAAAAAAACGTAATCTTATACAACTACGTTATAAAAGATCTAACTTTCTTATCTCATTGTACAACTAAAAAAAGAATTTTCTCAAGTTATTACTTACTTGGGGTTACCACTGAAAACCCCATATTCTTCTACCGTTTACTTTGGCCTTGTTCAGAAGATCGCCCAATTTCTTGTTTGGAATAAATGATAAATATTCGTTCATTAAAAATTTTAAAATATTCTTTCTCTCTTTGGGAAGTGTGCGTGCATGCGCCATATTTTTGTACTCTTTATATTACAATACAAGAATAAATAAATACTTTCAGATAAAAATTATACTTATAAATATTGTTACAAACAAAGTATATCCTAACACTCTAGTATTTCCTATATCGAATGATTTTTAGGGTGCAGTAATGATTTTTAGTAGGAGCTGCTACCTAGCGGCTGACAATCCAACTTCAAGACAGCAACCGCCTGGATAGGGCTGCTGTCTCTCGGCGTAATCTGGAACTTCTTGTTTGTGTACTATTGTAAGAACAGTCTCTGTTTTAATAGATTGCATAATTTACTTATTGTATTGTAGTCAATTCTTTCATGACTCTAGAAAATAAATTGATAATTGTGTTCCGCAACCAATTACTATTTCTTTATTACTTAGTTTTGGTAATATGCCAAAATAATATATATATATATATATATATATATATATATATATATATATATATATATATATATATATATAGATTATTTTGCTGCTCAAGTGTTATGCATTTGTAAATTATATTGTCCATAGGAATAAAAAGCCTTATAAAACGTAAGATAACCTATTGAGTGTTTTTATGTTGGTTCAATTTTACTTTCTATGCAATGTATTACTTTATATTGAAATGCATAGTATTAAGAAGATTTATTGCATAAATTATGAGAGTATTCTAAATATTCTATTAATATTGTGTTAGTAGTCACTGCTTAAGATACAGACATGCCTTTATACACGATTCCCAAATTTAAAAGTGAGAAAGAATTTTATCATGGTAAAATTTTTTTTTTTTTTAAGATCTCCGTATCTTAAATATTTTACATAAAATGGTATTCACCTCCACTTCCCTCCCTTAAACTTTGATTGTCCCTCTTAAATACAAATCCCAATAAACTAATCTACTTGGTGGAATAATCACGGGGAAGTGAAAAAAATTCCTATATAATCAGCAGGCACCCATATAATCAAATCTATATCACTCCCTTAACAATGATAGAGCTTCCCACATTAACCTCTTGGGAACCAAAATCATTGCTTTAATCTTGTATTTAATCACGTACTGTTTAGTGTACAAAACAAACACAAATTACAGATGATATATGTTTTAATTTTCCTAACAATAATAAATGAAATTAGTTTTTTCTCATATTATTGTAAGGTTTTAACTGTCAAAGTTTACCAAATTTTTTAATTACCTACCATATGTTTTAATGCTCAAATATAATGAAAAGAAAATTCTCCTAATGCATAGAATTTTCTGATGTTACAATTACTATTTCATTCCCATGTCGAAAGCGAGAAGTCATTTATGCACGACGGAAAATATAGTTTGTCCTTATAATTGCACCGTTATTTAGTTTTACTTCATATCATACACATCCGATATTTGTGGCGATGTCATTCTGACGAGACCACGTTGTCGTGATTAAATACATGGCTAATACCGTCGCGATTTTGTTTTAGGCGAGCTACAGTTCGCTCTTCGAGATCACTTCTTGAATTCAAGTCCAATTACTTCATGTTTTAGACTTCCAGTCTACTAATGTTCCACTTTTCCGACTACAGCTGCATTTTCGAGCCAATAATTCTCACGCCCGTGTTTGTGAGACAAGTTCATCTTAAAGGGAAGTTATTTTTAAAGTTTTAATAATTATTAATTTCAAAGGTAAAATCCATAGAACATTGGAATATTTAGGTCCATCACATGGTATCATATTTTAATTAATTCATAATACTCTATTTAGCAGCAATGTGGCAATACTTTATTTTATTTTATTAACTAGAAGTGATGCTTTTATGTTTATTTCCCAATATTAAACATATACGTAAACTTCGAATTTCGAGTATTCATTACCACGACCTCTGCGGTACCCAACGTCATGTATATTGTCCACTCGGTACATAATACACTTTGAAAAGGGTTTGAATCGGTTTACCACTTAGTAAATCGTGATTGGCTGAGGCTTAAAACAGCAGTCTGAGAAACAAGATCAATGACTTATCGATATGACTTCTTTATCTCAGGTAGCCACTATTTCGATAATTTAATGCTATCTTCTTTGTTCAAGTGACTTTGTCAAGTTGATTCTCTGATTTGCAAAGTTCTAATTTTTATTCTTGGATAATGCTATGGAAGATTTAAAAGTCCTTTTGTTGTACACTTATATTGCACATTTAGTTTTGTAACTATGTACCGCTATGATTTATATGATCATTTATATAGATTTGTAAGTTTAAAGTTGTACTTTTTTGTTTGCAGTTAAACAATTAGATCCCTACGTATATCTACATATAGCCTATATTTCCAATAGTTGAAGAATTTAAAATTTAATATTTTACATCACTCCTCTACTATTTGCTATAATGATCTCACATACTCGCCCGTAATTCACTGTAATTTTTTTTAGTTTTAGCCTGATAGCTTCTATATATTTTCTGATTTTACCTAAACAGGTTTTCGGAGAATTAAAAAAACAAAATTAAAGTCTCGCTAAATCCAATCACCATTATATAAATTAACGCATAATAATTGTTTGTATAGGTACGTCAACGTCTTTGACCACGCCTCTCTGTTGCTCATTAAGTGGATGCTGCATCACTTTACCAGAATGTTGAATCACAGTTCATTATGAATATTATAAAGTAAAGTTTCAGTTGACTAGTGTTAATCTGTTATGCAATCTTCTTAAACAATCATATAAATAGCAATATCATTGAAGGATTTATTTATTATTGACTATGACTATGTACGATAGGTCATAATTCGAAAACCTAAAAGCTGTGGTTTTAACACAAAACCTCGTAAATTGTTTGCTGTTTAAAATAAAAGTATGACCTCATTGAGGTCATACTTTTATTAATGTTATATTAGGGTTATAACATAACCCTAATATTGATTAGGGTTATGTTTTAAAATGAAGTAACATACTGTATCGTTGAACTTAATATTGAAGAGCTATAAATGTTCGTCTATGAAAGAATATTTAGAATTCCTTAAATATTTAATGGAAAACTGCACATTTGTTTATGTATAAAAAAGGAACAAATATACGGTACACAATAACTCCAGATATCTTACCTACATTGAGGCAAGTTTAAAACCTTGCAGCTTTCCATTGGGGCATGATTGGGTAAAGAGAAAGTCCAAATTTCGAGCAAACGTTACATGTAAATAACTTGACCTTTAAATACGTAAATCCTGATTTTATCTTTAATTTTGTATGTATTAATTTAGTTATTGTCATATTAATGTAGATCTGTAAGTTTATACAAAAAGATATGAGTTTTCCTGAAAAACGGTGTAGCTGAGAGGGGTCTGCCAGAGGCTGGTTGGCTGGCCCCTCCTGGACTCCAGCCTCTTCGCATCTGCGACGTTGAACCCCTCCTCGTGAAGCTCCGCCATGACCTCCTCAGACGACAGGGTGGAAGGCAGGCCCTTAATTACCACCTTCAGCAACCTCTCGCTGGCGAGCGAGAAGGTATGGAACAATATCCCCTCGCCCTGGAGATTTTGCTGGAGCGAGCGGAAGTGTGCCACCGTCGACGTCTTTAGACGCAGAGTTCTGGCAGTAACATACCACCTCCAGGTCGCCACCCAGGAGCTGCCTCAAGGTGGCGGCATGACTGGCCCACCCTTTCGGGACGTCAAGAACAACGGGCGGGATGCGAGGCTCCCTCACAACCTCCATCTCATCGCCCGCCGTTCTACGGCACTTGGAGGGAAGGGCTGGGTCGGTCGTCGCCTGCCTCTTCCGCATGGAGTTTGCGGAGCAGACGTCCCGACCGGCTCAGGGCTCTCTGGCCGTTTTTGACCGCAGCATGGCTGGTCTCCGGGGTAATCCGGACTACACCTGGGTCCTGATCTACTGTCCCAGGTGGGTGGTTGCCTTGTGAAAGGCTATATTTACCTTCTGCTGGATAGTCCGTGGAAGGCAGGACAGCGGCCATTGGAGGGGTCTGGACTGTCTCCTGTAGTCCAGGGAATGCTCCTGAGGAAGCTGGAGTCGTCAGGCGGGCTGCAGTGCCGGAATCCGCCGATGGACTGAAGTGGACTTTAATAAGGCCTTTTTTGGCGATGTCGCTAAACATCACCGCTGGCTGTGCAGTTGACTATGGCAGGGTCAGGGCGGCCTCCTCGTGTCCAAGGAAGCTCTCACAGGCGGCAGGAACCGTCGGACGGGTCACTGGGCCGATCTCTGAGGATCCTCTGATGTGGCCTTTAAGAAGGCCTTTTTGGGCGATGTTTCCCAACATCACCGCAGGCTGGGCAGCGGGCGCTGGCAGGCTGCTCCTGGTCTCAAACAGGCCGTGGGAGGTCGCTGGGGCAGCAGGAACCGCAGGCCGGGCTTCAGGAAGACGATCCGTGAAAAGTTCAATGTGGCCTTTAGAAAGGCCTTTTGGGGCGCCAAAATTGGAACTAACTTTGGAAGCCGCGCAGGCATCCAGGAGAGCAGCCAGTGGCCCCGGAAGGCTTGTTTCTCCATCAGGGGGTGCCGGAGCACTTCCCTCGATATTCTCCATTTGGATTCCGGAGTGGAGTGGTTGGCTTTTTTGGTGTTTTCAAGTCTGCAAGCGAGAATTATTTAAATGGTTTTGATATTGTTGCTGTATATTTATGTATTTTGAACTATAAACACAATAAATATTTGTAGTAAAAAAATAGTATATAGTAATACTTTTTTTATTTAAGAAAATATTGTATTTTCAATTTAATATTTAATTTAAATACTAATAATTATTCACGAATAGAAACATACATCTACAAAGGCGCCCCTACCGACGGTAGTGTAAACTAACTCGGCCTTTCCCCTGGTGGACAAGATCTGAGCTATCAATACTGTTGACATCCAACTTGAACAAAGATTTGTATTCTTTGACAGTAAACTGATTGCTTGAATCAAAGTTAGTATTTATGCGCAATTGTTAATAAAAATAGTTAGTATATTATTTTTTTATTACAAAATATAATCATATAACCAGTAATATTTATCAAGGTAAAAGGGATATTTAAAATTAAATGTTATTACTTAACTGGATCATTAAAACTACAATAAATAACTTAAAATTAACACATAAAAACTAAAAAATTAACAATTAAATATTATTAAGGTAAATTACATCCTAAAATAGCACTTCAACTTTAAAATTTCATTTTAAACCCACACAATCCTACAATGTTTAATAGTAAATCCAACAGAATTTATAAATTATTGACGAATGTAATTAATTTAAATCATGCCAATTTAGTACATTGAAGATAAAATACTTTGCCTGAACATATAAACTATATATGAAAGAAAATCAAATGTTTCTCAGATTGAATATTTTCAGGAAATGATTTGAAATAAGGTAACAATTTCACACTTTGTATAATTCGTTAATATTTTATTATGAAAATTAACACTTTCAATATTTTTATATTTATGTATTAAATTACTCTCCAAATTATACAAATTCCAAGAATAAAGCACCTTCAAATGTTCCATCCACTATACACATGTGGCCCTCGAATAATAGGCCTAGCTATCGCAGAGGCAATCATATAAAATTATTAAAATCATTATATTAAAAAATAAATATAGTATTCAATAAAGATATACTATAATCACTATCTAGCAAAACATAATTACATGACGTTTTAATCCCATATTTATTCTATATTACTTAGAATCCTTGAAATAAATAAAGTAATATAAACAGGTTAAGGGTTTTTAGTATATTTAGTCAAGGAATCTATAAATAGTTTTTTAATTCACTTCAGAGTCCTATCACTGAAACAATCCATAAAATATGTCATTTTAAATATGATTGTGACATTCTTCATACGTCATAATCTACCTGAATATAAGATCTTTGGAGGCCACAGGAGAAAAACAAAAACAATCATAAAGGGTTTTTCATTTTAACGGATAGATGTTAAGATGTAATAAAACAAGCCATGTATTATATATTAAAGAAATGTATTTTAGAATATATGAAAGGCCCAGGTCTATGATTATGTATGGAATATTACATCGTTCAAATTTCTACTACGGTTTCTTACAATGGTACGGATTCGACTGGTAAAATTTTCAATTACTCTGTCGCATGAATCCGGTTGAATTTGAGCGATGGTCTGGGTTATGTTAATCTTAAGTTCATCTGTTGATGATCTTAAGACCATAGACCTCCCAGAAATTCACATAAAAAAGTCAAGGGGCGTCAAATCGCACGATGTTGGTGACAAATTCACGTCACCTGTGCCTGAGGTAACCGTAGCCTGAAATCGCTCATGCCAAATGTTCATGGTGTCGTTCGCTGTGTGGCACGTAGCGCCGTCCTGCTGAAACCACATGTCGTTTACGTACAAATCGTTCATTGTTTCTATAGCGTTCGTCGTTGACAGTGGTGGCCTTACTAACGTTGTTAAAAGAAAATGGACTAATCACACCGCCAGCCCAAAATCCGCCCCAAACAGTATCTTTTTGTGGATGCATCGCTACCTGGTGAACCTAATGTGGGTTGGCGTGGTCCCATATACGGCAATTTTATTATGCCTGTTAATATAGTCATTCATTCGGAAATATCGCTGAAGATAATTTTCCTGCCGAAATGAAGGTCCTCTTCCAAACGCTCCAAAGCCCACTCGGCAAACAAACGGATTGTCTATGGTCATAAATTTTGAGCTCTTGGCTCATTTGTATTTTATACGGATGCAGGCCTAAATCCAGAAGCAAAATTCGCCAAGTTGAAGTTTGCGAAAGGCCGAGTTATTGTGTACGGTGAGCAATTGACTGCCTCGGGTTGCTCTGCACACATTCACTGACGGCGGCGAGGTTCTCGATAGATTTGTTTTTCCTTTGACGTCTGATTGTAGGGTGGTTCTTTACCGATCTTTCTTCTCGAATTTAGCTACCAAACTTTAAAGAGTTAACATTTAAGGGCCTCCGCGTCTGTCGTAAAATGGTCGCAACGAACGAAACGTTTTAATTAGTGAACACTCATTTTGATAATAAAGTTTAATCACCTGAACGTGCTGCTCAATCGTGTAACTTGTCGTGATGAAATTACTTGTAATGAAATGGCAGCACTCACTGAACAACAATACACTAATGAAACAGCCGACACCAAAACAACATGGCCGCCACAGGCTACCAACAGCTACCAGCTCAAAATTAAAAAGCCTTTAGTGTAGAAACAATCATTTATCTAGATAATTAATAACATTCAACTTCCTTATATCTTAATAAATAGTACCAGTTATATGATTCTACTTTGTACTAGAAATAATATAAAAACCGTTGTTATGAAACAAGTGTGCATACATAATAACCTTGTATGAAACAATCAGTAATATCAAAGGATACAAATACTCCATTAATGCTGTGTTACAGAAATGCTAGTTCAGTTCTTGTCCACTAGATGAAAGGCTGAGTTAGTTTTTAGTAACGTTGGTAGGGGCGCCCTTGTAGCTGAACATTACCATAAAAGTGAATAATTATCAAAATTTAAATTTTAAACTCCAAGCTTTTCTTAAATAAATAAATGTTAAAATATACAACTTTTATTATTTAAAACTATATATTTCAAAATAAATAAAAACAGAGCAAGAAAATAATACCTATTCAAAAACTTTTCGCTTGCAGATTTAAAAGTATTATGTTTATATATTTAGTGACACCTTGTTCTGGGATCACACCATTTACTCGCGGTTTATTATTGTTTGGAAGCTGCGGTCAGTCATTCTCACCTGAATGCTGAATCGCAGCTCATGATTTATATATTTAGTGTAATTGAAAAGTGACCGATTGGTAAGATATTTATATATATAGCAATACAATTTTGAAACATTTCTTTATTCTTTAAAAATTACAACCCAAATCACAAAAATTGTTTAGCGCTTAAAATAGTCTTATTGTGTCATTAGGTTTATAGGTTAAATATGCAGCAACAGATACGTTCGATACACTGCAGTGTCGTTGAATTTCATATTTGACATTTGCTGCAAATGTCAAAATGTACATCATTTGTCCTAATATATTGTGAAAGCCATATAAAATCTTGACGAAGACTTCGAATGTGTTTATTTATGGAAAAAAGCTAGAGAGTGCACTGATAAGGATAAAAATAAACTAACATTTGAGTAAGTATGTTATTTCAGATAAAATGCGGCACTGTAAACGGAGATCAGCGTTTATATATATTTGTTGAATTGTCCTTTACGTATGAAAAATATGAATAATATAAATTTTAACCATTAAACTTGAAATATAATAAACATAGGTTTTAAAATCAAATTTTTAATTAATATATAACATTAAAACATACTACTCGGCATGCACATCGCAACTAAACTGAACCTTTACTATGTTCACTGGTATTATTACCAATTCTTAACACGATCCAATTGAGGGCCAACTCCACAATGGTGTTTAATGTGCGATGCCCTCAGCCTGCCGTTTGTGTTCAAAATGATTACGGTTTATAAATTATAGTTAAACTTAATAATTTTGTATTACTTATAATAATTCAATATGTCTGTACATTTACGTGTTAAATTTATATAATACGTTGTGTTGAAACTCTATAGTTGTGTATTAAGTAATAATTATGTGTTTTATAATGTATTTTACTTCAAGTCACAGCATATTTTAGTTTTTTATTTTACAAACCTGTGTAAAGTACAAATAAACAATATAAAGTAAAATTTACCTATATAGTAGAACAAATCATACAACATATAAGTAAACTTTTATTTTTATGTCGTTATAGTATAACTCCTGTGCCTATTACAACCTATTTATAGAAGCAGCAATTTTAATGCAATATTAAATACATCTCAAAAACGTAAACATTCATGACCATAATACTTAATTTTATTTATATAGGGTTTAAATATGTATTTAAATTTTTTGAAAAAAGTTAAAAACAGGACTTTTCTAAGCAGTTTACAAAGAAAAAGAAAATACACATTATTTCAAACGTTACTAATACGGAAATACAGGTTTTCTATTTATTAGATTAGGATTATTCGGTAAATAAGTATTTAAGCAAGTATTATTTTGTACTCATTTTGTACAGCCAACGAACGATAAAAATGTAGCAATAACATGTACGTCCTGATTGTCTAATTTGAAGAAACGAAAACACAATAGTTAATTCGCCATTGGCTGCATTTCAACATTAGGGTGAACATGATTAAATACAGCTTCCAAAATTGTTTGTTTTAATATTACACACAGGATATCAAGTTATACTACACACTAATAAATCTTATACAACATCATAGTGTATACGTTTTATAAAGAAACTACAGTTAATTTTCAAGTAGGACGGTAAAGAGTAAGATTAGTTTTATTTTTTGTTTGTTTAACTTGTTAAATCATACAATGCAGTGTTATAGAATTTAATTTTATTCTACAATCTCATTAATTTTATTCTTCCATAGGTATGTAAATGTTAATTAACTTTAATAGAAAAACATACAACAAGGGCGGTACCTGTTTTAGTTAAAACTAACTTATCCCGTTAGCCTGTAACCTGGTGGACAGGAGCAGGACTAGTTATATTTGTATGTGCTATAAATTTTAAAAGAGCTGCTAAAAGGTTTCGTTAGTACCTGCAATTCAACATTCAGTTGAGAATGACTGACGTGCAGCTACCAAAATATAGTGGCAACACAAAATACAAAAATTAAGAACAGCTACAAATTTCACTGTCGTGTATATACGGTTTATAACGTAACCAAAGTTAAATTCACTTTGCGATGATAAAAGGAAAGATTAATTTTGTTTTCTTAATTTTAACTTTTAACAGTCTTTTCTAAGCAGTTCAAGGAAATACGCATAATTTAAAACGTTACCGATACGGAAATACTGGTCATCTATTTATCAGTGTAGGGGTTATTCAGTAAATCAGTGTCTAAACCAGTAATATTTTGTACTCAGTAACGCCGGATAACGGTATTAAGAGGTACAGGTGCAAACCGATTGGACCATTTATAGACATATACTAACTCCATACTTGTTTCGTTATTAGCTGCATTTCAACATTCAGGTGTGTGAATAGAGTAGCTTTTCAGAGTTAAAACGGATTTTCCCCTTTACAAAAATGCTGCCCACCATTTACGTATGGCTTCTAAGGCATAGAAGTACATCCCTGTGCTGTGTACCTGGCTTAATGAGGAAACCAAGCTTGAACTAAGGAGTAAATCCTCCGTTCAATAAAGCTGTTTAGACTTGTTTCGTCTCTTCAGACACATTCCAGCTGTCACTGTGTTACAGCGTACTCAATTGAAGATTTTGCACTTTCTTCGAGTACTATCCCAGCCAGTACAGGACACTAAAATCTATTTTGAAGAGGTTATTTTAATTCGACACTGTCTTTGAGAACACTAGGGAATTGAGCTAAAAGTAATTTTTACTAACAACAACAAAAAACCCCGTCAAAAATTTATCATACTTTTATATTTATTAAAGTTAATGACCTCCTGATCTTACACCTAGAAGAATAAAATTATGTCATGAATGAATGTTTTGTGAATTCTACAGTTTTTACAGCTCAAATTCATTTCATCATGGAAAACACTTTGCTGTTTAATATATTTGAACATTAAATTACAATTCCCTCCGTAATTTTATATGCAACAAAAAGCTAGAAAAACTTTTGTAACCTTTAATATTTTTTAAATTGTACAAATTTGGAAATTGATGAATAAAATATACATTTCGTGCCCTAATTCTTATCAGTAATAAAATTTCAACGTGTTGTTTATATCAATAACACTTTAATGATAGTTTTTTGACAGATGATATTATATGATGTTATATTATGCAAATAGCAAGGTTTGCTTATTTTTAAAACCGTTAAAATGTGGGCATTATATATAAACAGCTCTAACTTTATGTATTTGTCTCCAAACGATAAATTAAGACACATCAATTATACATTTATTAGTTTTACGTTATAAAAACTGTGGTAAACGTTAAATTTTGGTTTAACATGGAAACTAATACATTTATTTTTATTTAAGGCTCTTTTTTAAACAATCATATTTTCATCACTACCCAAAACATTTTGAATGCATTAATACTGTACAAAATTAATATATTGCAATAGATATATTAGTAGTAGGTGGTCTAATGGTATAAATGGAGTCTATGTTCATTATTTAAAGATTGGTTCTAAATGTTTATCGAATTAAGATGACACGTTTGACAAAATGTTTTACTCTTCTATAAACATTTCATAATTTTGTAGCTGCTAATAGACCACTACCACTCACCAGTTAGGGCAACTCGTTACACAAAAAATATATATGTAGCCTATATCTTTTGTGGTCAAAAAAAAAATCAGGAAAAATTACTTTAAATATTTTTAATTTCTAAATTAATTTTAGAACTATTTAGATGCATTATAAGTTATTGAAACATATCAAGTTTCTGTTTTATTATAAATAAAAGATATAAAAACCAGAAGAAATTATTTCTCTAGAATGAATAAATGTCGCTAGTAAAAAGATGGAAAGAGAAATATTTTAGTGGGACAAGTGGGTCGATGACAATATCCTCACCGTATTTCAACAGCATGTCTGAGAGCGTCGGGGACAGATGCAATATTGACTTTCTCCGTCTCAAGGAGACCTTATGTTCAAAGACATATGTTATTTCTTACTTAATTAACCTTTTCAAAAGTTCGGTATGGCTTTATTTTACTCTTTACCCAGGAATTCAGGCGAAATCTTTCGCTAGCTGTAACTCGCTAACGAAGCGTTTTCGGACCTATGTTTATATAACATTTTTTCATTATTTTTACTAGTACAATGTGCTGTAGAAGTGGGGGGAGAACTTCATGAATCACCCCTGTATATATAGTCATATATTATATTATATATATATATCTCATTAAATTTGTAGAAGTGGCAATAGCCTAATTTAATTTCAATAAACATTGAATCGCAAAAATATATATCGTGAATTCTTAAGTGTATTCTAAAGTTCAGTATATGGGGGGTGGGGGGGGGGGGGGGTGGGGGGGGGGGGGGGTGGGGGGGGGGGGGGGTGGGGGGGGGGGGGGGTGGGGGGGGGGGGGGGTGGGGGGGGGGGGACACTCCAGTACTTTTATCTATAAAATTACTGTCTTAATTTAGGATTAAATTAATACAGAAATTAATTTGTGAACACCTCAAATGTATCCTTGATAAATTGCGATTATCTTCGTGAATTTAGGAAGGAATTTTACGTACCATTTTAAATCTCCAAATACATTTACAATTTTTCTAGTTTAGTAAAAATATTGACAAATAAGTATTTAACTCTAAGGAGAATAAACTAAAAGCCAAATTCAATGATATTAAATAGTCACATTTTCAGCGGCATGCAAGCGAATATACGAGTTCTTATATACTGCTTAGTGTCGCATGGTTTTATCACTAAGCAGTGTGTCACAGAACACTCAACGAGAAATCAATGATATTTTAAATATTTTTATGCTTAGAAAAAAACATAAAGATAAAATATTTAGAGATGAGATTGCATTTTATTTAGATGGTAATATCTAATTTGTGTCAACATTATAAGGAATTTCGAATTAAATGAAAACATACAAAAGGCTAAGTTGGGTTTTTTGACAATATTTATACCTAGTTAGTATTTTTAGGTCATTCACAAGTAATTATTATTGCAAAACTATTATTCTCTTAACAGTATAATTTTATGTTGAAGATCTATTCAAGAAATCAGTTCTGTAATATAAGAATTATTACATAAACACTTTATATTTTTATCTATATGGATTTGGTGATAGCTGATCATTACGCAATTAAAATTGAAATAAAAAATACAATAACACATCGTAAAACAGTAAAATTTTACCAAAATTGTGATTGTCATGGCAGTGTTTTAGGATTGTGAGGGTGGGTAAAAATGGGTTTTGCCAATACATTACTGATAAGCCATTGAGTTCGACAAAACAACGCACAATCTAATATTCATAGCCTAATTTTTTTATATATATATTCCTTTTAATTTTTTACTTTTAAATTGAATTTTTCATTTACAGTTATAAAATTATATAATTATTTAAAAGAAAAAATTAACAAATATTTAATTTAATATGCAATGTAACACTTAAATACACTGTACACCTAAATGTCATAGAAACAGTTTTTTGATATTTGCATACTAACTAACTGTATAGTACAAATAAATTAAATAAATATTTCTACCGGTTATATTTAGTACAGCATATTGAATTTGGTTTCAAGAAAATACAAAAGTATTTATCTC